>NC_072486.1:31522500-32217500 GCF_027574615.1 Eptesicus fuscus
TAAGTAAGGTTGGAGTTTTTAATGTTGAACCATTCAGATCAGAGGAAGAGTTCCTTTGGGCATAAAAGATGAACAAAGTGGGAGGCTGGCACTTCTGATCTTTTCTTTCTTAGTTGAAATCAGATTTAGTGCTAATATGATAAGTCCCCGGAGTACAATTGGTGGCTTCTCTTTGTGACAGGCATCTGTTTTCATTGAAATGTGTATATGAATACCACCTACTCAGGGAGGCAGAATATTATTTAAGTGTATTTGGTTATTTGCCAGCTTCTTTCATTAGACAACACTCTTTCAAAATTTGTTCGGTACCTTCCCTTCCAGATGCTTTATTCTAAACCCTTAAACACCCATATCAAGCAGGAAGTATGCACAAAAATACAAATTCTTTTTTCCCCTCCCACTTAATTGATTTAATTATAGGGATAGGTAGCTACTTATAAAAATCAGTGACAAGCTCAGGGGGAGAAATTTGTGAAATATATAAATGGGTTTAAAAAGCTTTAAAAAAGTAAATGCTGAGAATAGCTAAATTTGTGTCTTTGCTTGAATAGAAATGCAGTTAATATTATACTTAGAATTAAAGTTGTTTCAGGAGATAATTAATCAAAACTTCTGAGTTGGTCTCAGCATCTTGTCTATTCTACCTTCAGAATATAACTTGGAGAAAGTAGATTAATATGATGGTTAATTTTATGTGTTAACTTGCCTGGGTCACAGAGTGCCCAGACTTTGGGTCAAATACTATTCTGGAGATGTCTGTCAGGGAGTTTCTGGATGAAGTTAACAGTTGAATCAGTAGACGAAGTGGATGTCTCTATCTAATTTGGGTGGGTCATATCCAGTTAATTGAAGGTCTGCATAGAACAAAAAGGGTGACCTTCCTTGTGAGGAGGAGGAAACAACTAGGCAAGAGTTGTTGATCTGGGACATCAGTGTTTTTCTACCTTTGGACTCCAACTGAAGCATCAGTTTTCTGTCTCTTGAGCCTGCTGGTCTTCTGATTAGAACTAAACCACAAGCTCTCTTGGTCTCCAGCTTGCCAACTGCAGATCTTGGGAGTTGTTAACCTTCATAATTGCGTAAGTGAATTCTTTATTATCTCAGTCTGTCTATCTATCATCTATCTACCATCTATCTATCATCCTATTGGCTCTGTTTCTCTGGGGAACCTTAACTAATACAGTTAGTGTTTGCCAGGGAATGGGAAGAGGAATGAATAAGGAATGATTACTAAGGGAGTATGCAACTTCTATTTTGGGGCTGGGGTTGATGAAAATGTTCTGTTATTCATTAGTGGTGATGGTTGCACAACCTTGTGAATATACTGAAAACTACCCAATTTTACACTTTAAATTGGTGAATTATATAATCATGAATTTTATATATACACTAGAGGTCCAGCCCATGCAATCGCGTGACCCTGCTCACCTGCCTGCCGCCCCGCCCACCCGCTGGCCGCCAACCTTGCTGTGATCGGAGCCTGTGGGCCATGGGGGAGGGCCGGAGAGGTGCTCCATGCACCTCATGGTGACCGGTCGTTTGGTCATTTCGGTTGTGACACCTCTTGGCCTTTTATTATTATGATAAACTAGAGGCCTGGTGCATGATATTTGTGCACAGGGGTTGGGGGGGGGCGGGGGCGGGGTGTGTCCCCCTCAGCCCAGCCTGCACCCTCTCCAATCTGGGACCCCTCGGGATCGGGCCTAAACGGGTAGTCGGACATCCCTCTCACAATCCAGGACTGCTGGCTCCCAACTGCTCACCTGCCTGCCTTCCTGATTGCCCCTAAACACTTGTGCCTGCCAGCCTGATCACACCCTAACCACTCCCCTGCCAGTCTGTTTGATGCCTAACTGCTCCCCTGCCAGCCTGTTTGCCCCTAACTGCCCTCCCCTGCAGGCCTGGTCACCACTAACTGCCCTCCCCTGCAGGCTAGGTCCCCCCAACTGCTCTCCCCTGCAGACCTGGGTCCCCCCCAGCTGCCCTTCCCTGCAGGCCCAATCACCCCCAACTTCCCTCCTCTGCCGGCCTGGTCACCCCTAACTGCCCTCCCCTACAGGCTTGATCACCCCCAACTGCCCTCCCTTGCAGGCCTGGTCCCTCCCAACTGCCCTCCCCTGCTGGCCTGATCACCCACAACTGCCCTCCCTTGCAGGCCTGGTCCCTCTCAACTTCCCTCCCCTGCTGGCCATCTTGTGATGGCTATCTTGTGTTCACATGGGGGCAATCATCTTTGACCACATGGGGGCAGCCATCTTGTGTGTTGGAGTGATGGTCAATCTGCATATTACTCTTTTATTAGATAGAATAGAGGCCTGGTGCACGGGTGGGGGCCAGATGGTTTGCCCTGAAGGGTGTCCCGGATCAGGGTGGGTGTTTCCTTGGGGCATGGGGCGGCCTGGGCGAGGGGCCTGTGGTGGTTTGCTGGCCAAAGACGCCTCCTGGCGACCCAAGTGGAGACCTTGGTATCTGGGGTTTATTTATCGTCTATAATTGAAACTTTGTAGCCTTGAGCAGAGCCAAGCCTCTTGCTCGCTCCGTGGCTGCAGCCATTTCTGTTGGGACTTAGGTATCTTCTATAATTGAAACTTTGTAGCCTGAAGCGGAGGCCTGGACTGGCCAGGGTGTGAGGAACGCTTGGCTTCCTCCATTGCCGGGGGGAAACCCTAGCCTCCTGCTCTCTGCAGCTCCATGGCTGCCGCCATTTCTGTTGGAATTTATTTATCTTCTATAATTGAAACTTTGTACCCTTGAATGGAGGCCTGGGCCCGCCAGGGTGTGTGGAAAGCTTGGCTTCCTCCATTGCCAGGGAAACCTAAGCCTCCCTCCTGCTCGCTTCGTGGCCTCAGCCATCTTGGTTGAATTTTAATTTGCATACTCACTCTGATTGGCTGATGGGTGTGGCTTGTGGGCATGGCTTGTGGGTGTAGTGGAGTGATGGTTAATTTGCATATTACTCTTTTATTAGATAGGATTATGTCTCAATTAAAAAATATCAGAATATATCTAGACCCCACTAACCTAGACCACACCACTTTTTTCTCTTGCCTGAAAAACTGCACTAGCCATTAACTGGTGTCTGCTTTCCTGCCTTCACTTCTATTCTCTGCATAGAAGTCAGCATGTTCTTTTAAGAAATCATATTTATGTCAAATTATCCTCCTACTTCAAACTTTTTAATAGCTTTCCATCACACTGAGAACAAAATCCAAACTCTTACTTCATGGCCTATAAGAAGACTATCTTCTGGCCTCTTTACTTCTCATTTTATGCCACTCTTTTTCTGGTCCCCCCAAACTATAGTCAGTTCACTATCTTGTGTTCCTCAAATATTCCATCCCTGTTCTTCATCTAGGCCAGTGATGGCGAACCTATGACACGCGTGTCAGCACTGACACGCGTAGCCATTTCTGATGACACGTGGCCACTGAGGCGGCCGCATGCTGAGGATGAAACATTTGCTGCTCCTGAGGATGAAACATTTGCGAAATAATGTTTTTTCCTCAAAGTGACACACTACCCGAGTTATGCTCAGTTTTTTGGCGAAGTTTGACACACCAAGCTCAAAAGGTTGCCCATCACTGATCTAGGCTTTTGTAGTTGCTAGTTCCTCTGCTGAGAATGTTATACTTTGGGCTCCTTCTCTCTGTGGCTGGCTCTTCCTCCCCATCTTTGACTCCATCTTATTCTCAGGTAATATCATAAATGCCACTTTTTATACACCCTTCTAAAATAGGACACACTATTTATTTCCAGTTTGTATCATAGCTTTAATAATCTGATTTTTTTTGATATTTTGTCTTTAACTAGAATGTAAGTTTCCCAAAGGCAAGGATTTTATTTCTCTTATTCTCCTTCAGTTTCCTCTCATTTAGCTCAGTGGCTGGTTTTACTATGGTTAAGGATTTGGCCAATGAGAAGTGAGGGGATCTTTCCTTAACCATAATATAGAAAAATTGAGAGATGATTTTTTAAATTTTCTTTCTGGATATTATGTTGTGTGGAGGTGATACTTGGAACTAGTACAACCATCTTGTGGCCAGTGTAAGGATGAAGCGAACCCTGATAGAAAGGAAAACTTGAACCTGAGTCCCTGAGGACATTCTTGAGCCATTTAATCCGTCAATTTTGAAAAGTTTCTTACCTTGGTGGCTTCATGTTGTATGACAACATTTAGTTTTCTTGCTTAAACCAATTTGAGAAGGTGTTTTCTGTTACTTGCAGCCCATGATATTCTAACAGATATCTTGGTATTTAACATGTTAGAATGAATGCATGAATGGGGTGTTAGGCAGGAAGTACATTTCTGTCTTTCTTTAAAAATATATATATTTTTATTGATTTCAGAGGAGAGGGAGAGAGAGATGGAAACACCAATGACAAGAGAGAAGTAATTGATCCACTACCTCCTGTACACCCCCTACTGTAGATCCAGCCCGCAACCTGGGCATGTGCCCGGACCTGGAATCGAACTGTGACCTCCTGGTTCATAGGTCAATGCTCAACCACCGAGCCACATCATCCAGGCCAGCTCTGTATTTCTTACTTTGGTCATGAGGAGTTGATTTTTGGGCTGATTGCTAAGTATGTCTATAAAACTCAGATTTCTTTTTAGTACCAGCTTAAAAGTAAGTTTTTCTCTTACCAGCATTTGCTTATCCAATTCCTGAGACAACAATCATTTTTTTCTTTTATTTTTTTTCTGTATTGACAGTGAAAATGCCCACTGTCACCCAAGTTCAGTGACTGGGAAATTCCTTAGAAAAGGCTTTCTTGTTTGTAAGGTGTTAGGATGCCCTAAAAGGAAATTTCATCATATTTTAGACAAGGATTATTTAACCAGTCAATTTTAAAGAGCATTTGTGTTAGTGGAACTATTCAGGGATGAGCATCTTATTCATGCTTTGCTTAAAAGATGATTTAAGCATCTAAGATGATTGATGAGGACCCTATACTATTTTAATAGTTTTTATCTTGGGATTTGAAAACACCTGATAAGTGACTTTGATTTACTACTGTTACACCTCTTAATTCAAAAGAATGTTTTATACTCATCTTTGCAACTCTGTGTGATTAGAAGAAAGGAAAGTCTAATGTGGTTTCCTCATTTCTCCTGTGGGCATTTCATTTCTAGGGTGATTCTCCTGCCCTTTCCTCTGTGCATAGGGTAAAGGCTTATGATTTGTAATTACCAAAATTATCAACATTAGGAAAATAAGATTTGTAATAAGGAAGGGTATTTGAGGCATCATGTCAATGGTTGCAAGTGAAAACTAAAGGAGATCAAAGATATTTTTATTTGTGATAGATTCCATTGAGGAGAGCATGCAGGAGGCTTGGCTCCGCTCCAGGCAACAAAGTTTCAATTGTAGAAGGAAAATAAATTCCAGATACCAGGGCCTCCGCTTGGGTCTCCAGGGGGGCGTGGCTGGCCTGCAAACCACCACAGGCCCCTTGCTCAGGCCGCCCCATGCCCCAAGGGAACCCCCATCCTGATCTGGGACACCCTTCAGGGCAAACCAGCTGGCCCCCACCCGTGCGCCAGGCCTCTATCCTATCTAATAAAAGAGTAATATGCAGATTGACCATCACTCCAACACACAAGATGGCTGCCCCCATGTGGTCAAAGATCCTGCCCCCATGTGGACACAAGATGGCCACCACAAGATGGCTAGCAGGGGAGGGCAGTTGGGAGGCACCAGGCCTGCAAGGGAGGGCAGTTGAGAGGGACCAGGCCTGCAAGGGAGGGCAGTTGGAGGCGATCAACCCTGCAGGGGAGGGCAGTTAGGGGTTACCAGGTCGGCAGAGGAGGGGAGTTGGGGGCAAATAGGCTGGCAGGGGAGCAGTTAGGCATCAATCAGGCTGGCAGTGGAGTGGTTAGGGGGTGATCAGGCTGGCAGGCAGAAGCGGTTAGGGGCAATCAGGAAGGCAGACAGGCGAGCAGTTGGGAGCCAGCAGTCCTGGATTGTGAGAGGGATGTCCGACTGCCCGTTTAGGCCCGATCCCCCCTCGAGGGGTTCCAGATTGGAGAGGGTGCAGGCTGGGCTGAGGGACACCCCCCCCTCCGTGCACGAATTTCGTGTACCAGGCCTTTAGTTACATTTATAATCAGGAATATTATGCATGTGTTTTGAAAGTAGATGATTGTAATTTTTCTCACATATATGATGATAATCACTAAAAATAAGTCTGGAGGTGAGAACCTGTTTTCCTGGAAAGAGAGGCTGTGTGGGGCACTTGACAAAACAACACGCTGGGATCCTGTGCCTTGCAATGTTTGCCTCCATTCTGTCACTGACCAGCTCTTCAGTAACATAGTTCTTTCATAGCATGGAACCGTAAAATGAGTCATCGGCACTCTCCCAGTCACCTGATGCAGTCACTTGCCAAGTGTTTGCTCTGTGCCAACTCTGTGCAGGCACTTTGCTAGTCCTTGGGACTTTCATAGCTCTTAATTTGTATCTTAACTGTATGCGCATTGCCTTCTATTACGATATATGGCAAATCTAAATATGATACATGTATAAATAAATCTATCCATGATTACATACATTGATAGATTAATATACACAGTACTGGTGAATTTACACCTCGCATGAATAAATTCCATTTTTTTTTATGGCAAATCTATCCTATCAATGAATGGAACAAACATCGTTTCCTCTGACAAGACAGGCTTTCTATATGTGCTGTGTAATTAAAGGTCATATTCTAAGAAGATTACAAAGATAAAATCTATGTAGTTAGCAGTTGGAGAGCTTCTTTCTTCTCTGCAAACACTGAAGACAGGAATTTTTTTATGATGAGGCTACAGAGTACATAGATTTAAATTGAAATAAGACCCACCTGACTAGTTCTCTAACTTTGCTCTGTGCTCATTAGGCTCTAATGGTCCTTGAACAATAAATAACCTTTCACATCTTTTTTATTTCCTTAGAAGAGTAACAGCTCTCTCAATACTTTAAAATCTTAAGGAACTAAGATTTATAAGATTATTTCTTTGTGTGGCATCTCCTATTTTGACCTGGAGTTTCTCTTTTAATTTTAACCAAGGCCGAATCAAGGTTGTGGAGGCTTATAATTTGTGCTACAACAATAAGGATGTACTATTTTCTTTATATTTCAAATTTGTACATTTTCTGCTCAGTGGGATCTTAGTTTAAAGAATGGAACTCAGGGCATTCCACTTGAGACTAAAAAGCATGGTCGGAGCTGCCACGGGGGTGGGAGATTAACATGTGGGCTAAAAATTATAATCAACTCTGCCTCATGAATTTCTTTTCAGTCATTTCTGCATAGGTGGTAGTAACATCAACAATGACATAGCAGTTTCTTTTTATTAAATATAAAGGACAAAAATACTACTTTAACTTACTGCAAATGTCACTTTAAAGATGGGTTGTCTATGCTCGTGTACTTGCTTACATTTACAGTTGTTCAGAACACTGAATTAAACAGTCTATAGCCCACCACACCTCATCATGCTCACACGCTGCTGGCCCGTCAGCTTCAGACCGTCATGAGTGATGAGCCAAGGTAGCCAAAAGCCAGCGTGCAAGAATCTTCTATCTCTAGGCACGTTTTGTATGTGCATATTTTATTCCGTATTATAGCTAAACAGAAAGCTTTTTGGAGCCCAGAGCAGATAGCCTGCATAATTTAAAAGATAACGCAAAAATTGATTAAAATTGTATATTTAAAAAATACAGTCTGTTGGGTTTGTTACTTATGAAAATCACAAAAATAGTTGAGTGGTTAACTTTTGCTTGTTCATTTTATTTAATTTGTGAAGGGTCTTGGTGATTTTAATTTATAGTTATTTATGGCTTTATCACACTCTATTAAGTTGAGTCAGTTCCTACTTAAATTGCTGGTATGCATGAGAGAATGGTAAGTGTACTTACCTAGGCTTCCTCTTTGTTTTCTTAAAACATTGAAGACATTTTTGTTTTTGGATAAGTGGGATATATTTTTGCTCGTTGTTTCATGCAACACAACACGTGCTGTGGATCAGTTGTGTGTGGTTTCAGGCTCCATGACAGACTCTGTGAAATTTATAAATGTAGAGCTGGCGTTATTCTTTTTTTTGGGTTCCTTAGATTTTCTACAGGAAGGGAGCCGTGCACACACAGACCTATAGCAGACTACGTTATTAACACTTTGATGCAGACATACTTTTTAAAACTATGCTTACACTGTTTTGTAGTAATAGTGGCAATACTTCCATTGTGGTTACTATGATCCTAAGTACTTTCATATATTAACTCATTTAATCTTCACAACAATTCTGTGAAGAAGATACTATTTATTATCGCTACTTTATAGTTGACAAAATGTTAAGCAACCTGCCCATTAATCAAGTCAGACCTGTTTTCAGAATCCTGGACTTTTATCAACTAC
Organism: Eptesicus fuscus; assembly: GCF_027574615.1. Lineage (NCBI taxonomy): Eukaryota > Metazoa > Chordata > Mammalia > Chiroptera > Vespertilionidae > Eptesicus > Eptesicus fuscus. Next base: position 31,530,901 of record NC_072486.1, read on the forward strand.
ATGATTCTGCCTCTTGGCTAAAAGATAAATTACTATAGCCAAGAACATAGTTGTAGATATATGGTTTCTTTCAACAATGACCTTAAAATTCAGTGCTAAGAAAATCAAGACAAACATTTAAGCAGAAGCATTTTAATAAAGACGTTAATGGAGGCCATCACTTTAAAATTTAATTTTTGAGATGGTGATGGCTGCCACGTATCATCTATGAGTCAAATACTTAACAGTAAATGTAAATATAGGCCATTTTGAAAAGACTGTGCAGGCTTTACCAAAGCAGAATGTAATTCAATGATGTGATACTGTGGAAGAATCTTGAATACCCCTTTCAGTTCATCGCCAATCATGGAGCTCTGTAGCACAGCCAGGAGCCTGTGGGAGTGACTATTAGTCACAGCTCAGCTCTCTTAGGCCTGGAGACTGCCCTGCAGCAGAGTGCTGCTCTCAGGCATTAGGAGGAAGAGACTAACGCTATGACTTCTGAAAGTGGTTCTGAAGGAAACTATCTCTTTTTAAAAAATATATTTTTATTGATTTTAGAGAGGAAGGGAGAAGAAGAGAGACATAGAAACATCAAAATGATGAGAGAGAATCATTGATAGGTTGCCAACTGTACTTCCTCTACTGGGGTTTGAGCCCACACCCTGGGCATGTGTCCTAACTGGGAATTGAACCATGACCTCCTGGTTTACAGGTCGATGCTCAACCACTGAGCCACATCAGCTGGGCAAACGCCTATCTTTTTGATATTATCTTGCCTATGGGGGAGGAGATGGATTACATTTGAAGATGCCTTCAAGCCATAGGTTCCTGTAGAGCAGTGGTTCTCAATCTTTTTAATGCCGCGACCCTTTAATACAGTTCCTCATGTTGTGGTGACCCCCAACCATAAAATTATTTTCGTTGCTATTTCATAACTGTAATTTTGCTACTGTTATGAATCGTAATGTAAATATCTGTGTTTTCCGTTGGTCTTAGGCGACCATCAGCAGTTCTTAGACTCTACAGCAGCAGTTCTCAACCTGTGGGTCTCGACCATTGGAAAACACAGATATTTACATGACGATTCCTAACAGTAGCAAAATTACAGTTATGAAGTAGCAACGAAAATAATTTTATGGTTGGGGGTCACCACAACATGAGGACCTGTATTAAAGGGTCGCGGCATTAAAAAGGTTGAGAACCACTGCTGTAGAGGGTTGAACTAAGTGAAAGGGGTGAATGTTATGTGGACATAGATTGTCACTCTCATTATCGAGGACTCTGACAGACATGATTGCACTTGAATTAAGTTGTGGGCACAAGCTAGTTTTTCTGCTTTAAGGTTGAAACAGCTAATTGATAATCCCCCCTTATTTGCTTAGTTTAATACATGGCTGGGTAACTACAGTCACAATTGATTTAGATTTCTTCTTATCAGAAAATGGACTGTGGGAGTTCTTTTGGCCCTTTCGTCTAGGTTACATAATTTTGAGCTTCCCTAGATAAGTGATATAAAAGTAGAGTGAGTGTGGGGGATGTAAGGATGAACAATACTGTAATATTGGAGAGCTGCATTAATTCTTCAGAGAATGGTTACTAAGGCTGTAAGTATGAACATTTGATTAGTTGCTCTTTCTGAATATGGTGTAGACTTTGGATCCAATGAAAGAACTACTTTCTAATTATTCATTTCTACAACTATTAGATTATTATTATAAAAAATGGTTTAGTCAAATTTAAACTGTAAGATCCATCTGGATGAGATGAGTGGGGACAGTCCTGCATGATGATCGTCCCTCTCAGACATTTGCGAAAAACATGGATTAATAAATATAACATCTCAGATTTGGGTATTCAACTTGTCTCTGAAAGGGAAGAAACTATAAAAAAGTTGAACTTATTTGTAGCACATTGGTTTCCTGCCATCTAATTTTTAGAAAGTTAATTCTACTTCTGAGCCTCAGTGTTAGCTACAGCTTGGTACCATTTATGATGTTTATGCCTTTAATGGATTTAACCCATTGAGAGAGTTAGAGTTACCAACTGAGGTTTATCAATTGGACAAAGGTATAAATTCTTCCTCTTCTAATAAGTTAGTCAATATTTATCAAGTGACCATTATTTTTCTAGAACTATACAGTCATATACCACATAACATTCCAGTCAATTATGGACTCATAAGGTTATAATGGAGATGAAAAATTCCCGTCACCTAGTGATGTTGTAGCCATCTTAAGTTGCAGCACAAGGCATTACTCACGCGTTTGTGGTGATGCTAATGTGAACAAACCCGTGCTGCCAGTTGTATAAAAATATATCACATGGCTTAATGGCAGAGCTAGAAGGTAGACAGGACCATGAATGGTCCTAAACCCCCTACTTGAGAGATAAGTTTAGCAGCTTCATGGGGGGCAGGAACCAGAACACAGTGATTAAAGAGGTAAATAAGAAACAACAATGGAAGCATGATTGAGAAGAAATGGAAAGGAGCTGGAGGGGGACATGAGATGTTTCAGCCAGAGGCCTGGCAGGACACAGCGCACACACGAAGTTCAACTGAATAGAATTTAATAAAGAAACTTTATGGAGGAGTGGGCTGATTTTAAGGGAACTAGCAGGAACGAGTCAGGAAGATGTTAGGACTCATAGACCTGAAGGGGCAAGGGAGCGGGGAATGGTATTATGAAAGCTCAGTGGCTGTGGGAGGTAGAAGGGAGATAAATATTTCCCTCTATTCTCTTGCTGGTGCCTCCAATTGGATGAACATAACCAAGAATCCAGAGACAAAGGAACTTGAGTGATATAGTCTAGAGCAGTGGTCGGCAAACTCTAGTCAACAGAGCCAAATATCAACAGTACAACGATTGAAATTTCTTTTGAGAGCCAAATTTTTAAAACTTAAACTATATAGGTAGGTACATTGTTGTTAACTTAATTAGGGTACTCCTAAACTGGCCTTTGCTAAAAACTCAAGGGGCCAAAGAGCCACATGTGGCTCGTGAGCCGCAGTTTGCCGACCACTGGTCTAGAGAGATCAGCCTCTCTGGGCCTAAATTGGGGCAAAAAGGGGTGGAGAATGGATTTGAGGAGCAAATGCTGAAAGACTAACACACAGGGTCAGTGGAGATTTCTTTCTTTTTTTTTTTTAATAGTGGGAGAGGTATGACTAATTTATAGGCTGAGAGGAGAGCTGGAAAAGAGAACAAGAGGCATAAGGAAGCAAGAGAGGTGAAATAATTAATGGAACAAGTCTGAGGAGAGGATGATATTGGAAAGACAGTCAGATATGCTCATTTTAGAAAGTAGGAAGGATGCATTGCATGGGACCCATGGGGAGGAGGCAAGCAGGTAAGTGATGTTTGTGTGCGCACAGACACACACAGACAGAGGGAGACAATCGGAGGAAATTTGCGCCTGCAGAGCTTTGATTTCCTCATTGAGCCAGAGTGCAAGGTTATCTGTTGGGAGTGAAGGGACTGAGCTTTAGCATATGATTTTAAAATTTTAGTGTTAATTTCAGAATTGCTGTGAGGAGGATAGGAAAGTGAGCTAGTGAGATAAGTACAAAAAGCCTGCTGAGAGAGGGGTGGGGATCCAGCTGAGACAGGAAGTACCAAAAGCAAATAATAAAAAGTACCTATAATAAATATTAATAAGTAAATTGCTAACATTAGTAGCTGTGAGATGGGGAAGACAGAATTGTATTTGTGCTATTTTTGGCTCTTAGCTATGCCTCAAGCATGCTGCTGGATCTCAGAAATCTTGAGCCTCAGATTTCTTACAATACCATATTTCCTCAATTCTAAAGCACCATTTATTTTAAAATGAACCACGGTTTTATTAACTTTTTTGAAGGGTGGGAGAACTCTTTATTGTGTTAAATGTAGAATAGTTTTTTTTCCAACCAATAGTAGTATAAATGTAACCATTTAATTATATCATTCTTCTTGAATATCTGTGTCCTCGACTGAGTCTGTCTTCACCTGAACTATCTGAACATTCTGAATTCTATCAGCAGCTCATGAGATTGGGTGACAGGATTCTTTTGTGAGTCTGCACTCAGGATCACCACCTCTGTCTTGCCTTCCATGACATTGGTCTCTGCATAATTCTCCTTTTATTATTTTGCTCTCTTTCCTGTAGTCTCTTTAAATTCTGGCTTTCGTCACTACCAAGACTCTTCTCTTTTGTTGGCTCATGCCCTGGCTCAGCAGGGTTTAGGCATCCACTAGTTTACAGTTGACATTTGACTCTTGCGGGGGTTAAGGGCTCTGACCCTCAGGCAGTCAAAAATCACGTATAACTTTCGACTACCCCAAAACTTAACTATAGTCGTCCCTTGGTCTCCACAGGGGTTGGTTCCAGGACTCCCTTGTGGATATCCAAGTCCATAGATGCTCAAGTCCCATAAGTAAAATGGTGTAGAACAATCCATACAATCTGTTCTTCCCATCTTCAGATTCCCAACGGGGTATTGGAAATACTCTTTTCCCCCCTCAACTCATTGAATCTGAGGATGGGAGACCTGGGGATGGAGGGGGCCAATGGTATATTTATTGAAAAAAATCTGTGTGTAAGTGGACCAGTGCAGTTCCAACCCATGTTGTTCATGGGTCAACTGTATACATTTAATCAGTCAGCCTTAGAGTGTCACACAGAGAAGGCTGGACTGAGGTCTCACATTTTCTATTTTTTTTCTGTGTTTTTTAAATTTGTATTTCCTAATGTAAATGATTTGAAGCTTGTTTTATAAATATTCCTAAAAGTTTTTTTTTTTCCTACTAGGTTACACTCATAGTTTTGTCACTTGTAATTAAACACTGTCTCTTTGAAGTTATTAAGAAGTGTTTGGCAGATGATATCTGAGTGACAGACCTTCAAGATGCATGAAGTAGTTCCGTTCTAGCTTTTAAAGTTCCGTGGGCCGTTCTTAGGGAATTTTGACTTCTGCCCCTCTAACTGCATTGCCTCTTGTGAGAGAGATGGCCTGTTGCACACATTGATTTTGGTTTCTGTGCCACCTCATTATATAATTTTTTTTTTTTTGCTCTTGTTTTAAGATGTTATAAGCAACATATAAAGGTAAAATTCAACTCTTGGGACACAAATAACTCAATGGAAGTGATATTCAAATGGATGGATAATTGACCTATTGTTAAGTTTGCACAGACACAGGCTGTGACTGTTACTTCTTTCTGCACAGCTAGGGGCACGGTTCTTTTGGCATGAATTTCAGACATCTTCAAATGTGCATTTTAGAATTGAGGAAATGAGGTACTACCTCCCTCACATTGTTGTCATGAGGATCAAATCAGAAAGTATAGCTGAAACATCTTTGCAAACTGCAGTGAGCTGAAGAGGTTACAGTCCTTATTTTCTAGTGCCTAGTAAGTGCATGGCCTGAAATGTAATACTTCAGTAAGATTTTCTTGGGAAACAAACCGAAATATTACCATATCTTGTGTCTAAATGATCATCTCATATTTGTATAGTGATTTCAGTTAACTTATTCTTATAGTCCTACAAGATAAGGAGCGAAGGTATTACAATTTTATTACTTTGATAGACAAGAAAATCGGGACTCATAGATGTCAGGTGGTTTTCCTAACACATAGTGCTGGAAAAATGGTGGTGCTGGGAGTAGAATCAAGTTCATCTTAGCTCCCTTCTTAGACTATGAATAATCTGAAACTTAACATTTCTGCGCTGTTTCATGAGAAGGGTGTGAGAAAGCACTGAGAAAATACATATTTTTCCTACAAAGAAAAGATGCCCATAGTACTGGGGAAAAGAATAAGGCATATAAGCTTTATAATTTTGAACCAGTGTGCCTTTTATGTTTTATCTTAATTCATCCCTAGGTGCAGAGAAGTGTATTATACTTTGTGAAGATAAAAATGTTTTATTTTCTTGTTTGGAGTAACTATGTTGTATATTGCTTTAAAAAATATGAATCAAGAGAAAGCTACAGAAAGAAAATTCATCCTTATCTGTATTTTCTAATTTTTCTAGAGTCACTATTTATTACTTTCATAATAAAAACTTGATAATGTAAACGATGTCCCAGTTTTAAAAATAAATATGCTTAAAAATATGACTGACATCCTACATCGTTATTTCTGGTTGATGGGATTATAGTAGATGTTAATTTCATGTGTTTCCACATTTTCTAACCTTTTTACACTGAACGTGTACTGCTGTGTAATCAGAAAACAAAATATTGAATATTATTTTAAAACCAACACATGAGGAAAACAGACAATTCTAAATAATTATAGGTTTATGGTATGGTAGAAAATACAGATATTCTCAAGCAAGTAACATATGAAGAATTATTTTTAAATTTACTTTGAGGTCATTGGTCCTCCAGGACATGGTGTGATGGTACTGAGCACAGGGAGATGCTGGGAGAGATTGGGTGAAGGGAATTATTGCTGGCCAAATTTTGCTTTCTGTGGAGTTCAGAGAGGGGTGGTGGTGAAGCATCAGTTTTTATTCTGATTTCTGCTTATAAGGTTTGAAGTTTCATCATTAGCTCCCAGGACCTAACAAGGGAACTATAATGGTCACGATGACATGCTTTGGAATTAGGCAGAGAGGTTCTAACTCTAGCTCTGCTACAGATCAGCTGTAGGAAATTGGAAGGTTACTTAAATCTTGGCCAGTTTCCTTATGTTGAAAAACTCTACCTCAAAAGGTGGACAACATTGAGACATTTGTAAATAACTTAGCACAATGACTGGTACACATTAATCAATAACAGATAGGAGCTGTCATCACTACCACAATCATCTACCTGATCTGGGATTTGACACATATGTGAATATGAATTGGTATTATAGAAATACCTCATATTTTTTTAAACTAAAAAAAAAAAACCAGCATGTTTATTAGATGCATTTCTAATTGGTGGGAATGTGAGACAGCCCTGGGGACCTCAAACCTTGCAGAATCTCTGCATGAGGGATGGTTATAATAGCTGCTTTAAATTCTTTGTTTGAAAATTCTAATATTTGTGCAATTAGAGGGTTATCATGTGGTGATTGTCTTTCTCATGAGTATTGGTCAGATTTTTCTGGTTCTTTGCATATCAAATAATTTTGGATTGTATTTTGGACATTTAAAATATGTAGTTGAGCTCACGGAGAACAAACATTGTTGTTGGTCAGAGGCGGAGGAGGGTGGAGCGGGTGGGTGAAATAGGTGAAGGGGGTCAAAAGGTACAAAAATGCAGTTATAAAAGAAATAAATCATGGGATATAATGTATGGTATGGTGACTATCTATAATAATAAAAGTGTAATATGCTAATTAGACCGGATGACCTTCTGGATGAAGCCAGGGCTGTGAAGGAAGCCCGGGTCCCAGGTGCCAGAGGGAAGCCGGTGCCGGCAGCTGGGGGAAGGAAGGCCTACTCTTGCACGAATTTCATGCATCAGGCCTCTAGTAGTTAATAATATTTGCATATTTGAAAGTTGCTAAGAGGGTGATATGAGAAGTGCTCATCACAAGGAAGAATGTTATAACGAATGATGATGTTAACTAGACTTGTGGTGATTATTTCAAATATATACAAATATTGACCCGTTATGTTGTGTACCTGAAACTAATATGAGGTTATATGTCAATTATACCTTAATTTAAAAAAATTATGTTGTGAGACATTGGGGTCTTTTTAAATCCTCTGTAGAATTTTTGTCTGTTTCAGCAGGCAGTTGCTCGGGTTGGGTTCAGACCACAGATCACCTTCAGTGTGTGGTGGTTCCAGGGCTAATTCAGTTTTTAAGGCTTTTGCTATTGTTTATTGGAGGTGGGAGGAGTTGCCGGCCCCTTGCTTGAGCCACTCAGGGTTAGCAGGAGTGATGGTTTACACTGCAGCTGAGTTCTCTGCGGCTGTGCTGTGCTTCTTTGATTCTCTTCCACACATGCCCAGCTAGCTGGAGGGTGAGCCTGAGGCTTGTGCTGGTTCAACGAGGGGATCAATCCCCTTCTCTATTACTCCGGGATATTTCTCAGGGACTCCTTTTTATATTTCCTCTGGCCAGAAAGGTGGACTACTATATAGTTTTAGCTTCCATGCTTTTCAGCAATTCCATCCGACTGGGGTGGAGTGGCAAAAGATAGAAGGGAGAAAAAGAATAGCAAGGATTTTTCTCCTGAACTCTGCATGGCAGGAGTCTCTTGTTCCAGTCCCATTTCTCAGAGAGACAGGTCTTCTCTTGGGGTGTGAAGTGCTTGTGCCATTGTGGTGCTGGCCTTGGAAGAAAGAGAAAAAAAAAAAAAAAGCCCATGGTGGCCTCTCCATACTACCACCATTATCCAGCTAACAGAGTTGCCTTTTCTTGGTCTTCTGGCCGGAAAGATGGGATTCTTTTGGAGTTTTTGCAGTCCACACCTCCTGAACAGTTCCCTAATTTGGGTCACCTTCAGCTCAGAGCTAGGAGATAAAGGAAAAAAAGAATCAGTAAACTTTGTGAGTTATTCAAGTTTTGACTTTCTTCCCCAGACCTCCTCTATTATTTATTTTGTGCAGCATGGGAAAGAGAGGCTGTGGTGGGTTTTCTCCATCTTGGCTGGCACCGGTGAGTAGCTTATTAAAATTGGCTGGGTGACATGTCCATATTAGGGCCTGGCATCCAGAGATTGGCTGTGCAGTCAGAGCTGCATGGAATCTTAAGCATCATCCCCCAAAGGTTAATGAGGTCAAGGGCCATGCTGTTACCTGAAAGAATGGGAAGATGTGAGCCAGACAGAACAGCAGGTATCTACATTTTCTGATTAAAAAAAATTAATAGATATTTGAAGTTGTTTTCTAGGAGTGTAGTTATGACAATAGGAGTTATTAGGATTATATTATAAAAAATTTCTGTTAATTTAAGAGATTCTTATAGGGTCAGTTGAATGCCAAAGAACTTAATTTAAGAGATTCTTATAGGGTCAGTTGAATGCCAAAGAACTCATTTTTATTTAGCTCATGAAATTTGCAAGCAAAAACATGATTTGATGTCAAGATTTTCAGAGCCATCTATCACTTATACTATTTCTGTAGACACTAGTAAAGCTCAATTTGAAGTGGCAGCATTGACGATTATTAGCTTTTGGATTGGAATTGTATTTTTATAAATCTTTTCTGTCTGAACTCTGCCAGAGGCTTAGCTGGATTCAAAAGCAGAGTTTGCCCTTTCCTGAGCCAGATTGTGAAGTCAGCAAAGTGTGTTGTCAGCTCCTTGTTCTCTTTTCTCCCATTGGATTATTCCCATTTTTCTTTATCCACTCTATAGCAGAATCCTTCTTGTATCTGCCTGCTTGTATGGTACTTAAGCTCTGGACCTTCTCTTCTGTTACCTTCTACCCCCTCATAGGAAGTTCTCTTATGAAGTGCTGCTTATCTTTCTTGTACTTTCGTTTGGATGTTGTTGTGTAATACAGATCAGTACCATTTCAGACCAGGCAAGAGGGGCGGCTACCTTGGTCTCTGCTGTAAAAGGGCCCCACTCTGGACCTGCTCCAGCTGTGTTCCTCCTCCTGCCTTCAGTTGCGGGCCAAGGAGACGCCCACCTGGGTGTCATGTCCCCCTGTCCCACACCCTTTCATATCACGCTCTCCATAACATGACTTTGGAATTACATTCTTAGAAGGTCCAGGTTTGCTTCTGGGGCCTTCATGGGCTCTTCACAGGTTGATCCTCCTGATCGTAGACTGTTACTGTGGGAGGGGCACTGACAGACCTTGGATGTGCAGTGGAGGCCACCACTTGCCTGTGAGGAGGCTGTTTAAGGTGTGAGCTGAGATTAGAACAGGCGGGGGCACATCAATTTACACTCTTGCCCTTGTCCTGCAAATGTCAGGGACATCCTGAAGGAGACCTGCTAGACAGTGCTTTATTATTATACAGATTTCCTTATGCTATTGAAGTGATGAGCAGAGATAGCTTCCAGGCAGAGAAAAAGGCATGGCCTGGGGGCCAGGAAGAGTATAGCAATATTGTTTCAATAGCATGAGGAAGTTAAGAAATCAAGTTTGGAGAAGCAGATGGAGAGTGAATCCAGAAAGGCCTCTATGCCATGCTAAGATTATGGACTTTATCCTCCAGTCAATTGGATGTTGTTGCAGGGTTTTGAGCAGGGATGGCATAATTACAACTGGCTGCAGAGTGTCACGGATATGGGCAAGAGCAGAAGAGGCATACCAGTTAGGCATGGGTGTTTGTCATCCAGGCAGCAGAAGATGGCGATTAAAATAGGGCAGTGGCCATGAGGATGGAGGTAAGAAACTTGTCCACCATGTAGGGCTATGCTGTGGATCAATTCAAATAGGATAATGTTATGAAAAGTATTTTGGAGCCCTGGCTGGTGTGGCTCAGTTGGTTGGGTGTTGTCCTGTGCACCTAAGGGTTGCTGGTTCCATTTTGAGTCCAAGCACATGCTCAGGTTGTGGACTTGATCCCCAGAGTGGGGTGTAGAGGGTAGCCCATCGATGTTTCTCTCACTCCCTCTCCCTTCTTCTTTCTCTAAAAATCAAAACATCTAAAATAAAAAAGAAAATTATTTTGAAAAGCTTATAGGGTTCTGCAAATGTTGTTAGTGTTATTATTAATAATAACATAATTGCATTGTGGATAAAGGTTACCTTCCAGCTAATCTCAATTCTAGGGTAAGCAGATGTAAAAATCAGCTGAAATGATGTAAGTAATGGTCCTAATGTGATTTGTCATAACCTCTGAGGGCTCCTTTGGGAGAGCAGGAAGGTGGTTCTGCTAGGCTTTGGGGCTGGTGGTTCAAGTGGAAAGGGCAGCAGTGCTGGAATTAGCTGGGCTTCATTTTCAGTCTTGCTGGGTTTCTTGTTCCGGCATTAAGAAGGGTTCAGCAATCTGGAGAAAGGCTGTGTGTAACTTAAGTAAGAGTCCAGAGACAAAAGATAATTTTGAAAAGCATTGGGGGTCAGAGGAGCCTGGCTGAAGAAACCAAGTTCTCCTTGTCTCAGGACCCCTTGCTTTTTATTAACACAAATTGTCCTAACGCAAAGTGGAGATATACACTTCAAAGGATAGGATTTTGTACAGAAGCATTGTCAGATTGGGGAATAGCCTACAGCTGTTCAAGTGTTTGGCCAGTAGGAGGCAATAACATGTAGATTAAGATGCCCTGAGCTGTCTGGCAGCAAACAATCATTTAATGCATCCTTTCAGGTTTGGGGAAATGCCTTTAGCCATTCCCAACAGGTGATAACATATGTGACTCAGCCCTTGTTGAGTTCCCAAGTTCCATCAGCCTTTCGATGAAACTCTTGCAATTATGACATGCTGGAACTGGCTTCCGGCACAGTCTGGATATGGAAGTGTCCCTGAGGTTGATTTCATCATTCAGTATGTAGCTGTTCACACGTCATGTTTTCAGTAAGAGTCCTTTTGTTCCATATGCTGAACTTGTTGTCTCTGAATCTGAAACCTCCCTATTTTTATTTTACCAGAGGAAATAATTCTTGTCTCTTGTCATCATGTGGAAGCGTATTGGAGGGGTCTACATTCTCAAACACATTTTCAACTAATCTTTCTACTTGCTTTCGGAGATATTTGGTGTCTTTAATTTCTGAGAGTTTCTGCAGCTCAAATCAGCTTTTTTGTTATCATCTGCCTATGTAGCCCTTAGCGTTTGGATTTTCTTGTTTGGTAGGTCAACAAAGCTCCCCTTATACTTTCCATCTTCAAAAAAAAAAAAAAAAGTGTCAACACCTGCATCTATTATCGTTTTCACTTCTACTCTCTTTACTTTTGTCATTTTATAGTATTTTTATTCCTTTACTCTCTGTTCCCTTTAGGAATTCCACTCTTTTGCAAGATTGTAGGAAGCGGAGATAAATATATATTTAATTCAGCAAGTTTAAATGAAATTAGATAATAAAACAATGATTGCCTGTGTTTAAAGATGTTTTTATACAAGAGCATACATTTTCCTCAATCCCTTCTATGAGAGTTTTCAAATTAATATTTCTAATATTGATATTATTATAGATTGTCTAACAGCAAGTCTCTTGAGAAATTTCAAAGTTTCTTTCATTTCTTCGCGGGTATTATTATAGTACAGATGATTATATCATGGGTAGACTTGTTTTAGAGTGCTCTTTTTTGAAACTTTCCCTGACAGTGCATGCCAGTGCAGGAAGTGGTTGGTTTCCCTTAATCAAGAACAGTGAACATATGAGATACAGACTCTAGTACTACAGCCATAGATTTTTCTTTTCAAGAGGAACCCGAGATGCAGAGAGTTAGTGCAGTTGCTCAGGGTCTTAGATTTAGCCCTGGCAGAGGCGAGACTGGGTTCTAGGTCTATGTTTCCCAATTCATTGTCTACCCCTTTACAAACCTGAATTGAGAGCCATAGGAAGCAAATGGTCTCAGCTGGGTCTTTCCAAGAAACCCGCTGCACTTTCATTCCCACGAAAAGGCAAGCCTGACGAGAGCAGGGATATTTCGTTCTCTGCCGTATCCCCAGTGTTACACGGTGGCACACGGGAGGCGCTCCGTAAATACGTATATTGAACTACAAATTGAATTGAGTTACCTCTAAGACGTTGTTTACAAAGACAGACCCGAAGTCAGGTTTAAAACATGAACTTTTCTAAAATAATTTCTAAAAAAACAACTGTCTGCAATGCAGAGAAAAGGATGTGTCATAAATAGATCAGATACATATTACTTTACTTAGACCTAGGTTCCCATGGTAACTTCAGGTTCCTTTTCTAAAAGAAAAATCTGAATATAAATATATCTGCACAGTGCTGCTGTGCTCATGTACTGGAGAATGTAGGCTAAGGAAGTTTTTATTATAACTTGAATATGTGTCCGCATTAAGTATTCTCACGCTTTTGACCTTCCCACATCGTGGGGTGAGTACGCTCACTCATTGGAATTAGAGCTGAGATATTTGTGCCATGCCAAATCTACAGTCTCAGGCTCTCTACCTTTTTCCTGCTTGCTGTCTCGCTTTCTCAAATAAGAGTGCCAAGCACTTTGCTGAGCAGTTAACTTTGAGGACCTTTCTCCCAGAGGAATTGCAGTGTCATCATGTATAAGGCTGTGCTATTCTCAACGTTTCACATAAATATTCAGAGAAGGAGCCTTATATTAAGAAAAGGAGTTACATTGGCTGCCTTTTGTCCCTTCTCTCTGTGTGTGTGCTCTCTTAGGCATCAGCAATTTTTTCTTTTTTGAGGTCAGAGGTCTTCTACCACCTCCACTGCTTTTGATGCTGTACTAGAATTTGTGGTCATCTACTGGGTCTTTATAATGAACTCGGGTCAACTCTTAATTGACTATAGAGATTAGGTAGGGAGCACCAGGGAGCTCATTTTCTCATTGGCAGGCCAATGCCATGAACAAATCTCGGACAGAAGACCAGGCAGCTTTGTTTGTTTGTTTGTTTGTTTGTTCTTTCACTAGCTCATTTAATCACGCACCTCTCTACCCATCTTTAGGCTAATATATTTCACTGCATATCTTTAGGCATATTATCTCCAGGCTTGCTCTCACTGTTTATCATACGCTGTCAAACCTGCTATTTATGAGGGAACTGGTAAGTGCTAGAACAGTTACAGACTGCCTGCCTCTTGGGATTTTTCGCTCAAAGCCTCTTCAGACGGTTCCAGCTCACAGAAATTCTTCTGACTCTGAAATCATAATAAATCATAATCATGGCCTCTAAAATGCAAGCCATTTGGGTGCTAAGTAATTGGTATCTGATAGAGGGCTTAGGAAAAATTGGCTGTGATGAGTTCATTGAGAAGTGGCACAATGTTGTACTTTATGGAAGAGTTTAAGGGATTTTTTTTGGTAATTTTCCCCAGATAGAGTTTTTACTTGCAAACTGATTTGTGATGATACTGTTCCACTTTGGGGCCCTTAATCTTTATGCTTTCTTATAAAATTACTAGTAGCCCTGCGCACGAATCCGTGTGCCAGTAGCTCTCTGTGGGGCCTGGCTGCTCCACGCCCACTGCCCAGAGGCTCTCCGTGGCCCAGAGGCCTATCCGTGGCCCGGTGCGAAACGCTTGCTTCATTGCCAGGGCGATGACGCAAGCTTCCCCTGCCTCCGGCCGCTCCGTGCCCACTGCCCAGAGGCCCTCCACAGCTAGGGTGAAACGCTTGCCTCATCGCCATGGTGATGAAGCAAGCATTCTGCCAGGCCGCTCATACTGCCTGCTCTCAGCAGCCGCCCCCCTGGGACTGGGGGACTCCAACAGGGCTGAGAGGACTGGGCACCGCCATCTTGTGGCTATGGGCACTACCATCTTTGTGATAGAGTGATGGTTAATTTGCATATTACCCTTTTATTAGATAGGATATGTTGTGTATGTGTATGTGTGCTTATGTCCTATCTACTGCAACAAAATCATAAACTTATTGAGTGCGAGGAGTGTGTTTTATATTTATTTTAAATTTTCCTCCTAATACTTAGGCCATAGTACTTATTTAATAATTAAGTGCCACATCTATAATAATAAAAGTGTAATATACTAATTAGACTGGATGTCCTTCCGGATGACCTTCCGGATAAAGCTGGGGCTGCAAGGGAAGCCCAGGTGCCTGCTGGTGGCCGGAGGGAAGCCTGGGTCCTGGGTGCCAGAGGGAAGCCAGTGCCAGCAGTCGGGGGAAGGAAGGCCTACTCTTGCACGAATTCTGTGCATCAGGCTTCTAATAGTAAATAATGATATATGGTAATGTTAATATACAAAACAACATATTGCTATATGCATAAATATATATTAATATCAATATATAAAATAATATATGTATACTAGAGGCCCGGTGCACGAAATTCGTGCACGGAGGGGGGTTGTCCCTTAGCCCAGCCTGTACCCTCTCCAATCTGGGACCCCTCAATGGATGTCTGACTGCCCGTTTAGGCCCGATCCCTAGGATCGGGCCTAAACGGGCAGTCGGACATCCCTCTCACAATCCAGGACTGCTGGCTCCCAACTGCTTGCCTGCCTGCCTTCCTGATTGCCCCTAACCGCTTCTGCCTGCCAGCCTGATCACCCCCTAACCACTCTGCTGCCAGCCTGTTTGCCCCCAACTTCCCTCCTCTGCCGGCCTGGTCACCCCTAACTGCCCTCTCCTGCAGGGTTGATCACCTCCAACTGCCCTCCCTTGCAGGCCGGGTGCCTCCCAACTGCCCTCTCCTGCTGGCCATCTTGTGGTGGCGATCCTGTGTCCACATGGGGGCAGGATCTTTAACCACATGGGGGCAGATATATTGTGTGTTGCAGTGATGATCAATCTGCATAGTACTCTTTTATTAGATAGGATAGAGGCCTGGTACAGGGTTGGGGGCCAGCTGGTTTGCCCTGAAAGGTGTCCCGGATCAGGGTGGGGTTCCCTTGGGGTGCGGGGCGGCCTGAGTGAGGGGCCTGTGGTGGTTTGCAGGCCGGCCACGCCCCCTGGCAACGCAAGCGGAGGCCCTGGTATCTGGAATTTATTTTCCTTCTACAATTGAAACTTTGTAGCCTGGAGCAGAGCCAAGCCTGGGGCTCCCTCCGAGGCCCGAAGCCATTTGTGTTGGGGTTATAATTGAAACTTTGTTGCCTTAAGCGGGTGGGCCTGGCCAGGGTGTGTGGAAAGCTTTGCTTCCCCTGTTGCCCGCGGCAACCCTGGCCTGCTCTCTCAAGCTCCATTCTGCCGCCATTTGTTTGAATTTGTTTACCTTCTATAATTGAAACTTTGTAGCTTGAGTGGAGGCTTAGGCCTACAACGGCTGGCAGAAAGCTTGGCTTCCTCTGTTACCTAGGAAACCTTGCTCTCTGTGGCTGTAGCCATCTTGGTTTAGGTTAATTTGCATATTCGCTCTGATTGGATGGTGGGCGTGGCTTGTGGGCGTGGCTTGCGGGTGTGTCGGAGGTGTGGTCAATTTGCATATTTGTCTATTATTAGATTAGATTATCAATATGATGTCAAGATATCTACATATGCATATTATTTTTATATATGTGACTTATTTGAAACATTGTGTAGCCTATATGAAGTTAAACTATAACAACTGTCATAATTGGGAGATATAACACACTTTTTCCATGAGTACCATGAGGCTTTCATATTGTAAATTACCTTTGTGTTTGGGGGCTTCAGAAAAACCAGAGCTGGTCAGTAATGTGATAAAAACAGATTTTATGCAGGAATTTCTAGGAGAAAAGAGGTTTCAGTACAGAACTGGACTTATTTCCTATATAGTATGGCCAAGCGGGGATTTATATAGGCAAGGAGCAGGGTGAAGGTCAGTGGATGGAAAATTACTAAGGGGAAACATCAGAACTAAGGGAGGAATTCTGCTAAAACTGACATGACAGGATTCTTGCTAAAACTGGGTGATGCAAAGATGAACAGGGAAGCCCCAAAGTCAAGGATTCATTGGGAAGAGAGCCTGACTAAACATTGGTCAAGGACAGAGTTTTTGTCTGGGGTACTGTGGACATCCAATGTTTATCTGGGTGTATCCTGATAATTTGTGTTTTAGGTGTAAGATAATGCAGTTTGAGTTTTTGTTATTTGAGAGTTCGTGCCTATATCTTTATTTGTGAATGTGTGGTTGTGTGTGTTTTACCATGATTTCTATTGAGGGTAGTCTTCCCTAAGTGTTTGGTGATGAGGAGCAATTATTCTCTTGGGGTTGTTTCCTGGTTCCCACATATTTGCAATGTAAAGTTTTCAGGGAATTCCATCATGTTGTTATTCGGTGCAGGGTCTTCATGCCCCAGCATTCTGTGATTTGCAGACATGTATAAATACTAGTTACTGCCATCTTTTGAGTGGGTAGGGCCAACTACTTCCTCATTTTATAATGTGGATAGTGAGTGGACATTCTGTTGTTTATACACTGAGTGGCCAGATTATTATGATCTCTGAACGCATAATAATCTGGCCACTCAGTGTATATCCTATATAATAAAAGGCTAATATGTAAATAGTCCCTTCCACCAGGAGTTCGACCAGCAGGCAGGCCAGCCAACCGCCCATGTTCCCTCCCCCTGGCCAGGCTGGCCGGACCCCACCCATGCACGAATTCGTGCACCAGGCCTCTAATACACACACACACACACACACACACACACACACACACACACTGAGTGGCCAGATTATTATGCATTCAGAGATCATAATAATCTGACCACTCAGTGTAGAGTACACTGTGACTAATATCAATATGCTTGGTGATAAACTGTCAGGAACACTGAAATGCAGGAAAATTTGTCAGGAATCTCCCCCCTTGTCAGGGAAAATTTGAAACACGTTGAAATAGGTAGAAAATATTCTCGGGTGTCATGTTTAGTGCACCTTTCTGAAGGTTCGGTTTCTATAGGGGCCTGCTTTTTTCCTTTTCTTTGAGCTATTTGACAGCACTGTGAGGTGTAAGAAACCAATAGGAATACAAATTACTCTTGTCCATAGAAATGAAAAGACATTTTACCCTTTGGAATGCAATTGATTATTATGCTGTGGATATTTACCAGTTCAGCATCTCTAAGTCAATTCATTTCACTTTCTGGGTTGCCTGTTTATGTGTGTTTGAATTCTTCTTTGGTGATACCGTCTTACAGATCAACGTGCTAATGAATGACTTAGATAAAATCTTTGAAATGCAGTAATTTTATATTTGTACTAGAGGCCCGGTGCACGAAATTCGTGCACGGAGGGGGGTTGTCCCTCAGCCCAGCCTGTACCCTCTCCAATCTGGGACCCCTCAAGGGATGTCCGACTGCCCGTTTAGGCCCGATCCCCAGGGATCGGGCCTAAACGGGCAGTCAGACATCCTTCTCACAATCCAGGACTGCTGGCTCCCAACTGCTTGCCTGGCTGCCTTCCTGATTGCCCCTAACCGCTTCTGCCTGCCAGCCTGATCACCCCATAACCACTCTGCTGCCAGCCTGTTTGCCCCCAACTTCCCTCCTCTGCCGGCCTGGTCACCCCTAACTGCCCTCTCCTGCAGGGTTGATCACCTCCAACTGCCCTCCCTTGCAGGCTTGGTCCCTCTCAACTGCCCTCCCTTGCAGGCCAGGTGCCTCCCAACTGCCCTCTCCTGCTGGCCATCTTGTGGTGGCCATCCTGTGTCCACATGGGGGCAGGACAGCTGGTTTGCCCTGAAGGGTGTCCCTGATCAGGGTGGGGTACCCTTGGGGCATGGGTCAGCCTGAGTGAGGGGCCTGTGGTGGTTTGCTGGCGGGCCACGCCCCCTGGCAACGCAAGCGGAGGCCCTGGTATCTGGAACTTATTTTCCTTCTACAATTGAAACTTTGTAGCCTGGAGCAGAACCAAGCCTGGGGCTCCCTCCGAGGCCCGCAGGCATTTGTATTGGGGTTATAATTGAAACTTTGTTACCTTCAGCCGGTGGGCCTGGCCAGGGTGTGTGGAAAGCTTTGCTTCCCCTGTTGCCGGCAACAACCCTGGCCTGCTCTCTCAAGCTCCATTCTGCCGCCATTTGTTTGAATTTGTTTACCTTCTATAATTGAAACTTTGTAGCTTGAGTGGAGGCTTAGGCCTACAACGGCTGGCAGAAAGCTTGGCTTCCTCTGTTACCTAGGAAACCTTGCTCTCTGTGGCTGTAGCCATCTTGGTTTGGGTTAATTTGCATACTCGCTCTGATTGGATGGTGGGCGTGGCTTGTGGGCGTGGCTTGTGGATGTGTCGGAGGTATGGTCAATTTGCATATTTGTCTATTATTATATAGGATGAGAAAAATTTTTTTAACCTTCTTTTAAGTATTCCTTATCACCCAGAAAAATTCTGTTTCCAGGGATCTGTTTAAGTGCTCAATGTTTACTGGAGTTCTTGCCTCCAGAACTGTGAAAAGATACATTTTTTATTATCGTCAGTGGCTAAGTGTGTGGTAATTAGTTGCAGCAGCCACAGAAAACTTAATACAGAAACAGAGAGAAATCGAATCATTTCCCTCATCTCTGCACTCTTATATCTCTTTGAATATAAGACATATTTATGATTACTGTTAGACTTCTACAGCCATTAGGCTTTTACATTAGAAACTGTCACCCCTCCTATTTTAAAACAGTAACCTTCTATTTGAAGCATAATGGCATTATGTAAACTGAAAATGCTTGTAAATAAACAGAAGGCTTTACTTCTGCTCTCGGCTATGCTCCTTACTAGCTGGGTATCTCTGGGTAAATAATTTACTCAATTTGAGTTTCATTTGCACGATGGGAGTAATATGAACTTTTCTTCCTAAGCCACATAATCATTATAGGTATTTAATGGTGTAAGTACATATGAAAAATAGCAGATAGATAATATAAATGCAAGTTTGTTTAATGTTTAACAATGAAGTATGCTCTTCCTAGCCATACCAAAGTTATGATGAGCAGTTTTGCACATAAATCACTCACCACATCAAACATTTCCTCCCCTTAAATTAGATGCTAGGAGTGAGATTTTGGGTTCCAAAGTGTGAACACTTTAAAGTCCTGGATTCATATAGACAAACTTCTCTCCAGAAAGCCTGTACCACTTTGGTCTCTCATTGGAAGCACACAAATGCTCATTTTATTATAGTTACACTAGAGAGTTTTGAAAAAAAGTATTTTAAATGTTGTACCAACTTGATGAGCATTATTAGTTGTATTTCTTTGACAAGGTTTAACATTTTTTTTTGTATATTCCTTGACCATTTGTATTGTTCTTTAATAAATTGCGCGTGTTCTTCAACTATATTTCCAAATAGTATTTGTCCTTTTCCTTACTGATTTTTAGAAACCCAGTATTCTTAAACTAATGAACCTTGGTTTTGTGTTATTCCTTCACCAGTTTGTTGTTGTTTACCGTTACTTCAGTTTATGACGTTTATGTTCAATAATTGTATGTAGTCAAATTCAGTGAGCTTCTCATTTTATCTTATGTATATGCAGAAATTGAATCGGGGAAACAGAAACCCAGGTGGTTTTTCCTTACCATATCACCACTAGCTCTTTTCTCTATATCCTCCTCTCTGTCCCTATTGTTGTTGTAATTCTACCATTAATCAAATGCTCACTCAGTGCATCCTAACATGCATTATCTCAGTTAATTTCCACAATAACCATACAAGATAGTAAATATTATTATTCTAACTTTACTAATGAGAAAAATCAATGCTTTGAGCGGTCAGTAACTTGCCCAATATCATAGGTTGCATGTGGAGGAATGGACTGTGACTCTCAGAACCCGTTTCTTAACGGGTGTTCTTGCCACGTGGACAGACAAACAACCAAGATAACTCCCACCTCCCGCACCTGATTTCTCGGGTGGTGGTGTGACTTGACATTTCTTTTCTCTCCTGTCCTTGATACAGTAAAGGAGGCAAATAGAGTGGGTGGAGCAGAAGAACAACATCCTAGCTGTTGAATTGAATTAATAGGATATTGAACTGAAAATATTTTGGGGAGGACTTAGAACTTCTCTCATTCTTCAAATGCTCCAATGGCAATTTGTCCCTGTTCCTCTAAGCTCAGGCATCTCACGTGCGTAATGTTCTCTGACCAATGAAGGGCACTGTGAAAATTTCAAAGCAACCTTAGGCCAGAGACAAGTGGATTGGTCTTAATATGGCAATTATTATAAATGTTTATTTTATAGTCTGTGATTGATGGCAGCCTGCTGTGGTGTATGTGTAAGGAGCCTGGGAGAGCTGCTTGAAAAACTGGTAGTCTTTTACTAGATTTGGATGATTAATTATTATACCTCTGTTAAATTTTAAACAGCGAGAATTTGGAGTGGTTCTCTTATTTCTTCCTTTGAAAAACTTGGGGCAGTGACAGCATTCAATTTCCTAGTGTTATTTTGCTCTAATATGCCTATTTATCAATTATTTAGAGCTCTCAAAACCTGCTAAAGAAACAGGGAAATGTGCTGTAGCCTCTTTAGGGTGGGTGAGACTAAAAGGTCAGTGGACACACTTGAGAGCATTGACTATCCTGTCCCTCATCACTTCCTTAGTGCCTAATGAGTGCCTGGCATGGTGCATTTTTTTATTTAAAAAAACACACACACATACATAAAACACAACTACTTGGTATGGCTTGAATGGGGGAAGAAGGAGAGTCAACCAGAGAGTAAAGTTTGGAGTCAGGCTTGTCGATTTGGGGGTGATGGAGAAAGCACTGTTGTCCCTTTGAAAGTGGCTCTAACAAAGGCTTATTTTTGTAATTGTTTGCAGAAAGATTACCACTTTGAATATACGGAATGTGATAGCAGTGGCTCCAGGTGGAGAGTTGCCATTCCGAATTCTGCAGTGGACTGCTCTGGCCTGCCTGACCCAGTGAGAGGCAAAGAATGCAGTATGTTTCACTTTTTGACCATTTGTTTTCCTGATTAAACCATTCCTCCCTCATATCAGTTAAATGTAATGACTGTGAGACCTTTGAAAAAAAGAACATGTAGCATTGATGTCTAGCAGAGCAAAATCATCCTTTTTTTAACACAGGCAATAGTAAATGGTATTAATTTTATTTATTTTTTAAAAATCTGGTGTATTGTCTTTTAAAAATTTTTATTAAAGTACAGTTGAAATACCATACTATATTAGATTCAGGTGTACAACATAGTGATTCTACATTTATATACCTTATGATGTGATCACCACAATATGTCTGATAACTATCTGTCACCGTACCAAGTTATTATGATATTATTGACTATGTTTCTTCTGCTGTACATTATATCCCTGGAGCTTATATATTGTATAACTAGAAGTTTGTTTTCCTTATTACCCTTCACATTTTCCACCCATCCTCACCCCCTTCCCTCTGGCAATCATCATTTTGTTCTCTATATCTATGAGTCTGTATCTGTTTTGTTTTTTGTTGTTGTTGCTTTTTAGATTCCACATATAAGTGAAATCATATGATGTTTGTCTTTCTCTGTTAAACTTATTTGTTGGCAAGAATGTGGAGAAATGTTGTACTTGAAATTCTGGAGGGCAGAGTGGCAGAATTTCTCTTTAGTAGATTTCTGTTTTTAAATTTCTAAAAAGCTTTAAAATGTTTGGTAAATTACATATAATATAAAATTTACCACCTTAACCATTTTAAAGTGCACAGTCCAGAGGCATTAAGTACATTTACCAACATCCATCTACAGAACTCTTATCATCAACATCCATCCACATAACTCTTTCGTCTAGCAATGGATTTCTTGTTTGTAGCCATAGAAATAATGTAATTTTCCTTATTAGTGTCACCTACAGAGAGATTGTAGAATTGATGACTGTCATATTCAATAGCTTGTCGTTTAGCAATTAAGCAGGTTTGAAGTACAACATTACAAATTAACAGAGAAATATTTAACATTTATTTTTACTTATAAACTTTACTTTTTTAATCTTTAATTTGGCAAGTCACAAGTTCCTGCAGTGAAGTAGTCTAGGGGTAGAGTGGAGTTCAAAGCTGGAAGTAAGACAAAAGAAGTTATTTTGCTTTCCTACAGCTTTCCAAATGGAATTCCTAAAAGCTTCGTTCTTCTCCAAAATGAAAGAGCAGATAAGCAAATGATTAAATGACAGTGAATCCCTTCTGTTCATAGAGAATATGTCTGTTCCTGGTTGGTGGGTTTACTGAAAAAATGGAGATGGGAAGATGCAATAGTCTTATGGGGAAAATCAGGGAAGAAAACCATTATTTCTTGATGAATGATATTAAATGAAGACAGAGAGGAACCCCTATCCTGGTAAAGAGTTCAGTCCAGCAAGACTCTTAAGAGTATAGTGGGGTCAGTACAGAAGAAGATGATACAAGACTGAGATGTATGCAGCCACCTGTGCAGAGAGAGGATCAGCTCTGTGAGGAAGGATTGCGAATAATACCTATGGTGTTAGCTCATTGTAAAGTTGCTTCAGTCACCTTCCTAGAAAACTTGTATAACATTTATCTATGTTTACTTTTTACTTGTTGAGCTAATTCCTTGGTTCCCATGTAAACAGCCCTATTGAGGCGAACTACCTAGCTATTACGAATACTACTCCATATCTAGGTGATGTGCTGGTGCTGGTAGGAAATGGGTCATGGTGGAGGATTTTACACCATGGAAATTGGCAAACACTACAAATCAGGGACCTCTATTCCCTTGGGAGCTGGTTATTAAACATTTACCAGCACACCACTGATTAAATTTATTGCCCAAGTGTTAAAAAAATCTGTTACAGAATTGATGTCTGAATAGTCATCATTTCTATTTGAATGTTGCCAAGGACATTCTTTGCTCATTATTTACTATAATCTCCCATAGTTAATATTATGAATCTGACAGTCCAGCAATAATTTTTCTAAAAACTCTAATAATCAAGTCAATATTAGCTATTACTTTAAAAATGATACAGCTTACTTTAAAAATTAAACCCTAATAATGACAGTACTTATGTGATGGATGGGAAATTTTTTATCTTGGCATTTTGTCTAAAATCTAATTTGCAAGTATTTCGCATATCTATAATAATAAAAGTGCAATATGCTAATTAGACCAGACATCCTTCTGGATGTCCTTCTGGACAACCTTCCGGATGAAGCCAGGGCTGCGAGGGAAGCCTGGGTCCCAGGTACCTGCTGGCAACTGGAGGGAAACCTGGGTCCTGGGTGCTTGCCGGAGGCTGGAGGGAAGCCTGGGTCCTGGGTGCCAGAGGGAAGGAAGGCCTACTCTTGCACGAATGCATTGGGCCTCTAGTACACTTTTATCACTCTGGAAGGTGTGGCCTCTGATAAGTGACTTTTTCTTTGAATAGTAAAGACAAGCTATTTTAAAACTCACAAGAAACTTAATAGATCTAAGTAATTTAGAAGCCCATCTAATTGATAACATTAAATGAGGCACTTACCACATTACTAGTCATTAAAGTACTGCTGGAAGGCAGTTATGGTAATAACTGAACATTTCTTCAGTGGCTTAGATTTCTATTGCTAATAATAGCTAACATTCTCATGTAATGATAATGAGCTAAACATTGTGCCTAGAGCTTTATAACATTATCCTATTGTATCCCCACAACCATCCTCTTAGGTAGCTACTATCAATGTTTCCATTTAACTGATGAGAAAACTCAGAGTTAAAGTGGTGAAGTGAGTTACTCCAGGTCATTCAGCTGGACTGTGACCGATCTCTTAAGACATGTCTGATTCCAGGGCCTGTCTCTTACCCACTGAGTTCATCACCACATGAAGATGATAGTCTGGAGGATCTTCTAGGGTCCCACAGAGGGGGATATAAAGTTTTGTCAGTGGACACCTTCAAGGGAAGACATTAGAAACTCTTGTGTTTCTAATAAATGAGGGTAAAAGTATTGTGGTTCAGGAATGGCATGCTATGTGCAAGCGTACCTGAGAGATGCTAAGACCTCGGATGGTGGTTGATGCCCCCCATGCTAGACTCGGCAGTGATGCCATGATGATATGGCCCAACAGTTGGGCCATATAAGAAAAAAACAAAAAAGTGGGATGTGGCAACTTTAAGTGAAAAATATTTAGGGCAATGGCTGTGTGGGCTATTACTTCCCCAGATGCTAATGTCTCTCAATGAAGTCAAACTCAGAATTAGGCCTCAGTTGAAATTGTTATAGATTCTTCAAAATATAATTGGGTAGAAGCGATAGAGAAACCCTTTCCTTAGGAAAGGCAGTACAGGACTTTAGCAATCTACATTTTTTTTTTTTCAGAAAAATTGTATCTATTTTTTAAAAGTTCACATAGAATTTGGCAGACGGCTTCTCTGAGTGAAGTCAATGAGAAGTCAGATATCAGTTTTTGTTGTGCTAGAACCCTGGGGTGTATGTGACCTTGGAGCTTACGGGGCACAGGATATGGGAAGGAGAGACCTCTGCTTATTAACTGACACTGGTCCCCATTGTCCTCCTGTCCCCTTTGCCTCATAGACGGTGCTGCTCTGGGCAAGCCACTCGGATGAGTTCACATCTGTCTTTCTCTGTGATGCTACTGGCTTACTTACAGGGAACTTTGCTGCTTCTTCCAACCCCCGGTCCTCTGTCTTGTTTCTGTGGGCATCACCCACCATTCGAAGTCTTGGCATCTCTCAGGCACAGCTTGCAAGTAGCGTGCCATTCCTGAATTATAACACTCCTTGTCTTTTTCCAGAACAAGGAGATATAACCCCTGTCCCCGTTCCACTCCTTCTCCCCTGTTGGGTCACTTCCCTCTTGCGTAAGAGTTTCTGAAATCTTCCCTTGACATTCTTAGATCATCAGAAATGATAGTAATTCTGGAATTCTCTCTCTCTCTTCCTCACCTCTTTCTGTCTCCCCACACACTGGATAAAAGGACTTTTTGTTTCAAACAAAACCTTAGGAATAAAAGCCTGGCTACTAGGAGTGGGGAGAGGGTATCTTTTCCTATTTCCTTATGTATTTTCAGACAAGTCTAGAACACTGAGGGGGAAATACTGGTAAACATAAGACATCTCTTCCTTTTGGGAGTGTATATCTTCTACTGTTTACTCCTTCAAATATTTCTCAGCCCATGACTTCACCTTAACACATTATTTTCTAAATGGGGATGTGTATTTAAGATACCTGTATTTCTATGTTAGCATCGAACTAGTCATAGTTTGTGCACATTGCTTATTCTTGTATTTCAGTATTTATATAAATTTCTGATATTTGCTTTTCTTGGGTCAAAAAATGCTGTGCTCAGATTAGAAAAATAAAGCCTTGAGTAAAAAAATAAACTTTTTTTTCATTGTCTCTCTCAGATCTATTGTCTTAACCCACATCCAGTGGGTCTTAAGGAGTAAGAGTCAATGGTGACAGTTTGAGCCAACAGCTTTTGGTTTCAGTTTGGCATTGGAAGAGGAAGAATTGTCATGGAAAGAGAATTGGTTTTAGCTTTCTGGATGGGATATTTAAAAATCAATGCTTGGGATCATAGGTCTTTCAAATGTAGGCTTTTCCCCAGGAGTCAATACGTAGTTTGTCTGATTTGTGTTAGGAGTTGTTATTGGTACCGTAGCAGGTGCAGTTGGGCAACTTGAGCACATTGGCACTGAATGGCAATTGAATGCCATGATCTGCCTCTGTTCTATGGAATATTCATCCCACACAAAAGGACGTGTGCCAGGGTTTTCTGTGCTGAAATACCAGTAAGTTGGAAAATAGTGAATGATGTATCTCCTTCACGGAGGGATGCAGTGCGCATTTTCAAATTAAAATCTCTGAGAAATCTAATAAACATTTACTGTGTGTTAACTGCATTGCGTTTTATCCAGAGTTTCCCAGGTGTATTTTTTTATAGGACTCTTTTATCTGACGTGTAGTTGGTGCCCTTTGGCTAATTTTTGCAGGTATTGTTTTTGGAAAATACATATCTAGCTAATTTAGTAAACTTTTACCTGTTGTTACTTATACTATGATTTAACTCTTTTCATACATTTTTCTCTGCTCTACAAGGTTCAGTTGCAGCATCATTGCCTGGTGTCCAATTGAAGACCCTCCATGGTTGGTGGTCAGGTGTGGTATACACCTGGGTTTAAACCCCAGATCTGCAGCTGACTTATACGTCTTGGGAAAATTATTTAGTTTACAGCTACTTATTGAGCTTTAATTTATTTACTGAACAAACATTTCCTGAGTATTCCTATAGTCTTGATGACAGGAATCCAAAAATAAATAGGGGGGAAAAAAGATTCCTGTCTTCCAGGACCTTTCATTCAAATGAGGGAGCAGATGGGTAAATACATTATTTATAGTATAGGGGCAAAGTACATGATAGATATAAATACCTGGGGTGATCTTACTCAGGAGGGAGGGATGACCTCTGCTCAGAGGGAGTCAAGAGGGCCTCAAAGTAAAGCTGGCATAAGTTTAAAGTTCAGGCTGAATCACCATGGAAAATTGGCTGTGCCCTGGCAGGTTCATGTGAAAAATTGTGTCGTGACTTAAAGTTGAGGCCGGGGTTAAATGTCATACTTAATGGGTCATCCATGTTAGTTTTCTGAGCATCTCTGAGGTGAGCCCTGAAGGGAGAAGTTCTTTAACCGTGAAGCCCAGTGGTATTTGAAGCATAGGAAACCTGGGAAGAGGTGCAGATTAGGGGCAGCACTGGGTTTTCCCGGGTGCTCTCTGAGATCTGCATGGCTCGCTTTCAGGGAGGCTGTGAAAGGGAATAGAGATCCTGGAAAATCTCATAGGCCCTGTGTGTCACACCAAGGATTTGACCTGGCGACAGCCATTCACAGGTGTTTGAGCGGCCCAAATGAGGCCTGGAATCATAACTATATCTCTAAATATAAAAGCCTAAAAGACTGGCCCACCAGCCAACTAGCCGATAGCGATGTTGTGCACTGACCACCAGGGGGCAGATGCTCAATGAAGGAGCTGCTGGGCGACAGCAACTTTGCAGAATGCCCTCTGGCACTCCAGGACCCCTCAGGGGATGTGGGACTGCCGGTTTTGGCCCGATCCCTGCAGGCTAGGCCAAGGGATCCCACTGGTGCAAGAATCCATGCACTGGGCCTCTAGTAATAATTTAACTTCATCTATATTTATAAAAGGCTAATATGCTAAGTGTCTGACCATTCGGGTAACGACGTCATGTAGCAATGCCTGGCTTCCTCTCCCTAGTGACTGGCCTCTTTGTAGTTTCTTCAGCTCAGGAACACAACTTGCTTCATCACGGTGGAAACATTTCACACTTTAACCAAATGTCTGTGAAGTGTTTTCCTGTGCTTCATCTCATTTGATCTTCACAGAAGTCCTGGAGTAGGTAGATAAGAGACTTGGTGGAATCCTATTTTCTTTTCATTAGCTGGACAACAGAGATTTAGAAAGCTTAGAAACTTGACCTGACTAAAAAGAAGTAAGAAATGGTGGGCCTTGAAAATGACTTCAGGTTTTCTCACTGCACAGAATATAGTCAAACACTACTTCAGTTAAATATTTTACCCTTTGTTCTCCCTGTGTGATCTACAATAATAATCTGCTTCGTGTTGATATTTACTGCTGTGTTGTTGACAATTATCTGAAAGAGAAGTTGGGGTGCTTCACTGGGCTGGAAAATGTTTAGCTAAATTAGGCAATGTCTAATTAAGCAACTTTATTCTATATATATAAAAAGGCTAAGTTGATTCGTGCATGCGCAATACATATAAAGCTCTCACTGGCGCCAGTTGCATGTGTGTGTTTTGATCTGTCATGGTCGATTGTGAATTTGGTTGACACTTCTGTTATAAAGGCCGAATAGTGATATTGAAATATTTCTTCTAATTAATTTCCTTTCAATGTGCATGAATTTGTGCACTGGGCCACTAGTAGTAATGATAATAATGAAAAATTATGATAGCCAATCTTTACTTGCTATATGCAAGACATGATTGCACATGCTTTACATTTGTTGGCTCAAGTTCATTTAGTCATTGCAACACCCTGGTGAAGTAGGTGCTTGTCTTACCTCACACAGATAGGTCAAAGGCAGAACTGGGAGTTGAAACCAGGCAATCTAACTCCGTGGGTCCATCTTCTTAACTCCCATGGTGTTCTGCCTCTTTGGAATGCACTGCAGTGTATGCTCAACAAGTGTTAGTCCCCTTCTTGAGGCATCCATGCTCCTCTAACCTTTACCTCTTGATACCGTAGCAGGTGCCCCCAAGCACTTATATGCAAACTAATATCCCAAATAGGTAAGTGGATTTTTAAAAAGATGACATTTAAATATCAGATATATGGCTTCATAGCTCCTTTTAATTGGTTAATGATCTGTTTGTAGATTTTATTTTTTTTCTAATTTATATTTAAACTAGAGGCCCGGTGCACGAAATTCGTGCATGGAGGGGGGGGTGTCCCTCAGCCCAGCCTGTACCCTCTCCAATCTGGGACCCCTCGAGGGATGTCCGACTGCCCATTTAGGCCTGATCCCACTGGGTAAATACATTATTTATAGTATAGGGGCAAAATGCATGATCGATATAAATACCTGGGGTGATCTTACTCAGGAGGGAGGGATGACCTCTGCTCAGAGGGAGTCAAGAGGGCCTCAAAGTAAAGCTGGCGTAAGTTTAAAGTTCAGGCTGAATCACCATGGAAAAGGGCAGTTGGTTATCCCTCTCACAATCCAGGACTGCTGGCTCCCAACTGCTTGCCTGCCTGCCTTCCTGATTGCCCCTAACCGCTTCTGCCTGCCAGCCTGATCACCCCCTAACCACTCTGCTGCCAGCCTGATTGTAATTGCTTCCCTGCCAGCCTGTTTGCCCCCAACTTCCCTCCTCTGCCGGCCGGGTCACCCCTAACTGCCCTCCCCTGCAGGGTTGATCATCTCCAACTTCCCTCCCTTGCAGGCCGGGTGCCTCCCAACTGCCCTCCCCTGCTGGCTATCTTGTGGTAGTCATCTTGTGTCCACATGGGGGCAGGATCTTTGACCACATGGGAGCAGACATATTGTGTGTTGGAGTGATGGTCAATCTGCATATTACTCTTTTATTAGATAGGATAGAGGCCTGGTGCAGGAGTGGGGGCCAGCTGGTTTGCCCTGAAGGGTGTTCCAGAGATAAGGGTGGGGGTTCCCTTGGGGCATGGGGCAGCCTGAGCAAGGGGCCTGTGGTGGTTTGCAGGCCAGCCACGCCCCCTGGTGACCCAAGAGGAGGCACTGGTATCTGGAATTTATTTACCTTCTACAATTGAAACTTTGTAGCCTGGAGCAGAGCCAAGCCTCCTGCATGCTTCACCGGCAGCCATTTCTGTTTGAGTTAATTCACCTTCTATAATTGAAACTTTGTAGCCTTAAGCAGAGGCCTGAGCCCGGCCAGGGTGTGCGGAAAGCTTTGCTTTCTCCGTTACCGTGGGCAACCCTGGCCTGGTCTCTCCAGCTCCGTGGCTGCCGCCATTCTGTTTGAATTTGTTTACCTTCTATAATTGAAACTTCATAGCTTGAGTGGAGGCTTAGGCCTGTCAAGGGCAGGCGGAAAGCTTGTTTCCCTCTGTTGCCTGGGAAACCTTGCTCTCGGTGGCTGTAGCCGTCTTGGTTCAGTTTATTTGCATACTCGCCCTGATTGGCTGGGGCGTGGCTTGGGTGTAGCGGAGGTATGATCAATTTGCATATTTGTCTATTATTAGGTAGGATAATTTTTTTTCAATTACAGTTGACATTCAATATTATATTAGTTTCTGGTATATAGCACAGTGGTTAGACATTTATGTAACTTACGAAGTGATCCCCAGAAGGTCTTGCACTCACCTATGCAATTATCATATTATTGACTGTATTCCCTAAGCTGTACTTTATGTCCCTGTGACTATTTTGTAACTGTCAATTTGTACTTCTTAATCCCTTCACCTTTTCATCCAGACCCCCAACCCCCTTCTCATCTCATAACCATCATTTTGTTCTCTGTGTCTATGAGTGTGTTTCTGTCTTGTATGTTTGTTTATTTTTTTCTATTCCACATATAAGTGAAATCATATGATATTTATCTTTCTCTATCTAACTTATTTCACTTAGCATAATACCCTTAGGTGCATTTATATTGCCATAAGTTGTATGATTTCATGCTCTCAATGGCTGAGTCATATTCCATTGTATATATATACCACATCTTCTTTATCTGTTTGTCTTTTGATTAGAGACTTTATGTATATTTAAGGTAATTATTGATAGGTATGTAGTTATTGGCATTTTATTGATTGTTTTTGTAGTTCTGTGTTTTTTTCTTATTCTCTTGCTCTCTCCTCTTGCATGTTGGTGGCTTTCTGTAGTGTTGTATTTGGATTTCTTTTTTTCCTCTCTTGTAGAGTATTGGTTTGTGGTTAGCATGTCCTTCATATATATCAAGCTATGTTCTTAGCAGTCTGTTTTAAATTGATGGCCACTTAAGCTAGAACACATTCTAAAATTACTACCATTTTTACTCACCCTTCCATGTTTATATTTTATCATTATTTTTTTTACTTCTTTTTCTTGTGTATGTTTGTGTGTATCTCTTAATTTACTATTGTAATTAAACAGGAACTCCCTACTTTTGCCTTTTAACCTTTGTACTAGTTTTAGTGTAGGTTGATCCACTGCTTTTATTATGTATTTGTCTTTGACACTGATAATTTTTTTCTTTGTGATATTTCTGTATTCATATCTTTGATATTTTTTTTCTTTTTCTTAAGAAAAGTCTCTATCATTTCTTATAGGTGTGGTGGTGATGCAATCCTTCAGCTTTTTTTTTATGAGGGAGATTTTATTAATTGTGTATGTGTTTCTGAAAAGTAAGAGAACAACATTCAGAATTTAGGGCACATTTGTAGTTATATCATCATAAACAATGAGAAGTTGTTTAGCTTTTTTATTTCTGTGCCTAGAAAATTGTGGGTCCTTGATACATATAGTATGCTTTCAGTATTTAACATGTATTAGAAGATACTGATTTTTTTTTAACTATAGACATTCTTAATTTAAAATAATTCTATTTTATTCATTCTAAGAGGAGAGGAGCTGTAATCCTCTCATGACTCCTAAGAAAGCTCCAAACACTGGAATATTTGTTGATTGAATATCTTTGGTGTCATCAAATTAGAGACTGACTTCAGTGTTTCTTTTCTGTAGGTAAAACACAGAGATCTAATGAGATTTGTAAAAAATTCATTCTATATGTAAAAGGACAGAAACACTTTGTCCTCAATAGGTCTAATTTGGAATATTAATGCATCACATTCCAGGTGCAAAGAGTGTTGAAGTTAAATTTGCTCAGCAACACACAAGTAGTGGGTCAAAGGCAAGGACAAATGAGATTGTTAAGAGAACAGCTCAAAATCAGGCTTTATATCAGTGTAGTGTTTGATGGGAGCTATGCTTGAGTGAGTTCCCCTGAAAACAAGCATTTTATAAGGAGATTGGGGAACTCAGCCCTGAAAACTGCAGAATCAAGGACAGAGAGACTACCAGGAAGTAGAGGGTGATTGACACTTCCTAAGAGAAAGAGTTCAGGAGGATAAGAATCAGTGTTAGGACATAAATTAGAAGTTGAGAAAACTGATTTCACAGATGTATTGTTCTGCCCCCATTGGTGACCTCATCAAATACTCTGACCAGTTTCCTTCCCTTGACCTTCACTGTTGTATTTTTTCTATAAACCTTTTGTCATTCATGCCCCATGAACTGGAATTGGTCTCCTCATCCCATTATATTTATTTAGTGGTTAAGTAAGTAGATGAGTGTGGGTTTTAGCTCTCATTCTTCAGTTTTTCAAAATTAATGTGTTTTTCTTTTTTGGTAAGTTTCCAAATGTGTTCTAAAAGGAGACTCTACCTAAATGTGAGGCTCTGCTGTTTCGCACTCTGCTGGGAAATTTGTTTTCTGTATGGGATAATTTGAAGGTTTTATTTTGTTCTTGTTTCTGTAATATCCCGATTAAAGGATTAGGAAGCCCTTTGCTGTAGTTGAGTCAGTAATACCGCCCTGAGCACAGAGACACACACTCGGGGGACATAGATTTGCATTTGTTGAATGAGTAATAACTTAGCAGCAGCACTACCTTCTTTTCTGTAACTGTGTCAACTATTAGTCACATTGCCCATGACTCCTGGGTATAGCTCTCAGAATTAGCAGAGAACTTGACAATAATAAGACGTAGGTTGTGGAAATGACTAGGTTATAGTTATGAATATTGCAAAAGATGGCTCATGGTTCCAGAGTGGAGATACTTGTTTAGCTATTGCACATGAAGCACTGCCCTCAGCATCCCCTTTACTTCAAATTCCCATTTACTCCATCAACCTTTTGTTTGGACTTAGTATTTGATAGCTACAATTAGGAACCCCAAAATAACGATTCTTGTTTTCTGGAAGCTCAAAGCTTCACGTCAACTAATAAGTGGTATTTGTATCTATATCTATTTCTATGTGTTTGTGTTTAATATATATATATATATATACACATATATATGTATATATATGTGTATATATATATACACATATATATATATATCCATAATATATGAGAAAACTGTATGTTAATAAATACTGACTTTATAATCATTCAAAGTATGTATACATTTTTTGGGACTCCCATATATATACAGGGTATCCCAAAAAATGTATACACACTTTAACAGCTGACAGCTCAATTTTGAAAATGAATTTTAATAAACACTGCCTTTATAATTATTCAAAGTGTGTGTATATACATTCTTTTGGGACACCCTATATTTTGCTTTTTCATAGATGTGTTATGAAAAGAGTATGATAAGAGCACAGGGGGAGGCAAAACTGATTGCCTGGTGGGGGCAGGGAAGTCTGTTATAAACAGGGTTGTTTTTGAGTTAGAAATGGGAGTTTTACAAATAGGGTAGATGGGTTGGTCAGCATCTCTGGAGAAAGAAAACCACAGCGGCAAAAAAGAGGATGAAATATTTTTTTAATGATGTGAATTCTGTTATGGTTGGAAAAGGGCGGGGCAACGGCTGAGGCTGGTAAACAGGTTGGGGCCAGACTGCGAAGTCTCAGTAGAGATAAGGGAGACTTTGGAAAGCTTTCACTGGGGTGTGCCATGATCAGAACTTGATAAAAATAATTCTGGTGACAGTGTGAAGGGGAGGAAAGGGATGGGGGAGTCTGGTGCCTAATGGGCTATGCGTCCTCTGTCTTCCAGCTTTCTCCTGTGCTTCTGGGGAGTATCTAGAGATGAAGAACCAGGTCTGCAGTAAGTGTGGTGAAGGCACCTACTCCTTGGGCAGTGGCATCAAATTTGATGAATGGGATGAATTGCCAGCAGGATTTTCCAACGTTGCAACATTCATGGACACTGTGGTTGGCCCTTCTGACACCAGGCCTGATGGCTGTACCAAGTAAGAACCCAAAGGAACCTTTGCATTTTGATTGAACAGTCGAGAAAGGTGTAGTTGCTCTTTTCCAGAAAGAAGTTGAGGATAATCTTGGAATTGATTTGGGATTATAGATAAACTAATTAAAAATAAACTTTTTTTTTTGTCTAGTCATTACAAATAATGTAGCTCAGTTTTTATGAAGTTAAAATAATTATTCTCAGGATAGAATAGATATCATATGCAACAATGTGATAAAGCTATTAGAAAAACAAATTAATTTTCTAATATATTTATAACTGCACTCAAGCCAGTGTATTTCTAAAAACGCTTCTCTAATTTTTAATAGGTAAGTTCAGATTTTTATTTCTCTTCCTCCGAAAGAAAGAAGGTGTAGCCTTCATTTAGGCACTTGATTATCTTCTAATAGAGAGTGGGTGAAATATGTGAAGTGGAAAGCTCATTTGCTTAATTTCTACCTCTTATAGGAAATTATTAGCTTTGCCTATGATACCACTGGAGGACTTTGAAATTGTTTTGATAAAAAACAAAACAAAATGTTTATCTGTGGTCAAAACTCATTTCCATGCCTTTGTATTGACTATGTAACATTTCTTTTCACATGTTATTAAACATTAGGCCTCTGGCTAACTTCTGACAAGAGTGGGTTTTCAGAAACTCACATGTTTTACCATGAGCTAAAGATGCTGGGACTTATTTAGCTATGCTAAAAGATATGCTTTCTAGCTTCCCCTCCTACCTTCCCTGATTTTTATATAGATCTGGATGTTCATCTAATATTATTTTCTCAGCCTATAATATTTCCTTTATTATTTTTGCAAATCCACTGCTCAAAAATTCTCTCAGCTTTTGTTTACCTGAAATCTTTATTTATCTTTATTGTAGCATCATTTTTGAAGAATATTTTGTGGACATGGGATTCACTCATTGTGTTTATATTTTATTTAAAGTTGATTATATTTGTAAAAGCTGTCCCAATTTCTCACCTATTTCTCTGGACTGTCTTTTTTCTCAGTTAGGGATCTTCTTTTCTCATTTCTTTGCCTGTCTACTAAATTGTATTTTTTCTTGAGTGTTCTGAATATTAAGATATAGGAAAAGCAGATTATTATTATTTTTTTCATTTAAAAGGTGTTGAATTTTGTTCTGGCAGGCAATTTATTTACTGGAAGAGCACCTTGATCTCATCAGGACTGATTTTATTATTTTTTCTCTCATATCAAGGAATCTTCTCACCTCCTGCATGTGCATATGTTAATAAATAAAATTTCAGATGTTATTTGAGAGACTAACTCTACCCCAAACTAGTAGAATTAGTGATTGTCTCTTCAGTGATCAAAGTTTTGGTGAAAAATAGCAGTTTCATAGCAAATTGACCTTACCAAGATTTAGGGAATTGTGTGCCATAAGCAATGAATCTTTTCCCAGTAATGGTGTTGGCTGTTGAATTCCAGAAAAGCTCTGGTCTTCTCTGCTGTGCCTGCTGAAGGAATGACTTTTGAATCTGAGTTACATAGAAGGTTCTGAATGCTGATGTAAGATGCCCCTTGGTTTTGTTTCCACAGCTCTTCTTGGGTCCCTCGTGGAAATTACATAGAGTCAAATCGTGATGACTGCACCGTGTCTTTGATCTATGCCGTGCACCTTAAGAAGTCGGGTAATGTCTTCTTTGAGTACCAGTACGTCGACAACAACATCTTCTTTGAGTTCTTTGTAAGGCCTTTTATATTCTGAAAT
Organism: Eptesicus fuscus; assembly: GCF_027574615.1. Classification (NCBI taxonomy): domain Eukaryota; kingdom Metazoa; phylum Chordata; class Mammalia; order Chiroptera; family Vespertilionidae; genus Eptesicus; species Eptesicus fuscus. Next base: position 31,566,406 of record NC_072486.1, read on the forward strand.
TTACTCTTTATGGGACATTCATGTAATATTTACCTTAATCCATTGTTTCCATTACACTTTATGCCTTCTCAGTTTTTTTTTTGTGTTTGTGTGTGTGTGTGTGTGTGTGTGTGTGTGTTAACTGGAACTTTTGATGCTAAAAGACAACTTTACTTTTTTCTGTAATATTTTATTTTCTGGTGAATTTCTTTACCTCTGAGCTCTTGCCTTGTAGAGTAACATTGAGCTTGTTTTACGTTTGGTTATGACCATTAGATGACCATTTGGTGTAGACTCTTCGTGTGATAAATATTTTCTCCAAGATTCATTTTAAAAATTGTTATTTTTGTAGCTACAGATGCTTTTTTTTTTGTTAAAAATGTGTCTCCACCAAATTCAATTTTCGTTTAGAAACATTTTTTCTCCCTGCAATTTCAAATATTTGAATTATTTAACTGTATTCATGGGCAGTATTTCAGAAGTAGAGGTGGCTGTATGATTTTGATTCTGTCAGTTTTGCACAATCTAAAGGAATTATTGGATGTGATAGCTGATGTCTCTGGTAAGAGATTAAATAGCATTACAATCTCTTGGATAAAATAATAGTCTAACAGAATAGGCTGTTACCTCTAAAATTATTTAACTATTTTATATAAACTGTAGCTAATCTAGTGACTATTTGTTGTGGCAGTGACTCAAATGTTTGAGAAAATGTTTTCCCATTGACGTCGCATACAAAAAAAAAGTGTGTGCAAGTAATAGGCAAAATACCTTGTAAAAGGTTTCTGTGGTACAGATTTTAGAAGGAAATGTACTAAAAATTCTAAGACAAATATATATTGCTCTTGATAACGGAAATTTCTAAATCAAAAGTTGGTGGGAAGAGATATTTTTGATTAAAGTATGAACATTAGATTTGAAGTCAAGAGATTCTGGCTCTAGTCCCATCTCGGCAAGTGCTGGCTGTGCGTTATTGGGCAATTATGTTTACTTTTCAACCCTCAGCATTCCCTTTTGTAAAGTGGACTGTGTGATGGCCCTTTTAAGGAGCCCTCCTAGCTCTAATATCCTTTGATGAGTTTAAGATATTAAGCAACCTTCAGATTTGCTTTTTAAGCTGCGTTTTGTTTATAAAACACTTCTTTGGGTGAAAAATTACCCATTTTATGGGACAATTTTGCAATATTACTAAACCTAAACTAAAGTTAAGAAGCCAGGTAATTATACAATAGTTCGAATAAACACTTAGTTTTATATTGTCCAGCAAGTGCTTTGAGGATTGTCAATAACGGTCCTCCAGAGGCATGAAGTTTCATTACTTCCTTCCCAGGAGCCTTTGTTCTTCTGGTTATAGACTGAAGAGGGATGGCAAGTTCATGTTCCTCCTTTCATTGATGCTTCAGCTTCCGAGGTTGTGATTTATTGACTCAGGTCATCCTGCTAAGGGCTAGTGGGAAGGAAATGTCTGAGGACTGAAAGATGCAGTTGTACCTGTGGAATTACATCATTTGAACCAATGAAGTATTTAATTTTGGAACTCTATGAGACTTTCACTCGGCCCCGCACCCCTTTTAAATGATGAAACTGAAACCTGGAAAGAATAATGGATTGGACCAAGGTTATACTGTTGCTAGTTACTTTTAGAATGAATAACAGAGCTCAGGCACCTAGAATGCCAGTAGAAAGAATGTCATGATGACACATGATGTCTGATTTTGGCTGAAAAAAAGCTGTCAGCTTATCCAAACACTGACTGCCAAAGGTATATTCAGGGTCCATATCTGTTCTAGAATGGCTTAACACTTACATTAAAATGGCCATTATGCTTATAATATAAACTAGTAGCCCTGTGCACGAATCCATGTGCCAGTAGCTTGCCAGTAGCTCGCTGCTGCCCTCCTGTAGCTCTCCACCTGGTGCCCCACCTTCCTGTAGCTCCCTCCGTCCCCCCCCACCCCTCCCTCATAGCTTGTTGCCCTGCCCCCTCCTGTAGCTCTCTGCCACCCACTTGTAGCTCGCTGCCCCACCCTCCTGCTGATCCATGATCGGGACATTACGTGGTCGGTCGTTACGCTTCACAGCATAACCACCATTTGCATATTACATCTTTATTATATAGGATAGGATACTTGAATTCAATTGAAGCCAATATCCTCAGTAGTGGAAATTCTCTGGTATTTGGATGGCAAAAGGACCTATTTTCTAGTTAGTAAGTCTTTAGGAAATTTCATGATGGAGAACATATTCTGTTCCAGAGGATGCATGAAGTGGCAAACATGATTTAGAAAAGAAAGAGCCATTTGGATGAAGTAGAATAGGTGATGAGAACCTATTTTAACTCTACTCTATTGGTGACTATTGTGCAATACTGTAATGATGGCCTAACTTTTGATGTTTCCATCTTCTTCGTAGACCTGGAAAAGTAGTGTCCTAAACAGTAGGCATTTTGAAAGAATTTTCTGGAAAGCACAAAGTGTTTGGTGCTAAAGATATTAATTGTGTAGTCCTCTGAATCAGTATGGCAAATGATTAACATTTACCCCCGAATAAAAATTTGAGACTGGCTGTGGCCGCTTAACCAATACATTTGGATTAAGTCCTGGGGAACTGAAAACAAAGCAGACTTAAATTATTTATTAATTTAAGATTTTACTGCCCCAAATATTATTAAAAAAGTAAACTTTATTTTTATACCATTGGGCCTGCATGGTGAATGCAAGCTTTTAAAACAATTTGGTAAGATTTTTGTAGTTACTTTTTCTCTTTATGTGAATTTTCAGTATGAACTGCTCTTTCCTTCTTTCCCTTCTCCACTCCCTCCCTTCCTTCTCGGTGAGATAGTGGATAAACCACTATCATTACTTTTGTTCAAATAATGATAGTGGTTTATCTGCAGCCACTCATGCGTAGCAGTTGTCACTTCGGTTTCAGAGGTCTTGATGTGTTGACTTGTTGAAAATGACTATGGGCATTGTTGAATGTAGGTATTAAAAGGACTTATTGCAGCCTGCCCTATGCTGAGTAGCACATTTAATTAAAGCCGTTATTCAAGGAGATATACTGGGACCATTGTGTTTGTTCCACAGATTCAGAACGATCAGTGCCAGGAGATGGACACCACGGCGGACAAGTGGGTCAGACTCACGGACAGTGGAGAGTGGGGCTCGCATTCTGTAAGTCTCTCTCTGTTCTTCTCCCCAGTCACCAACCCCATTCTTCCCCTTCCTTTTCCAACCTTTTTTAAAAGTTTATTTTAAGGGAAAGAAAACTTCAAAATTGTTTACGAATTTAGAAAATTTCCAGTTAAGAGACCAAGTTTCATGGACTCAGTCTCTTTCTAGGTATTTTTCTCTACCTTTCCCTTTTTCCTTAGGCTCTTTCCTTTCTCTTTCCCATCATACTTCAACTTTTCTCCTTTCAAAGGGGGCAATAACAAGAAATAAGGCTGATCACACCAATATACAAAACCTCTGAGTATCTACGTTTATAGATGTGCTTGTCATATGGGAGAGAATCAGTGGCTCTTGCATTGGAAGGATCCTTGAGTTCCTTTCACCCCGCTTTCTCTACAGTCGTCCCCTTCCCCACTCCCACCCCCCCATAAGTGATGTTTCAAGCTTGCCTTGTTGGGAACTGTGCTGACCCTACTGTTGGGTAGCTCTGATTACCACAAAATTCACCCCTGTGTTTGGAACCTAAACCTTCTCCTGTCTATTTGCCACTGTTGAGTCAGAGTCTTATGCCCTTTGAAAAATGCCTTCCCACTGAAATAAAGTAACTGCCTAATTCTTCACACAATAACTGTAAATGCTTGAAGGCAAATATCAGGGGACACAGTCCATGCAGCTGCTATTATTTGGGGCACTGTGCCTTTGCAGTGACACATGCATTTAAAATCAAACTCTGCCTTACAGTAGCTGTGTTTCTTTAGGCAACTGGCTTAATCTCTTTGAGATTGGTCTTTTTTTTTTTTTTTTTTTTTTTTCATGTAAGAAATAAAACCACTCTTGCAGGGATAAATGAAAGGGTACATGGGTACCCACAATGCTGACGGAGCTCTGTTTCAGTAAGTGACCATCCAGGGGCTCCAGCTTGGAGTGATTAATACAGTGTACTTTTCCGAGTATTTTTTGAACTGAATGCCTGGAAGTGACGTTAGTACCACTTAAGATCTATTTGCCTAAGCATTCTCTCCGCTGGGCTTTGAAGGTACAAATAACCCTTGGCAACAAATATGCTTTCTTCACTTATGAAGACTTCATGCAAGACGAAAGTACTTAGTGTACTACTTCTCTGAATCCCTGGCAAGGTGAAATGGTTGGATATGTTTTAAGTTTATACGGTTTGGATTTGGCCAGAGACTACATAGAAGAATAAGGGTGGCAAATGAGAAAGCAAGGAACCCTTAAAATTAGTTTGCTTGTCTGAATTAGTATGACATTTCTCAGAAAGTTAGTTTGATTTATAATTAGAAAAATATCCCAGTGGCAAAGAAAGCAGATATTAGACATAGTAACATTTAAGATCTAAAATCATAGAGTTAAATCAGGTTCTTTTATAAGAACAGTCCTGTTTTCTCTTGTTGCTGTTGCAGTATTGCTTATTAAATAAATTAAAAAAGAAGCCAACTCAGTCTGTTGCTTTTTTGTTCTCAGAGCTCAAAGTCTGCTTATGAATAATGGCATCCAATAAATATATAATTGGTCTGAGTGCCTTTCACTCTCTAAAATGAGTCTCTTTTAAATATAAACCAAGACTTCATGCAAATGCTTCGAAAATAATTTTATTTTTTCTTTAGATTTGAGGAATTTTCTTTATTACTCTATTTTTTTGGATTGGCAAAGTATTTTTACTTTATTTTTTAGAAAATGTGAACTTCAGCAGAGCTTAGGTCTGAATTAGCAGTAGACTTAAATTTATGGATTCCAAATTAATGGTGTTTCACTATAATTCAAAGAAAAATGCACGAGAGATTAGCTTTCAGGCATGGTTGGATGTAGCATGGCTTAGCTAACCTGAGTGTCTTGTGCTTTGCTTTACAGGTAATGCTAAAGTCTGGTCCAAACATACTCTACTGGAGAACTACAGGCATCCTTATGGGTTCCAAGGCAGTCAAGCCAGTGTTGGTAAAAAATATCACAATTGAAGGTATTTCGCAGCAATCTGTTTTAGTAGTCACCTATCACACTTTATACTGAGTTACATATTGATTGAATTGTCGGTTTGACTGGCCCAAGAGTTTATGGGACAGGAATTAGTATGTTAAGTATCATACAGGTGTATAGGTGCTGATTTTATTCCTGGAAAGTTGACTGATTTTTTTTTTTGTACCCTTAAACTGAATTATTTAATCTGTGTGAAAAAGTACACATGATGACAATTTTAGGTGTCTTTAAATAAAAGAAAAATGTCTTTGTTAATAAGAGCCTATTATTCATTTGAGTAATGTCTATTGTGCCAGTCATTGAGCTTACTCAGGCCACTGCTGCATTCAAAAAAATAACAATCAAATAAACATCTTGGCCTGACTATCTCCCAAATCTCTTGTGCTACTTCATATATATCCTACCTAATAAAAGAGTAATATGCAAATTAACCATCACTCTGCTACACCCATAAGCCACACCCACAAGCCATGCCCACCAGCCAATCAGGAGCAAATATGCAAATAAACCCAACCAAGATGGCTACAGCCACAGAGAGCAGGAGGGAGGCTTGGGTTTCCCAGGCAATGGAGGAAGCCAAGCTTTCCGCCTGCCCTTGCTGGCCTAGGCCTCCACTCAAGGGTACAAAGTTTCAATTATAGAAGGTAAACAAATCCAAACAGAAATGGTGGCAGCCATGGAACTGGAAAGAGTGGGAGGCTAGGGTTGCCCCCGGCAATGGAGGAAGCCAAGCTTTCTGCACACCCTGGCTGGCACAGGCCTCCCCTTAAGGCTACAAAGTTTCAATTATAGAAGATACATAAACCCCAAAAGAAATGGCTGCCACCACGGAGCAAGCAGAAGGCTTGGCTCTGCTCCAGGCTACAAAGTTTCAATTGTAGAAGATAAATATATCCCAGATACCAGGGCCTCCGCTTGGGTCACCGGGGGGCATGTCTGGCCTGCACACCATCACAGGCCCCTTGCTCAGGCCGCCCCACGCCCGAAGGGAATCCCCACCCTGATTTGGGACACTCTTCAGGGAAAACCAGCTGGCCCCCACCCATGCACCAGGCCTCTATCCTATCTAATAAAAGAGTAATATGCAGATTGACCATCATTCCCACACACAAGATGGCTGCCCCCATGTGGTCAAAGATCCTGCCCCCATGTGGACACAAGATGGTCACCACAAGATGGCCAGCAGGGGAGGGCAGTTGGGAGGGACCAGGCCGGCAGAGGAGGGAAGTTGGGGGTTACTGGGCCTGCAGGGAAGGGCAGTTGGGGGGACCCAGGCCTGCAGTGGAGAGCAGTTTGGGGGGACCCAGGCCTGCAGGGGACGGCAGTTAGGGGTGATCAGGCCTGCAGGGGATGGCAGTTAGGGGCAAACAGGCTGGCAGGGGAGCAGTTAGGCATCAATCAGGCTGGCAGGGGAGTGGTTAGCGGGTGATCAGGCTGGCAGGCAGAAGCAGTTAAGGGCAATCAGGAAGGTAGGCAGGTGAGCAGTTGGGAGCCAGCAGTCCTGGATTGTGAGAGGGATGTCCGACATCCCTCGAGGGGTCCCAGATTGGAGAGGGTGCAGGCTGGGCTGAGGGACACCCCCCCCCCCCACCCCCCGTGCATGAATTGTGCACCGGGCCTCTATATCAGAGAGGAAGGGAGAGGGAGAGAGATAGAAACATGCCCCCACTGGGGATCGAGCCTGAAACCCAGGCACATGCCCTGACCTGGAATTAAACCGTGACCTCCTGGTTTATAGGTCAACGCGTATTGTGGCCTGGTTCTTGTGCTTCTTCTGAATCAGCTGGGCCTTTGTGGCCCAGGAAAGCGGCCAGTAAACCCTGAAATTGTTCAGTCTCAGGGCTACTTATAATTAAAGCAGTGATTCTCCTTTATGAAAGTTTGGCTTGTGTTTTAATATGTTTAAAGTGTACTTGTTCCTGTGATGCTAACTCATTAGTCCTAGGGACATCTGCTGGCAAAGGCTGAAATTACACACCAGAAGGAAAGTCAAGCCCTTCCTAGGGTCTGTTAAGTCTTGCCAGTGACTTAGTGAGCAGACCACAGAAAGGGAGCACACAGGTAGCCACAGAGATCAGAGGATGGTAGCTTGTAGAATTGGAGGGGACCTTAGAGTTTATCCCACCCTGAGTTCATGGAGTTGTCTTTTGACGACTGAGTTTATACATTTACTATACCTCTAACAAATGCCAATCTCTTGCTTCAGTGTTTGCTCTCCTTACTGTGTTTTATTCAGTATCTATCCCAGTTACCTGCCTGCAGCAAGCACTTCTTGGGGTTGAATGAATGAGGGAAAGGATTTGGGCTGAGCTCAGTGTCAGTAATGCTCTCTCATTTCTGGCAGAAGCTGAAAGAAGGTGCTGGTTTGCGCACTTCTGTTGGGTCCTCCCTCCCATGCTCTGTGTGTTACTCTCCCACAGGAGTGGCATACACATCGGAATGCTTCCCATGCAAGCCGGGCACCTTCAGCAATAAGCCAGGTTCGTTCAGCTGCCAAGTGTGTCCCAGAAACACGTACTCTGAGAAAGGAGCCAAAGAGTGCACAAAGTGTGCAGAGGACTCCCAGTTTTCAGGTGGGTCTAATCTTTGCCCATTTATACTCTATGTTCTTTTCTTTACAAATGTACATTTGTTGAGTGTATAGTCCTAAGCCACATGTCACACGTAAGTGGGACAGGAACAATGGGCTAGACACCAAAGGGCTGAAGTGAATCAATACTGAGTGGATAAAAATTACTTTTATCCCTTTCTGCATGACTTTTCCTTTTGTCTGTAAATTTTTTCCTATTTCATACTTCACAGGTAACTGCCTGGGATTTGTTTATACTGATATGAATTGATGCTGTACTTTTAGGTGATTTGTGGACATAGAGATATATTTAGAAACTTTTCAGTTGTTCCAAATTTACAATTTTAATGATAATGGAATAAGTCTGACGTCTTCTTGGAAAAACTGTGATATGTCCCAGGTGTATCATGGAAGCGCTTATTGCTCTAGTGAAAATAAAAATGTAAGCCCTTATCTTCTTTAGGCCTAGCTAGTTGTACCTAAATTCCTCTGGTAAGATTATTTTTACTTTTTAGTTGTTTCTCTTTTGCTTGCTTGTTTATTTTGTTTTTTGCCCTTTCTTAGAGTCACAAAGGACTCATTTTTGAAATGCATTTTTGTTGTTGTTGCAGAAGAAGGATCGGGCGAGTGTACGGAGCGCCCTCCCTGTACCACAAAAGACTATTTTCAGATCCACAGTCCATGTGATGAAGATGGAAAGGTATTGGCAGTGTTCAGTGCACTCCATTTCATGTTTATTCAGCCATCTTCCCAATTTTAGCAGACTTTTATTTGTTGATGAGAGAGTTGAATGAGCTGATTTATAAAACATGTATCTAAAGTAGTTCAGAGACATTTAGTAATTTATCTTCTGAAGCCTGCCTTCCTGGCTTTGATTTTCCAATCTACTAGTTAGTGCTGTGGGCAAGTTATTGGCTGTGCCTACGTTTCAGTGTTTTCATTAGTAAAATAGGGATAATCTCTGTACCTATTTCCTGAGGCTGCTATGAGAATATGAGCTATTCAATGGAAGGTTCCTAGCACAGTGCCTGGCATATATTGAGTGCCCAATAAATCCCTGCTATTTTTTTTAACAGTTATATGTTTTAAAAAGTAATACTGTCAGGAGTAGCACAGCCTTAAAATGTGTCCTGTGACTCACAGGATGGAAATCCAGTAAGTCCTCACTTAATGTTATTGATAGGTTTTGAGACTTGAAGTGAATTGATGTATCACAAAACCAATTTTACTCTAGGCTAATTGATAGAAACAAGAGTCAACAATGTTATAATGAAACCACAAAGGCTATTGAATGAAATGACTTTACTTGGGGACCTGTTGTATCCTGTAACTTCTCTTTAATTATTTGGTTTCTCAGTAGGTTTTGTCAATAAAAAAGCCATGCAGCCATTGGCTAATTTAGTCATGGCAGATTGCTGTGTAATTGCATTCAGAAAATGCAAAGTAATTACCATATAAACAACACCGAGCCAGAGGAAAAATGCACACATGAACTCTGCAGCTGACCTGCCGTTCTCTTAATTAAAAAGTGTCAGCCTATGCTGGCCTATTCATAGGAGAAGCTGAGATTGAAGTGGTTTTGATGCAACATGCTTTCTGTATGTTTGCATCTTCAAAATCATGACAGTTAATACCTTGACCTAATTTGGAAAATACACATAGATTCCAGTATTGCTTTATTTTCTTAATCTGAGGTCCTAACCTATAATTTTATACTTATATGGTTATTGTAGTTACCCTTAGGTCTTAATTTTTTTTTAAGTAATTTACTTTTAAAGCTTAAGATGAGATCACACTCCTGGTCTTGATGGACCATAAAGGGTTTGCTAGTGTTTTGGTATCAGATTATCTAGCACTTTTCTTTACCTTTAATAAACTTCAAAATTATAAAGTATTCCAAATGCTTAAGGTCTATAACAGTACTTCTGAATTATATAGCAGGAGTAAGATCTAGGAGACATAAAAAATAGCATATAAAGGATATGGCTTTAGATCTGCCTTTCTTCCTATATGATCTAAACGAGTCAAACACATTCGTTTCTTAGGATGATGGGAAAACAACATGACCTTTCTCAGTGATTAGGGATTTCTGCATTTGTTTAAAAATAAAAATGTTGTTATAATCTTCTTTAAAATCTTTAAAAAACAGTTTTATTGAGATGTAATTCTCCTACCATATAATATATCCTTGAAGTGTCAATTCATTGTTTTTAGTATATTCACCCCAATCTAATTATAGAACATTTTCTTGCCTAACACCTTGGCTAGAATTTCCAGTACAATGTCAAACCCCATAGTGTCTTAACATAAAGGAAGAAGAGGACCGAGTAGGTAACCACAAGGGAAAAGAGATAACAGCAAAGGCTTCATAGGAAAGGAATCCAAGTGAGTGCTGATATGTAGACAAATGCATTGAGGACGTGCTCAGAGCACATGTGGATGTTGAGCATGGCTTTGAAGGCAGGAACAGGCAAAGCAAGGCAGAATGGTGTGGGTAACTGCAAGAGAGACCAATGATGAGTGCCCGGTGGGTTGTAACCAGAAAGGATCAAGGTTTGGGAGAGGTAGAGAGGCAAGCAATAGCCTGGTTGGGAACATCTGAGCTGTAACATGATGAAGCACAAGGCTGTCAGGTTGGAGTGGGAGTTGGTAGAGTCTTTAAAAGCACATGTAACTAATCTCTGATGAATTCAGCCAGTCTACAAAGCCGAGGTGCATTTGTGCAGGGACGTTTGAAGGAGGAAAGCAGGCAACCATGGACAAATTCGGTCTCAAAATTCATCTAAAGTTTAGTCCTCCCTGTCTTGAATTTTATTTCAATGTAAGAACCAGCTTCCAATTGCTACCTCCATGTGGATTGTGTGTATCAATAAACTGTGTTTTATTTATACTTAATAGAAATACACTTGGAAACCATAGTTCTTCTGTAATCTTAATAGCAATCTGGTAAGTTTTGCTCTATTAAGGTTTTGGTTTCATAAAACATTTCATAATTTTATCTCAACTTGCCAAAGAATGAATTGATTGTTGGTTTTTCACCTTCACTGTGAGCCATCTGGTGCTACAAATCATTAATATTGCTTATTAGCTTTTCCCGTCAGCCAGACTTGAAAGCATCTGTCCCCATTAGAAAGAGAGGCACAGAATCAGCCTGCCATGTGAAGCAAGGCTTTGCAAACAAAACTTTTGCTGCAGAGAATTTGAAATTTGACTTCTAAGTGTTTGAAGGTGGTGCACATTTTCTAATTTTTAAGCATCCATTGTGCTTGGATTGCAAAGTATGTGATTAGCTGATCTCTTGAAAATATATTTGCATATTTTATTATTTTTACGCTTTCCAAATGCATTCTCCTTGACTCATGTTACTTTACCATTTACTAGCTATGTATAACTTTGGGGCAATAAAGTAGAGGATAATAATACTGACCTCCCAAAGTGTGTGTGTGTTGGGGTGAGATTACACGGTGGGCCCCCACAGTCAGTCCTCAGTGTGCAGCCTCAGAACTGCGCCCACTCCCATGTGGGAACCAGCTATTCCCAACACTGCAGTAACTCACACACAATGCATTACAATTTTAATTAATGTCAAAATAAATAAGCAAATTTTTGAATTGGCAAAGATTAAAAAGTTGTTTTCTGTACTTGTTAAACCAGAATTTTGAAAAGATGATCCCCCCAATATGATGATATTTTTGCTTCCATTCTTGGAATTTTATATTGCCTTTCTCAGGGGAGCTGAGAAGCCCTTTTGGATACAGGATCTAATTTATTTTTTCAGCTATTTAGGAAGCTCCAGCAGGAATGACCATCGTTTTACAGATGGTAAGAGAGAGGGTTCTGGGTGAAGTGGCTGGTTAGACTGTTTCATGATGTAGGCATAAAACGAATGCAGAAAGAGAGAGTTGTAAAATGAAAAAAAAAGTTATTTATAATTCTGTTGAGACATTTATCTAACTTTTAAAGTGTTTTGTTAAGCATCCTTCTTGAGATAAGATAGTTTACTCTTCCATAAGAGAATACTTGAGCTAAAATTGAGTGGCCTAAAGGGCTTACTATATATAATTTTCTATTAACTGAAAATGGCTATAGAGAATTGCCTTTAATTTTGGTCCTCCAGCTTCAGTATTAGACTTAGTATTGCAGAAATTGTTTTTAAAGAGAAAGATATGTTAAGCAGATTACATGTCTAATGAAGGAAGCTATTAATTTCTTTTTGAAAAACCATATTTAGCTATGAAAAAATTTACTTATTTTTCCCTTTGCATTTAGAATACCTTTCCCCCCACTGATAATACCAATTTTGTTTGAAATGGCAAACCCATTTAATGGTTTGGTTTCAAAAGAGAATAATTTTATAATTACAATGTTCTGGGTTTGGCTGAGTCATAGCTAATTTTGTTTTATTTCGTTTTGTGTGGGGGTGTATGGATGTGTGAGGAAGAATGAAAGGATAAGGTTTAAAGGACTTCCCTCTCTGAAATTAGAGGCTGTCTTTATCATTTTTAAAATTTTATTTATTGATTGATTTGAGAGAGAGAGGGAAGAAGGGTGGGGGGAGAGAGAGAGAGAGAGAGAGAGAGAGAGAGAGAGAGAGAGGTCAATTTGGTGTTCTACTCATTTATGCATTCATTAGTTGCTTCTTATAATTGCTCTGACTGGTGATCAGATCTACAACCTTTGAGTATCGGGATGATGCTCCATCCAACCAAGCAACCCTGCCAGGGCAGAGGCTGTCTCTTTAAAAAAAGAATAGTTTATTTTTTAATTACAGTTGACTTACAATATGCTATTAGTTTCTGGTGTGCAACACAATGATTATACTTTTATATAACTTATGAAGTGATCACCCAATATAAAAGTATCCATCTGACACCATGCATAGTTATTGCAATGTTATTGATTATATTCCCTACTAGAGGCCCGATGCACAAAGATTTGTGCAAGAATAGGCCTTCCTTCCTCTGGCTGCCGGCACCGGTTTCCCTCTGGCACCCAGGACCTGGGCTGCTTTGCTCCGGCTGCTGCCAGGCACCCGGCACCCAGGCATCTGGGACTGAGTCTGCTTTGCTCCAGCTACTGCTGCCACCCACCGGGGGTGTGCTCTGAGCCACGCCAAACGGCCACTCGTAGCACGCCCCCACCCCTGGTGTGTGTGTGTGTCCGCTGGGGTGGGGGCAACAAAGAAACATGTCCCAAAATAAAAGAATAAGAAAAATCTTATTCTGCTGGAGCTCAGAAAGAGTGAGTTTGGGTAAGTCTGTGCCCCAGTTCTTTAATAGGAATGCCTGGGACTCTAGCAGTCCGATGTCTCACGCAGTCACTATTCCCACTGGTTTTCACAGCTGGAAGTTATGGGTCTTTTCTTCTCAGCACTGGACCCTGAACTGGGGGGCCTGGTGTGGGGCTGGGACCACTCGCTCCTCAGGGAGGACTTCTGTAGCCGCCAGGTCCTTCTGATTTTTATCTGTCACATGTGGGTGTAGGACCAGCTCATTCTGCATCTTCACCCCTTCTACCCGTCTCCAAGTGGCTTTTTCTGCATATCCGTAGTTACAGGACTCTGTTGAGCTAGATTTCAGGTGGTTCTGAATAATGGCAGTTCCGTAGTTTAGTTGTAATTTTGATGTAGTCCTAGGAGGATGCCAGTACTGCGTTTATCTATACTACCACCTTGACTGGAAGCCGGGAGGCTGTCTTAATCCTGATGTTCAGCACACATGCTGGAGGGCCTAAAATCCTCAGGAGAAAATATTTTAGCTACAGGTCTTGGAGTCTAATATCATGTTACTGGAAAAGATCCAGAGAGCAACTACCAATATTTATGAAATAATAGGATTAAAATGTGAAGCTGGACATATTCTTCTTTAAAAATATTTTTTTAAAATCACTATGTGGAAAGGTTGGTGGTAGGTACTGTGGTTGAGGGAAAGGAAGAGAGTAGTGCAGGTCTCAAAATGAAAAAGATAGTCTCTGCATAGAAACTTCTGTTGGTTAAGGAGTCAATAAAGTGAGTGGTTAGAAGAGTAAGGGCCATAATCACATTATCTGTATTTTAAAGAGAAATTTCATGATGAGGAACATGCTCTGTCTGAAGTAAAGCCACCTTTAGTTTAGGGCAAAAATACTTGGAAATAATGGTCATTTGTCACTAAAGTTTTATTTATTTTTTGGGGAGGTCTCATTTTCTTACTGATGTTTTAGGTTGTCTTTATTCAGCCCTTCTAGTCTATCACTATTTGGAATTTTTCTAGGCTGTCAGTTTAACATTTGTGCTATTGGAAGTGTAAAGCAAATAAAGAATATTAAGTGACTTACAAGCCTTTTTTTGCAGACACAGATAATGTACAAGTGGATAGAGCCCAAAATCTGCCGGGAAGATCTCACAGATGCAATTAGGTTGCCCCCTTCTGGAGAGAAGAAGGATTGTCCACCTTGCAACCCTGGATTTTATAACAATGGATCCTCTTCTTGCCATCCCTGCCCTCCTGGGACGTTTTCAGATGGAACAAAGGGTAGGATATTAGTTAGTCCAATAATTGGACCTTTAGCATACTAATCTTGTTGGACTCCTGTAACTTTGTTCTAATTGTTCTTATGAAACCATTCTTTAAAACATGCATTTTTTCAGAGACTGAAGTAGAGTTGAGAAATATGATAATGGTGTCATGAGACTGCAATGGTTTATTTAACATATCATAAGGATTGCTTTTTAATGGCATTCTGTGTAATACACTCTTATGGTATGACTCTGCCTTTGGGTAGTGATAAGAAGTTCCACCATATTAAGCGATTAAGAATAAGCACTTCATTTGCAGAGTATGTGTACATAGATATTGATGCAAGCATAAAATATAATGCCTTCTAATTCATTTTTATAATGGAATAGTAAGTCATATTTTGTGCAATAATATAAAAACTTGCTCATTTTGATCATATAGCATATTCTCTAAGCAAATTGTTTCAAAGTGTGTAGTTGGGAAAATTTTAGTACTTACCAAATAATGTCAAAGGTGGTTAGAGAATTTGTTTTAATTTTGGTAGACAGGGATTACAATGCATTTTAATTGCAGGTTTCTTACTTGAATATAGCCATGCAGCATATTGAATATCCTGAGCCTTTGAGAAATAACATGAAAAGGACTTAAGAGTCAAATTGTCTTGGGTTTGAGTCCATATCCGGCAGGCTACCAATAGTGTTATCTCTCCAAGTTACTTAAACCTTTTGAACTTCAGTTTTCTCATCTAAAAATTGTGGGTAATAATATCTAGCTCATCATTACTGAGCAGATTATATAAAAATGGCTCCTGCCATTTTTTGGTACAGAAGTGTTTGCTCAGTGAATGTTTTCTCTCCCTACCCATTCTCTTACTGATGTGATAATGCAAAGTGTCTTGGGTAAATAAAAAAAATGGTTAGAAAAGACCCTCCATTTCAATAGAGCAGATGTTAATTTAAATCAAGTTTATTCATAAACTTTAACTCTTTCCAAACCCCTCAACTCCCAGTATTTTTTAACATAGCTAATATTTTGAACTTCAAGTAATCAATCCATAATTAAATTGCATGATATTCTGTTCCATTTAATAACCAATAGGAAGTGTGAAATGTTTACTTATTCATGAGGTGAAGAGTACTGATTCTAAAATCACACGTAAGAGAACGTGTTTCAGAGTTACTCTTCTTGTAGGGGATAATTCAGTACTAGCAGTTACTCCTAGAAATGAAGGGGAAAATTACTTTAAAGGATTTTACATTTTTCCTTTTTCATGTAAGTCAAGTACATATGTGTATAATGTATCCAGAATTATTTTTCTCTCCAGATTGTTTTTGAAAAAGTTATTAATTCTTCAGAGAATTGGTGGTTCAGGATCTCTCCTTCCCACTTCCCTCTCTGCTAATTAAAAGTCAGCAGTGCTTGGAACAAAGGGAGAAGAAATTGTCGAGATGCAGTTTAACAGTCACTGTTTGCCCCACTTGTCTCTGCAGAATGTAGACCATGTCCGGCGGGAACAGAGCCTGCCCTTGGCTTTGAATACAAATGGTGGAATGTCCTTCCGGGCAACATGAAAACCTCCTGCTTTAATGTTGGGAATTCAAAGTGTGATGGAATGAATGGTGAGTTCAGAGTCAGCTTCTTGGATGTATTTTGGCAGCAGAGAATTTCAGTTTCCACTCTTTAAAAACATACTACATGTGGGTACGAGGAACTTCAATCTTATTTGGCTACTTGCCCGTCTTCGGGCCCTCACATAAAAGTAGTAACTGTGGTGTTACAGCCGGATGACTTTCCTGTAAGAAGATAAGCTACTTTGCATTGGGGTCAGTGTTGAGGTAGATGTTGAGGATGACCAGTTATGGTTATAAATACCAGAATAGATTACCAAGGGAACTAATGAAGTCTATGTCATTTGCCATTTTGAAGGGTAGTGTGACAGCATTTCTGCCTGGATTAGTTTGGTCTGGCTCAGCACTAAGCCTTTGGTGAGAGGTTGTTAAATCATCTCTATCTCTTTTTGCCTATGAAGTCTATGACCCTGATTACAAAATACTGATGAACCGCACTTACTGAAAACTTGAAAACATGGCAGAGTTCTATAGGATGGTTGCTGAATGTTCTTACATTTTAAGTTCTTTGAGAGCCTAGCACTTAGCTGTGCCTATGGTAGGTTGATGGTTTTTGTGCAGAGGACAGATTCCTCTCTCCCCCCATCACCTTCTATGTACATTTGTATCACCATACTGCTGACAATTGTAGTGTGTGTGTTTCTCTTATATTCTTGTGATTCTTTAGTGAGGTAGAACCCAGTCTTGTCTTTCTATCCCTAGTGCATATCATGGTTCTTAGCACTCAGTGAGTGCCAATCGAGTGAATGAATAAGTGAATGAACGTAGAACAAGGGTTAAATTAGGGAACAACAATATAGTAAACTATGAAAAATAACTCCAGACTGCAGATCTTCTTCATTAAGTAATTTGAAGTTTCTATTTCTCATTGGTTACCTGGAGACTAGGATTTTCTATCTTATTGTATTAGAATGAATGAAGACCATCTGTTTTAAAAAGCGTAGTCATACCTCACTGAGAAACAGTTTTCTCATTACATAACGTTTATGCAAAAATATGCATCACTTGATTATTTCTGGGGAATCATATGGAATGTCTTTATTGGTATGCAGGAGTCTACCTCTATGTGCAATTTGCAACTTCAATTTAAAAATAGGGAATTCTTTGGAAGTATTTCTGCTTTGAAACACTACTGGTCTTTTTGTAACTTCATTTAAAAATTGTTAGAAATCATTAATGGAATTTTTACTAATAAAGATGATTTTTCTCATTTCTAGGTTGGGAGGTGGCTGGAGATCATATCCAGAGCGGGGCTGGAGGTTCTGATAATGATTACCTGATCTTAAACTTGCATATCCCAGGATTTAAGTAAGGAAAACCCATTCTGATTTCCTTCTGTAAGAACCCGCATACCTGTTTCCCTATAGAAATAGATGCAATAGGACTGCCTTTATTAAATACTAGAGGCCCAATGCACAAAATTCGTGCATGGGGGGAGGAGGGGGTGTTTCCCTCAGCCCAGCCTGCACCCTCTCCAATCTGGGATCCCTCAAGGGATGTCCGACTGCCCGTTTAGGCCCGATCCCAATCCTGGTAGGATCGGGCCTAAATGGGCAGTCGGACATCCCTCTCACAATCCAGGACTTCTGGCTCCCAACTGCTCACCTGCCTGCCTTCCTGATTGCCCCTAACTGCTTCTGCCTGCCAGCCTGATCACCCCCTAACCACTCCCCTGCCAGCCTGATTGATGCCTAACTGCTCCCCTGCCAGCCTGTTTGCCCCTAACTGCCCTCCCCTGCAGGCCTGGTCGCCCCTAACTGCCCTCCCCTGCAGGCCTGTCAGCCCTAACTGCCCTCCCCTGCAGGCCTGGTCCCCTCCAACTGCTTTCCCCTGCAGGCCTGGGTTCCCCACAACTGCCCTTCCCTGCAGGCCCGGTCGCCCCCAACTTCCCTCCTCTGCTGGCCTGGTCACCCCTAACTGCCCTCCCCTGCAGGCCTGATCGCCCCCAACTGCCCTCCCTGCTGGCCTGATCCCTTCCAATTACCCTCCCCTGCTGGCCATCTTGTGGCGGTCATCTTGTGTCCACATGGGGGCAGCCATCTTGTGTGTTGCAGTGATGGTCAATTTGTATATTACTCTTTTATTAGATAGGATAGAGGCCTGCTGCATGGGTAGGGGCCAGCTGGTTTGCCCTGAAGGGTGTCCTGGATCAGGGTGGGGGTTTCCTTGGGGCATGGGGCAGCCTGGGAGAGGGGCCTGTGGTGGTTTGCAGGCCAGCCACACCCCCCAGCGACTCAAGCAGAGGCCCTGGTATCTGGGATTTATTTATCTTCTATAATTGAAACTTTTTAGCCTTGAGCGGAGTCCAGAGCTGGTCAGGGTGTGCAGGAAGCTTGGATTCCTCCATTGCCAGGGAAACCCAAGCCTCCTATTCGCTCCGTGGCCGCAGCCATTTTTGTTGGGATTTATTTATCTTCTATAATCGAAACTTTGTAGCCTTGAGCGGAGGCCTGGGCCAGCCAGGGTGTGAGGGAAGCTTGGCTTCCTCCATTGCCAGGGAAACGCAAGCCTCCTGCTCGCTCCATGGCCGCAGCCATCTTGGTTGGGTTAATTTGCATACTTGCTCCTGATTGGCTGGTGGGCGTGGCTTGTGGGTGTAGTGGAGGTATGGTCAATTTGCATATTACTCTTTTATTAGATAGGATATTAACATTATGATATCCTTAGCAAATAGCAAATAGGGTGATATGTTTAAGAATATCTGTAGAATCCGTGATTGAGAAACTATCACTATAATTGTGTATTAGTTAGATGAAGCTGAAAGGTTTAAACAATATTTTATCCAAACGTTACAATAATCATGATTCTTGGATGTTTAATGAGGATGTCTTAGTCCAGGTTATATGCAGTAGTATCTTATAGTTTATATGCTTATTTTTCTCCATTAGCATGTCACACATCTTAAAATCACATTTTGCTTTAATCTTCCATGTTGAAATTTCCCAGTACATGTCTTTTGCTTGCTTTAGGATGGGTGGTAGCCTTTATACCAGGAGATTCAAGCACAGTAACACGGTTGTGGAGACTCCATTTAGAACAAAGGGTATGGCCAACAGAGATTGAGTGAGGAAAAGTTGGGTTGTGGGGAGCAGTAGTTTAGGGGATGAGGAGAGCATGACTTTCAGCTTAATGAAAAAAGCGATAATTTTGTTCCAGATTGTATTTAGAATACACTATAATATTGTAATTTTAATGTCAAATAGACCACCAACATCTATGACTGGAGCCATGGGTTCTGAATTGGGAAGAATAACATTTATCTTTGAGACCCTCTGTTCCGCTGACTGTGTTCTGTACTTCATGGTGGTAAGTGAAAGAATGGTTTTCAAAGGCCGATTTAGAAATCTAGAAGCTTAGCATTCTATTTCAAGTGTGAATTTATTTATACAAGTTGGGATAAGAATCCTATTTTTCTTCCCATGCTTAGTCCCTTACAAAAGCACTTTTGATTTAAGAAGTCACTAAGAATTGTGAATTGACACCCACAAAGAAAGCAGTTGTTCCTTGTGGGAAGCACTGAGGGCACCCTGGCAAGTGACAGAAGTCAGAGAATATTAATCTGTTAGAAAATTTCTTCATAAAAATGTTACCAGCAGAATGAAAAATTTCCCCCAATAGTAGTTCAAGCCGTCAGGAGGGAAAAACATGTATTAATAAGTGAGGGAAGAAAGTAATGTTGTTGTGGACACTTGGATGAAAGAAAACACTACCTTGTTAAATGGAATCAATGTATTCCGGTCACAGTGGCTCTGTGTTTGAACATCGACCTATGAACCAGGAGGTCAGGATTCAATTCCCTGTCAGGGCACAGGGCTCGATCCCCAGTAGGGGGTGTGCAGGAGGCAGCCAATCAATGATTCTTTCTCATTATTGATGTTTCTGTCTCTCCCTCTCCCTTCCTTTCCGATATCAATAAAAATATATTTTAAAAAATGTAACCAATGTAGACAATGGACTCTACAATGTACATGTCATAATTTTGCCCCTTTTTTCTAGAAATCCTATAAATCTCAACTCTTAGCTTGAAATTTACTGGATCTCTTGAGGATATTAAAAGGTTGTTGGCTAAGATTTTAGCATTATAATTAAGGACTGACTATATAGACATGATTTGTTTTTGTTTTTCCAAAGATCCTTTAATAGCTAGTTAATAGTCCATTAACAGTTTCCTCCATGACATACAAGATATATGGAGACTTAAATATTTATTCATGCTTCCCAAGAACTTAAATGAAGACAGACTATTTTGTTCTGAAAAAACAAAATGACTTCATGGTGGTAATAGGAGATCATAAATAATCTTCAACACATCCATCTATATTATACCGCAAATAACCAGTAAGTCTTTAATTCTCCTACCTCTGCCTCCTTAGTTCTTTAATGTTAGTCCTTCTTCATTCTCAGAGCCATTGCTGAAATTTAGATTCCTATTATCTTTTAACAGTAGTCTCCTATCCATTCTTCTTATCTCCATTCTGTCATCCATGCTGCTGTCAAAATATCTTTATAAATATAAAAATAATAGTAGAGGCATCCACATCAAGCTACTCCCTTACTCTTGGTGGCTTTTTGTTGCCTGTGGTAGTAGTTCTTGAAGTGTGATCCCTGAACCAGCATCACCTGAGAATTTGTTAGAAATGCAAATTTCTGAGCCCCATCCTAGTCTTAATGGAAAACTCTGGTGATGGGGCCCAGCATTCTCTATTTTTAGCAAACCTTGAGGGTTGTTGTGATACACACTAAAGTTTGAGAACCAATAGCCTATAAATACACTTAAAATTCTTTAGCCTGGCATCTGTAAGGCTTTTTCTACTTTTTGCCTACCCTCTGTTATCAAACCTACTGTGAGTTTTCACACTTTTCAAAAAAAATACATTTTATTGAGTTTTTACAGAGAGGGATAGAGAGTTAGAAACATCGACGAGAGAGAAACATCGGATGTGCCGCAACCAAGGTATATGCCCTTGACCAGAATTGAACCTGGGACCCTTCAGTCCACAGGCCGATGCTCTATCCACTGAGCCAAACCAGTTAGGGCTTCACACCTGTTTAAACACCCTGAATTTGATAGTGGAGCATTTGATACTTTTTAATTTCTCTTGCCTTGCTGCTCTGGGTTTGAATGACATTCTTCCTTACGCTCTTTCGCCTGGTGAACACCTATCCATACTTTAAAGGCAGCTCAAACTTCACCTCTTTTGGGAATATTTCTTTAAGTAAAACGAACAACTCTCTCCAGTGTGCTCCTAAAAGCCTTTTGAGAAAACCCTTTTTTGATTATGTGGATGTATTTATTATTTTTGGTCTTTCTCATTTGAACAAACACTAAGTGTAGGTATTACAATGATTTATTTTGACAAATCAAAACTGGAGTTTTAGCTCATAGCAGAATCTGTTAGCTGTCTTTCTGTGTGATTTGGTGTTCTCACAGGATTTTTTGAGATATCAATGAAATAGCATATAAAAATGCTTTCAAAATTGTGTAGTGTTTTACATATATAAAGTGGTGTTAGTTGTAGTAATGCAATAAATTCCATTTATCATTGGAATAAACATCCAGAGAAATGTTGTTTACAGAGCACTATCTGCATATTATGAACTCCTTTGAGGAAATGGCATGTATGATGACTTGATTGTTTAGTAATGTAAGAATTCTGTAATGTATGAAAAGCACATTCTGTTGCTTCTGTCTGTGGCATGAACTTAACATGCCTCTCTTTATAGCAGATTTGATTTCTTTATAACATGTTTGACTCCTATGTTTATATCACAGAAAGAAAAGAGATGTGTATTGAGTTCATACCACCATATTGTTAACATCCCAGATAATTCACAGAAGCCCATTTAGAATTCTAGGTCATGTATTAGGGATTCTGCAGGGAAGGCTAATAAGAAAATTCAGGATTAATTTCTAATAAATTAGATATGTATTACATTATTTGGCTGATTTATTATATTTGCTTTCTTAACCATGTTAATGACAAAATATTTGTTGGAATATCACACATTTGTATGGTATTCTAAATATTGAATTTAACCAAGGAAATCAGAAATAAATATTACACAAATTAATCCTACGGAAGTTAAAGCATAAGCAAAAAGAATATGTCATGAACATAAAATAACATTCTGATTAATCTACACTTGGCTGAGCCAGGAAGTTGCAAGTATAGAACAGGGAGAACTTACAATTTCTATGTAAGAGCTGCCTATCAGCATCTCCCAAGGAAAAAGATAAAAATAGAAAGCATTGCCATTTTATGAAGTTCACTGTGAGAAGTTTGAGGAATTATGTTCCCCCTTCTAAGTATATTTCTCCAAGGTAGAGGTTCACCCCCCATACACCCCCCCACATGCACATACGCATGCACACACACACACACACACACACACACACAAAACCCTCCTTATACATACTGTGATTTGAGACCTTTTACATGTTACATTGACAATGTGGTTGATATATTGTAATTATTAAGCTAGTCAGTGCTTGTGTAGATTTGAGGGGAAGTTTTGAGAATTAATTATAGGGTTACATCTCTGTAGATAAATATTTACAAACCCTGCAGGGTATGCTGTAAATACAAACACATATTTTTAATGAATACACATGTGTATTAATACTGAGTTTATGCTTTTCTGTGTATATTTTTTAAGGATATTAATAGAAAAAGTACCAACGTGGTAGAATCATGGGGTGGAACCAAAGAAAAACAAGCTTACACCCACATCATCTTCAAGAACGCAACGTTTACATTTACATGGGCATTCCAGAGAACTAACCAGGGGCAAGATGTAAGTTCCAAGTTTTTGTTGTTGTTGTTGTTGTTTTTTAATACAAAGATGACGCCCCAGTGGAGTTTTATAGAAAGCGATCACTCAAATCTCCTGGAGGAAAAGATAGCTTTTTACTGATGTGAAATCAAGCATTTGGTTATGGAGTAGACTGGTATAAAAATGGTTATTTTTTTTGAGAGCAAGAATGTATGAAATGGAATAATACAGTGGATCTTTGAATTGTTCTACACTGTGAACAATTATAGTTACTGGAAGCTTAAGAGAAAGAACATCTAATTTTGTAGTTATTTAAAACCTTACTTTTAAAGCTTTCTGAGACTCTGAAAAGACTGGTGACTTACTTCCTCTTCATCTGAATGATCAGGCATTTGCTCAGGAGGCATTAACAGATGTTGGTTTATAATTTCATTACAGTAATGTCTTCTTTTATAGCCTGGAGAATGTATGTGGACACAGGATTGGGTTAACACAGAGAATTATTTACCCTCTTTCCCTGCTAGAGTAGACCTTCATCCTCCACTAAGTAAATCCCATTGTATGTTTCAATAGTAGCAGGATTATTGTTTTTGTGAATCTCCAAAGATGTGAACTTCCCAACTTGAGAACAAGGTAAACCACAGGTTCAGAAGCTGCCTCAAAAGCTGAGGTGGCAGAAGTAGCATTTTCTCTTTTCTCTTGAGGCTTTCCCTGGGGAACCCATTCCCCAGATTTTACTGGCCTCCAATTTTAGTGTTCAGATCACCATCATGCAGGGCACGAACATGCTAGGGATGCTTCCTTGCCTTCTTTTTGCTTTGCTCCACACAAAAAGCATTTAGTCTAGAGTAGTGCTGCCCTGTACTGATAGTGTGATGCCCACTGCTTGGATGAAAATGAGACCTTAATTGATCCATTATCTCAATAAGGAAAAGTATAAAGTCAGCCACAGATTCTTGCTCTCCTTTGCAAATTCTTTCAGTAGAAAACAGAGAATCTTGGTTAGGAAAAGTACTAGAGAGAGAGAGGAAGGCCTAAAGAGGTCACGTGATTGCATCAATATTGCACAATTAGTGTTAGGGTGAGTGTCAGAGTCTTAGTCTTCCAAGGCTAGTCCACGGCTTCTGCCCGGAAACACTGTTGGCATCTATTGTAGCATTAGGTTTGGGCTTCTAGGAGTAAATGGGAGATAAAGCTGCTCCTCTGTTAAACCATGCTAGTTCTGCTAGATGTAAAGTCTATAAAATACGCCCGAGTTAGTACCAAGTATGACATATCTATGGTGACTGTGACAAAACTCCTGGGACTCCATTACTGTGGACTTAACACATTCTGGTGTTAAGATTTTTAAAGAAAAAATAACAACAACCCCCCCTCCCCCCAATAATATTAATCCATTGTCGGTTATAAACTATAAGGCTGGAGCACTCTGCTTATTTTGGTGATATCAACGTAAAGCAGTTTGATTGTCCAATTAAGCCCCAAAGCAGAAGTCATTAGTTTCTGCTCTCTTTTTAGAATAGACGGTTCATCAATGACATGGTGAAGATTTATTCTATCACTGCCACTAATGCAGTTGATGGGGTGGCATCCTCATGCCGTGCCTGTGCCCTCGGTTCTGAACAGTCGGGCTCATCGTGTGTCCCCTGCCCCCCAGGCGACTACATTGAGAAAGAAACCAACCAGTGCAAGGAGTGTCCACCTGACACCTACCTGTCCATACATCAGGTCTATGGCAAGGAGGCTTGTATTCCGTGCGGGCCTGGGAGTAGAAGCACTCGGGTAAGTGAGTCCACTTTAAGAGAGAAACTCAGAAGTGCCCTGGAATGTTTCTTCAGGAGCTACAAGGTTGTTAGCGATATTTATAAATGATTTTTTTTTCACTCCCTTTCTTGTTTTCTCTCCTTTTCCATTTATTGATCACTTAGTTAATATGTTCCATGAAGTGCTAGTTTCTGGGGACATAAAATTTTAAGAAAAGCACTCAAATAAGAATGCTTTCCAAAAATATTAAATTTCTTGAGGTTCTGTTAAGGCAGAGCAAGAAAACAACCTCTGTAGCTGGGCAATAGGAACATACAGAGAACAGCAAGTGCGTCTTATAACATTTTAAGGGCAAAGGTTGATGCAGTATTATGAATGAAGGAGAAAGGAGTTTTATTGTCTATTTAAACGGACGTAACAGGGACGTTTGGCTATGAAAATACCTTTCTACAAGATACTAACCGTGGAATAACTACTTTGAAATGTTATGAATATTCTAAACATTGCCTAAGAAAATCTAGTTAGCTTATAGAAATTCTCTGTAGTAGTATGGTAAAATATATTATGACGAAGATGAAATTACTGAAATAGATTGTAAACTAGGACTTTTTTTCTGAAACACATTTTTTCAGAGTAACTAATACTTTCTTTCCTGCTATATTATTAAACTTTTTTAACATTTCTTAATCTTAATCAAAGGACCACTCCGCTTGCTATAGTGACTGCTTTTTCTACCACGAGAAAGAAAATCAGAGTTTGCACTATGACTTCAGCAACCTCAGCAGCGTGGGCTCGTTAATGAATGGCCCCAGCTTTACCTCCAAGGGAACAAAATACTTCCATTTCTTCAATATTAGTTTATGTGGGCATGAGGTGAGTTCTGGCTGCAAAGGTGAGATGGAGTTATATTTCAACTCAGAGTGAGTTATTATTTGCTATGTTGACGGCCCAGTAAAATCTCTCTGGAAACTAACACCCACATGTCAGAAAGTGAGCTTTGATTGCTTAAGTCCTCTGTTGCCTCCTAGCATGTTGATTGGCAGCTTTCTCCACCAGGGACAACCTTGCCTTGTTCTCCGTCCATCAAAGCACTCATCCAGTCTCTTGAACCCCAAACCTTGGAGCTATGTTTTAAGTGCTTTGAGGATTTTTCGTTTGTGTAAAAGTGAATCAGGCTTGTCATCTCTCCTATTTTTTAGGCAGGCAGTTATAGTTTGAGAAAGTTTTACTGTTGTTTATAATATCGCCAATTTTGTGTCTTAAGAAGTAAAGGACTTCCAAGAGAAAGTTGATCCAAAAGGAGAAAGGAGTTAAGCAGGAGATAAATGTCAGTTGATCAGATAGCCTCTGCTAATAAATAGTGGGATTTTCTTTTCTGTGGGAAGAAGCAGACCTTAATTGACACTGGTAATGGGGAGAGTTACAGGACTATATGTTCAATATTTTTAAGGGCATACAAGGTTGGGATTTATTCCATGTCTCTTTCTATATTAATTCCGGTATATCTAATGATCTTCATTATGAGCGGCTGTGCCAAACTTTGTACAAAGGAAATAAAAAGAGATTTGATGATCACATAAATTCTTAAAAAATCTATAAATTTTACATGGCATGACATTCGTCCTGTCCTAATTTTATGTACTCAGTCAGTCAGTCACTCAATTTACTCAATAATATATATTAAGTATCTATTATGTTTACTACTGTGTCAAGCAGTGAATGAGATTAATTCCATTATATATCACTCTTCTTCTTAGTCCTGTATTACCACTGTCTGTTCTTCCATCTTTTCTCTTCTCCTTCTTCTTTCTCTTTTCCCCCACTTTATATTCTCACTCCTTTCTGTTTACTGTTGACTTTCTCTTTCCTTTCTTAGTAGTGTATCTCTGCTCTTTTCCACTTTTCTCTCTTTTTGGCTTCAACAATTTAATTTGAGCTTAGTAAAAATACGTTGCACCTGTATTGTGGTGAGAAGGCTTGGTGGAGGGAGAACATTTCATAGGTTAGGACTACCAGCTGCCTTAACAAAGTGAAATCTTGATTCTTTTCTTTGTGCCCACGTGTGCACACTCTACATCTAAGACTAATAAACTAGTGTTCCTATTTTCCTTTGTACATTTCTTCATAGAAATTATAGAGCAAGCTGTAGTCCTTTGCATTGGGACTGTAGTATATTTAAACATATTATATTTAAAGAGTCTTCCAATTTTTATAAATTATATCTTCCAAATGATTATAAAAGTAAACCTTTGTGTTCCCTTAAACTTACTGGGTAGTTGAGCAGATACATGTCCTTGAATCTAAGAGTATGTGAATAAAGACACTTGTGACCAACTGTTTACAATTTTGATGTTGTCTTAGGATTCTGTGGCAATAAGGCTTTTATGTTTCTTCTTCAACCTTCCCATTACCTTTCTGGCACACATCAGCCTTTGAAGTGCAAGTCTTTTTCTCTTGGCATCAGCAGTTTTCTGGTCTCTTTGCATGCATTGTTATCCTATGAATTGAAGAGTTCATAGATGACTTATACTTCCTTATGTTAAATGGCTTTCATCAACCACATATGATGCTTGCAGTTGGAGGAGGAATGCAGCCTTGAATTAGTATATTCATCATAACCTCAGTGACTCTCAACCCTGGTTGAAACAGTAGAGTAGCCTCAAGAGCTTTTAAAAAATACTGGTGGCTGGGCCTCCCACCAGATCTAATAAATCAGAATTGGCGGTGAGGAGAGAACCACTGCCCTACTAGAGTCCCTGGCTAGCTGAGATCCAGTTTAGAGAGTGACCCCCAATAAAACTTCTTTATGACTTTATTTTCCTAGGGGGAGAAGATGGCTCTCTGTACCAACAATATAACAGACTTTACAGTAAAGGACATGGTGGCAGGCTCAGATGATTACACGAATCTGGTAGGAGCATTTGTATGCCAATCAACTATTATTCCTTCTGAAAGTAAGGGTTTCCGAGCAGCCTTATCATCACAATCCATCATTCTGGCAGACACATTTTTAGGTAAGCTTAATTTTGTTCATATATGCATATATAAAACTAGGGTACTGATAACCTGTCATAGCATTGGTTTTTATCATAGATGATTAAAGCCCACAGGTAATTCTAAATCATCACTTTGTGACATGGTTAAAAAGCCCCTACAAGTGAGGTCTATTCATTAATCTCAGTGAGTACAAGGAACTTCTGAATTTATGTATTGACTCATATGTGATATACTTTTTCTGAGAGTTGGCCTTATATCAGATCCTCTAGGAGTTTAAGAGACAAAATAATTTAAAACACCAAAAACTAGAAAGAAAAGAAGAACAGTAAACAGACACAATATAAACCTAAATTATAATACCTGTCATCCATTTTCATCATGTTTTTTCATAGCAGAAGTAAGTTGGTGACAAGTAGAAAAGGTGAATGAGCTGAATTTTATTCCCCATCTGCTTGTCTATCTCTGTGGTGTCAAGAACATAGGAATATTTTAAGAAGAATTCAGGTTCCTGTTAGTAATTCACAGGGATCAAATTCATTAGACTTTCTGGAGTGGGGCTTAGGAACCTAATAAGGCACACAACAATGCAACAAATCTAACAAGCTTCTTAGATGATTCTAATATGCAGCCAGATTTGAGAACCATTGTTATGGGTTCCAGAGGAATTGAGCTTTACTTTCAGGACCAAGGTCAGTTACTGAGCTTGTACTCAGTGTAGGAGCTGTGTCAGAAGCAAAGGTCGCTGTTATTGTTTGCATTTTTGGCTCTGCCATCGTTCTGCTCAGGGGAAAAATGCCTTACTTTTAGATTAAGCAAATTTTGGAGTTATTTTTGGAAATCATTAAGGTACAAGAATATTTTTGGGGTCAAAAATACCTGTAATGAATGTGAAAGAAAAGCTGTATTAGCAAAGTTGCCCAGCTCATTCGACAAAACTCACCAGAGGCTGAGAAGTATAATAGTGGATTGTTCAAATGTTAGAACTGGAAGGGACTTTAGAGATATTGTAATTATCGCATGCATTTTACAGATTCAGGACATAAGAACCAAGGAAGTGAAGTGACTTAAGCAAAATTACAAAACTAGGGAATAGAATATTTTATTTTTTATAAACTTTGGAAAGTTTCTTATTGTCATACTAACTTAATACAACATTTCTGCTAAAATTACAGTATAAAAGTAAAGCTATTTTCTATTCAGATATACAGAGAATAAATAAACTTAATTTTCCCATATTGCTCAGTAGTGTCTTTTTTATTGCCATGTAGGAGTGACAATTGAAACCACATTGCAAAATATTAATATAAAAGAAGATATGTTCCCAGTTCCACCGAGCCAAATACCAGATGTGCATTTCTTTTACAAGTAAGTGAAGATGCTGTTTCCCTTGACAGTTTTTTTTTTAATCAAAAGATTGTCACTTCAGGGTGCCAGCATAGTAGCTTATAATTAATAGATAATCAGCAGTTGGTTCTTAAATAAAAGACTTAGTAAAAAGTAGGAAACATGGAATAGTTTGAAAGCCTCATATAATTTTGCTCATATATATATATACATATTATATAATATTTTAAATTAGGCAAAATATAATATTTTAAATTTGGTAATACTGCCTCTATTGTGTAGGCAGTACTTATTTATAACTTATATAACTAAACATCAGCCTGAGTGGATATGACATTTTTCCCTTTAAAATTTCTTTTGATTATAATTTTGATTTTAATTATAGAAGCTTTACTAAAAACCTTGATAATAGCTTATCACTTTACCTGAGAAAATAGTAAGCTTTTCATAGTAAAAAAAAAAAAAATGAGCTTAATTTGTATTAAAATTATAAAGTAGTGAATTTTGATTCCTTTTCCATTTGTTTATATAGCATAGGAGTTTTTATATGTAGGTTATTTTTGTCCTTGTAATCTGTATCATATATATTTTGTAAAGTGATAATGTGCTTTATAATAGGTCTTCTGCAACCACAACATCTTGTGTTAATGGCCGGTCAACTGCGGTGAAAATGAGATGTAATCCTACTAAACCGGGAGCTGGAGTGATTTCAGTCCCCAGGTAACCTTATTTCTAAATGATTATTTACATTTGTATGTATTATGAGGAAGCAAAACTCTAGTATCTTAATATTTTAAAATATATTCTCTATGGCTATAAAGCAGAGAATAGAGGACTCTGTAGATTTTGGATGTAGGTTACATTGAGTGCCTGTTAAAAAGTTTTGCCGCGCCCAGCTGGCATGGCTCAGTGGTTGAGTGTCGACCCATGAACCAAGAGGTCATGGTTAGATTCCCAGTCAGGGCACATGCCCGTGTTCCTGGCTCTCTCATCATTAATGGTCCTACCTCTCTCTTGCCCTCTCCCTTCCTCTCTGAAATCAATAAAAAATATTTTAAAAAAAGAGGTTTTGCTCCATCTCAGTATTTCCCAGTCTCCTCAACAATATATTCTCCTCTGTTTGCCTGAGGGTCTAAATCTCTTTAAAAATTGTTTAGGTAATATATAGTTATACTGTTTCTATCCTTGTACTTATTCATAGGATTTAACCTTAATTTCTTTGAGAGCTGGATTAGGAACTTTTCTGGGTGATCATTCCTTATCAACAATGAACTATTGGGGTGATCTAGATTAAATAATCTAACCTCTGAATCATAGTTTCTTTCTCTGTGAGGGCATGGGGCCAGAGTGGATAATTTATATGATTCATTTCTAACTCTTGAGTTTTCTGATTAATGGTGGCAAAATCACCAAGGTGGAGTGTGACCTAGAGACTACATGATACTGTTTATTTAACTGATTGGCATTGAGGCAACAGCTGTCCACGTTCTAGCTCCGTTTCATACATCCACTTTGGGTGGGAACACTAGGAGAAAGGAAGCAATTTCATAGACTCAGAAGAACTGTTGGCTTAAATAAAGACTGCTTTCATGCAAGAGTGACACTTAAATGTCGCCTGATTTCTGTTCTTCACAATTATTCATTGTTCAGTATGTATATTATTTATTCTAATCTTTTTAATCTTTTGATGGATTGTAGTTTGCAAATTTTCCTTCATCAAATTATCAAAGTTTGTGTTTTTTAAAGAAAATAATGTACTTAATTTTATTTTTGGTAGTTTCACAGTAGCCCTTGAGAGATCTTAAGTTATCTTGCTTATGTTACATCAGGATTGGAAGTCAGGGGTCTAAGCATTGTTTCAATTACTTGGGCATCTTGAAGATAATTACAGTGGTAACAGTATTTGAGGCTTATTTCTGGGCATAAAGCATTCACCTCTTACCAGTTGTGTTTCTCTGGTTCTTATAGATCTATGACTTAATTTTTCTTTCCACCTTTTCTAAGTGAGAGAAGAATGTGATGAGAATATGTAATAGAAGGTAATAGATACCAATCAGTGGAATAAACAGAGGGCGCTTACTGCTCAAGGGCATTGTGGAGAGGAACAAACTTTGCTCTGCCCTCAAGTTTCTTCAGGTTGGACTAATAATGAAACAGACTTGAGGCAGATTAGCAAGAGAAAATAACCAAATTTAATACATACATATGTACGAAAACCCCACATGCAGGAGAGATTCAGAGATAGAGAGGGGGGTTGAGGTATAAGACATCCTGAGCAGGGATGATCAAAGGGTCATTGCAGGACTATCAGAACAGACTTTGAGTAAACAGATGTTTGCTCTGCCCTGTAGATAGTAAAGGGAGGGGCCAAAGTTTATCTTGAGCCTGAGGCTAAAAGTGCCTTTAGCTTAAACAGTAATCTGCGTATCACAGAGGCATATCTTGGGATGACTCATTCTGGTTTCCCAAGTATCAGGTAGTGGAAGATCCCTGGGATAGCATCCATGCTAATATCGAGGCAGTAAATCAGAGATTCTTTAACTGTTCTCCGATGCCCTACCATATGGCTTTGAGTTCAGATTGCTCATTCTCTTTGGACCTAGCAACTAACCTCTCTGGGTCTATCCTCTAGGAGTCTATATGGATGACTTGTGAAGCCTCCTCCAGATCTCTGAATCAAGCAGATAATGTTGCTAAAAGACTAGTCTATCCTTTAGAAAATATATCTCTTTAACTATCCTGAAATAGGTTTTGAGTTTTTAAAGTAATAATGAAAAATAATCTTATGATGTTAAGTGATTATTTTGTTGTTGTGAGGAGAGGGAAATTTTTTGTTGTGAGGAGAGAAGTTAAGTTTCTGCTTTGACCTCTAGTATGTTTTCCTACTTAGGAACCTTAACTGTCTTTTCAAGGGTTTCTTAAGATCCCCAGGAGCCGAACGCCTTGGGGTGTCTATTTAAAAACCATTTTCTAGACCGACCCTAACATGTAAAGAATCTCTGAGTGTTCAGCACAGGAATATCTTTAAAAACATAAGGCAATTCTGAAACATATTAAAATTTGAGAAACACTGGTCTTAACCCATGTTGTAGAGACTTTTTTTTTTTCTGAGACAGATTCTCAAATTTTGTTCTGCATTTTAGTTTCTGAAAAGCTAGTTTACAATGTCATGATTTACGGGGTGGGTTTCTTCACCCATATTTTGATAAAACTGTATTTTATAATTGTGATGCACACTGAAGTTTGAGAACTGCTTCCCTGGGGAACTGCTTGAACCCCACAACCTAAATGTGCTGACCTTTAGTTCTTTCTTGAGTCAGTTTCTCATCAGGGCACAAGGGGGAGCTCTGGGATCAGAGCAGGAGAAGCAGAAGCTTGTTCTGAAAAAAATTATAATTCTCTTCAGCAGCAAGGCCAATAAAGATTTGCGATTTCCTCCTAATGGTAAAGTGAGGGCATGGGTGGGGGAGTGGGAGGGGGGTTCAATGGGGGGGGGGAGATAAGAACACATGTAATACCTTAATCAATAAAGAAAAAATAAAAAAAAGAGAAATGTTTACAAAACTACTTTTGAAGAGGACTTAATCTGAATTTCTTGAGGGTAGGGGCTTTAAATTCTCCAGGAGAGAGAGAAAGGTGATAAGCAGGCAAATGCCTTGAGAAGTCACTCACACTGATCAAGAAGTCTCAGAAGGGAGCCTGGCAGATAGAAAAGGATGCTACCCCCCACCCCACCCCCACCCCACCCCTCAGGTAGCATCTTTGGCAGAGAATCTTGGCAAACCAGCCAGGCAATGGCAATGTTGGCAGTAGTAATGTTGGTTGGGGCTCTGTGTCTTGGTAACCTGGGAAAATGTCACAAGACCCCCGCGGCCCCTCCTCCCCCAGCCCTGAGAAAATGAGACTGTCTTAACAGACAGTGGATGAGGCAAGAGAAAAGGGAAAATGTGTGTTCTCTGCGTAGCTCGTGGAGAATTTAGAGAGAGCAGCAAATTATCGGGACCGCCTGCTAATCTGCGGTTGAATCACCAGCCTGTCTGTTTGGTTTGGCAAATGCAGTTGGTTTCTAATTCCACAAAGTGTCTGGAGGGTGCGAGACATTTTAGATAAAAACTTAGCAGCATGATGTCTGTGCTAGACGAAATCTGAGAGCTGGAGTGGACGTTTGAGATTATCTAGCGCAGCCTGTACCTTGGCCAAAGAATAAATTGCTAACACAATAGGCCACTAATATTCCTAAATAGATGCCCCTCCAGTCTCTGTCTGAAAGGCTTTCCAAACCTCTAATCATGATTGCAGGTGGTTAGAGGAATTGAAGGTTCTCCTTTCATTAGGAATAATTCGACCTACGCATTGTGTCCAAAGTGCTTTCGAAAACGAGAGATGTCTTTTAGTGAAAAGGTTATAAAAGAGCCTTATTAGAAAACAGACAGAGGGAACCAGTTTTACTTGGATAATCGAAATGTCATAGCACATTACAGATCCTTAAGTCAAACCCATTGGCTATTCACAGTGGGAAACGGGGAAGACCCACATTGTATAGCTGTCAAGTGGCACAGTCAGGAAGGACTGATTTCCTGACCGTGTTTGTTGCTCTTTTTGTGCCATCGTGTTTTCATCTTTTTATTCCCCTCCCTCCAGTTCCTTATAGGTAAAGACTTGCAATGAAGCATGCTAAGCAGAGGCAAATATCACACTTATCCAGGGATAACTCAACTGATCTGCATGTTATGGGCGCCCTCCTAATGAGTCAACTTTCCTCAAACACAGTCTTCTTTTTTTTTTTTTTTTAATATATTTTATTGATTTTTTTACAGAGAGGAAGGGAGAGGGACAGAGAGCCAGAAACATCGACGAGAGAGAAACATAGATCAGCTGCCTCCTGCACACCCCCTACTGGGGATGTGCCCACAACCAAGGTACATGCCCTTGACCGGAATCGAACCTGGGACCTTTCAGTCCGCAGGCCGACGCTCTATCCACTGAGCCAAACCAGTTTTGGCAAACACAGCATTCTTTATTAATATTGTGAGTTAGAGGAAAAATCAGCCTCCTCACTCTCTCAACACTTATAACCATATTTAACTGCTTGGGTAATTTATATATCAGTCTAAAATTATTTTGCCAAAACCTCCTTCAAATTCCAAATTCATCTTCATTGTAGGTGTAGAATACTGTCTCTCAGAAAAGGGGCGTTTCACAGTCCCGCCCTGATGGTGCTCAGTGTTCAGTGTGCCAGGGTTCATCCCACAGGCTCTGATTCAGAGTATGTCAAAGTTATTGGATGCTAGTCTAGTGTTTTTCTTTGGTCTTTGGGGAAGGGCTGTTAAAGACTATCCATTTTAAGTTGTTAAGAGCAAGAGAATAATGATTGGTTTGGTGAGTTTCTTTTTTTCTTTTTGCTCTGCACTGTTTATGGACAAGAAATAGATATCTAAATCTGTATAAGTTAAGTAAAAAAGGTAATAGAATTGAAAAGATTAAAACCTAGTATGGTCTTATAACATTAAAAAGTAAGGACACAGTCCTCATCCACAGGTGTAAGATTTTTTGTCCAATCTCTTCCCGCACCCCTCACACCACCCCCTTCTCCCCCCCTACCCGAGAGGACAGTGGCGGGGGGTAAGGGGATGGGGTGGGAGGGGGAATCAGGTGCAGGGGAACTATGGGGGGGGGGGAAAGAGGAACATCTGTAATAATCTGAACAAAAAAGATTTATTTAAAAAAAAGTAAGGATGCATATAAAAGCATTATGTACATAAGCAAAAACAACTAAAACCCATTCTGATAAAGAAATGGAAATACTCTAATAATTATTAAAATGATACAATTTAGACATTAATGAGTAATCCTAATAGATGTATATTAAAATATCATCGAACAGTCATAACACTTTAGGATCAATTTTTAAATAAGGTTGTAAAGCTTTGACAGGTATTTATTTCACTGTAGAAGATATAGAGTCTATAGAAAAAAAGGACTAGGGAATGTCAGTTAATGTAGTTGGTCCAGGTCTTGATCAGATGCCGACTTTTGGTTATTACCCCAGGGTAATCTTTAGAAAAGAAGGCTTTTACAGGAGACTGGTAGAATTTTCTATCACTGAATGTAAGAGCTGTGGGTCAAACTATCTTACATTCAAACCCAGTCAAAAGTGATTTATGCTCTTCAGCCTTAGGACAAATGAAATTGGAGCACAATGCAACAGCATTGTCTGGACCCTGCCAAAATGGGTTTCTGTCAATGACAAGGCAAGACCAGAGCATCGCCCATCCCAGAGGATGTCAGTCTTCTGACCCCAAGACTGGGAATCTTAAGAAACCTACCAAAGCCCCACCTGAAAGAAGTTTAGCAACATTAGTCCCCTAACATCAAACAAGAAATGTTCTAGGCACACAGGACTGTGGCCATTCCCCCCAGTTCCTGGGACTAACTCCAGAAAGCATCAGAAATGTACTGACAAGGTAGATGAATTTGTTTTAACTTTGGATTTTGAATGAAGCTTAGGCAAAACAATTTTACACTGCTTAATCAACTTTCCAAACAATTAATGGGAGGTTGAGTGTTAGGTCATCATAGTTCCAAAGAAAACAAGATTTGTCTTCACGAATTCATAATATGAACCAAGCAGATTCTTCTCTAAGTACAATGATTCATTTAAAAGAGGACACTAATAACTCATAGCTCAGTACAGTTATGTCCCAGGGAAATAGATTTCATTTTAAAATCTAAGACATAACTTCCAAAAAGAGATTCATCTGAATTCTTACACGTTGCCAGTGCCATCCTGGTTGGTAAGGCAATTCCCAAAGCAAAATAAACTGGAAAATTTCTTCCTCACTTATCAATAAAACCAAATCAAGATTCACCTGGTTGTCCTTTGAATATAAGATGGTCTCTGTACCTAGAATTCACAGCACACCTGTTCATCCTATAGAGCTCTAGTCTTGTATGCCCCAGCTATCCATGCCCTAGTCCTGTCTCTAAACATTTACTCACTGGTTTCTATGGTGATTGCATGGACCAAAAGTGATAAAAGAAGTACAATTAGTGATACCTCTAGAAAGGTGGGGGTAGGAGGTGAAGATAGTGGTAACTCAGGTCTTCAAACGGAAAAGTATTTCACATATTGAGCAATAAAGTGTTTATCTTAATATTCACTTTTTGTTTTTCTCTTAGAAGGAGAAAAATATTTTTCTCTGGCATCTTTTTTTCCTTCATTTTTTTAAAATCCTCACCCGAGGACATACTTAGAGAGAGAGGTAGGGAGAGAGAAAAAAGAGAGAGAGAGAGAGAAAGAAAGAGAGAGAGAGAGAGAGAGAGAGAGAGAGAGAGAGAGAGAGAGAGAGAGAGAAAGAGAGAGAGAGAGAGAGAGAGAGAGAGAGAGAGAGAGAGAGAGAGAGAGAGAGAGAGAGAGAGATGTGGGAGAGAAACATCAGTTGGTTGCCTCTCATACTCATAAGTGCCCCAACTGGGGATCAAACCTGCAACCCAGGTATGTGCCCTGACCCAGAATCGAACCAGCAAACTTTCAGTTCACTGGACAATGCCCAACCAACTGAGAAATTCTGACTGGGTGGCGGCAGCAGCGGCTTCTCCTCCTCCTCCTCCTCCTCCTCCTCTTCCTCCTCCTCCTCCTCCATTTTCACTTTCTGTATAAGAACCATCAAAATTGTTACTGCTTCATACATCCTTGTTTCACAGGAAAGGCTTGATTCAAACTGTGAAACATATTTATAAAAAGAACCAAATTTGAATATTCCACATTTTAAATGATTCATTGGGTTAAAAGAAGTAAAGAATTGATTCTAAATTAAACTGCTTTTAACCTAAGAATTTCTTTGAAAAAGTGAAATCTACCAAGGAAATGCACTGAATCATTGTAGTATTTTGACACCGAATGGCAGCTTACAAAGTACATCAATGTCTTGATTTTTTTTTTCTGTTCCTGTAGCTCTCCAGTTCTTTAGAAAGTGATGTGCATTGTTAATAGTGTTTTATATTTTGAAGTGCTTTAGACTTTCCCAAATTGTTCTTTCATTTTATCCTTTATAACCACCCTGTGAAAGCAGTGTAGCAGACATTCCACTTTTGACAAATTACAAAAAAATGATATGGTGGGAGGGGTGTTGAGTCACTTATGAAAAACACAATCACTTGAAAGTTCAGTTGGAATTGTAACTCAAGCTTTCTCTCCAGGGCCTTTTGCAACTTTAAGTTTCCCTTTTTCTTTGTGATTTGAGTTCTTTCTTCTCAAACTTTACCAGGCCTACTCTATTTTCTGAAGATAAACAGCCTCCCCCCACCCTTTAAAACTTCTCTGTGTTGGAAACATAAAATAGAAAACAATTTGGGGAGGCCAGATTTGAGCAAGAAAGCATGCTGGTAATATTTGCTAAGTGATCAGAAAAATGTCCTTATTTTTAAAATTGCAAGTCATTGTTAAGAAAATAATAATTGTATTCTTGAAGAATTTTTCTAATTGGTTACCCAATTTTTTCCAAATGAACAATTTTGAGTTGCTTTTACTGATGTGGAAGGTGGACATTAGGAATAATGTTTAAAATTGACGTAGTGTTTATCTATTGCACTTACCTTTTAAAAAACATTTTTTATTAGTCTGAATATATGTATTAATCCATTTTTACACACTGAGAAATTAAGAGTGAAGCCATTTCCCCAAAAGAATGACTGTTCACTATTGTTCTTTGCTCTGACAATAGCAGGCCTCTAAGCATGTAGTTTACATTCCACCCATGTTCACTTAGTCTGCAGCACACAGACACTTTGGAAAAAAGATAGGTAGGTAAAATGCAGTCAACTTTTAGGCATATAGAATTTTTGTGTGTTCATATTCTAAGTAACATGATATATTTAAGAGTATGAAATTTTGCCTTTTCGGTAGACTGAAAATTATAGTTTTGGCATTTGAAGTTAAAACTTAAAAGGATTTTTTTTAATTCTCCCTGTTACTGTGTATCTGTCTTTTTGCTTTTAAATGTTTCAGGACACCTGTACTCAGCACCAGTTAAGGCTGAAGGAGCTTAAGGGAGGTGTAGTAGACAAATTAAGGGAATAATATTTCTCTAGTTTTACAAATCCATAAACAGTCATTCCTACTAGAATTTTCCCAAATACTTTCTTACTTCAGTAATCTCTACATAGTAGCAGCAGGTTAATTTTTGAGCCATGCTGTGTTTATCTGCTGAGTAATAGTCCATTGTATGGATAGACCACATTTTGTTTATCCATTAACCATCTTAATGTTGAGGGACATTTGGGTTGTTTCCACATTTTGGCTGTTCTGAATAATGCTGCTATGGACATTCATGTACAAGTTTTTCTGTGAAAATGTTTTGTCTCCTATAGATTATTTTTTTATGTCTGTTTTCTCGGTATCCACGCATTACTTCCCAGCATGCAGTCCACACTCAAATGTTGATTAGACTTGGTTGAATGTGAT
The DNA here is from genome assembly GCF_027574615.1 of Eptesicus fuscus. NCBI lineage: Eukaryota > Metazoa > Chordata > Mammalia > Chiroptera > Vespertilionidae > Eptesicus > Eptesicus fuscus. Next base: position 31,604,586 of record NC_072486.1, read on the forward strand.
ACAAAAGCTGTCTTTATTTTTTAAATTTTTAATTTCAGCAAGTGTCCAGCAGGCACCTGTGATGGATGTACATTTTACTTCCTGTGGGAGAGTGCCGAAGCCTGCCCTCTGTGCACAGAGCATGACTTTCATGAGATTGAGGGAGCCTGTAAGAGAGGATTGCAGGTAAGGAGCAAATCTACCTCAGCAGAACTGTGTCATTGAAAGTACAGTCCTTCAGTCAGTTTAACATTGGCTACATCATAGAAACTCAGATTTGAGAGCATGGCTAAAGCTTATAGTTCCCTTAGTTATATGCATTTAAAATCAAGTGTGATAGCTAAACTCTCATATGCTGAGGTAGCTGAAGGTATACACTGAGCATCCAAAGACAGTGTGGCTCATGTAGAGTGACTGTTGAGCGGTTCCTTTTTAACATTATTAAGTAGGTCAAGGATGAAAAGTTCAGATTGACAAAACATGATGTCTTTTAAATCTTCATAATAATAATGATATACTTTTAATGCTTCACAATGGAAATTCATCTTTACCTTTTCTCTAAAATTATGATAAACTTATTATCTTATAATCATTTTTTTAGAGTAAATGAAAAACTAAGATGCATTCCCTTTTTTTGGCTACCAAGTTTAACTCAAGTTTTGAAAATCTAAGCTAACTTTATTAAAATATTCTTTAATATTTAGTATTTCTATTCTGGAAGGTAATGATTGGGAGTTTAAGATAGTTAGGTCACAACAGTTCCTCTAATTTTATCTCAAACTGTCTTCATCGAAGAAGTTCTGTTCAACACGTGATAAGAACATTAGAAACAGATAGTGGTGAGATGATCCTTTTTAAATATATGTTTTGACCTTAAGAATAATATATTTCGATGTATTTGACATGTTGAAATATATGACTCCCTTCCTATTTCCAATTTAATTTGAGAAATACCAAAATCAGTTAAATATGCAATTTTGAAGATATTTGCCAAATGAGATCAAGGTTCGACTGGAAAAATATAAATGGCATTTCTAAGCTCACACGTCTTGCTTAGTGTATTCCATTGCAACAACAAACAAACGGGTGTGATTCAGTCAGTGGGTATGTTTACCTCCAATCTCTGAATAAAATATTTCAAAAAGTCTGTTCTTCCATAAGCTTCACATAATACAAAGGACAGCTTTCACTGTGTTTGCCATTATGTCCACAAGCATGGGTAGATTTCTTTGGAAGCCAAAGCCTTTTGATAGAAAATGACAGTGATTGCGGATTATTGCTATGGGTTTCTTTTAATTTTTAAACGATTCCACTGCATTTCTGCCCTAGTTCCTACTCCAGCCTTTGTAATTTCTCATTTTATATTTTACTTCCCCAACTCTATAAATACATCCAATCCAGATGCGTATAAAGTTAAAGTTACACACGACAAGTCCTCCACATATAGCTGATATAAGCCAACAGAGCTGCACAACGTGCGATAAAAGTGCTCCTATCAAATTGGATCTCAAAAACCTAGACCAGGTTCTAAGGCTGTGTTAAGCGATACGTCAGATAGTCGTAAAGATTTGAAGAGGTACTGTGTGATCACTAAGAGGAATGTTTTTGAATTTATCATCTAATTTATCTCTCCTTGTTCACAAAAAATTCCTACATGCTGGAAGAATAAGCTTTTCAGCTATATTTTCAGGTTTGCCGATGACATGTGACCAAGTGAAGGAATAAGGCTTCCTAATTAATAAAATGACTAAGAAATGGATAAAATGACTAAGTTATAGATGGCTAAGAAATTTTACAAAAAGCTTCATTTTTTTTTTTGATTTAACATTTTGAGGAGCTTAAAGTTAAGCATACTGTGTTTATAAGGATCTTTTTCATTTTGAAGTTTTAGCACTTTATTTATAGGACTGTTATTAGACATTAGAGGGTACCATTTTCACTGGGTGTTGGACATTTAATAAAACCATATAAACTCTTTTTACAGTCTGTTTTCCTGTTGGAATGCACTTCAGATGAAGTCAACATTTGCTGAGTAGGGTTAACGTTTGTCTTTTTATTGTCATTACCTACACTTAGAGATGTATCAGTTCAACTTGAATATGCCTCTTCATTTCTCACCTCATCCTTCTCATTAAAGTAATTTACTCACACTGAGTTTAACGAAAATGTTGCAGTTATCATGCATGAAAAAACTTCTTAATTTTAATGTCCTTTTTAGAAAAGAAATGCTGAAAGTTCTTATCCAGACTTGGTTGGAACTTTTTCTCAAAGTAAATAAATATGATTCTTCTGCACATCAATTACTTCCTGACTAACTGAAAAAATTGAGCATGTATATAAAATCCAATTAAACATTGTGGTATTATCCTCCTGTTAGGGTGTTGATAAAGTGACCAGCATACACCAGAAAATTTAATGAACACCAGGAGCAAAATATGTAATGCCCCATGACACTTAATGTCACTGAATATAATCATCATACATGTTGCTACTGGTCACTGCATATGTTGAAATATATTAGGAACCATGCACTGTGCTCTGGTTTTTATTTCGAATCTGTTTTATTTCATCTATTTATTTTTCTAATTGCTGGTTGAGACCAAAAATATTGATTTTGTTATTCACTGGTTGCAATTTGCAGGTTGAAAAACATTGCCTTAAGTAAATTGTCATCTACTTTTGGAAAACCTCGTGTGGGTAGTGATGACCCAGAATAATGCTACCCTTATTTAGGCATGGGAAGTGGGGTGCAATCTGTGTACCCCCTCCCCAGCTACACCAGTCACCAAAGCCTGACAGTCAAATTGTATCTACATGTCCAGGGTGCAAGGTCTACTCTCCTGCTCAGAGAAGAGGCCTGTAGGGGAAAACATTCCAATTATAATTATATTAACCAACTAAACTTTCATTTAAAAACATGAGTCAGAAGTCAGAGATCATCAGAAATGTGAGGAAAATAGCCAAAGGATGTGTCTAGATGGAGTCATTTTTATTCAACTTCCTTAGCATTCATCTGACAATCCATGGTTTTATTTGGTTCTGTTGCATTCTAATTCATCATTTCTTTATTCACTCTCTTCTGTATCTCTTCTATATCTTCTATATAACTTCTATATCTCTGGAGCTTCTACTAGATGAATGCTGAATAATCCTCTATGCCTACAGGAATAAAGGGTTAGCAAAGCCCTTCCGCCGTCTGACTCTTATTTTTTATGTCATCTCTGTGTTTGTTTGTTTTGTTTTTTTTTAAAGGAAACCTTATATGTATGGAATGAACCAAAATGGTGCATTAAAGGAATTTCTTTGCCTGAGAAAAAATTGTCAACCTGTGAAACAGTTGACTTTTGGCTAAAAGTGGGAGCAGGTGTGGGAGCTTTCACAGCTGTTTTGCTGGTGGCTCTAACTTGCTATTTTTGGAAAAAGAATCAGAAGTAAGTAACCTCATTGGGCCATATAAGAATTGAAGGATTTTTTGTGTGGAAATTTAGACTTAATCATTATATCTAATAGTTTCAGAGACACAAGGAGTTTCTTCTAGTGAAGGAGTTATAGGAAAGGCCTTTAAGAAAGCAAATGGAAATAATTATAATTCTGACAATATAGAGATCATAGAACATCAGAGATTATTGAATTTGATCCATTTAATACAAAACAAAAATGGTGACTCAGGTCTGAGATCAGAAAGCCGATTTTTTTCTGTGTCTAATTTTCTTGTCCTGACATGATGTATTCTTGCTCCAACTTTCCTTTCTTTTTTTTTTTTTTTAGCTTCTTGTGGGAAGATATTTGCAAAGAAACAAACTAATTGTATAAGCAGATAGCTTTATTTACTCAAGAACTCCAAGAATCTAGAGTTGAATATTGAGTCTAACTCCTGATTTTAAATTGCGGTGTTACATGATTTGACTCTTTTAAAATGATTTATGTGTCAGTGGGGCTGTGAAGGTTCTATATAATACCTCAAGACAGTTGGAATATCTGGGGTTTTCTAATAGGAAGGGATGAGTGATAGAAATGGTAAAGACCAAATCAATTGCCTATATCAGTGGTCAGCAAACTCATTAGTCAACAGAGCAAAAACTGCGGCTCGCAAGCTGCATGTGGCTCGCGAGCCGCAGTTTGCCGACCACTGGCCTATATGGTAGTCTTAGTCTTATGACCTAAACTTTGGAACACTGTATGGTAAATTAGCTTCCAAATATTTATAAATTAAGGAAATGCATTTAGAACTCAAGGTTTCTCTTTGTTTTTCAAAAATTCATAATTGGACAATTTAGTCCATATAAAAGGATGATAGAGTTAACTGTATTGCATTGCTCCTCTGAAATCCTAGAAAAGATTTGTGTGTAGATGGTACAAAATGAGAACATATAGTGCAATAGCTATAGGTGAGGGAAATTTGTGGGTAGAGCAACTGTACTACAAGACAACGAGTCTGTGTGTGACCACTTAAAATAAGTACTCTTTTATATTAACCCCCCCACTTTATCTATTTATTTACTACTACTTAGACTGGAGTACAAATATTCCAAGTTAGTGATGTCAACAAACTCGAAAGAGTGTGAACTCCCAGCTGCAGACAGTTGTGCTATCATGGAAGGAGAAGATAATGAAGAGGAAGTTGTATATTCCAATAAACAGTCACTACTGGGAAAACTCAAATCCTTGGCAACAAAGGTGAGAGCAGAATTTTAACCTGGTCATATTGTGCATTTATAAATTACGGGCCATACTAACCTAATAGTCGCATTCCTGCACGCCCTGTCATTCAGCGTGTCTATATTTCTGTCAGCATTTATCTAACAAAAATGCTCTTAGAAGTACATAAGGATATAAATACAAGACTATACACTGCAGCATTGTTTTTGCTGGTTAACCAAGCAGAAACAACCTTGAACACCATAAGTATGGAGTTAGATAAGAAATGTTCATTCAGCAACGTGATGGAATACTGTGTAACCCTGCAGCTATTAAAGATATAAATAACCTATGTCAGTAGTTCCAAGATAAAGTAAAAACAACACATAGACTGTCACATTTCTAATAAATATACATTTATGTTAGTATTTGCATAACAAACTACTGACAGTAGTTGCTTTTTGGCAGTTGGAACAAATGGGTGTCGTTAGTTTTTGAAATAAGACATTTTTGTCATGTTTGAATTTTCACAAAGATAATGTATTATAATATTAACAAAGAAAATTTTAATAAAAGATCTCATGTGCATTTATACTTTTCTCTTAAAAAATTTTATAACAAGATTGCTTCATGCAGGGAAAATAAAAGTTATGTAAACTGCTGAGGTAGCAAATGTACCTTATCAGATGCCAGCACATTTGTTGGCTTTGAAATGATTACCATATCCATAAAATAACATGAAGCCTTAAGTATTATTTGTAAACACATTTTATTCACATTCTTCACTATTGACTTAAAAGATAGAAGTGATCAGTTTATCCACTCAGGATTAAAAACAAAATCAAACAGAAGAAAATATGCATTTGAAATGATTTTCAGAAGGAAGGACAAATGGCAAAAGATGAATTTATTGAAAGTATTTTAGTAACCAATTCCTTTTACTCCTAATTTAACCACATAAATATATTATAGAGGATCATTTAAAAATGAAAGGACTAAGCCATATTCCTCTTCTACTAATGGTTATTTAATTATTCTTTCCTTCTTTTTACTTATTTTTTAAATCCTCACCCAAGTATATGTTTATTGATTTGAGAGGGGGGGGGGAAGGAGAGAGAAAGTAAAAGAGAGAGAGAGAGAAATATCAATTGGTTGCCCCCTGTATGCACCCAGGCAGGGGATCAAACCTGCAACCTAGGGATGTGCCCTGACTAGGAATTGAACCCGCAGCCTTTTGGTGTATGGGATAACTCCCCAAACCACTAAGACACACTAGCCAGGGCTATTTTTCTTTTCTTAATATGGTAGTTTAGGAAGGATACTATTACTATGGGATAATAATATGAAGTGCTTGTCAAGAACTGATATTTTACCCTACTTTCAAGCTAACAAGTGAGCCTGCCACAATTGCATAAACACTTTAGAAGACATGAAATTCCTATTCAGAGACCAAGGATATTTTAGCACTAACAGCAGAAGCATTAACTAGAGTATCAACATTTATACCAGTTCTCAAAGTTTCACTTGCCACAGATTTAAGGAGAATGGCAACCAAATTGTTGTTAGAGCATCTGGTGGGTATGGTAGGCCCAGTAATCCGTTAAATTTAAGGCACTTACAACAGTTTGAGAGATTAACACTAAGGCATTTTCCTTCATGGGAAGGTGACAGCGTGCCTCTGGAAAAGAAAAAAAAATCACTAATGTCCCTCCATTCCCCCTACCTTTTATTATCTAAGGTACCTCCTCCCATGTGACTCGTTATCAGATTGCATTGTTGTTCTTCTTCTGCCATAACATCAGTTTATCCCAGTTTAGTAGCTAAAACTTCACCTTATTTATACTCATCCCCTATTGGCACCTAAACCCATGTTCCAGAACATTCAGGTGAAAGAGGGACAAGGGCATTTAAAAAAACCATATGATACCCAGTGTGTCCCCCATCTTTGTCCATGTAGGCATAGGAGGACTTGATGAGCAGTTTATTCAATCAAGTGGTCCATATCCTTTTGTGTAGGAGCATGACAATCCAACAAGATAATACAAGTGGCTAAACCAGAATTATATTTGAATCTTCTAGGCTTTTTCTGGAGAGAGGCTATCACCCTAGGGGTTGCTGTTGGGATAAATAAGGACACATGATACCTAGGAGTGTTCAGAGCAGAATCTTATCATGTATATAACCTTATATAGACTCAATTAGTATCTTTCCCCCAGTTCTCCTTTCCATGGAGTAGCCAAGAGAAGATGATCCCTTTCTGGGGACAGCCATATTTAATAAACCACACTGCCTTACTAAGATGTGTGGACCAGGAAGAAGTGAGGGAGATAGAGTCAGAGATATTTTTGAGTCCATTTTTGAGAAGGCCATTCCAATGCTCAGTATAGCTCTATATTTCTTTGGATGGGAGGAAGTGTGGGAGGCCCACTAAATACCTCTACTCTCAGCCCATTACTGGGTAGCTTTTGTGATGAAAAGGACACCATTGCCAGACTTTAAATGGTCCACGAAGCCACAAATATTAAGCAGGTTTGTTTCAAGAGCCATAGTGGTATGGCTGGAGTTAGCTGATCATACTGGAACAGTAACACCATATCCTGAACAGGTGTCCTAAGTGGTGAGGTACCACTCTTAGCCCAGAGAGGTGGACAGAGATCTGATGTAACCTATTTGTCAGGAAAACTGGTCAGCTTTTGGCATGAATCCCCAGTCTGGCATGCTGTGGTAATCTCTGCATCAAAAAAACAGAGTGCTTCATACTCAGTCTGTGCAGGCAGGTTCATTGCTATGTTGGGCAGGGCAGGATGATGGATCCATGCATCATTTGTGGCAGACTGTCTGGTGCAGTCTCTATCAGATACTTAGTTCTATTCGATATTTTCAGACGATGGGACCTTACTGTGGGAATCTACATGAGTGACCCAGATGATTTGATAAGCACCTAAGATTTGTTTCCAGGGTTTGATGCCCCAAAGAAGGGTGACTAATAGACCAGCCTATAATTTTTCCAAGTGTCAGACCAAACAGTTTGCTGACTCTATAATAGCTTAAGTCAGTAAAAATATAACAGGTCCTATCAAGAGATGCATTGACTATAGCCATGAGAATGGCTTTGGGTTCTGCCCATGGTGCTGAGCGATCGTGTAGATTTTCAGTTATGCATACCTGGTGCTGAGATTAGAAAGCTGCCTCAGCTCCCTGGGGTTTCAGCTCAACCAAACCATCAGTGAACCAGGCCCAGACATATAGTAGGACATCGATGAATTGAGAGCCCCGTGGAGCTAGTGACTTTGTATTGATTGGTGAGATAGAGAATAAAGTTTTCCCCAAAGGGTATGCGGCCACATTTTAATGTGAGGCTGAGATGCTGCTGGGGCCAGACCAGCTGTATCCTTGAATACACTACTTATCCTTGACAAGTGAAGCTTATTGTGCCCTTTCAACCTTGTTGATTCACCACGAATGGGACTGTCAGACTTTAGGGTCACAAGGTGTGCATGAAAATGGCATTTCGTTTGGACAGAAGCTCAGTAATAAGCTTGTCGCTGTTTTTTTTAAAAGAGTAGCCATGTCAAGGAGGTGACGAGTCTAAAACCCCAAAGGATGCCCCTGGGGAAAGCCTGCTTTCCATCACCAGAGTTTTTAATGGGCAGAATCATTAATCATAGTGGGTCGTATCACAAAGTGGTCATTAGGATTGTGAGGCCACTAAGGTAGAAAGCATGACTTAGCTTGCTGGGCAGCTCTTGACACAGCCTGCTGGTTTGGACCCACTTTGTGGGGTAGCGGATATAAAAGAGCAAGTAAAACACTCAAGTGACGCCATACTGTCTCCAACTGCAAAGAGTCCAGTGAGGTGCTGCTTATTTTTCTTGGAGTGCTGGCTAGACTTAGCACTATGGATCTGCCCCCATAGCCTCAAGGAACTTAACTTAGTTAGCAGGTCCCTGGATTCTGCTGGCAGATGTCTGGTAACACAGGCAGTTCCGTTGAGACAGCTTTCTGACTTGACACCAACAGGACATCATTCATATAGTGACAACTTTGGGCATCAGAAGTGGTATTTGTCCACCTCATGGAATGACTGACTGTGCAATCCTGACTCACACATTTGTTGCAAATGGCATCGGATTTAGGGCTGCTCTTGACCAAGGGAATCTCCTCTGACATTTATGAGGCGAGGAAGCAAAAACATATACCATCAATTCCTACTATATATTCAGACATAGAAGCAGCAACAGCAGCATCTTGAATGGGCATGCAGAACTCCTTGCACTAGGTCACGTTATCTTCCCTTCCCCACTGCAAACCTGTTTAAGCCCCATTTGTTGAATTTCATATCCTTTTGCTGATTTGGGCTTGATTCACATATTGTGGTCTTTTTAAAAATAGGAATCCACCTTATTTCTTGCTCAAATATCAAAATATCTCAGTTAATGCGCTGTTTGAAAGTAAAAGGTAGGAAAAATGTCCAGATGGGGTGATCACACTCATCTATCAAGATTCCATTGGGTCAATTTAGCATTCTCCAGTGACCTTCCACCTTGAAACCCAATCCGAGGCAGTGAGAGCTCAAATACTAGTCCTTGCCACACTGAGTTTTCCTATGGGAATCAAAACAGGTCTCTTTCGCAGCCCCCTTCCTCACCCCTCCTCACCCCCAGAACATGTGACTTAAATCTTCTCAAGGAAAAGTCACAAAATCTCAGCTTTCCTTTCTAGTTCATGGCGATACCTGGACGTTCCTGTAATATACTTTGAGCTCCTTGAGGGCAGACATTTTGTATCCCTAAAGTCTAGTCCTGTTCTTGTATAATACAATGGGTACTTAATAAATATTTGAATTACCAATGGTTATTTAAAAAATTATGTCTGGTAAACATGAGACTCCAGGCAACTCTCACAGAGCCAGTGAGTTCGAGTGCTGAGATTTGCAGTCTGCTTTCCCAGGGACTTGTCATCTCTGCAAAGGCTTGGCAAAGCCGTAGGTTGGTGTGCACACTGTGATTTTTTTCTGTAACCCTGTCCCTGTAGCCTTAAAGCTTGTCTGAAGTCTTGGACTTCTCCACTCAAATGAGAGACAACACAAAAGCAACCTCATTCTTCCTGACAGATACTCAGTGTCAGGTTCCTATTATTTTCTCATTTTACTAGTCTACTTTAGAACACATCCAGTTGCACCTAGGGCTGGTCTGCCTCCTATTTCCTTTATTTTAAAAATAATTCTTGTCCTCTTCATCTTTATTCCCTTCGATAGCAAAGTTCCCCATCTCATTCCAACTGCCTTCAGAAAGCTTTTTCTTACTTTAACAGTGAAAACATTGGGAGAGATTGCACCTCTTATTTCTCTTTTTCTCCATTAAAGAAGAATTACTTATTTTAATAGATTACATTTTAAAATCATTTTTATTAAATTTATTGGAGGTGACATTGGTTAATAAAGTTATATAGGTTTCAAGTGTAAAATTCTGTAATACATCATTGGTATATTGTGTTGTGTGTACCACCCGAAGTCAATTCTTCTGTCACCATATATTTGTCCACCTTTACCCTTTATTACCCCCCACTCCCTTTCCTGCTGGTAACCACCATATTATTGTCTATGTCTATGAGTTTTTATTTGTTTTTTCTGTTTATTCATTTGTTGTTTTCAGTTTTATATCCCACATATGAGTGAAATCATGGTTCTTGACTTTTTCCCATCTGACTTATTTTGCTTAGCATGATATTCTCTAGATCCATCCATGTTGGCACAAATGGCAGTATAACAGGCTACATTTTGAATGTGTCATATAACAAACACCAGCAGTGATATATTTGAGTTAAAATTTTTTGAATTATTATCAAAGAAGACTTGTTTTTAATATTTTTGGCATATATGTGCCCAAAATATTTTTCTAAAACAAATTATCTATGTCTTTGCTTGCCTTATTTATTTCTGCCAGCCTTTTTCTTATGTTTAGCCTATGTTATCTTGAGAATATTTTGTTCCTGTCAGTTCTAGTTTGTCCACAATTTGCATAGCAAGGTCATCTATTTCAGCACCCAAGTCAAATGTCCCCTTAGGAAGATCTCAGTGGGTTATTCACAAGAATAACAGCTACATCTTTTGGTATCTGTTGCAGTCATATGTTTGCTCCTATCTTGGATTGTTTGTCTTATCTTCTGGATACCAAAAGCATCCTTCAGGGCAGGCCTGTTATCTGTTTTATATTGAACACCCATATTTGAATGTAAAAATCCTACTTATGAGTGGCAGGTACCTAGATTAAAATGACTGCCAGAACTTTCCTTCTGGACATGTAAGATCCTAAAATCTTATTGGAATTTTAATGAGTTGATTTTGTTTTAATATATTTCCTTCATAGGAAAAAGAAGAACATTTTGAATCTGTTCAACTGAAATCCTCAAGATCTCCAAATATATGAAAAGACTGTGCTGTAGCTTTCAGACTGATGAATAAAGAAACCTGCTCTCTAGTTTTACAGGACCATAGTCTAGAGCCCACCCTCGTACCCGGCACTTTGGAGATGTTACAGAGAAGGCCATGCTGCTGAAAAGGGAAGGAGGTTGAATGTTTGATTGCCTTATCACATGGTCAAGAATCTTGCCAAAAATAGGAAAGCAAATGGTTTGGGTCTCAACTGAAGAGGAAGCTCAACTCAGGAAGAGATTTATCTGTATATACACATAACTGAAAGATTCCAGTTATATATACCTAACTGAAAACCAAGGTTAAGCCCACCAGTGCACTGTTGATGCATGCCATATAATTAATGGGTAACTTTTATTATTTATAACTTCTTCATAAAAAGTGTGCTATGGAGGGCAGAAGGTAGCATATGCATTGTGATCCCATTTTTGTCATTTCTTTGTTTATATTTTAGGGAAGATTTGAAAACTTTTTAAAGGTATAGTTATTTCCCCCCCAATAGTTATTTTCCTGACAAGACCTTGAAACATCTTTTTTAAATTAAAAATGATGAACAAAGAAAGAATAAACTTTTTGTTTTTTTTTTCCATAGGACATCTTTCTTGACTTCAGAACCTTAAGTAAGCAGTAATTTTTTAGGAAGAATCAGCATGTGCTTGGGTTATCAAAACTTATAATTGCCTTTGAAATTCCATTCTTGTTGGAACTGGTAAGATGAGCTTGACTAGGGGTGTTGAAGGAATATTTAGGGGGAAAAAAGCAAGGAGAAATCTTGACTTTCCATTAATACAAACAAGTGACACTATCATAGAAGTCAAATGGCTTAAACAGTTTACGTAATGCTCAAAGCATGATTTAAAATGAGTGGGAAAGCCTGTTTATCAAATCACCTTGCAAAATCATGAAGAAGAAAGTGGGATGACTTGTGTACAAGTACAGATAACTGTACAAAGGTATTGGAATAATTTTGTGGTCTCCAGAAAATGGCAGTAGGATATTTGCTCTTGGTCAAGCATCAAGAGTTATCATTCTGCTACAGGATGTAGAGGATTATGACTTCACAGAGTTGTGTGTTTTTTTTTAAGTCAATAAGGCAGGTATTCAATTTTAGAAAATTGCTTATAACGGTATTCATAAGAAGAATGTGGTTATACCATTAACAGTCATGAAATAAGTGTTGTCATTCTTATTCAAAAGTGATCCAGATAATTATGATATTTCCTATGATGAACAGATTACTAGTATTAGCATGACTTAAATATTCTTTATTGAAAGCAGTTTGAAGTTGGATTTGACCAGTTTTGTTTTAGAACTGACAGAAAGGGGACTTTCCTGTCCATTGATGATCTAAGGTGCTCTGGTTTGTTTCCAATTAACAGTAATCTTTATAGATCTTAACCATGTTTTTAAAAAGACTGGTGGTTGGCTGAGAGAAGCAGGGCACAGGAGCAGGGTGTGTTGAATGTTTTGCCCCACATCTTTCAATAAGGTCTGATTTGTAACCTTCGATTTAGCAGGTTATGTCTTTGTTTTTGTGGAAAATGGGAGAAAAATAAAGAATTGTATTTATCTGGCTGGTGGGTAAAACACTGGATGATGCTGTTATTGTTGAATGAATGTGTGTTTTGTGTATATCTCTACGGTTGGATTCATGGGTATATTGCCATTATTTTATTGTTGGGTGTGAGATTCAAGGAGGGCATCACTTAGTATAAACCTTTTTCATGTTTGATTTTTAAAAATCTTATTATAAAGAAGAAATTATTTTGGCATTGCCTATTTTTATCTTACTAACAGTGCTGATGAGTCTATCTCCATTTTTGGTCAAAATTTAAACAGAAGAATGAAAATACATTTGAAATGCACCCTTTTAGAAGAACCCGGGCAAAGTTGTACAGCTGGACAGAGTCAGGAAGTTCCTGCACAGTCACCTGTCCCTCTCTCTTCATCTTCGGCTGTGCTCAACATGCATGTTCCAAGCCATTGAGATAATTGGGATTTGCTCCCAGGTAGCTGCTTTCTTCACCTGTCACTGGACTAAAATCTCTGACATGTCAAAAATGCCTTAAATTTTAATGAACTCTCTGAAAATGTAGTTGGGATTGAGGAATTTATTTATTTCTAATTTTAGATATTAAATAGATTTTGTCAGCTCAGTCCCATCTTTGGAATGGAGCTGCCTTTTTGTCTGTGGATCCAGTGCTTGTCATTTTATTCCAAGCACTAAAGAAGCATGACAGAAAGAATAGTATGAGGAAACTATCGACCAACCCTGGCTATAAAATTCACTTTAGTTTTAGGTTTTGCCTTTGCAAAGCTCAGTAGAATGCTGAAGGGCTTAAAGAAATTAATCATGTTTCTATGACTTTTAATTGACATTTATTGTTTCTTTTCCCCCTGAAGTGGTAGAAGTAGTTATTTTTTATTTTTCTAAAAGGCACAGTTTGGAAGCCTTAAATACTTCATTAAGTCAGCTGCCACCTATAATATCTCTTAGCACTCTGTCAAAATATATTTAAATCAGTTTTCCACTGGATGAGACCATGTCTTCTATGGATAAAGTATATCATGCCATTTAACAATGTTGAGCAATTTGATATGTGTTCACTTGTTTTAAAAGACTGAACTTTATTCTTGTTGACTTTTTCCCTCTTTGGTTACTAGCAATTAAGTCCTTTCCAGGATTAAAAATGTTTCATAGTATTTTTGTGTAGACTTTCATCATTATTTTCTTCCCAGGGAGAAAAGGTGTTTAAATGGTTATGTGGAAGAATGCTTGGGTCCAGTCATTTACCTACTGGGGTCTCCAGGTTTCCAGGTGGTGGGTTATGATTGACGATGGTTTTCAAAATCAATATGATCAATTGTCCATTGACTTATATCAATGCTACTTTCTGTGGTTTCCAGTCATTCCTAATGGGAGACTAATTTCCTGTGAATTAGGGTGGGAAGATGAGTTCACTGGCAAGTTTAAAGTCAGTGTGTTGCTCACATTTATCTTTTTACATAAAAGATATGGAGAGTAGATCTTCAGAGAACTTCAAATATCCTCACAAATATTTTATAGTAACATGAATATTTTCTCAGGTTTATAGGCCCATATCATAAATTAAGGTTGCCCTAAAGAAAGAGTCCCAAGGGGAATAAATTTAAAAATATATAAAAGCCTCAACATCCAACTCATCCCTTGGATATTAAAATGAACTTCATAGTAATTGGCTAGAGATTACACTCTGCTGGATTTTATTTCTCTTAGCTTAACATTTCAGATGTGTTCATTTTAGGATCATCAGTGAAGGAAATAAAACTTGATTATGGGGACAAATAACTGGAAGTCAGTTGATATTATTATTATAATGTCTAGGTCAGAAGCCAGCAAACTTCTTCTGTTGAAGTTCAGATAGTAAATATTTTTGGTTTTACAGTACATGTGGACTCAATTGCAACTCCTCGCTGCCATTGCAGCATGAAAGCAGCCACAGACAACATGAAAACAAGTAGGCGTGGCTGCATTCCAATAAAAGTATTTATGTACACTGAAATTTGAGTTTCATTTAAATGTCATTTCTCTTTTAAAAAAAGAATATTTTATTTATTTTTTTAGAGAGAGGAAGGGTGACGAAACATGGATGTGAGAGTACAACATTGATCAGCTGCCTCCTGTACACCCCTGCAGACTCCCCTCCAGGGATGGAGCCACAACCCAGGCATGTGTCACAGTAGGGAATCGAACCAGCAACTTCTCAGTACACGGGACAACACCCAACCAACTGAGCCACACTGGCCAGGGCAATATCAATCCTCTTTTTATTTTTTCTCCCAACTATTTAAAAGTTGAGAGGCATTCTTAGCTCAGGATTTGACCTGCGAGCTCTGGTTTGCTGACCCCTGGTTTAGATCACTAAAACCCACAAGCAAAACTGTCCACCCTTTAGAAGTTACCACCTCAAACATTCCTCAAGTCTTTAGAAATGTTCAAAAAGAAAATAACCTATCACCCTCCCTAGATGATTTAATCAATAGTTAAAGACAAAGCCAGATACTCAGATTCGGAGTTCCTCTTACAGTTCTTGGACTTGGTTATGGTTATCGGTCAGCAACTGGTAAAACCAAAGCAAGTAAACTGGCTCAGAGTAAGCCAGCAAGATGCATTTAAAAGCCTTTTCTCATTGGGGTTTATATAGCATTTGTTGCTAAGGTAAGTGGATTTAGAGATAATATTCAATTTTGTATACAGATCCATTTAAAGTAACCATTTGGAAGTGGAGGGTATTGGAGCTTCAGTGCAGATTCTAGAGCCTCGGCCCTGGAGAGGGTCTTTGCATTCAAACAGGGCACACCTCAATCCACACACGTTTACCAAATTGTGTTTTAAGACTTACGGAGCTGCAAAAGGCATTTAGGATTCCTTTAATGATTGGTGTGGGTCAAGAGAGAGATCTCCTCACTCATTTAGGGATAGTAAAGAACATTATAAAGTGGTGAACAAAAAGATAGATACAGAGACAGTAAAGCATCAAACAGACTTTCAAAGTACAGGGGGAAAGTTTGGGAAAGGTGGGGGAGTTATGAAATCAAACGAAGGACTTGTATGCATGCATATAAGCATAAACAATGGACGCAAAACTCTGGGGGGGGAGGGCATGTGTGGGTGTGGGGTGGGGGGGGTAATAGTAAGATATGTACACATATAATACCTCAATAAAAATATTAAAAAAAAAAAGAGAGAGATCTCCAATTTCCTTGAACAAAATGTCCCAATAAGGCTTTTAATTTGCTGTATTTTTTTTCCTCATCTTATTCATAACTCTTGGAAGAAGAGCTTTGTCTAAAATACCTTGTGGATACTGGTAGATTTGGTTTGGAGGCGGGCAAGATTTCCTTTATCTCAGATGGCTTGGGTTAAAGAAATGAGTGAAACCCGAGGGAATTACATAAATCTAAACTCACTGTCACAGAAAGGAGAGATATTTGTCTTATTCATGGGTCTGGGCGTTTGTTGGTAGAGCTGTGGTGGTTGCAATCCTCACAGGTGCCCCATCGTCCTGGCATCTCACCTTTGTTGGCTGCTCCATGCTAATAGCCTTTGCTGATGAGCTCTGAGGCCAGAGTTATCACCAGCAGGTAAGTGAGGAAAGGGGGCTACCCTAGGGAAGTGTGGAGTTGAAGACCGAATCACCTCTTTCTTAGCCACTCTCTTAATCTGTCCTGTGTAGTCTGCAAACCAGCTTGCCTAACACCTTTTTTTATTTTACCATGATAAACCTGCGTGGACAAGAGAATAGATTGATATTTAAACTAGAAAGGACACAGAGCATTTCAGAAACTGTAAACACTTGGAAAACCAATGATAGCCTACCATATCGTTAGGTTCTGATATTTTTTTTAATGAGTGGTATACATCATTCTGCTTGAGTTCCTTAAATTCAGGAAGTTTTTGCAAAGATCGATCAGCTCAACCAGTTTTATATTTTGGAAGGGTGAAATGCTACTGGAGTAAAAAAAAAAAAAAATCCCAAACGTATTTGTTTGAAATGGCTTATGTAGAAAAGATTTTATAGCAGCTATTTTCCATGTATACTCTGAATATTTTTTAAAACATGATTTCTAGGGGTCACATGTTAGATGATGCACTTTGAAATTGGAAACAAGGCTTGTGCCAGGGCAGGAGAAAATGACGAGAGCTGTCAGTTAGTGCATTTTCAGTGTCCAGGCTGGAAATAGAGTGGCCAGAAATCAAAACTCAGCTCTCACAAACAGTTTTCTCAAGATGCACCCACAGCCTAGTTATCTTGTTTAAAAAGATCCATGACCAATTTGATTGTGTTAGGCATCAGCTGTGCCTCTGAACAACCCATCTGATATTGCCTGCCTCAGACTGTCACATTCCATCAGTGGATTGACTTTATCTTGAGCAGCTGCTCATTCTGAGCACACTGATCTAGCACTCCTGCCAGTTTCAGTCACAGCAGAAGTCTTTTTTGCCATCCAGTGCTTTTGAATCCCGTTTCCCAGTCTCCCCCACTCACTCCTGAAAATCCAGGTTCTTATTTCAATACTAGAGGCCCGGTGCTGCAGTACAGGTGTGGCTCAAAGAAACCAGTATGTGTCTTGTCATCTGGCCACTGAAATGGCCAGATATTTTTGAATCACTGTGATCCGTGAAGAAGTCCAGCTCTACTCAAACTCTCTAGGGCAGTGGTCGGCAAACTGCGGCTCGTGAGCCACATGCGGCTCTTTGGCCCCTTGAGTGTGGCTCTTCCACAAAATACCATGGCCTGGGTGAGTCTATTTTGAAGACGTGGCGTTAGAAGAAGTTTAAGTTTAAAAAATTTGGCTCTCAAAAGAAATTTCAATCGTTGTACTGTTGATATTTGGCTCTGTTGACTAATGAGTTTGCCGACCACTGCTCTAGGGTAACAGTTTGTGTTCAAAGTGTGTATAGACGTGAAGAGAAGTGATGTTAGACAGTTTCTTCCAACATTAAAAGTAGAAATGGCCTGAAGTCAAGATACACAAGTTACTTGAAGTGATTTAAAAAGAACAGACCACTATCCACCATGCTGGAAAACCGCCATGGTTTTATTCTCAGTAGCTTCACATTAATACAGATGCTTTTTATTTTGTGCTGAGAAAAACAATCTGTTACACATAATGTAACTTGAATATACAACATAGAAACTCATCCTAAATTAGTTACAACAAGAACCTACAAAAACTTCATAGGAAAAAAAGTTACCTAATATTGCCACCAGAGTTTTTAGTAGACGGACCCAGTCAGACCCTGTCACCAATGCTCAGCTCTGTAAACAATGGTTATTTCCATATTCTGGGGAATCGTTAATATCAGGGGCACGAAAGTCAGCCTAAAAAGTTCTAGCACATCACTATATACTGTACAGTCCTCAAAAATAATTTATTGTACTGTTTCTAAAAAAAGGTACTAGGGTTGTTCTTTGCTCTTGTTTCCATAGTCTGGAGCTGCACGCGAGCACTTTTGTCTAACAGTCTAAAAACACGAGAACTGAACCGCAATTCACAATCACAGAGACGAGGTGGTGGAGTCGAGGACTTCACGCCCATTGCACACCGTTGGGACATACGTGCTTGCGGAGGCTGAAAAAACAAAGCAGGAGAGGAACTTCAGTGTTAGGCAAGTGGGCAGCATAGGTAACGGCACAAATCATACCAGACACGCATTATTCAGTTGAAAACCAATTCTGACTTGGCTTTGGAAAATGCTAGATGACTTCATACTGTGGTAGGCCAACTTTCTGAATGCGTTCTGCTCCATATTAGTTTTCATCCTAGTTTACACCTCCATTAATGTCATGCGTCTTGAAGAGAGTTTATCAGCATACTCATTGTTGAAAGAAGCCACTTGTGGGTTTAAAATTAGCCCCGGTAATCTACAAACTGGTTCGAACACAATGTGCGAAATTGAAAGCTCACTGCAATTTTCTTCCAGATTGTTCAATTAATTACGATTTTCAATACCTTAATTAATTTTGTTCTCTCTGGGCAGGGATGCCTCTTACATAGGTCCACGAGTCACCTGTGAACTCTTCTGCCTGAGAGAATGGTTTGCTATATTCTCATTGTTCAAGTGGATAACCTCAATGAAAACCATAACAAGGGCTGGGGTCCCAAGAACTTCAATTTCATAATAGTTCTCCGAAAGGAAGATATCCCAAAGGGACGGCGTGCTTGTTAATGACAATAGTGACAAACAGTGTGAGTCTAACATGGGTATAGATGTTCTTTCTTTTTATGACGCTTAGTTTTTCAAGATACAGCTCATAGCTCTTGTTGTTTTGGAAGTTTTGTTTGTATGAGAAATCTAGCTATAGCTAAGCTCTATTTCACCCTTAATGCTTTTTTTTTTTTTTTTTCTGAATGAGCACAAAAGCAAGGAGCCCCTTTCTTCGTGGGATGAAACTATGTAGCCAAGAGAATCAGAGATAATTCTCTGTTACCTTTCAGAGCTGTTTATGTTCCTTCCTTTGGCCTGTCCATCTGGACATGCTCTGCCTAGAAGGAGCTGATCTTCTTGGCTACCTGACCAAGCCCAGGTCAAACCGACCAGTCAGCTGTCCCGTTCCTTAAGGGCTTATCTCACGGTTAGTAACCAAACAAATGTCATGCTAAAGTGTTCATGCCTGATAGTGGAAATAGTCTTGCTCTATAAAATTGCATTTTTCATTGGAATTTCATTAGACGTGAAGGAGAAACTATGAAATCTGAGATTACATGGCATTCAGTGGAGGAGCATTAACCATATTTGGGGCACTGAAGTCTTTCAGCAGGCCCACCACCAGGCAAGCTACAAACTCTCAATTTTGCAATGATTACTTGGCGAGGTAGGTGAAGAAATCTGTGAAGTCAAGTCTGTGTGGCTGCGTAAGGTCACAGCAGAGTCCTGTGACATACTAACTCGTTTAGAGCTGCTTCCCTTTTATCAGTTTTAAGATGACCTTCAGTTTTCTTTACAATATGAGCCCCCTAAAAGCTATAGTATTTTTTTTGGGGGGGGGGCGGGGCGAGGGAATGGCATTATCTACATTTCCTGAAACGTCTACAACAAAGACATTTCAACGCAATGGGTGCCAGATAAGTACTTGATGGAAAGTGATAGTGATAATAATTCCAAATGTGAGGGCTTCACTTTATTCTTTGCAGGGTTTCTTTATATACTTTATCTAATTCTAGCTTCATCCAAGTTAGGTCAGGTAGGAGAAAGAACAAGGTGAAGATCAAACCACAGTTCACTGGCCACTTAGGAGAGCAGGTCTGGCCGTTTAATACGTGCTCTTTCTGCAGCTTCTTTGTATCCAACTGTCTACTCGACATTTCCATGTGGATGTTTAATAGGTATTTCAAAATCAAGTGCCAAAGCATAACGCTTGATTCCTTAACTTGTCCCTGTTTAGTTTTCATTTCCTCAGTGAAAAGTCTCAGGATCCAGCCAATTACCCAAACCAGAAGTCCAGCATTATGCCCCCTTCCCTCTTTATCCCTCCTCCTTTGCCAAGCCTGTCACCAGGTCCAGTCATCTCTGTCTCCACATCCAACTACTTCTAGCTTTGCAGCTACCACCCCGGGCCAATCCAGCAGTATTTTATTCTTAGCGACTGCACTAGCTGCACCACCGGTATCTCTGTTTCCACCCGGGCTTCCCTGCAATAGATGATCCATACAGCAGTGAGAGTGAGTCAGTTCAAAATGACTACACGCCTCCAATGGCTTCCCTCTGTGCTCTCCTTACTCCTGTTTATAAATCCCAGGGTGATTCCCATGCCTCTCTTTCTGCATTCTCCTAATTCTATGCCTCTCCCCCACTCCCCCACCCCCGTTTTTGCTTTTGTCCTCAAATACAGCATATCTGTTTCTCAGCTGCAGGCCTTTGAAGTAGCTGTTGCCTCTGCAAGAATGTTTTGTCTTCTCTTAGTCACATGCCTGGCTCCTTCTTGTCATCCACATCGGAAATGTCACCTCCGGAAAAAGGTTATCATCAGGCCATCTAATCTAAAGTAGCTGACCAGTTACCCTCTGTCACATTACCCAATTTTAAAACTGATTGTTTTCTTGCTTTTTAATTTATTTATTAGTGTCTTATACTCTTGACTAGAAACCACTCAGGGAGCTCTGCTTGTCTTTTTCATGATTTTATCGCTATTGCTGATCACAGAATACGCTCTCTGTAAATATTTTCTGAATGACTGGTTAAATGGTTGCATTTCAAAGAAGGTGGGAACCAATGGAAGTTTCAAGAAGGAAATAACCTTTTAACCTGAAGAAACGACCAGCAAAGGTGAGGCCTGTGGGTAGCCTTGTGTGGGGACAGGTAGGCCCTTCTGCTTCCCAAGCCACAGCGTGGCATTGCCCATCAACCACCCTTGCAAAGTGGCTCAGGCTGTCAGCATCCTCTAGCAAGCCTGCTGCCTTTGACATTTTGACTAATCTCTTCATCTTTTACAGGATCAAGTTTTATTACTTCTGTGAAGGGTTTTCATTTTCAGAGATTGAAGAAGTATGAAGTGTAATGGGGGCGGGTCTAGGAGAACCCGCCTATCATGCCCGTCTATCTTGGACTAGTCTAATACCCTCTCTCCCTGGATTTTTAAAGACTGTATCAGAAACCTACTGTGTATTCCCCGTACTATTGTGGAACTTGCACTGCTGTTCTTAAGTGTGCTCTTAGAATCTGCTTGCTCACTGTATTCTAACATCTTAAAATTGGGTGTATTTTGACTAGGTAAGCACCACATACAGGGGCTACAAAGGTAGTTGCATGGAACGTCCTTAAGTTATAGTTTCAAATAACCTTCTCCTAGACATCCCAGGGACATCATTATGAGAGTTCACAAAATAACTGAATCATCTACCTGCTTCATAGGGATATTAAAGGGAACAACCTATGTTACAGTGTCTAAACTCTTTGAGAGGAAGATAATATAAGCTCAAGGTTTTCTTACAAAGAGTAATAACAGCAAAAACACTCCCCAAACTCTTTCTGCAGCTGTTTCTTCCCTAAGCACATTTTAGGGTATTGAAGGGA
Source organism: Eptesicus fuscus (assembly GCF_027574615.1). Taxonomy (NCBI): domain Eukaryota; kingdom Metazoa; phylum Chordata; class Mammalia; order Chiroptera; family Vespertilionidae; genus Eptesicus; species Eptesicus fuscus. Next base: position 31,626,194 of record NC_072486.1, read on the forward strand.
ATTGTAACTTGCATTTCCCTGCTTCTCTTTTACTGTTTCGTCTGTAGCTTTTGCCAGTGTATTTTATTTTATTATGTAAAAAAAAAATCTCATTTTTGTACATGCTGCTGAATATAGTAGAGGAAATTACTCTTTTATGAGTCTAGTATCTCAGTTACTTTGTCTTTCATAAATATTTCACATATGTCTCCCATATTAGTCTCTTTGTTATTCACCCAGGTAGTAAAAGATGTGTAAGAGCCAAGTACTATGTGTGTGTTTGCGATGAGCTTTTGCTATTATTCTGATGAAATTCTCATGAGATTTTTAATGGTGTAAGTTTAGCCCATATTCTTAAGTGCGGTGAAGCAGATTTCTATAATCATCTTTTCTGTCAGAAATGAAGAGGCTGCAGGCCTATTTTTGGCTTTTCTGGGAGTGGGGGTTAGTTACTCTAGGCTAAGGTGGCACTTTTTGCTATTCAAGTTGAAAACTGAAGATAGCTGAAAAAGTGCCACTGTTGATCACAAAAGGGCAATTTGCACCCATCAAAAAGCATATTTTGCTTCGCAAACTTGGTAAAGCATTGGAGCAGCCAAGTGGCAGTTCTGTCTCCACTATGAAATTCATTTCTCTTCCACCAGTAATGCTTGCGCTAGCCAGGCTTTGGAGAAAATGGTCTTATTTTTTCAGGGAATTAGTCACTCAATCAATGCTAAACATATTTATTTAATAGATTCTTATGGATGCCAAGTGTTAGTCAATTCAGTGGCTCAGATTTGGTTCCTGAGAATCAGTGTGTTACTATAACTGTGTAATATATCAGACTTGGAAAAGGAGAAAACAAACATTGAAACAGAGACATTCCACCAGTTTGTTCCCATCTGTTCCATTTCCTTGTTCCTAGTGACCCCCCAAATTTTTTCCCCTTATGTCAGCTTGTTTAGATATTTTAATGCTATGGTCATAGAATCCAACTTCTACCAGCTGTTTGTTGCCTTGTCTTCCTGCTTCATCACTGAACCTGTTTTCTTATTCACCACCTTGATTTTACTTGTGCTAGGGCCCCTTGGTCCCATCCCAGAAGTTCATCTGCTGATTGATATATGTTGTCTGGGCAGATGATGACACTACTAGTCCCTGATTTGGTAGCCTTGCTATGTCAGAGATTTCACCGTGGAAGGCAAAATCCATTGTTCAGAAATGTGGGCTAGATTCTCAGGGTAATGCTCTTAAGCTGTTAACAGTGGCTTTAAGAGGAAATTATATTCCTATGACGTGGGAGAAAAATCTACATACCCAAATGTGGAGTTAATAGTTAAATGCAAAGACTTCTTCATTCAGTGATTCATTTCTTATGAGACAAGATTCATGGAAAGAGAAAATTTGGCATGGACCTTTTTTATAACCCATGATGTGATTTAATTGCCTTTTCAACAGAAATTCCACTGATCTTCAACTATATCCCTCAATCCATTGTTGCCACTTTACACTGTCATACTTTCTTTCTAATCATGTTTATTTTAATTTTTTTTATTCTAGCCTCCCTCCCTCAAGAAGCACAAACCCACACTGGATACAAGTAACTTGTAATTGAAAGAACTCAATAATTTTTTTTGCATTTTTCTTACCTACGCTTAGTTGTCCAACATCTCTGGTTTCTCCTCTTTTCTATCTAAATGTGTTTTCAGGCAGGAATCAGAAACTTACTCACCCTGAGGCTCCAATACCTAATATAAGCTATGATGTGCCACTATGCCTAGGGATCAAACTCTGAAGCCAAAAGTGTTAAACTCTAATAAAATAATGTAAGACTCTAGTCCAGGGGTCCTCACACTTTTTAAACAGGGGGCCAGTTCTCTGTCCCTCAGACCATTGGAGGGCTGGACTATAGTTTTAAAAAAAACAACTATGAACAAATTCTTATGCACACTGCACATATCTTATTTTGAAGTAAAAGAACAAAACGGCAAAAACACCCGCATATGGCCCGCGGGCCGTAGTTTGAGGATGCCTGCTCTAGTCCTTCTAGCTAGTGGAGCTAATCTTGTTAGTTTCACCTTCGAAGTCCATACAGCATCTGAACACTTTATTAGCTTTCATTGCTACCACCCTGAGTTAAGCCACCAACATCTGGAGTATATAATACTTCCTGCATGATGTCTCTGCTGCTCTCTATCTTATATTCTGCCCCTTCGGCTAAAATGATGTAAATGGTGCCTTTAAGGTCAGTTCACCTCTGATGAAACCCTTGATTCTATTCCCAGTTATTTCAATAGAGAAATAAAAGTCCTTCCTCTGTGATGTACTTCCACTTTAGACCTTTACTTTTGCCGTTCCCTCTGCCTGGAATGTCTTTCGTCCAGATATGGATGGACATGTTCCCCTTCTTGCATTTCCTTCATGTCTCGGCTCAAATCTGGCCTGTCTACAGAGGACTTGCCTGGCCACCCTATAAAAAAAAAGTAACTCTCTCTAACCCCAGGACACCTTATTGGTCTATGCCCCATGTTATTTTTTGCACTTCACTTAGCAGCTGATACAATACGTGTTATTGGTTTGTCTGACTGTGCCTACTCTTGCCTGTTAGAATGTAAGCACCGTGAATGTAAGCTTAGAGCTGTGCGTAGGTCCAAAAGTTTCTTGAATGAATGAGTGAATTATCCTTTTTTTTTCATATTTATCTGTTAAGGGTCCCTTTCCTAAAGTCTCTGAATTTACTCCAGGTAGGGAAGATGTTTAAAAAATTTTTTTTTTCATATGAGAGGGATTTTGTGGCATAATCACATAGGTATCTCCCTTGTTTGGTGTTATTCAGAGAGTTTCACTTAATATGAAAAGGGAGTAGGAAGGAGAAATAGTGTAGCATAAACTGATATTAGACACTGCTTGCTTTCAGGTATTCATAATCTACAGTCAATATATGGGCAGTATTTGATTATATACATAATTCCTTTTTAATTAGCATATCTTCATAATTCTGATCATGGTACTCAAAGGCATTAATGAATTTGGGGTTACATGGAAATGCATATGACTATCGGTATCTCATACAATATTGAACTCTGGTTTAGGAATCCCCTTTGAGCTACTGACTTTATGTTACATTCAAATATATGGGACAGAATGGAAAATGTACAGTGTAATTTAGCTCAAGAAAATGATACTTGCTTTTAAAGAACTATTTAAATGGAAGAAATTATATTTTTGGTATATACATTTACAATATTCCTTTGTGTGTGTGTGTGTGTGTGTGTGTGTGTGTGTGTGTGTGTTTTAAATTAAATCTCATTTTCCAAGAAGCTTTGTGGGTAGCCCCTCTGGAGAACCACACCTTCTCTGTGCAGCCCAGGTGAAGGGATCTTTGGGTCTCAGATGGGCATGGTTTATGTCATTGAACTCCCTGGCATGGGCTTCTGAGAGGAATAAAAGTCTACACTCATGCTGTAGAACAAGATGCTGTTATGTGTGGCACTGAAGGGTAAGCTTTTGACAACAACAAAAAAAATTGAATTTTCAGATGCTAAGATTCTTATTGTCCTAATGGTCTCTGCCATGAATTTTGTAACTGAGTTGGGGCAGGAAATCCAGTGAGGCCAGAGGAACCACATAGTAGCTTTTGAGAGTTTTATCTCTGACTTCAGTTATCAAATTCTTGAGTGTATCTAATAGATAGGGCCCTGGTTTTCTCATCTAGAAATGTGGTGATTAGAATAAATGATCCGTAGCATCTCTTCCAGCTATAGTGTCAGGTCACTGTTATTAAGGTAGGTGGGCTACATTTGCTTGGGGGAAAACCAGCAAAATATTAGAGGTAAAGAGAAAATGATTTCAAGGTTACAAAAGAGCAGTCGTGAGACAAATACAATGGAAATGTTAAGTAGAACTCAGGAGAGGTATTAAACATCAATCTGCTGGTATATGTAGGGTTACCTATTACAGCTCTCTCTTCTCCCATCCTCAATGAGGAAGGAATGAAAAGAAATGGAATGAGATTCCCAGGAAGGCTGTAGACATGCCTTCCCAAAGGGAAAATGGATGGACATCTTTCAGATTTGGATGCTCTGGATATATTTGGCCTGGAAGCAGATGGCTTAACTTGCCAAATACTCTAGGTTTCTCATGCATTAGCCACTGAGGATTTATGTCTATGGCATCCCTATGCCTACAGCAGGAAGACCATCATTCAGTCTGTGTTGCATAATCACTTGCTAATTTGCCTGGCCGTGGAGCACTTGGTGTCATTCTGGGACTCGCTGAACTGTAAAGGGTACTATGCTGTTTTTCTGGATGTGCACTATAGAGAGGAAATTTGGGTGTTGCCTGCTACTTTATTCTGTTATAAAAAAAATCACATTTGGACTTGAAAATGGCTTGCCCTCTCCTGATTGGGGTATCTTCAAAGGTTTGGCCATTGATACGTGCAAAGTGTGTCCTCCGCTGCTTGCTTTCTGCTGCGATAGCTCTGTGGAAAAGTGTGCTGTGATGAAAAGACTGTTGACTTGACCTTTCTGTACTACCGATTTCTTCTTATAATGTGAAAATGCTTTGTAATGAAGAATCATTCTATTAATTGAGCAGTTCACACACTGCCACCTAGACCAGTGCCTTTCTGCACAAGGTTTTGGCAGAGGAAATCCATCTCCACATGCCCATGGCTCCTCAGGGACTCAAACCTGGGCATCATTACAGCAGAAGCCTCTTGGCTGAACTTAACGGTAATGGCATGCATGTATCTGAATGATCACCATGAGCAAGAGACACACACATCCCCATAGGAGAAAGTCTGTGCCCATAATGGCTCTGAAGATGATTGGGCACACTCCATTTCTCACCTCACTCTCCCCAGGCTATGCCGATGCAAACCCATATTAGTGACAACAACGTTCTGACCTGCGTGAGTCCTATAAGGGTTTTATGCTGTGTAACTTCACATGCACACCCAGCTTTTACCTTCAAAATTAATGCAGTTCTACTTACATTCGCAGCATCCCTTCTTGATTGCCTGTCTGTGGGAACCAGCTCCTGCAAGCCCCTTTGCTTCTAAAGCTGAACAAAATAAAGAATGACCTCTTTTCTTTCTCATCCAAATACAAAGGAAGTTTGCTTATGTGAGTGGGTGTGAGAGCAGCATGACAAGCATGAGTTTAGGACTTTTGGGCCTCTGAGTACTGGTCTTGGAAAGGGCATCCCCAGTTTCAGTAAAAGTTTTCTGAGTGGCCTGGTGCTTCTGTGACGTAAATGCCTTCTCTGGAGGGTTCTGGAGAGAGCTAGGGAAAAACTGCACAGGGCTGTGGCCATTGGCGTCACGAATACCTCCCCCTCTCTGAACCCGTGTCTGTATCCTCTTTGAGGGTCATCTCAGAGGCCCTCCCTGCTCCGCACTGATACCAGTGGATAAAGAAGACAGGATAGTGTAGACTGAGGTTCTCAAAATATACTCCTTGGATCACTTCCATTGAACCAGCAGGGGTATCTTTTGCTCCAGACCACAGGAATCAGAATAGCTATGGGTGGGGCTTGAGAATCTCTACTTCAAAGAGTTGTCCTTTTTTTTTTTTTTGTGCATAAATATTGGGAATTATTGGCCCAAGGTTATATTTAATGGAGAAAAGTTAATGTTTCCTTTATATTCTGACTCCCACTGTGTATTGTTAATAACACACAAATAAAATTGGTCTTTTTACACCTGGCAGTATTCAAATATTTCTCCAATGGTGAGTTTTCTGAGATGTCCTTAATCACGTTCTTTCTTTCATGCCTGCTTCTGAGTTTGGTCATGCTTTGCCATCTCCTTGGAGCTACTGCTCAGCTTTAAAAATCCAATACCAGTACTCTTCCTGTGACCAACCACCTTAGGGGTTTTCAGAGAGCTCACCTAGGCTCCAAGGTCATGTGGTATTTCTGCTACTCTCTTGCCGGAGAATTAACTGGGAATTAATATGGCTACACCTTCAGTCTAGGTGTATCAAGTAGCTGTAATCTCTGGTAAGAGGGCAGTGCTGATTAATTTAGGACTTGGAGAGTATTGCATGACAAAAAAGCCCACAAATTCTTTGAGAGGTGGGGTCCCCTTAAATCTGGGCAGGCACTGTCATGCTCTCTACAATCCCACGTGGTGAGGCATCCCGCCAAAGTGCCAAGCGTCAGAGCGAAACCACTGTGGACCCTGCAGATCAGTTCAGTCTGAGCTGATACTGCAGAAGGACTCCAGTCAAGGCCTCATGGAGCATAATAACTGCTCAGACAAGTCTTGCCTGAATTCATGACCCACAGAATCATGAGACACAATAAAAGGGTTGTTGTTATAAGTCACTAAATTTGGGGGCTGTTTTCTCTGTGAGAATAGATAACTATTGTGTGTGTGTGTGGGTGGGGGGGAAGGGAGTGGTGTTCATTTTTACCTCTGGAGGGAGTTAGACCACCAGCAGCGATAAGTTAACACAGTAAAATGCCTGCATAATAATTGCCAGAAGAACATAAATTATGTACAACCTAAATAAAACATATGGTCTACCTAATGAATTTAGAGAAGTTGATGGATTTTTCTTGATTTATAAAACAACTCACTTCCCAGTATTTAGAAGGGAAATGGGTATAAGTTGTGCTGGATATGCAATGGAGGAAACAGGCATTGAGATGTTAAACCAGTTGCTAAAAGATTCATCACAGCTGGTCAGTAACATGTTCATACGCAGAACTAGATCTCAAAGACCAGTGGCTTTCATACTTCTTTGACTGCAATTCACAGCGATAAATGTTTTTACCTGGACCTGGTACACATACATAAACTCTGGAGCAAATGCCCTGAATACTACTTACCCTTTTTACATATAATGCACTCTAGGGTACTTATTCCATTCTCTTTCATAAAATGCTGGTCAAATATACTGAATACATTTCATGACCCATTAATGGGTTACATTCTATAGCATCACGGGACCAGGGATTCTGTCCTGGTTTACCACGGTCGTTCACAGGCATTTAGAAATTTCTGGTGTATAGAAGGTACCCAAGCATTTAATGAATAAATTTAATGAAAACAGTTCCAAATTATTAAAATGGGAGGGTTTCAATCACAAATGTGGAAAGCTAGTGTCAAATCTTGAATCATTTTATATCTTTGCACGTAATTTCTATTCTTGATTTCTTCACCTATAAAATATAACTCTGATATCTAGTACTCATGGGACAAAATGAGCCCACAAATAGAAAACTATTTTGAATTAAAGATATAAAATTACAAATAAGAGATAAATTACTTAGTACTTTGAGATGTCTAGAGCTATCACATAAATACTTCCTTTGTTACTTCAATATCACTTCACTAATTTGTATTAATTAGAGGAAAATTGCTGAAAATGAGGTCTAAATTTAGACTTTTAAAAATAAAGATTTATTTAAAATTTTATTGAGCAACAATACAGTCATAAAATGTTGGTCTGGGTTGTTGCCTACCTGAAGTATTAATTGGGCTACTAGCAGATTCACATACTCAGTAAAGCTTAAGTCCATTGTAGTCGAAGTTCATTGTTTTTGTGTACATGAATACTTCTGAAATCATGAAGAGAGACTTGATGGGTAAAGTTCCCTTGTTATCCCTTCAAGGACTTATTAATTCCTGGTGTATGTACTACAAAATGCTACCATTTCTAAATTAACTGAGGTTCGGATGTATGAGATTTTGAACCATGTCTGTGGAAGATTTAAGGACTTCGTTAAATTGTTCAAATAATAACCAAGAGCTCTGAGCTAGCAACAAGATTATTTTTATCAGGGGTGAACTTGCTGTACAGGCTCAGGTAACCTTCCTTTCATTCTCCCTGTAGAGCCTACCACGTGCCTAGCCTCATAGGAACTTTCTCAGCTTGCATTCTGGGTGAAGTAGCATGATATAGCAATTTGGTGCACTGGCTTTGAAATCAGAGAAAACGACTTTAAGTTCTGGTTCTGCCACTTGCCATATGTGTGGCTCTGGGTAAGTTTCTTTATCTCAAAGAGTTGTGAGTGTGTTATGAGATACAGTACACATATGAAGTATTTAATGCAATGGTCAGCACATAGAAAACACTCAATAGATGATAGTTCCTGTGAGGTGTTGTTATTGTTAATTATTGTCAGTTCTTTTGTGTGTGCTCAAGAAATAAGCAGGTTTCTCTAATATCCAAAGAAAATTACTTTCCAAGTTTTATCATGTTCTGGGACTCAATCATGTGGTACCCAGAAATGTAGCTGAAAAAACAGTAATGTCCCCACCCCTATAGCAGCTCTCAACCACAGAGTGCTGTATGCAGGGCATCACTGAACATGTGCTATCAGCCATCGGTCTTCCCTTTGTTTGCTGGGGGAAGGGCTGCCCTTTTCAATTGTATACTTTGTTTGAGAAACTGGGGCACTAATGCAATTGCTCTCTCTGTGATGCTGAGCTATTTTGAAGTATCCTTTCTAATTGACTTGAGGCAAAATTGTGAAGTAGTCATTTGTCTCTGTCACTCCAGTCCTCCTTCCTCCTCTCTGGACTCCACTCCTTCTTCCTCTTCATCCTTCTGTCAGTGAATGTCTCCTACTTTATATCTTAGATGAGCTGAAAGTGACTTAAAAGGTGGTCCCCCTTGGGTACATTTGTGCTTTAGAGGATGCTAAAGAATTAAACAAATGATTCTCTAAGAATAGTGTTTCAAATATTTCAGTATGCAGGCCAGTTGGAGAGAAGTTTGGACTGGAGAGTTATCCTGGTAAACCTTCAGTTCAAACTCCCTTCTCAGCTGGTTCTCAGCTGAAAAAACATCATCATTGAAACAGAGGAAAATCTATTCCAGCATTTTCCAAGGTGTGTTCCATGGGAGGTTAGTTGGTCTATTATCTACTACTTTTAAGAAACTCCGTAAATAACAACATTAAAAGGTTTCCTTGATGTAGAGATTCTCAAAACCTTTAACATACTCAGGTTAAAAGAGGTACTTTGAACTTCCAAGGGTACATTTAGGATGCAGCATTTTCCATCTTATTTGATTATTTATCTTCCTCTTTTAATTTTTCACGAAGCAACTTCAGCATTTATGTGACACAGAACATACTTGACAGAGCACCAATCTAGTTCAGCTCTCTAGGACAATGAGTAAACTGAGACAGGGAGCAATAAAGTGCAGCGCTCAAGGTTGCCTACTGAACTGGTTGCAGTCAGGACTAAAAACCAGGCTCATGGACTCCACAACATGGTCAAAAATCCTACTTGCAGTTACAGATGTAACATCTGTCTTCCCTGCTGGATTGTGTGTACTGCCAAAATAGGAACTTTCACTCTTCTGCTCACCACTGGATCCACAGCACCGAGCACAGTACCTGGCACTCAGCGGTTGGACCAGTACTTATTAAAACTGAATTGAGATTGTTCATGGGGACAGACATGTGCTGTCTGTTCCTATCCATCGCTTCCCCTCCCAGCCTGCTCCCTACTATAGTGCTGTGTATGAAGGGGTAAGTTCCATACTTACACTGAGAATATGTGGTCCCAGTTCCGCTGACACTGAACCTGTTGAGGTGCAGTCTGTGTGTGACCACATTCTTCTGGGGTTGGAACAGCACGATGTGCACCTTGGGTGCAAACAAACAGCCCAGGACCACGAAGCCGCTTAGGCTAACGGATATGCACATGGTTGTCGTCTGCACCTATAAGAATAAGTTGCCTGGTTAAGCATCTGGCTGTAAATTCATTCAGGGGCCCAACTAAAAAGAGCACTGAAAAAAGACCAAGTTTAAAAATCTCCAATCATCCACAGTTCTGTTCTTATTATAGACAAACCAATGCAATAATTATATTTTAAATCTCCCAAGTTTGAGATGTTCATGGAAACATTGCTTGGATTTGTAAGCACACACTATTTGCGTTGGCTGCTCCTGAATGCTTGCCAAGACTTCACATTGATTTTCATGTCCTGCTTGTTTTTTCTTTATATGTGTATAAAGATATTTCTGCAGAACCACTGAATTCAGAATCTTAAGTAGTAAAATGCCAATAGTCAATGATGAACTGACCAGCTTGCTGATGGTGTCAGTCAATCAGCTTGGCTTGTTTAAGCTTCACTATATTAGGAACAAATTTGGGCCTTTTACATTTTTCTACCTCTCTCTTGCTGGGAGCTCTTCCTATTAGCTAGTGGTTTTCCTAGTCAATATTGGGGGACACTATCAACTTTTTTCCAGGGTACCTATTTTTTAATTACTTCACTGACATATCTCTGGAATTTTGATACATCAGGTACTCTGTTCAATTTTTTTGTTCTCTAGGCTTCTATATACCCATCCTTGACAGATGATTTTCACTTTCTCCCTCTTTGCTTCCCCTGAAAATATACATCAGAACTAGGTTTTAGCATTTCTTCTTTTCATGCTCTCCTTCTTTATCTTCTCTGATTTCATCATTTGTTCTGGCTTCAGCTTTCACAGGGTTTTTGAAAAATCCCAAACTAGATTCTACATATTTTATCAGTTTTTATACTGAAAAATGGAAATTAATTATTTCTTGTATAAGTTTCTACTCAGAGTAGCTATGGTAAATCCTGGAGTAATTTTAGATTTCTTTTTCATTTTCCCCCAGACAATGCTATTATCAGATAGCATAATTCCTTATGACGTAAAGTTTCCAAATTTCTTCTTTAATAAAGGAAAGCCAAATACTGAATAATTAACTGGAGAAGCCACATACTTTTAGAAGGCTTCATTCTGTTTTGATAAAGAAAAAAAACTCAGGTTACATTTGTAGCATAATTCTTCAGACTCTAGTTTTACTTTAAAGGATGCAAACATAATTCATTCTTAGTATCTTAAAGCACTTGTCTCCTTTAACCAGTCCAGTGACGTACAACTTGGCCCAAAATTGCAAGGTCTTTTCTCTTTTGTCAACTCTTTAGAAAAGACTCCACCATCTAATTCCATGATGTAAAAACCTTGATAAATAATACCTGTGTTATTTACAGTGAGTTCAATTCCTGGCATAATTTGTTTTTTACATAAATGTATAATATTATATTAGAACTGTATTCTTCCTGCCTTGGTTTTGACTTTGGAGCCAATATGAGAGAGAACAGATATCATAATAAGGGTGAAATGCATTCAAATGTGCAAATTTTCAAGCATTTTTATAACTTTGAAACTCCTGATACACATTAAGACATTACAAGGAGAGAAGAGAAGAGGCTTTCATGAGGAAAATATCCTGGAAAAAGCTGTGCTGTGTGTCCTATACTCTCCAATCCCTTAGAGGGCTGTGCCTCTCTCTTCACTTAAATTCTAGACAGCAGTGCTTCACTGGCCATTCACAGAAGGGTTGAGGTTTTCTGCAAGAGGAGAATGCCCTGGCCTGGAGCCTGATTCCTGTCATGGAAATCTAGAAGGTGAGCAGAGGCTAATTACTCTGTGGCAGAGCACAGACACTTGCTACTGTACTGAAATAGCCCTTTACAAATTTATCACAGCAAAGGATTTGTGAGTGGAATGCATGGACAAGACAGGCCATGCTATAAAGAGTTGCCATGAGTAGCCTTGCTCACATGGAACAGCCTGGAGTCTTCACAGAAGTTGGAGGGGCACATACATAGCTGGGTGTCCTGGGGCTGAGCCAGGAGCCACAAGAGGAAACTCAGAATAGAGAATTGCCAGCCAGCTCACTCGAGGTTCTGCAGGAGGGAAGGGCCGGTGGGGGACTTGTGAAGATCACATGAAAACACCCTTTAATCATCTCCCAGGTATTTTGAAGGACATGTCTTTAACTGCTGTGGACTTAGAGATCATAGAGCCACCCAGCCACATAAGAACTGTCCTACTTCTTCCTTATTCCTCTTTAACCAGGGCTGAGAGGGAAATAACGACTGGTGGATTGGGGAGTGTGAGCAGGAGAAAGGAGAAGCCGGTCACTGGAGGCTCTCAGCCCAAGGCAGACCAGACCTCAGGAGAAATGAGATTTGATGGTAAGTTAAGATATGATTTTGATAATTACATAGAACTAGGCATTTAAAATTTCCACTGGAAATGATAGTAGAACCATATGATTCCTCAGAGCACAAACATTCGTAGGCCTACCATGGTTGTGAGTGCTTTCATGCATTGCTCCATCCCCAGCACCAGAATGGTACTCACATGTGGTGTTTGAATGTGTCCATTGGACTTCATGCAGGGCTAGGGATGATTGGTCTCAGAAAATACTAAAGGGACAATTGGAGGCAGAACTAAAATTGCATTTTGGTCCTACTTTATGCAGCAAAATAATTCAATATACCTGTTGTAAATCTGACATCTTTTAATATTTTTACAAAGGCTAGGTATTAGCTTTATAGTTTTAGTTGCCCAGTTTCTTCAATAAGTCACACTATTAAAAGCCTGTATGTATGTATAATTCTGTGTTCTGTCTCTTTGTGTACTCCAGGCTGCTCTGTTTTCATCTTCATCACACTCCTAGCAACACTTGAGATGGTTAATCTCTTCCTTCTTTTTGGTTTCCTGGATACATCCTTCCCTCACTGACTGGTCCTTGTCTTATTTGTCTTGAATTTTTCTCTCCTACCTGAACTTTAAGTGCTGGAGTGTCCTATACCTCAGTTTTGGACTCCTCTCTTCACCTTCTCATTAATTTCCATGGCTTAAGTACCTCCTATGTTGATGATGTTCAGGTATTTATTAACGGATTCACCTTTCTTCTGGGCATCCAGACTTATGTATCTAACTTCCATCTTGGCCTGTTGTTTTGGATATATAATAGATATCAGAATTACTCTGCAAGCAAAACTTGATCCATTCCCCCAAGTGTCTCCATTCAAGTAACTGGCTTCCAATGTGCAAACCAAAAACCTGGGAGTCATCCTTGATTTTGCCATTTCCTTTACTCCCACACATCCAATCCAACAGCAAGTTCTGTTGGTTCTTTCCGTAGATATTTCTTTATGTTCTTTTGTGCTTCTACATGTCTTTCAAGAAGAGACCCTACTGTCTTTGGGACTTTCTTTTCAAGGATATTTGTATAGCAAATAGCCTTAGAAAATACAGTGCCTACCTGTGGAGCAAAGAGCCAGCATATATATATATATACATATATATATATATATATATATATATATATATATATATATATATATATATACACACACACACACACACACACACACACACACACACACACACATACACACACACACTAGAGGCCCAGTGCACGAAATTTGTGCATGGGGCGGGGGAGGGGTGTCTCTTAGCCCAACCTGCACCCTCTCCAATCTGGGACCCCTTGGGGGATGTCTGACTGCCTGTTTAGGCCCGATCCATGGGATCGGGCCTAAACAGGCAGTCGGACATCCCTTTCACAATCTAGGACTGCTGGTTCCCAACTACTCGCCTGCCTGCCTTCCTGATTGCCCCTAACCGCTCTGCCTGCCAGCCTGATCACCCCCTAACCACTTTCCTGCCAGCCTGATCGATGCCTAACTGCCTCTCCTGATACCCCGGTCACCCCCAAATGCCCTCCCTTGCATATTCCCTCTTTATTAGATAGGGTTTTTTCTTTAGCATATTGGACAGTCCTAACTGGTTTAGCTCAGTGGATGGAGCATTGGCCTACAGAATCAAGGGTCCCAGGTTCGATTCTGGTCAAGGGCATGTACCTTGGTTGGGGCACATACCCAGTGGGGAATGTGCAGGAGGCAGCTGATAGATGTTTCTTTCTCATAGATGTTTCTAGCTCTCTATCCCTTTCCCTTCCTCTCTGTAAAAAATCAATACAAGATATATTATAAAAAAAGAAACATTTAAGATTCCTCCATATCTGCCTGGCTGGTGTGACTCAATGGTTGAGACCCCAGGCTGCCACTGCTGGAGGGGGTTCGGGCCCTGGCCAGGCTGAGACCCCAGCCCAGGCTGCCGCCTCACCCCAGCCAGGCTGAGACCCCTGCCCTGGGGGCAGCCTGGCTGGGGATAGCCCGGTGGGGGTGCGCGGCTCCAGCCCAGGCTACCTTCACTGGCCTGAAGATTACGCATTGGGGGTGCACTGCCCTGCCGGCCTGAGACCTCGGCCCTAAGCCGCCGCTGCTTTGCCCCGGATCGTGCAGCTTGGGGGTGGGTTGCTGCTGGCCTGAGATCCTGGCCCCAAGCCGCCGCCGCTTTGCCCCAGATCGTACGGCTTGGGGGCGGGGTGCTGCCGGCCTGAGACCCTGGCCCTAAGCCGCCGCTTTGCCCCGGATCTTGCCAGGGATCACACTGGACGCTGGTGCCTCCTAGCCGGACACATTGGGCTGCCACTACTGGGCAGGGATTGCTGTGAGGGGGGCGGGCGCCTCCCAGCTAGACACCCTGGACTGCCACTGCTGGGCAGACTTGGGGATTCCACCGGGGCTCAGGGCTAAGAGGACTGGGCGCCGCCATCTTGTGGCCATGGGTGCCGCCATTTTGTCATGGATTGACGATTAATTTGCATATTACTCTTTTATTAGATAGGAAGCCTAAGCAACTGTTTGACTGTTTGCCCAGTAGCTATGACGCGCACTGACCACCAGGGGGCAGATGCTCAATGCACAGGCATGGAAACCTGGAGCAGACTGATGAATCTCAGAGGGAAGGGGGAAGAGTGAAGGGCGGGAAGAGATTAACCAAAGATCTTATATGCATACTAGAGGCCCAGTGCTTGGATTCGTGCACTGGTGGGTCCCTAGGCCTGGCATGCAGGGATCAGGCCGAAACCGATAGTCCAACATCCCCTGAGGGGTCCTGGATTGCAAGAGGGTGCAGGCCAGGCTGAGAGACCCCACCAGTGCATGAATCCTTGCACCAGGCCTCTAGTCTGTTATAAAAGATCCAGGTTCCCTAAAGTCCCAGTTCCTTCTTTGTAATGCAACCACTGGCTGTGCAGCCATAACCCTGCCCAGTCTGCATGGCCTGTGGGAAGTGGAGCTCAGGAAACCAGAGCCAGTGCTGACACTCTGGCTGTTGCTATTGCTTTGAGTCACAAAGCTGTTTTTGGCAGCATCAACAAAACGGTCAGGCTAACATGTTACCTGGTAAGTATAGTAGAATCTCAGGCTCTGCAGTCTTTGACAGTTTTAGTAATGAGACTAGAAATGGCTTTTTCAAAGAGGAAGTATGAGGGCCTTATGGGCTGATGAATAGGATTTGAGAAAAGTCCATGGGAATCAGTAGCAAGCATGTGGACCAAATTGAATAGTAATCACCTATTTAATAAGTAGTGATTCACCTTATTGCCTATTAATGAGGAAGATTTGGGAAGGGGGTCAGGGCTGAGTAACAGAGGTAGGTTCAGATAGGGTTAGCTGGACTTGTGCTGTATTGTTGCTCACTTTCCTCTGGGGGTGGGAGTAGAGTGGGGTGAATTTCCAATCTGATTCAGGTCTGCCCAATTCTAATAACTAGCACTAAAATTTTTCCTGGTGGGCAGAGAGTTGTGCTTCCCTTCACATAAAAGTTGCAGAGACATGCACCTACACTGGGCATGAAAGAGGGCCCTTCAGAGAAGGCAGAAACCAGGTGAACTGTTTGAGCTTTGGCTGGTTCCCTTTGGAACATGAGGGGGCAGGGTGCATAGTGCTTATTAAGGAAGAATGACAGCAGCTGAGCTCTCTTAGTGCTTGTCCCCCGCTGAGGTCTCTCATGCCAGATTTAGATCCATTGCACTGAGGTCTCTCATGCCAAATTTAGATTCATTGCAAGATGACAAGGTCTCAGTTGTTTTATTTTGCAGCAGAACCAGGCTGCAAAAAATGAGCTTCAGTGCTGTCTGTGAGATTTCTCTGAGATAAAAAAAAAAATGCTCAGAAAGCACAGATAACGCATTCACTAATATTTGGACTCTTACTGACCTGGATTAGGTTTAAAATACTGACAAAGTGCTACACGAAAGAATGAGAAATGGATGCAGAGAAATGTAGATAAATTCTTGCATTCAGCTGCAGCACAGGTAAACTTCCCTAGCTCTTACATGAAACCAGGTAAGATTTTAAAATATGTTATCATGAGGAGACAGCCAATGTCCTGGATTAAGATAGACTCCTTCAAAAAAGTTGCTGCTATGCACGTCAAGGCCAAGTTAGCTGAAATGCACAAAGCATGTCCCCAGGCAGAAAGCATCTGGCTCTGACTTCTGAGTCAAGGGGTCCTCAAAATTGAGATGAGTAGTGACACTAATGGTGATCTTGCCATCCAGTTTAGGGTTAAAGATGCTTAGAAACACTGAACCTTCATTTGGTTGAGCCATGAGTACTTAGTCACTGCTTAAGACTGAAAGCCCATGTGCCTTGTGTATTGGCACAGGACTGCTCTCTCCTCCAATACTGCCTGGTTCCTCCATACTCCATATGCTAAAGGATAGGGCCAAGGTCTCCCCATTCCCAAGGATGACTGAAGTCCATATGCACCAGACCCCGTATGCTGGGGAGGGAAGAACTCCAATTTTTATGCTCTGTTAGTGACATACAAGTCACCATCCTACCCAGAGCTGTTAGAGGAAAGGTCGTACTGTGGCTAGAATGAGACAAGTGAGTCATTTGCTTGAGATGCAGATTTAAGGGGGTGCCAAAAGCTCAGTAATCAAGACAAATATTTTATTGCAATATTTAAAAAAAATAAGACTTCATACTAAAAACCCATGATGAAGACAGCACTGGCATTTCAATAAGGGCAGGTTCAGTAACTGTGCTGTGCTGTGACATATTTAATCTTAAGGCAAAAAGAATAATTAGTAATACTGGCCCTCTCCTGATCACTGCCTATGCAGGTGTCATCTAGCCCGCTTTGCATTGCTAGTAGAAATTGGGACTTGGTGAACCTACTAAGTGCTGACACTTTGGTTACAGTGATGGCTGTGAGGAATAAAGTCCTTTGTGAATCAGGAGTCTCCAGTTTTATCTCAGCATCCCTGAAACTGTGGCAGGCTAGCTTGCTAGATGGCAAGATGGGTAGAAACCCTTCACCATTCTTAGCAGATTCTCTCTCCACTGTTAACATCCTACCATCAGCTCTGTCTGGAGCACCTACCACAGCCACCTAACCAGTCTCCCCACTCCTGCCTTTGATTTCTGTCATATATCCAGTGTCTTTAGAAACTTGATTTTTTCCCCCTAAAATGTGAGATATTAAACTATTCTTAAAATCTTTCAATGGTTTCTTTTTTCATATAGAATAAAATCTGTGCTTTTTTTGTGATAACCTATGAAGTCCAACATGATCTAGCTCCCCTGATTACCTCTCTTATAAAATCACTCTTCTATTTGCTTATTAAAATGGGACCATATATACTTTTCTCTTCTAAGACATTTTTTTTTGCCTAGAAGTGTTTGTACTTGCTATTTCTTCTGTCTGGCACATAGAATTCCCATGCCTGGCTCTTTCCCATCCTCCAGTGGAGTATTATGAAATAGGCACTTAGTAGGGGTGGCAAACATTTTTTAAAAGAATTTGAGATTCAATATACATGTTTTTAAATCTTCAAAATAGTCAACATGGGAAAATCAGAATTTCCCTGTAAGTATTTGAACCTTGTCAAAATTCTGGAACCACCTCTGAAGACTCTACAACTGTAGGTAAAGTGCTTCAGCTGTCCCAATCCCAATAACAATGCAACGTCTTGATACTCAAAGGATGGCCCTTGGTCTAGCAGCATCTCCATCACCTGGGAGCTTGCTAGAAATTCAGACTCGTGGGCCCCATCCCTTCTTATTTTTTCAAGATCCCCAGGTGAGTTAAATGCACATTAAGTTGGAGAAACTCTGAGGTAGCACAGCCCCTCTTCCTTCCATCATAGCACTTACCCCTGCATGAGTTATTCTGCACTTTCATTCGTTCATTCTTTACTCTCTATCTCTTCCTCCCCTCCCTCCTCTCTAGACTATAAGTTAAAAAGAGGAGGGACTTGCCTATGTTGATAGCTTGTATCTCCAAGGCCCATAATAAGTGCTCAACTATATTTGGAAGACACAAATGAACAAAACACTCAGTAGTTACTATTAATTAATTCCTTTATGGGTAAACTTTGCAACCTAAACATGGCCTCGTTTTTATTTATACTATGTATTGGGTCCTTGATGGCTCAGTTTGATTCTTACACTCTCTGGAATGGTTTTGTTATAATACAGAAGGAGAAGGAGAAGGCCTGGATATTTCTCAAAGATTCTTTGAATTTTCGTATTTTTATCCAACTTTTTACTTGCTTTGTTTTGGATGCCTGTAATACTTTCAATTAGTTGTTCTAGACTCTGTTCTTTCAAATCCAGCCTCCCTATTAAGGATTGACAAGCTTGTGGTATAATATGGAAGGCATGCATTTGGGTCTGAAAAACATGTTCTACTATTTCCTAACTTTGCCACCTGGGAAATTAATTATCCTCTGAGTCTGTTTATTAATCTTTTCAGTGGATAATAACATTTGCTTTCCAGGGTGCTAATGAGGATCAGTAGGCTCATGTATGCAAAGCATCTCACAGAGTAAGGTCTCAGAGTCCATTAGGAAAGGTTCATTCCTCTTACTTTTTACATCATGTCACCTTATACTTGAGCAAACAACCCAACCAAAAGAAAACAAGAAAATTTTAAAAATTGCAAGAACTCAAAGCCCTTAAACACTATTTAAATGAATTCCTCTGCCTGGTATAATCTGACCAAGTTGCCAATTCCCATTAGTTTCTCATTAGACCCCACCCCACCCCACCCCTAACCCATATTCCACTTGAGGATGACCAATATTGCTGTGCCCTGCTTGGTTCATTTCTGTCTCACCTCAAGAATATTCCCTATATTCTCCAACTACCATAATTGCACTTGCTCACCAAGGTATAGGGTGAAATCCCACCGCTTCAAGGAATATTCCGGCAAACACCAAGCTCCTACTGATCTAACTTTTTTTTTTTTTGGAAACTCATAGGCATTTAAGAGATTATATCACCAATCTAATTATAAACTCTTCTGTGTTAATCCTGAATTCTTTCATGCTAGTTATTTTTTCCCCAGCTGGGATATGAGATTTTTGAAGATTGGAATCATTGTTTTATATTTATTTATAACTCACAATGGGTGGCAAAGTACTGAGTCATAAACCATTCAGACTGTTTGGTGTCCAAATTCATTGTAGCTTCCTTTAAATTATTGGGTACTTTTCTAATGCTGCTGATTCTACCTGAGCCACATGGTTTCCCTCTGGGAAATTTTAAATCTCAGTCTTGTTCTGCAATTTCTAGAACAAGGGTCCCAAGTTCTGATGCTTATATGGTCCATGCAGATTCATAGGGGAAGAGAGCTGGGTGTAAGAATTCGGGGATTGGTGGGAGTGAGGGCAACAGGAGTGAGAGTGTCCTGTCTAGAGGCATAGGCACCACGCCATTCCAGCTAACTGTTGCATGTAGGAATTGGAGTCCACACATTTTACCTTAATAAGAGAAGCCAGGATTGTGGATATTTACATAAAATTTCTCAATTTTCTAACTTTGAAAAATATTTCAAAGTATTTCAGAAGAGTGCAGGCCAAACCAAAGCTATCTGTGCAACAAGAACATCTTCCCTAGCCGGTTTGGCTCAGTGGATAGAGTGCCAGTCTACGGGCTGAAGAGTCTCTGGTTCTGCAGCAGGCAGCTGATCAATGATTCTCTCTCATCATGGATGTTTCTATCCATCTCTCCCTTCCTCTCTGAAATCAATTAAAAAAATATATATTTTAAAAAAGAAGAACATGTGAATCATTAGTGTTTTTCAATCTTGGTTGCAAATGAGAGTCACTTGGGGAGCTTTGAAAGATTCTGATGTCTGGGTCATGGATTAGGCCAACTAAACCAGAATCTCTAGGGCTGTGTCCCAGGTATCAATATTTTTTCCAAAGCTACCCAATTGATTCAATGTGCAGTCTAACTTGAAAGCCAATGTGTTGGAGCCTCCAGTCTACCCTCGATTTCTCTGTAAATGTAGGATTGGCATTATTTGCAAGGAATACCTGAGGCCTAAGATGATCTCACTGTGTTTGGATGCTTTAATTAGGACCTTAAAACACTCTCAACCCAACAACTTTTGCCCCATTTGCCTAAGGATTTCTGCCACGTGGTGAAACTTCTGGTATCTTCAGCTAATTCTGTTGAGTCAGTTAATATACATTGCTATTATGGTAAAGGGGAAAATCATATTTTTGTGTGTTTTAGAAATAAATGCTAATTCACTCAATAAAATTAAATTTTATAATGCTATTTGTTTATTTTTAATAGAGTTTTATGCTCTGTTTTTAATTAGTTTTTTGAGAATAAAGTTTCATATATCCAGGATAAAATAATTAACATTGTAAGTATATTATAGTCTCAATTCCCAAAATCACATATGCTGAGGATAGTTTTCTAAGAATTTAAAATAAAAATCCTTACAAGATCTAGAGGAGTGAATGTGTACATGAAGACAAAAATAAAAAAAATAAGAAATAAAAATGGGGGCATTAAAATATATTAACTATGATTCTCTATTTAAATCCCCCTCTAAAGCTTCAAACTGCTCTGTTGGTTCATATAATATGACCTTTAATTTTGCTTTTTCAATTCTGATGTTTTC
This sequence comes from Eptesicus fuscus, assembly GCF_027574615.1. Taxonomy (NCBI): domain Eukaryota; kingdom Metazoa; phylum Chordata; class Mammalia; order Chiroptera; family Vespertilionidae; genus Eptesicus; species Eptesicus fuscus. The sequence continues at coordinate 31,646,738 of NC_072486.1, forward strand.
CTTTTGGACGGATTTTCTAATTTTTTAAACAGGTAGTCTTAGAAGTCCTGACCATTAACCCAGCATTGAACTTGTGGTCTTTATTTTCTTGTTCTTTCTTTAATGTAGTCTATAGGTTTTAGTCACACGGCTATGAATAATTAAATGGTCTAGGTACCATAAGTATTGCCAGTCTCTTGATCCTATCCTTTAAATAGCTCTGTCTTTTATTGAACTGCAATATCCAAGATTTTGATAATGTAGGAATTGCTGATAAACAAGATTTGGGGACTATTACAGCCTACAGAGTCACTTCATTTTGTAAAATCATGGCATAACAAGGGAACCATTATGCCTCTGAAAAACTTTCATCTGTGACAATTTAAGAAATATGGAGAATGAAATCCAATTGCCTCAAGAGAAAATGATTTATATATTCATTCATTGGAAGATATTAAAATCAGAATTTTAAATGCAAAAACTACTGATGGATGGTTTCAACAGTTTGAGAAATTATGGTGGAATGATGAACTATTTCTTTCAGAAGAGATGATAATAATATAGAAGCCCAGAAATTTAAACTATATATTACTAAAGACTATATGAATAATGACTTAATTAGGTTACTTGGATATATATATATCCCTCTGTGGTTGCCAGGTCCTCCTGTGTCTAATTTGAAGTACTCTCATTAGGCTTTTAGTGGTTTAAGTCTTATTTGCTTATCATTCACTTTTGAAATTTAATTAAAAGTTTTAGAGGTATGTGTGACTGTGTTGTACATTTTCTCCCACTTGTTTATAAATTGCTTGAATGACCATGATTTACATTTATCTTCCTCTCTGTGCCTAGCCCAATGCTTTGCACATGGTAGGCACTAATGAAACACTTTTAAAACATAGTGAATTGATTTCCATGGATAATATGGTGGTTCATCATGGCATTTGTAATTACCTACTTAATTGCTGAGATGGAATAAAAGGAGTCTATTTTAAATTTTACATAGCAAAGCATTGGCAGGATAAAAGAAGAAGGAAAAGAAGAAACCACTGAAAGACTTACTCTGTAGTCACTTGATGTAACATAAAATATTGGGAGGAAGGCCAGCCAGATGATGCATGTGGTGTACATGGTAAAACCAATGAACTTGGCCTCATTGAAATTTTCTGGGCACTTCCGCGTTTTGAAGGCGTACACAGTGCATAAGATCACCAGGACCACATCGTAGGTAAGTGAGATCAACATGCTGGAATCTCTGACATTGCACTTTAAGATGACTGTTTCCCGCTTCTCTGGAAGGGTGTACCGCCTGGTGCCCGGAGCCTCCAGGACGAGCCACACAGACACCACCACAATCTGCACCAGGATCAGACCCAGGCAGATGAAAACCTGAGAACTTGGGCTGATGAACTTTGGCCTCTGAGCGCCATTCTTTACCCCATCGAAGATGCGGGCGATGCAGTTTGTTTTGGTCAGCAGGGCTGAGTAACAGATAGCGAAGGAGGTCCCAAGTCCCAGGCGGCGCAATGCACAGATAACTGGGGACGGCTTGGCAATGTAGAAGAATGTCATGCAATATGATAGACCAACTCCAAACAACAAGATGTAGCAGAGCTCTCGGCCCGATGCTTTGACCAAAGGTGTGTTGTTGTGCTTGATAAAAACAGTCACAACCATGCATGTGCATGCAAAACCCAGGCAGGCGATGGTGACTGGACCAATGGCCCAGGCATCCTCCCACCTGATGTAGTCCTCAGGAAGGTCAAAGCAGCCAGATAGGTCTGCAGTGGGCCACTGCCCAAGGCCGCAATCCGTACAGGTAAACTCATCAGCCAGGTATTCGTAGGGCTCGCAGGGGATGCAGATCCAGCAGCAGACGTCCCCTGGTTGCATATTCTTCATTTCATTGGGGGCACAGGGGTCACTGCACTGGGAAGTGGGGATTGAGTTCCGGGACCAATGGATAGAGTCGACATCCAGCGATAAGGTTTCTGCCCAGTGACCAACCTTCAAGTAGGAATACTTGTCACCCACGTACTGAAAATTGAACACGTTGTATCGTCCCATTCCGTCTCCAAAAGCGTCAAACTTGACAATGCTATCTGCACCTTGATTTGGGTTGAATGGAGCTGTGACATGTAAAGTGAAAGGAAGAAAGAAAGAAAGAAAGAAAAGAGAAAGAACACTATTTAGGTGTCTTAGGTGTGATCAGTCAATTACTTTGTCATATACTTAGCAAAACTGAAATAACAGGGAATAGGGATTCCAGGGCTGAAATAATGTATCAATTGAATTTACACATTGAAAGCTACTAGAATACTCATGTATTCATAAATTCATTCACTGAACATTCCTTAGTGCCTCCTGCGTGCCAAGTGCCAGTGATAATCAGGAACACAATACAGTGCCAGCCTTCAAAGGGGCTTATTGTGTAACAGGAGAGCTGGCAAACATGTGGTCATATTCTCTGTGGTGTGTAAATATTCATTTCTTGAAAGATTTCACAGTAGGAATTGGAAAAAACTTTGTATCTCATCCTTATTACATATTTATTTATATATAGCCACTTAAATATTTTCATGAAAATATACAATTAATAGAATTTTTCTTCCTTGAAATGAAAAAATTTTTTCACTATGTATGTATGGTATGCTTCCTTTAAACAGTTTAAATTATTCAAAAGGAAAAAAAAGAAAATCTACCTAAAATCCTTCAGTGTTAATATTTTCACATGTTGGACTATATACATTCTGACTACATATATGCATATATCCGTATATAGCAAAGTTCCTATCCACATAAACACATATAACCTGAATATTTTTAAGGCACCAACAGTATGAAGAAGGTGGATAACTGTGCTTCAAAGTTTGTTCCTAACTGTAAAGGGTCAGTAGCCCTCAGTCAAATGACCTGCTCTCAACCTTGTCCCTTTTGGATAGCTCTCTGGGACTTCCTAAGCAGCAGCCCTCTAAGCATTTACGTTTCTCCTCTTCTAGTTTCTGTTCATCATGTCTCTCTTGCCAATATCTGCTGCCACTCTGATCACCAGTTTTTATGTCGCCTACTCTGAACTACTGTGTGCATATTATTTCACACTGCCAAACTTTGGTGTTTCCTCAGATGTAGAAGAATGTTGCTTATGTCTGAATGATGCATAGACAAATTGTCTCAGTCAGATTAGGCTTACCCATATTGAAAAATAGATCCAAAATAGTTTAATGGCTCAAACACAATGGAATTTTGTTTCTTCCTCATGCAGCAGTCTAAGGTCTTCATTAGTGGGGGTCTCTCTTCCACTTGGTGATTCAAGAACCCAGGTTCCTTATATGTGGAAGCTGTACCAATTGCTAGAGCCTTGTCTTCATCAGTGGAAGAGAAGGGGAGTGTGAAGCAGTTATTATACCTATTCCTTAAATTATTGATTAGAAATTAGTTACAGGACCACACCCAACCTCAAGAGAGGCTTGTGAATGTGGTTTAGCGAATGTGCCCAATTACAACCCTACTATGACATGAGAAAGTGGAATTTGGAGGACATTGCGATTTCTGATTCTGCAGGGATTTGCTGTCTTTGTTGTCTCCTCCCTGAGCTCTGTTCCACCATTTCTGAGGCTCACGTTGGTTCACCCAGTGGGAAATGTCTTATTGTTCTTGGGTGCAGTTATTTTATGGAGGAAAAGCACCCCTTGATTCCTTAATGAAATAAAACTTCAAATTTTACCAGATAGCCCTTTCCTGCCTAGGACCCATAGGTGCCCCTCGGGGGCCGGCCAGGTGGTTTACAGGAACATTTCATACCACATATAAAGTCTGTTAGTAGTGTAGTCCCTTATACCAAATTTATTCCTCACTTATTATGACTTCTTTCTCTTAGTGATCTTGTAATATCACCCGCCATTTGACTTGACTAACCTTCATCTAGCTTTCTGCCACTTTCACCAAACCAAACACCTATATCTATGTTTATAGTGAGACAGAATGATATAGCGCAGTGGTCGGCAAACTCATTAGTCAACAGAGCGGCAAACCGCGACTTGCGAGCCGCATGTGGCTTGGGAGCTGCAGTTTGCCGACCACTGATATAGTGGATGAGTACATGGGTTTTGATTTAGAAAAAGTATATGCGATTCTCTTCTATGTCTTTTAATAGTCATAAGTCCTTAGGCAAATTAACTTTTCCATTCTGTTCCTTAATTTGTAAATTTTAATATAAGTGAAAATTATAAAGAAATATAAAAGTACTAAATATATTGATCATTTCCACTGATTTGTGACACTTGCAATGTTAAATTGAATGATTTCAACTCTCTATGTTATAATGCTGTTTCTCTTGATCTAGTTCCAAGGCAGGATGATCTTTTTGCAACTACCATAGTTTTCCACTATGGTTTAATATATGTTAGGACAAGTGAACAAAGGAGTTGAAACATTATTACTGTATTTTCAGGAGTAAGAATCAATACAGAATTCTTATGTCACATAAAACTAAATTTGTTTAGTCTATGCTTAGAAAAATTTTATTTAAAATTTTACAATCTCCTTGCATATGTTACAAATAAGTAAAATGTCAAATATTTTAATGCACTTTACATCAAGTATGTAAGAACTTCAGATGTGTTATTAATTATTTTATTCTACACAATCAATCTCCACCGGTGTTCAGTTGATGTTATTAGATTTTCAGGAATATATTTATAAAAGAAATGTGTTCTATCTTTAATTTAAATATTTCACTATTTTCACACAGCTGTTCTGGAATGTAAGTTTCTTAAAAGTAATGTGTTTAACAGGTGAGAAAATGGATTGTTTTTTGTGTTCTGAGCTGGTGAGGGTTACTGATAAGATTGTTGGCATGTGAGATAATTAATAACAAACACTACAGATGTAAAACTTTCCTTTTACAATTCTTTTCTTGAAATCATCTAATATCATCAACAGAATATTGGGGGAGACTGGTTGTCTAGTTAAGAATAGCAAAGTTAATAACACATCTGAGATTCTTACACTTGATGTAAAATGTGTTAAGATATTCAACATTTTACTTAATTGTAACATATGAAGGAAGTCCCTAAATTTTTAATGCAGTTTTTCTAAGCATAGGCTAGTTTGATATAATAAAATAACTCTGATATTGATTCTTATTATTGAAAACATAGTAATAATGTTTCAATTCCCACTTTTTAAAATTATTTAAAAATGTTGAACATTAATACATTTTTAAGGATCCTAAGTAAGGAATATAGCTTTGGCTTTTACATAATGTTGCCACTATTTACCATGAGGCTATTTTAATATATCAGGGCAGAATACAGTCAGACTTTTCATCAGTGTTTTCCTCCCTACCTTTTTATTTTGAAAAATTTCAAACCTAGAGAAATAATGAAAGAGAAGTATATGGACATGTAGCATTGGAATCACCTAGAATTAACTATTTGTTAACATTTTGTCACATTTGCTTTATCTCTTTTTTTGTTTTTTTTGCCAAAATAAATATTTGCTATTGAAAAGTATTAAAATATAAACTCTCAACATTGATATAGAGAAAGAGTTGGAAAGCTAATGGCACATGAGCCAGATTCTGCCTGTTACCTATTTTGCAAATAAAGTTTTATTAGAACACAGCTTTACTCATTTTTTAACATATAACCTATGGCTAGTTTCCCACTACAATTGTAGAGTTGAGTAGTTGCACCAGATATTGCATGGCCCTAAAAATATTTACCATATAATGCATTCCACAAAACGTTTGCTCATTCTTGAAATAGAGCCAAGGGAACTCATATGCAGCAGTTTGGAAAATAAAATAGGAGATAAAATAGGAAAACATAAATTGACAATTAAGGATTACCAGACATTTAAGTAAACTTCTCACCTGAAAAAGAGTGACTGAAACACCCAGAACAAAGAAACGTGGAGTAGAAACAATGCAGGAAGAAAACAAAAGCTTTAAAACAATAATGTGCTAAGAGAAGATGTTGCATCTACGAGATAGTCATGGTATATTCTCAAAAGGCACATTCAGAGAAGAATGATGAACTTTGGAAATGAAATATGAGAAAGAGAGATTCAATGTAAGGATTGAAAGATAAATTTGAGAAAATTCTCAAAATTTGACAAAAATGCTAAGATGTAAAATAAAGCAGGAAAGTTAGTGAATATTTTGTGAAATTTGAACATTCAATCAGCAGGAGTTCCAGAAAGAGAGAAAGAGAAAATAGAGGAAGGACATTATCAAAAGAGGCAAAGTGGATGGACTTGGCCTAAGAAAAGGTGAAGCAAGAGACTATTACTCCTTCTTATAAACTTGCTAAATTCATGTAAAAATTATGTACATGTATTATTTTGTTAAAAGTAAAAAAAAATTATAAAATTATAAAAAGTGCAAGGTCAAGCAGAAGAATTTGCCAAGTAAATTATTAAAATGAGACCACTTCAAATATAACAAGTGCTTGATAAGTGGGTGATGAACAAATAGTACTTTTGGTAGAGTTGTTTTTTTTTAAACTATAAGTTTACCTTTAACTAAATTTGTTTTGCTAAATATGTATCAAAGTATGGTCTAGTGTCTAAATCATTTAAATACATAAAACACACTCAAGTAATACTTCAAAAAAGTGCATTATAAATTCTAAAAGATCCGTTGTCAGCGGAAGTGCCCTGATCTTCAGCTTGGGATAAATGGTTGCTGTGTCTGCACTAGAATGAGAAACAATGACAGGAGAGCCAGAAGAAAAGGTAAACCATGTCTGTGAAATGTCCACATGTGCGAATAACCCTGTTTCTGAATGGTTATTCCAAATATGCCTGGCTGGGTAGTGAGGGGGCAGGAGAGAAAACCAAGCTCTTTCTCAGGTGCTGCTGGAGTCACTTCAAGGGACAGAGAAGCTTGAAGGCCTAGGGGACTGATCCTGTCACCTTCCCAAATCACTGAGTTACCTCTAAGTCAAATGGCTCACCTGGGAAATTGTTACAGGCCACTGAGCTATCACATGGTTCTCTGGAGATCAGCTGCAGAGTTCTCTAGAGTGAGGCAATGTGGGGGAGTTTCCCGTTTCTCCAGTTGAATCTCATCAACGGAGCAAGAATCATTTGGGATAGAAAACAAATTCCTTCATCTTTTGTTGTTGCAACAGCATGAAAAAGCCCAACTAAAGGGAGAAGAACTGGGAAGATGGTGGAACCCCCCTTAACCACCCCCCCAAAAAAACAGACCTTCTCCAAAATCGAAATTTAAGCCCCTCACTATATTAGTTCCTCACAACTAGGTCCCTACTGTACAGAAGGAGCCTTTCAAGTCAGGAAGATGACCTCTCAGTTTAGCTCATTATCTATTATCTGACCCCGGTCTCACATAAATTTATTTGATAAGTTTAATATCAAGATGACCAGTCCTCCTAGGGCCCCCTTGGTAGAGATGAGGCGAGTCTATGCCTTACAGATATCACAGGTCAATGGCACAAGAAAATTAAATCGGCTCTTTATTTTTTTCCTCTCAGACAGAAGTCCAATTAAGGTAAGGCAATAATGGGACTCAACAGGCTTTCAGTAATGGGAACATAACTCCACTGCCTGGGTTCACGTTCATAAATACTAATGAAGATTGCAAAAACTATTGACAGCAACGTGGCTCCGGTTTTACATTTTACAACCAGGCCCTCACGGAGGTTTCTGTGAACTAATTTGATGAATTGGAATAAAGACATGGATGAGAAGACAGAAAATGGCATCTCCCTTGAAAGATCTTTTAGAGGTCAAGAGGTAAAGACATCAAAATCCTTTGACTAGAGCAAACAAAATCTTTTACATGCATCAGGCAGCAGGGAGTTAGGAAAGAATAAGAATGACCCCTTGGTTATCCGTAATTAATTTACCTACCAATTAGGAACAAAATTGCTGATGCATTTCCACAATTATTTACCAACAGAGCGTAGTTGCTGTGGCAAAGGACCACCTAGATGCCTTTGATGCTCCGCCTGTCTTACCTGTGCAAAATGCTCATTAAGTACCAACGGTGCACAGTGAAAGTGAATGTTTGAGAAGAGCTATTGAAAAGAGGCTTTCTAAAAGCAGCGTCATGACTTTGAAAAGAACTTTCTTTAGTTTTGAAAAGTTAGCATGGCTAACACTCCTAGTGCTTCATTATACATTCTATTTGTTTCCCTATGTAGATTCTACATTTTGTTGCTGAAATTTTCAATACTCAAGGCAGCTCAGAAAGGAATGATGAATGTGGAGGCAAGGCACAGACAAAATAGCAGTGAGAAAAAGTTATAGAGATTCTGATCCCCTCTGCCTCTCAGTGCCAGGAGAAGGCTCGGGGCCCCCCTCTGCTTATTTTATTGATTTTAGCTGAAGTCTCATGGTAGATACTGCATCTTTGGTTAGGGACCCTCCCTAATGTGAGCTAATGCTACTATCACATCTTTTTCTGCCCTTTCTTCCCCAACTCTTGCCCTCCCTCTTACATCATCTACAGCTTTTCTCACATCCTCTATGATGAATGTTTAGATTAAAAAAAAAACACATTTAATTGAAATACATATACAAAAAAGGGTAAAAATAAGTGAATTATCACCAACTGAACATTCCCATGTAACATTATGGATGTTAAGCAACGGAGCATTGCCGTTGTTCCTGCCCTATCTACCCGCCCTTCCCGAAGATAACCACCACCGTACCTTTCAGTACTAACACGTTTTGCCTGATATTAAACTTTATATTAATGTAATCATAAAGTATGTATCATTTATTTTGGTGAGATTCATTCCAGTAGTGATGAGAAGCTATAATTGGTTCATTTTTATTGATGTTTTTATTTTATTTTATTATATGGATGTGCCACAATTTTTTTCAGCCATGTTTCTATTGTGGACATTTGTGTGTTTTTTTCTTTCTTTAAGTCTGCAGCCTTTATGAATAATGCTGTGTCTTTAGCTGGGTTATCCAGAAACAAACCCAAAGACATAGAATTGAGTTCAAGAAGTTGATTTGGGATTTTACAGGGGAGTGAAGAAGTAAGATATAGACAGGAGAGGGAATCCAATATAGAGTGCGTTGAAGAGCACATGTGGGTCTCATTCTCACTGGAGTATTTGGGAAGATGGCATAGAATGGGAGTTGGGACATAATGCCCCATCTTATTCACTAGCTGGGATGGGACAACTCTTATTTGTCATTGGCTGATGGCTGCTTCAGGGGTGGTAATGCCATGGCATTTTTGGCTTGGTCTAGGTACTGGCAGAGCACACTCCTGTGGCCAGAGAAAGCTCCCTAGCAGAGAGTCAGTGGCATGTATGAGAACAGTGGGGGTTGTGGGGTTGGGGAGAAACATTTGTCAAAACTACGCTGGATGAAGTATATATCCCTGTCTTAAAAGAAAAGAAGGTGTGTGTTTCCCATTGTTCTGCCCTTACATCACTTCACCTGCTGTGCTATGGATCTAAATGCCGCAGAAGAGTGAGCTGTGATGTGGACAGAGGTGAAAATGACTGAGAAAATCCCTGTCAGAGAGGGGCTAGTGAGTCAGCAGTGCAAACTATTCAGAAATGCATTTGAAAAATGGTAGCAGAATTCATGTTCTGAAGAACAACCGCAGGAACAAAAATACTTAATAAAATGAGCTTTCCATTTTTCAGCAAACAATATACTACTTTATATAAAAAGCAGAACAACAGGAATTCGATTCCAGGGATAAGCACAGCAGCTTAGCATATAGTGGCTGAAATTCTATGAGTGAAGCAAATTAATTTCTATTCTCTTGCCGTATGCATGCATGGACGTGCATTTGACTCTGTGTAGTAGCATGTACAGAGAATAGAGGGAAAATAAATTACTTCTCTTCCCAGCATGCAGGTCTATTGTCAGGTTGTCATATTTTTCCTGAGCCACTGTAACACAGCATGGTCTCCTGTCTTCACAGAGAGGGGCTGCTTTATTGAACCACAAGATTTTAAGGGACCTTGTCAGGTCATCAAACACATCTACACATTGTTAAACAATTCCAAACCCCGTTTCCTGAAAGAGTTTCTTTTCCACTGGAAATAACTAAGGTGACAACATTCCAAGTAACAGCTTTACATTTTTCTCCTCAATTTGTGCCAAAGTTTCTAATTTGAATTATTAAAAAAATAACAGTGTTAAGGGTATCAGAAATCATTTTAGCTCATATAACTCTTATTTCCACTCTTCCTCCAATTGTGTTAAATTAATAAGGTAGAAAAAATTAACTTTGTGATAAAACCTTAACATATCCCTTTAGAACAACAATTATATATAACTAGAGGCCCAGTGCATGATTGAATCATGCATGTGTAGGGTCCCCTACACGCTTTCGCTTTCGATCGCGGGGGAGCTGGGTGCCTGTCCGCTGGTGCACCAGGCCTTTCGGAAGCCTCTGGCTCGGTGGAGGCTTCCGAAAGGCCTGATGCTGGAGCAGACAGGCACCCAGCTCCCCTGCTTTTGATGGTCCACGGTGGGATGTGAGCTCGCTGCCCTAGAGGCCCCTTCTGTTCCGCAGCACAGCCATGGCGCAGATGCTGAGCTTGCGCCACTGCTGGTGACGCGAGCTCAGAGTCCCACTGGCCCAATCGGCTACCCCAGCCACCCTGAGTCCCGCCCCCTGCGCCTCCCACTGGCTTAATCGTGGGCGTAGCAGAGTGATGGTAATTTACATATTACCATTTTATTAGGTAGGATTCCATAATATATTCCATATAACATGTACTTTGTTATACAACATACATTAATTATAGATAATATAGTATATGTATATATTTATATATTATATAGTATATTAAATATTAATGAATTATACATAATGTAGATTAATATATTAAATATTATATAATATATACCTATATAATATACTAGAGGCCCGGTGCACAAAATTTGTGTGGGGGAGTGGTCCTTCAGCCCTGCTTGCACCTTCTAACAATCTGGGACTGCTGGCTCCTAACCGCTTGCCTACTGGCCTGCTTGATTGATCCTAACCACTCTGCTTGCCTGCCTCATCGCCCCTAACTGCTTGCCTGCCTGCCTCATTGCCCCTAACTGCCTCTGCCTGCCTGCCTCATTGCCCCTAACCACTCTGCCTGCCTGATTGCCCCAACTGCTCACCTGCCTGATCACCCCTAACTGTCTCTGCCTGCCTGCCTCATCGCCCCTAACCACTCTGCCTGCCTGCCTGATTGCCCCTTATATTACACTTTTATTATTATAGATAGTTATGCTTAACTAATATGTTAGGGTTCCATCACCAAATTAATATTACCTTTTATAAATGTATACATATATGTATAATTTTCTTGCTTAAATTCCTGTATGGCAATTTTACTGAAAAATCAGGGGATAGGGCATTGCTAATATCTAGGACTTCAATCAAAGTCATCCTTGAAATCAGTGGAGAAAATGATGACATTTGCATATCAGCATTCAAGCAGTGTGTTATAATGACATAGATAGAAGAACCTTGGGGCTCTTCCACTCTTTTTCTCTCCCCCTTTTTTCTCAGCATCCTTGTTCCCAATATCTAAGCTTCCTATGTAGCCCTAAGCAAAACCAGTTCCCATTAAAGTACTACATTCTGTTTATGTTACTGCTTTCAGGGATATTCATATTGAAGGGGAGCCTAGTCCAGGGATCATATGAAAGGCCGTCACAGATAAATTACTGATGATGGAATTTGATATCTCTGGAGAAAGAATTTTGGGCAGAAGGTCTGGGCAGCTTTCCTAAAATGTTATCCTTTGGGGTTTAGTGTTAGCCCCAAGGAAAGGGAATTTCTGCTCCTTCGTTGTCATCCTTTCCCATTTTGTTTTTCTCTTCCACAGGGGAGAATTTGCAGGTCTGGTTGGCGAAGTCTAATATTCACTGACTGGACTATTTTCCTCTAATTGTCAGTATCACCGTACTTAAGAGAACAGGCAGATGCTCTCCTACCTCCTGTAGACTGACAGAGGGGCCAACTTCTCAGGACCAGCCTCGGCCACCTTCATGCCCACTTGGCACTGCCAGTCTCTGGGTTGTGCAGACTGAGGGCACTTGCCTAGCAGCTCTGACCCTCTCTACCCCACCCCCCACCCCGCAGCAGGTGGGGAAGGAAGACCTGCCACTCACTACGCATACAAGTGGTATGGATGTGTGGGTATGTAGGCTTGGAATCTGCTCTAAGGCCTTAGCCATTAGAACGGGGTTGTGGGAACCCAAGCCTTTTTGGTTTGTGGTCTTTGCCCAGTATTCTAGCATTAGTATCAGAGAAGGCTTGTACTGGGGAGAAGGCTGGGGTAGGGGGTGAGATCAGGCACTTGCTCAGTTATTAACAAGAATTGAAATTAGTTTTCTTTTGGCTCTTGATTCTTACGTGTTTGCAACCCAGGAGAAAAAAAAAAAGGAGAAAGTAGGATTTGGCACTTAATTCCATCCCAAAGCCCCAAAACCCCATACATAGCTAACTACTTACTTTTTCCATTAGTTCTAGCTTATAACATATTTGAAAGAAAATAACAGGGAACAACAAAGAAAGGGAAGTAAAGCTCAATTTTTTGAAAAAATGATTTAATGATAGCAATGAAATTTCAAACGTTTGTTTTCTTTCAAATTGGAGTTACAGGGCAAAGGCAGGTGTAGAGAGGAAAAAGAGAATGAAAAAAAGTTAGAGGAAGCTGAGAGACTGGGAGGAGGATGGAGAATACTGGCTGATCCGTCTTTGCCCCCAAACTGGATATTGATGGCTGCTTTTACTCTAATTCTGGTTCTCATTGCAATATGTACAATATGAACAGCACCTCAGGTGATGTCTGACATACAGGGAATACTAAGTAATAAGGGGCCATTAGCTACTATGACTATTGTGATAGCCTCCTGGCTGACTTCCTGTGCCCAGGCTCTCTCCCCTTTTTTTCCTGGTTCGCATTCCTCTTAAAATGTCTTTGTTACCACAATCACCATCACTTCATTGCATGAAGGCCTAAATGGCTTTCCTGTTACATCCAGCAACGCTGACAATTTTTGTTTGTTCTTTTTAGGTTAAAAATAAATGTTCAAATGAAAAAAAAAAAGTTCTGTGATCAAGTAATAAACTGGATTAACAAACCAAAACAGGTTTCAAGGATGTAGGGTTAGATCTTAGAGCATCTGATTTGTGAATCGCCTTGACAATCATCCAGAGATTGGTAGGGCATATAGCTTTCCCCAGGTTTTAGACGGTCAAATTTTGTTTTCATTTATTTACTTTATTTAAGGATGCCCAATATCTCGCGCATTGGTGGATCTTGGAGATTCATGCCGCAGGCAACGTATCTCCATGAATTTCAAAGTCCTGGGTAATCTGGCCCATCTCCCCACTCATGCCTTTCACTCCACCCCTTCACAACCCACAAGGAAACCTGACTGCCCCCTTCCTCTGTGCCATGTGCAACCTGCACTGTCCCTCTTGTGCTTTACTCACATGGTTCCCTGTGCCTCACAGGCCCTTTCCTTCTGCAGTTCCTGTGAAGCCCGAATACAGATCGCACCTTTGCCCTTGGCTGTGTCTCAGCTGAAAGGGTAAGTCCCCTCTGGGATCCCACGTACAACCTTCCTTTTCTTGGGCACTGACCATCTTTGTCTCGCACTGTCATTTTTTTTCCTGCATCCCTCTCCCACTCCTATCTTTCTCTCATGATGCTGTGAGCGCCTCAAAGGCAGAAAACGAACCTTGTGCCCCTTTAAACAGTAATGGCAACCAGGGGTCGTTAGGCTAACTTCAGCCTGAGAAGTATGTTTTATTTGTCCTCCACTGTGTTTCCGTAACACCTGAATCCGTGTTATTTATTCACATATCGGGAGAAAAATTTGAATTTCTTCATTTCGTCAAACGTAGGAAGACCTGGTGGCCCTGGGCCTTCACTGCGCGCCAGGCATGGTTGGCGGGAGTCCTGGTTTGGCCGCTCCATCCTGGAGCTGGCAAACCCACCTGATGATGTGTTTGAATTCCCGCTGCTTAAACACAGGTCCTCAAAAAGCCGTTGTTGTCAGCCATGCATACTCACCGCACAAATATCAAAGGAGAGAGGGAAATATCTCACTAGTTCAAAAGAAAATTATAGATTTTTAAATCTTATTTTCTTTTTCCAATGAGGAGAGCGGGAATAAATTACGAAACTGTTTTTGGGGAGAATGCGAGTAAACAAACGATGCTTGGCTATAAATGAACCCTCTTTTGGGGCCCCAGAGCCTGTGAGTACGCCTCTAGCTGGCAGAGTATGAGTCACCCTCGGTGAGTTGTTTATTTGCTCTGGTTCCCTGTCCAGACCGAGAGCTCCAGGAGGACTGTGCTGTGTCATGCACCGCTGTCCCCTGGTTCTGCCTGCCTGCCTGCCTGTGCTGCAGTCGCAGTTTCACCCCTCACTAGTCACTTCACTCATTTGTGATCGGCGACCCAGAGGAGCACAGGGAGAATTAAGCTGGGAGCAGGCAGCGCGGTGTCTACCACAAAGCAAGTGCTCCAGCACTCTTGGCTTGATTATTCGAGTGCCTGCCTGCTGGTAGGTCGTCAATGAATGTGTGTGAGATGAATGAACTCATGAATAAATGATGGAGTGAATGCGTCCACCGTTGTGTAGCCACTGTGTTGACAGCCAGCTGGTTTTCTGAGCCTTGATGAAATGGCTTAGGTCTGTTCAAATCATTATTGTATGACACATAGGAGTTCTTCGGATGGCAGACTTCACTTATCTAAAATAGCTTAAAACGACCTCACTGTTCGACATAACCTATTTCTTCCTAGTTAAAAAAAAAAAAAAAAAAAAAAGCCTTTACTCTTTATTCAGCCTCTTACCATGGGGTATATTATCTGTAATATTGCCCTGTTTGCCAAATTGCTAATGAATTAACTGAGCCCCACCCCACAATTTTGCCTAATTACATCTGCTAGAGTTGTGTATCAACACACACACACACACACACACACACACACTTGTAAAAAGCTAAAGGTAGTGAAGAAGTGTAGGACTTTGTCTACAGGACATACTTTTGGAAATAAGGAAGAAAGAAACCGTGACACTGATTTCTGCGCCTTTAGGGACAATTTTGCCAAAAGGCAGGCTTTCAGGGATGTTGAAGAGGGAGATCCTGAAAGGCTGTAAGCATGTGCTTGGGAAACTTGTTCTGGTCTGGAGGAGCACAAGCATGCTTTCCTATCCCCGTGCTTTATCTCGGAGAACCCCATCAAATATCTGATATCAGAGATTTGTGCCTGACACTAAGAAATGTGTGCTGGAGGGAGGAATAAAGGAATCAGAAAAAGATGGCTATGAGGCAGAAAGTGAAGATCCTCTGCAAACATCAGCTAATAAGTTGCTAAGATTCTTATAAACATACTTTTCATGCACCAAAGGGGTCCCTCAGCCTGGCCTGTGGGGATCTGGCCAAAATTGGCTCTCCAACATCCCCCGAGGGGTCCTGGATTGCGAGAGGGCACAGGCCAGGCTGAGGGACCCTGTGCACTGAGCCTCTTGTATGCATATAAGATCTTTGGTTAATCTCTTCCCACCCTCCCCCTCCCCCTTTCCCTCCGAGATTCATGTCTGTTCCATGTTTCCATGCCTGTGGTTTCCGCTCCTGCATTGAGCATCTGTCCCCAGGTGGTCAGTGCACGTCATAGTAATGGTTAGATGGTCAAATAGTTAGCCGGTCACTTAGGCTTTTATATATATAGATAAGGTAATAGGCTATTATTATGGTGCTATAAATATGGTCATAACGTTTTACAGGAACCTCAGGTTAGCACTTCAAAGCTGTCATCAGAAAACTAAAAAAAATGTTTGGTCCATCAATTTATTTTGTTCATTATATTCCACATATGAGTGAGATGTCTTTCTCTGACTTATTTCGCTTAGCATAATAATTTTCAGGTCCCTCTGTACTATCTCAAAGGGTAAGAGAGCCTTCTTTTTTACTGCTGCATAGTATTCCATGATGTAAATGTACCACGGCTTTTTTATCCACTCGTCTACTGATGGTCACTTGGGCTTTTTCCAGATCTTAGCTATTGTAAATTCTAAAGGAGATACAGAGACATAGAAGCATAGAATAGACTGCAGAATCTCAGCGGGAAGGCGGGGAGGGTGGGTGGGTAGAAAGAGATCCACCAAAGCACTTGTATGCATCTATGCCTAACCCATGGACACAGACAGTAAGGTGGTGAAGGCCAGCGGTGGGGGTGGGTGGGGGGAGGCTAGAAAGGGTCAATGGGGGAAGGGGGGCATATGTAATACTTTCAACATAAATATTTAATTAAAATATAAAATAAAATTACAAAAAATAAATACTGATTTCATATAGAAAAAAAAGTGCTTGTAGATTGTCTGCTTGTATAAGGTACTCAATACGTACTACCTGCTGAATTCATTTGTAAAATCCCAATTTCAGGTATTCATTCTGCTATCTATTTAAAAATAATGACTTGGAGACAAGGTACCATCTCACCTCTCCACCCAGGCACCAGGAGTGAGCCCCTCCTGGAAGTGAGAGTGCACCCTGCTGTGCTGTCGGTGCAGGACTGGTCTATTCCATTCATGACAAGCCACACTCCTAGTTATTTTTAGGCCAAATCATTTGAGGTTTGGGTTTTGACTACTCAATCTTCTTTTCCACAATATTTATACTCTTTCCAGATGTTATGAGCCAGATACCTTTTCCACATCAAATCTTGCCCACAGAAAAAGGTGCGATTATGGATGACAGAGACTTGGGGTGTGCATTTAAATCACGTGAGAGCTTGCTCACAGGGTTAATTTTGTAAAAGTCTGCAGTCATATTTCAGAAGATGAAGCCTTTGTTCTAGTTAATGACACTGAATATGGTCATCTGGGAACGATCATTTTTGGAAGGGTGGGAAGAATATATTCAAGGGCAACAAGGATTCTTTCTCAGGTTCAGGTCCACCTAGAATTTAGCAGATGCCATCCTTACATAGCTACCTTCTAGTCCCACTTTACTTTGATTTCAGAGTACTTTCTGTGGAGTGTGGAGTGAAAAGGAATTTTGTTTTGTTTTTTTTTTTTTTATTATTTTGATTGTAGCAAGCACTTTCTACTTCAAAACTAATGACACAGCTTGGGAAGGGAGTGGAGATGGTTTGTGATTTTGGCCTTCAGGGGTTAGAACATTATATTTTGGATCAAATGCCTCTGAGTAATTGCACTGCAGAAAGTGTGGTTTTGCAGCCAGTCCATTCTCTGGTTGCTGGACATGGCCACTGTGATGTGTCTGTGCCCCGAGGCCTGCTAGGCAGCCTGGCCGTAGCCTCAGCTCAGCTTCTCCATCTCTGATCGTTGCTACTACAGTGGTCAGTTTTCAATACTTTTCTTCAAACAGTTCCAAAATGGCCCTAGGAACATTTCTTTTGTTGCCTTTAAGGTGTATGATTGTCCTTGAATGCACTATATGGTAACTTTTGAAGCACAAGCAATCAGCACTAACATTTTTAAGGTAGCAATTGGAATAAATGTAAAGTCCTATTTTTCTAAAGTTTCTCTTGATAACGCGTGATTTGAGAAGGAAAAAAAATTGCAAAAACTTTGTTCCAGGAATAAAGGGAAAAGGTGGAAAACGAATTCCGCCCCCTTAGATGTACTGCTTCCCATACATGCATAAAGACATACAAACAATGACAGCTTACTTTCTGCTTTATTTTCATCCAATGAATTCAGCAAATGGCATCAAGTATCCCTGGCTGTGATAATTGCCATGTAAAGGAAAGTGTTCTTTCCCGTGGAGTAGCTGGAGCTGTTGGAGCGGGCTCGGCAGGGATACAATTTACAAGTGGATATGTCTTACAATCAGGAAGTCCGAGACAGATGCTTAGGGGTTATTGTGTGATGGCAGGGGGATAGCCCAAGACTTCTTTGCCCAGTTCAGAATTCTGATCAGTGAGATAGGGACTCGGTGCCCAGAAGAGAAATTTACTGGCCAACAGTGTACATCTACATGCCAAGAAGTGGACCCACAGCAGTGGCATTGCTGGATCGGGTTTTCCTTTTATTGCTAATTGTATTTAGTTTCTGGAATTCTAGGTGCTCCTGGGAAGTGACTAAGGCTGCAGACATCTGCTGGGCATTGAGGCGTTTGGCATATATGCACCTTATTTTATTGAATAATAAATGCCCTGTTCTGGTCTACTGTACACCTCCACAATAGTTCCTTCTTATAATCATATAAGGAAATAATCATAAATTATCTGTATGCTTACTGCCACAGATGCATCGATTTCAGTAGAGCTATGTACCTGCTCTTGTACTTTATGTACATCATCTCATTCAATTTAGCCCAATAAAGTGGGTGCTTATTGACATTTGACAGATGAGGGAACTGAGCATGAAAGAGACTGAGTCATGTGTCTAGTTAGTGAAAGTTTCAGAACCAAACCCAGGTCTGCATGGCTCCAGCACTCATGTTTTTAACTATGGTCTATCCTACTCTACTCTGACTCTTGGATCCCCCAGTCTATTCTGCATGTTTATGGTGCTTCCATAAACACTAAATGAGTTTATTTATTATAGTCATTGTCACATACTGATGTAGTTGTCTTGAAACTATGTCTTATTCATCCTAATATTTAGCACAGTAAGAGGCACATTTCAGAAACTGCTCATTAAATGAATGACTAGGCATGAAATACAAGACTGGTATTTTAGAAAAAATAAAATAAACACCTTCACAGTGTGACTTGAGGATTTCTATAAATGGATCATTTAAGAAGGAATTCATTTTTCTGCTGTCACCATGGAAAGCAGTGATCCACACTAGAAGGAATGCTCTGGTCTCTAAGGAGACAGACCTAGGGGGTGTGTGTGTGTGTGTGTGTGTGTGTGTGTGTGTGTGTGTGTCTGTGTGTGTAGCACACGGTTTACTTCAGTAGATCCAAATTCCCTTTCTGGCTCTAGGCTGCATGCCTAATGTTTTCTGGATAAATTTCATGTTTTTTGCTTTAAGCATCTCATTTATTCACAACTTTGAGGCCATATTTGTGAGTTTTAATTGTGAACAATTTAAAAATTTCATCTTTTTAATTAGGCTGAAGGGTGAAGTTTAGAAGACCCTAAATTCTTTCCATATAGCAATCCCATGAAGTAGGTTCCATTACTATCCTATTCATGAAAGCAACTCAGAAAAGCTTAGAAGATTTTTCAGCCTAGCAAATGATTTCCCTTTAGCTGAGACTCGACTCCTCATCCCCAACAATTGATTCTCCACACTGTAGGAGCACCAATAAATAGTTCAAACTCCTCAATTAGGAGACTTGATGTCTTTGATGATGTAATACTTTTACCTATCTCACAAATGTTTAACTATTCCTTCCTACTCCTTCCTTCTCCCCAACATCTGTCCCTACCACTTCTATTCCCAGCTCATCCTTCTTAAGCTCTATGCTCCACAAGTAGTGAACAAGTTTTTATTCTCCGAAAGTTCAAAACTTTTGCCTCTGTTTCTTTGCATGTGTAATTTCCTTTGCCTAGATCCTTCTTTATTCATTTTTATTTATATCTCAAGACATGTATTATTTATTTATTTTTTTGCTGACTCCCTAAAATGAGAATAAGTGATACTTCTTTGTATCTTCATAGTATTCAATTCTAACCTCAATTCTTTCATTTACTTATTTAACACTTAATAGATTCTAAGGCTAAAAATGTGAACAACGTACTCGTGATTCTTGCCTCCTGCAGATTACCCTAGTGGACTACAAACTAACAATTAAGCAGATAATATAACTTCAAATTGAGATAAGTGAGTTGCTATGACAAAAACTAAAACTAGGTAATAGTATAATGTGGAGTCATGGTAGGTGGGAGGATTCTTCAGGTAGGGTGACCAATGAAGGCATTTTTAAGAAAGTAACATTTGAGCTGAACCTAAAGACAAGAAGGAGCCAGCCATCTGAGGCTCTGGAGGAAGACTGTTCTAGATAGAACTGTGCGATGTTGAAGTGGCAGCAGAGGACTGCTTCCTACTGGGTCTTACAGATTCTAGTAATGCGTTTAGATTTTATTCTATCATCAATGAAAAGTGTTGTGAGGATTTACATTTTTAACAGCTTACTCTGGTTTGATGTAGAGAATGAACTCTAGGAGAATAAGAATGGATACAAGGAAAATGACTAAGATGGTATTTCAGGGATCAAAGCAAGAGATGAAGGTGGGCAGTTTGGAAGAGGAGTACAGACAGTAAGAAGTAGTCAGATTTAGGATATATCTTCCGAGGTGGTGCTATGAATTAACATCGGGAGGAAAAGAGTTGATCTTTGGTTGATTATAGATTTTCACTGGAAGAGATGGATGATGGTGCCATTAACTGAGAAAGGTAGAGGAACAGCTGTGTACATTTTTATTTTGGCAGATGGGGTGGGGAGATGGGAGAGTGAAAATAAAGAGCTTTGGATTGGATATGTTAAACATAGGATATTTTTTAGATATTCAAGATAAGATGGCCAGAAAATTAAACATCCGAATCCAGATAACAGCAGAAAGGTCAGGGATGAAGGAAAAAACATTTGTGAATCATCATTACACAGATAATGTTCAATGTTGGCGACTTTATGAGACGACTACTGAGAGGATTAGCAGGATGGTGCCTTAAGCTGTTGCAACATTTAGAGTTTGGACACAGAATGAGCCTGCCAAGGAGGCTAAGAGAGAAGGGCCAATGAGGAATGAGAAAGACACAGACAGTTTGGAATCATGGTAGTCACAGAAGAACAGAGTTTGAAAAATATTAGAAGTCATAGAAACCTAAAGAGAAACAAACAAGGAAGTGAATGGTTGGAGTCTCATCTTGAGGTAGAGATTGACATCTTTTTTTAGCCTCAATGTGTAGGTACAAGGCCTAACACATAGTAGGTGCTTAATAAGTATTTACCAAATGGATACCAAAGACTGAAAATAGGACAGCTGAACTCTGACAAGACTCAGAAAATCCAGGAAATATTTGCTGTTCCTTACACTGACCTTCAGCCTAAGTTGTACTTAAAGTTTTCTGTAATAGTTAACATAAAAAGTGATCAAGAGCAGGCCCCAAACGGCTCACTGAATAACATTCATTTAAAAATGATGGACAGCATGACAGAGGACACTATACAGGAGGGAGCTGGGAAGAGTAACTGAGCTATATTTTGAGTTAATTTTATATTCATAAATAAGATTGGAATTGTAGCTCTGCTCTGATTCACCGCATGGAGAGTGAAACGGGAGAACTGAGTATTTCCCTACAGGAAATCCAAAACTAAAGATAGCATAGATAGTAATGGTGTTTTTGCTTAACTTTCACTAAGGTATCGTGTTATAATTTATTACCAATCCTAGAGAGATATATTACAAAAGACACTTAAAACATTTAGGTTTCCTTGGAGAAAGGTATTCATAATTTTAAAATTATTGTGATAATTATTGGATGATGAGGAAGCATAAAGCTATATCTGATCTACATCTTAACAAACTTAATTGCCTCTGAAATAGAGACCTATATTCCCAAATTGGAGAAGAGAATAAGATATATTGTTTTACTGTTACTATACCAGCTCCCCCACCCCTAAGAAATTCTTTCTGTTTCTAAATATTGGAGTAACTCAGGGTTTAGTCCTTTCCTCTCTATGTCTTTTCCCAAAGTGATCTTATCTATTTCTTGTCAGTTTAAATATGCTGATGGTTCCCAAATCTCTCTCTAATTCAGAAATGGCCTCTGAAATACAGATGCTCAAATCCTACTACTTACCAGCCTGCATATTCTTTTTCTTTTTATTTTTTAATATATTTTTATTGATTTCAAAGAGGAAGGGAGAGAGAGAGAGAGAGAAACATCAATGATGAGAGATAATTATTGATTGGCTACCTCCTGCACACCCCCTACTGGGGATCAAGCCCGCAATCCAGGCATGTGCTCTTGACCAGAATCAAACCCAGGACCCTCCAGTTCACAGGCCGATGCTCTATCCACTGAGCCAAACCGTCTAGGGCCAGGCTGTATATTCTTGAAGGTAGGAATTGATATCTGTTTTATCTGTCAGTGTGCCAAAAAGAAAGTTTGTTGAAAAGCAATATTTAATGATGTGATGGGGCAACACCATACTTTTCTCAGTTGCCCCAGTGCATTATTGAAAGCTTCTGTCTTTGCCAGAGTGCCCATTCCCCAAATCTTGCTTTTCTTTCAATGCTTACTTCAAATGCTGCCTTCTCCCTGAAACAGCCTGTCTATGTGTTAGAAGTGACTTATCTCCCTTCTAGGTACTCATGAAGTTTTATTTGACCTTTTTTTTTTTTTTAAATGAGGTATAATTGACATAACATTATATTAGTATCAAGTGTACAACATGATGATCTGCTATTTGCATATATTGCAAAATGATCACCACAATAAATCCAATTAGCATGCATTTCTGGCTCTTTCAATGGTACTTAGCCATGGCTGAATTGATGCATGAATAATGGAATCAAATAATGTCAATGCTGAACATATCTGTGATGAGAGCCCAAGTGTTTCTCCTCACTGCCCCAGTCTGGAATCTGCTCCCTACACAGGATCATTTCCACCTTTGATTTTTCTTCTCGGTGAGTTGGCAGTAGGTATAGACTGGGAGGTGGTTTCTCTTTGCAAGATTTGATTACCTATGAATAGAGAGGCATTTTGTCCTGATTAGGCCAGGACAGACCCGGTTTGTGCACATTGTCCTGATGTAATTATTCATAGTGCTCCCTTTCACTCTCAGGAGTGTCTGTGTCGAATGATGAAGTCTATATTAACTTATAAGGATGTAGAAAAGCACAGCCCTCGCCAAATTTCAAAGTGCTTTGTATACATTAAAAAAAGAGTACAGTAATATGGAATTGTGCATGATGTAAATAATTTCCCCAGAATCAGCTTTTGCATATGATGGTGGAAACTTGATTGTCCTTATTTCCTTTTGCGTAAGGGGGTGCTGTTTATTTTCTTAGGATCAATTTTGCTTATTACAACTTGTAATGCGATATTTGGATAGGGGACATATCTCAATGAAACATACTAATATCAGGTTACCTTGTGTTAAAAAATCCTCAAAGGAGACCATTGGCCTTTGGATATTAGCTTAGAGATGCCCCATAGATGAGCTCCTATATACATCTCAGCTCCCTAATTGTTCTTGTTTGTCCTCATGAGAATCCTAAAGCCTTTTCTTAATGTGAGGGCAAGTTCCTAAAAGTATATACATGTTTTATCCAGCAGAGGGCGTGTTCGCAGCAAATGGTCCTTTTCTCCATCCTCCTCCCCACTCCCCGCCTAGGAAATGAACCACCAGGTTTCTCCCGGAACCTGCCATGTTCAGGATGATATATGATGCTGTTAAAATAAAATATAAAGGTTAGAGAAATATCAGTGATAAGTCCTAAATTGAACATAGATTTCAAGAAACAACCTCTAAAAAAGTCTAGAAATTAATAGTCATAATATGAAGAAAAACCCCAGCTGACATCAAAGAAACCTCTTGCCTTCTTTTTAAAGAATTCCATTTAATGCATAATTCACTGAGCCCAGGAAACTTTTGGATGGATATCAGCCTTTTAATTCAAAATTATGCACTCTGGGAAATGGCTGGCACTGAACGTGGCAAACCTACTAGGTAATTTACACCAGCAATCAAATTGCAATTACAGAGGAGATTAAAACATGACTTTAAACAGTCTAACTCCACCCTCAGGGCTACTAGCTGTTTGGTAAACATAGCAAGGGAGCCTGTAATTAAAGGAAACTTCTCATTAAAAATTCCGACCCTCTTCAGCTTTGTTAGGGTGACACTATGAAATCCCAAGAGACAGGGAAGAAAGCTTCCTTTCAACTAGGTTTAGGAAGAGGTGGCTTCACATCTTCAAGAGGGTATATTTCTTCTGATCGTGTCTACTCCACCTTCTCCTAGTTGTTTTTTTTGAAGTTTATATTATTCTTGTTTTTTAAGAATAGCTTGAAAGCGACTCACATCTGGAGACTAAATATAGAGGAGAGAGTACATTCAGACTGTGACAATGACACAGCCAGATCATTTGAGGTGCTAACACTCAGGCATAGTTTTATAAAGAGCCAGTGCCATTGCTGCACGTCTTTTGATTATGCTTAGATGGCTTATAGTCTACTTTCCCCTGCGGAGCTTTAAATAGCCGTCTGGTCTGAATTTGGGGGGAAGCCCAAGGTAGAGGGAAATGATTTGGTGGGGAAGATTATCTTAGCCCTTCTCTTCACTCTTGGGTGCCAATTCCTAAATAGACCCCATCTCCACATACTTTCCTTCGGGATCTTGCCTCTCAGCAACTCATGCTCCATTGACAAGGAATTTTCCTCAGTAGAGGAATGAAGTTAACATGGTGGCAGCTACGATGCCAAAGAGTCCTGGCCAGCAAGACATGTCCATGGGACACATCCTACCTAGCATTTGGAACTTTAATAGGGACTAAGGGTGTGGCCTGTTAACAACACATTATAACCTTTCAGTACTTAACTCATGCTTTATTAATATTTTTTTATTCCAACCAAGACAATATGTTAAGCTGATCCCAAATGAATGGGCACTCTAATGTTAACAGTGCTGTAAAAATGAGGTTGATTAAAAATTCAATTCGTGTTATCTGAACCTGAAGTAAGTAACTGATTAAAGAGGAAGATATATAGACCTCTTTTTAAAGACATTTAACTCTGCTTCCTTGTAGGAACTGGACACAATTCTAGGCAGATTGAGAAATAAAGATAATTTGGATGATGCCCAAGATGTTTCATTTCTAAAGACCCATGAAACTGGAAGAGTGTTTTCAGAAATTCTCAGGAATATAATTAATTACTGAGGTAGGCCCTTGGAGACAGGAACTGCTGCAAGCCTGATATGGACCTTTTATCTAGTTAATTAGCTTTATGGAGAGAATTTTGCACATTTAGCAGATGTGTATAGATTCTATTACATGAAACACAATGCAATTTATTTCTATGTTGTACTTTTAAATTATGGGGGGGAATAATCTTGCAACTCTGAAATAACTCAAGGAGTTCTGATAATAATGAGGGGCACTGTGATTAGACTTCATTATCTCCACGAAATGATATCTTGAAAATAAAATAAAAATGTAAATATAGTGCCCTTCAAATGATTCAAAATAAGGGTGTGACTCAGAAGTTTAGCTGTTTACTATATAGAGCAAACTGGTTGTCTACATATGAATGAGCTAGGCTCAGAAAACCCTTTGGTCCTACGTCCAAAGTGATTGGGAGGAGTTTATGTCTATAATCCCATCATTTCGACTAAACACATAAAGTGGTAAAATGGGCATATTATTCTCTTCCCAAATAGATCAGTTTTTCCGTATCAAAAATCTGCTGGGATGGGATTACCCTCAATGTTCTCTGGAAACGCTGGGAAGAATTTTTCAGCAGCTCTATTGTCCTTCACAACTTTGATGCTCACTTTGATTCTGTTCAGACTCAAGTGGGTTTTGAAACCATTGAACCACCTGTGGCTTGAAACAAAAGTTTCAACAGTAACCCGTTTACAAAGAGTCAATTTTCAGTTCTTGGTTGTAATTCTGGCATCTTTTTGGGTTAACACAAAGTTTAACAGGCATCAAGGGAAATACCAATTCAATAGCCACATACTCCAAAGTTACCTCTTTTCGTAGCTGCTTCTCCTTGTCTCTTGATGCACAAGTGCATAGGCTTTTCCCAAATGTTGAGTCACTCTTTGTTACTGATAATCAGCTCAGTTCCCAATGCCTCCTCTCTGTGCATAGCAAAACTGGGCACGTTTCTCAGCACTTAGTAACAATTGTCTCATGCCTCTCTGATATATATCTCCTTACTAACAATTTTAATATTCTCACTACTTTTTACCTTTTAAAATGGGGGAAATAATTTTCATAAAAATACTTCAAACTAATAAACTACAATGGTTGTGGACATGGTAACCAGATACAATTGCTCATACCCAGCACCTCCTGAATTCAATCAAAGTGACTCCACTTTTATCTGTTTTAAAATACTTAATCAGTATTCCTTAAATACTGGTTAAAGGGATAATTATATTAAATTAAAATAAAACCCCACACCTCAATAACTTTGACTAAGTAACCTTAAAAGTTCCTTCCCATTTTGCCAACGTAGGAAGGGAAAATCATACACCTAAGACAGAAAAACAAAAATGGTTCATGGTGTGATTTAATTGCTTTTAGTAGTTCTTTTAGGATGAGGCTAAAAATGGCTTAAAGTTCAAAAGTTGATTCTTTTTATTACCAATATGAAAACAATTTGAAAAGACATAAAACTAAATGTCTTTTTTCCGGCCCTTGAGCAAATTTACTCTTGTCCCTTATCATGAACTTTCACTCTAATGCTGGTACATGAAGCAATTGGATGGCACCTCATGTGCCATAAACAAAAATTTATGGTTGAAATAAGTTGCTGTCAGTTTCTGCTCTCCCTTTCCTACTTCTTACCTAATATTTCCCTTATGATGAAATATTCACATGAAAATAGGTGTTCTGGGCAATTTTATTACGAGCTCCAAACAAACAGGAAAAATGACACACTGGCCTGTATAGATTAAAGATGCTCCCACGGGACAAGAAACCAAGAAACAGCGTTGGCTAGATTAAATTTTTTATGAAGTGGGGAAAAATGATCCTTTGTTTTAGTGGTACTGAAAGATAGAGGCACTATTCTGTGGTGATGTTATGTAAAAAGATAGGAACTTATTCCAGTGAGTGTGTTTTTATGTGATTGTATGTGACAAATGAGTGCTTTAATTATAATTTTTTTTTTTTTGGGGGGGAGGAGAAGTTCTTTTACAAAAGATTTTTTTAAAAATATGTTTTTATTCATTTTAGAGAGAGAGGAAGGGAAGGGAGAGAGAGAGAGAGAGAGAATGAGAGAGAGAGAGAGAGAGAGAGAGAGAGAGAGAGAGAGAGAGAGAAAGAGAGAGAGAGAAAGAGGAAGAGAGAAAAATGTCAATGTGAGAGTGAAACATCAGTCACCTGCCTCCTGCATGCCCCCTACTGGGGATTAAGCCTGCAACCTGGGCATGTGCCCTGGACCTGGAATCAAACTGGCAACGTTTTGCTGCATGAGCCAACGCTCAACCAACTGAGCCACACCAGCCAGCACTGTACAAGTATATTTTTAAAATGTAAATTACTAATCAGGTGATTTTATTGCCCTAATACTTCTTTTATGGCCCTTAATGCAGCCTGTCTCACATTATGTTGCAAGATATATTCTTGCCTCTCCCAGAGTAGTGGTTGTTGGAGGGTAGTGATCACATCTTTTTCCTTTGTCCCCTTTCCTCTTTCCAGTGTCTAACATAAGAAAGATGCTTCAGTAAGTGTTGCAGAAATGACTTAATACTTTGATCAATGAAGCCCATCACATTTTATGATGGTCTATCATTAATAATAAATTATGATGGGGATAGAAATAGGCCACCTTACTATCACTGTTATGCCCAGGAAGTGCATGAGGCCAGAACAACTTGAGGATTGCCTGAAGTAACACAATTAGCTTAGGGGCTTTGTGCGCTGGGAAGACAGGTTTACAGAGAGAAGAGTATCCTGTTAGCACCACAGCATTCGGGGCTAAGCAAACATCACTTAGTGGTTTTCTCTTTCTTTTTGTAGCTATCATCAGAATTGTATGGTAGGAAGTCTGGATGTGACTGTACAAATTGCTATAGAAGCACATTGCTATTTTCGTAAGTACTTTTGTCCAATCTTGAGTCTGGAGTATAAAAATTACAACAATGTGAAAAGTAAATTCGTGTGTGTTTAGTTGGTGATGCAAAATGGAGAGAATTGATTCTGGTTCTAATTGAGCACCTTGGAGATTTTAACAAAAGCCTTGCTCTTTAGAAATGAACATGTCTTAGATTTCTCTGTATTTATGAAAGATACGTATTAGGATGTCAACATTGACAGGCCTCTTTAGGTTTCTTTATTAGCTTTTTGGGTGTGTGACCATAATTTTAAAATGTTCCCTATTCTAAATCTTTGATATTGTTCCTGTCACTTCTTTCTCAGAGCCTCCTAATGGCTTCTAATCGAACAGAGTGGAAGCCAAAATCCTTACAAGGTCCCCCAGGACCTGGACCCCAGCACCTCTCAGATCTCACCTCCTCTCTTTCTTCCATGCGAACTCCATCCAGCCACGCTGGCCTCTGTGCTTCCCCGGAATACATCAAGCAGGCCTCTCACCTCAGGCCTTATTATTTCCTTCCTGGGAATGCTCTCCCTCACTATTTCCACACGGCTATTCCCTACTTCCTTCAGGTCTCTGCTCATATATCCAATCGTCAGTGAAGTTTCCCCTGACCACCTTTTATAAAACAGTAACTCATCCCACTCAACTCCCACACACACACCTGGGACTCCCTTGTCCACTCACCCTGCTTTCTTTTTCTCATGGCATATACCACCATGTGACACACTGTATACTTACTGGCTTATTTATGGAATATAAGCTCTGTAGGGTAGGGCCTTTGTTAGGTGTCACTGCTTAATTCCTGATGTAGAGAAGATCAGCAATAAATATTGAGTGACTACATGAAATTTACATGGTTCTTCCAAATTCACCTCTAATCCCATCTCCTTCAGGGAAGTCTTTCCAGTGTGAGTGGCATGGGGATCACCATTCTCTTCAACTACAACCAGAAATTTTAATACTCCCAGGAATGCCTTAGTCATGTGAAAGGTAAGAACAAAATTACTGTATATGCTAGTTCTATTTGGCACTCAACATGTATGTAGTGTTTCTAAATATTAACAGATGGATCCAGGAGTGGCTAGGTGACTTGCCCCAACCACAGAGCCATGCAGCCTTAGATCTAGAATAATTATGAACTTTTCTGATTCAGTCTCTTGTTCTGATGTGTGCCAATATTCTTTCAAGACTTGCCAACAGCAAACATAACCAGGCTAATTTTGCCTCCAGTCACATTTTTCTGCTTTATTAGACAGGGATCCCTATATGCCTGTGACCTGGGATCACAGGAAGTTGAGGAAATGTATCACTGGATAACGATCAAAACACATGAATCTAATCCAGGAGGGTTCTTTTTTCTTTGACCTTGGTTGGGTCACTTCGCCTCTCCCACCCTCCATTTTCCCATCTATAAAATGAGGACTAATAACATCTACTCAACCTAGTTTACAGCGTTGTGGTAAGAATCTAATAGTGTGTTTAAAGTGTTTTAAAAATGACAAAGTGATGAGTGAGATGCGTCTTCACAACTATCATTAGGATTCTGAATTTGGGGCAATGTATTCATTTTAGTTTCTTGTTGAATAAGCTCTTGTGATGGGCCATCAAACACGAGGGACAAGGAAATAAACTCTTTGGCACACTGTGGCCTGATATTTAACTGTTTACATGGGATGAGCTTGCACTCTAATGAAACTGTATTCATTCAATCTCTGTAGTGTGGATGACTAAATTTAAACTGTAGATGCCAGTAAAAAGGAGTAGAAGGTTGGCATATCAACCTCTTGTTTTCTTACTTCTGTTGTCAAATTAATTGATCTTATTTCACTTCTGAAAGTATCTGTCAGTATCCTAAATATTGCTAGAATATTTTAAATAAAATTATGATATAACATTCCAAAGAAGAAGAAAACAAGGAATACATTAATTTTCCTTTATAAAATACTGTTTAGCTACTGGATTCATTCAGCAGCAAAGACCCTTGCAAGACAAAAGGTAAAATAACTTAAATGTCTGCGCTGAAAAGGGAGGAGTTAAATGGAGGAAGGATTATCGCATAAGTTCATAGGGAGAATATAGGCAGGCAAACACAGGTAAGGAAATATCTCTGGAAGTTGTCACTCTTACTTTCCTTTTAGAAGCATTTTGTTTACATTTTTTTGTTTAAAATATTTCTGGAGATGACACAGAGTTTTTAATAAAGAAAAATGAAGAGGATATAAATAACTGCATTATCCAAAGTCTTTCTTTTTGATGACTGAAAAAGGTTAACTTTTCTGTTTTCTACTTTTGTTAAAATTGAACTAATTAGACTATAAGCATTTTAGGTACAGAAAACATTTTTTAGGTACCCCAAGAAGCTGATATAGTGTTACCATGTGATTATTGGTCACTGGATAGGCTATATAAACAAAAGTTTGTGATAGAAAATTCTTAAGTTCTAATTTATGCAAGTGCCAATGGTATTTTTAATTTTTGTAGAAACAAAATTTGATATGTAGCAAATTATTGTCACCATCCAACAACATGAACACAGCAAGAATAACTTTCAAGTACACCAAAGAAACAAACCAAAGGTCTGGGATGGGAATTCTGGAAGTTTCAGACCCAGTATATTTTCCCTGTTTTAAAAATATCAATTTACTTTTAACTAAGTATGGAGCTTTGTAATTAGAATGAAAGAAAGGGGGACAGGGAAGAAAAATGCAGCCTTACTAAACAGCATTTAAGATAAGTGACCTGTAGCCTGATTTTTATTTATTTATTTTGCAAATTTATTTTTTTACTATTGATTTTTGGAAATAACAGTATGATAATTGTGACTATTGATCTAGTACAATTTGATGCTCTCAGAGGAAGGAGCAAAGTTTAAAATTGGAGACCTTTGCTATGAGTCATTCTTTATTGAAGACCCCATTAAGGCAATTAATGAAAGCGTTAACACCTTCCTTTTTGGATAATGAAAATTTGGGGGCAATTGTTTATTACTGCAACTGCACACAGTGAGTTGAGCTAAGTGTCGATAGAACAGGAGTTTTTTTCTGAATCACTTGTAAGTAATTCCTTTCTTTAGTTTGGTTTTCTAGTGTCCTGTTGAGGATAAGGAGGTATATGGAAGTGGGAAAAGGTGTTTCTAATGCAACAGACATTGGAAACCTTTAGAAGACTAGTTTACTGTGGGAGAATGCCAGGTGTCCCAAAGGTCAGGAATATACGCTAAAATTACTTTAAAACTATATATTAGTTATAGTTTTTAAAAATACTCAGAATATTTTGTTCAATCTCCAGATGCCTACGTAAGTGATGTTATTGTAAATAAACACAATATCCAAAAAGTCTGAAAGTATCTAGGAAAAAAATATATAGTATATATATTTTATATATATATATATATATATATATATACATACACCTGAGGATATGTTTATAAAAAAACAACAACTTGATTTCAGAGAGAAAGAAAAGGAGAAAAAGAGAGAGAGAAACACTGATATGAAAAAGAAACCTTAATAGGTTGCCTCCATATATGCCCCAACTGGGAATAAAACTCGCAACCTAGATATGTGCCCTGACTGGGAATTGAACCTGCAACTTTTTGTTGTACAAGACGATGCTCCAATCAACTGGCCAAGGCTAGGAAATGGTGTATTTATCATGCTATTTCCTGATAAGCAAGGTAATAGCATCCATTTCTTTCATACTTTATTGAGCGTGATTACTCTTTTCTGCTTCATAGACAGGATGGCTCTTCAAATGAATCAAGATAAATTAAGGTTATTAAATACTAATGATAGTCATAGTAACAACTATCTCTCTATATAAAAACCTAAGTGACCGTTATAACCAAATGACCAGAATGACTGAAATGACCAGAACAACCAGTCGACCAGTCGCTATGATGTGCACTGACCACCAGGGTGCAGATGCTCAATGCAGGAGCTGCCCCCTGTGGTCAGTGTGCTCCCACAGCCAACCTCCCATGGCCAGCCAATCGCCTGCGGTCCCTTCCCCCGGCCGGCCGACTCCCATGGGCCCCTGGTGCTAAACCATTCATAGATTACCTGCTTCTGGGTCAGGATTTCATACTTAGCAGAACAGATCCCTTGCTGTGATGTATTGAAAGTCAGCCCTCAACACAAGGATTTGTCTCACTCCCATCCTCTCCCTTCCCTGGGGGTTGCCTGCCCACCGTGGTGGTGGCGTGGCAGTGAGGGAAGGAGGTATGTGGGGGGGGGGAGGTGGGGAACCGCATGGTGGCGGGGTGGCATTGGCATCTGGCATCTGTTCCTTCTGCGCCCTGCCCGGTGACCGTTGCCTCCTCTCCCAACCACACAGGGGCCTTTGGGCCCTGGGCGGGGACAGGAAACTGGGGGAAAGGTGGCGGTGGATGCGGCCCCTTTCCCAGGGGGGACAAGGGCCAGCTCCCTCCTTGGAGCCAGCAGCCAACCTCCTGTGGTCCCTACCCCCGGCCAGCCAACCTCCCCCCCATGCACGAATTCACGCACTGGGCCTCTAGTATGATAATAATAACAGTAACAAGCAGCAACAGCAACAGCAGGAAGCTCAGGCCCAAGTGGAAAATTACGTTTCTAGAGGCTCCTGTTCTCCACTGTGTGACCTGAAAATGAGAATCATTTCTCAAGCTTCTAAGACACCAGAGCATGGAGGCACAGTGCATGCACAAGTAAGCTACCACATTAGTGGTGGCCTTTGGGGGTTTAAATCGTATTCTTGTGACCCCAGGAAGCTGATCAGGGAGAAAAGGGAGAAAAGAAGTACAGGATATTTATCTCTATGTTTTGGAAATGCTTTTGATCAGCAGAGCTGGAACAAGTTTCTGTGCTTTTGTGGGAACTACAAATGTTCCAGGGGAGGAAGCAAGATCAAGAGCAGTTTGCTCTTTCAGGGACTTCAAAGCCCATTCATCTAAAGATGTGGCCATTACCATTTTGGCTTCCTCACTGTGCCTTGGATGGCCCTGAACTTTTCAAGAGGAGAGCCTTGCTGGGTCGGCGCCAGCTTGAACAGATTCCTTGGAGTGCAGTGTCCCAGAAAATCTGCCCTTCCTGGCCTGTGCTCTGGGGTTACAGCCCCATACCAGGAGCCATCCTTGTACCAACTAGACTACCCATCTGCCCCTCTCCCAGGTGTGGAGAACTCTACATGTAAAACAAGGCTGGGCCATCTTTTCCAGGCTTCGGGTCTTCTCTGATCTCAGGAGTCTGTCTCTTTGCTGGCACTAAGTGATGAGTGTGGAAAAAAAAAAAAAGAAGAAGATGAAGAAGAAAAGCAATGAACTACATGAACGAAAACACTGTACGAGCTGTGTTCTATTACCCAATCCTATTATGAGCACCAGTCTAGCAGTAACAGGAAGTTGTCCTTTTTGCCTGTAAATCAAGCCACTGCAGTAAGATTTGTACAGCGAGTCTAGATTTCTTCTAGGCATAAGATACACAACGTTTCCTAATCCAAAACAAAAACGAAAACTGAAACAGAACTCAAGACCCTAATGCTGAAGCCCCCCACATCCTGCTCTGGCGCCCGCTGCTGGTGAAGCTCCACGCAGCAGCCCTGCATCTTGTTTACTGTTAGGTCCCCAGGTCTAAAAATATCTCTGGGATGAATGACTACATCCGGACCCGGATGGTTTGGTCTGTCACCAATTATGTGATCTTGATAAATTTCCTATTGTCAAATTCTCAATTTCTCCATTATCCAGAGTTTTCGCCCAACCCTGCAAATCACTCAGAGGAATGTCATAAATGTTAATCCCAAGATACGGGAATTCTACTGGACCCGGGATGTATCTTGGAGCACCGCTGGCAATGTGTTCAGTAAGTGGGAACTCTTTCTTTTGAATTGGATGTACTCTGGCTACCACATCACCCTGACAGCTGAGCTGACTTTTATGTGCTTCAGTAGTGAAGATAATAATACTGCCGTTCTGAATTTCCACCTCTGTCAAGTGAGGAGTAGGGCAAGTTCATCTTTGAGGAAGGCCTTTTGTAACTCTATCATTTTGTTCCATTCCACTTTCTGGAACTGGTCTCAGAACAGAATGTGAGAGAAATTATACTGTACTGTGAACATACAAAATGACAGTGATATTGCATTTCTTTAAATGTGTAACATCCTTTCCTGTTTCCTCTGCTTTTAACTGTCTAGAGTAGTTTAAGCGTTCCTTTTACAGAAGGAACTCATGAAATTTTATTCAAAGCAAGTTTGAAAAGTCACATGACACCAACCAATTCTCATTTAAATATTTACTTTAGAATTCTGAATGGCATGGCTCGTTCAGATGAAAAACAAGTACTAATAAAAAATGCTTTGAAACTTTTATTTAGAAACCCTAAGATTTATATTCTATGGCTCAGCTTCCAAAGTATGGGTGTTTATGAACCACCCGAGTTCCAAATAATTGAAAAAGTGGCCCAGGAGCATTAAAGGGAGAATAAATAAAAAGGAGCACAAAAAGAAACATATTTCAAACCTATTGAGTGATTGCCTTTCATTCTTTTAACAAACATTCCATTACTATCAGGAGTGTGACAGAAACTATGGTAGGAGATTGGGATCAAATCCTCTACTTCCCGGGCTCCTTGTGTATGTACGAAAGCAACACTGAGTCTAGTGCCTTGGAGTTCAGTCTTGGCCTCTGCCTCTAGCCAGATGATGGATGACCTGGGGCAAGTCACTTTCAGTTTTGGGGCTTCTTCTATAAAACAGTAATAGATACGACATTCGGCACTAATGCTGTTTGGTTTTAAATTTATCTCTCTCAGATACAATAATAGTACATAACTAAAGGACAGTGTGTAGGTTAAAAAAACACACAAAGTAAGTCATTCTAGAAATTCTAGAAGTCATATACATTTCTATCACAAAATTCATTTTGTTAATGAACAAAACACATACACTAAATTTTCACAAAAGAGAATAATATTATAAATCTATGTATTTTCTCATTCCCTATTTATTCAGGAAACATTTATATAATGCCCACTCTGTCCCAGAAATTGTGTTGGGTATTTGAGATCAGAGACGAAACGTTCTCTGCCTTAAGAAAAGCTCACGATTTAGTAATGGAGCTAGAGAAGGAAATATGAGTGCTATTCATAATCAACAAATATTCGCTGAGTGCCCATTATACTTGGGATACATCAGCGAACAAAACTGATAATGATCCTTTTTCATGGAGTTTATATTCAAGCATGAAGATCAAATCAGAAAGAATAAACATGAAAATAATAAATGATGTGGTATGAGAAAAGGAGGAAAAAACCGTGGTGTTAAAAAAAAAAGTAGAGCAGGTTAAAGGGTAATGGGGCACCTGTGGTGGGGTTGGTACAGTACATCGAAGTTTTAAGAAGGTTTCCAGGTGGGCCTCACTGGGAAGCTAACATTATGTAAAGGCTTGAAGTGAGTAAGGGAATTAATTAGCCATAGGAGGTATCTGGAGAAAGACATTAGGAACAAAGAGAACTGTCAGTGAAAAATCCCTAAGTTTGGAAATAAGGGTGCTGGAATGAAATGAGAATGAGGGAGAGTAAGGGGAGATGACAGAAGAGCAGTAAGAGTTAGGAAGGGGTCAGATTAAGTAGGGCCTTGTAGGACATTTTAATGTATATATTTAGCAATTTTAGCATCTTGGTAACCTCCCATAGTAATGCATTTTCTTGTCCAATCCTCATATTTACCTGGTGGCCAAACTAAATTTCCTCTCTTTTCTGTAGTCTAAATCTGTTTTTGTTTTTCATTTTTATTTATTGACTAGAGGCCTGGTGCATGAAAATTCATGCACTCGAGGTTGGGGGTCCCTCAGCCCAGCCTGCACCCTCTCGCAAACCAGGAGCCCTCGGGGGATGTCTGACTGACGCTGCAGTCTGGTCTTCCTCTGTGGGAGATGACCTGTGGGCTAATCAGGGGATGGCGCTGGCTGGCCCTGCCTCCCGATTGCCCCTCTGCCACCGCTGGTCACCTCAGTCCCCTGATCGCTGTCCCCTCCCTCTGCCTGCTGGCACCCGCCTTGGATGGCCTGGCGCCGCCCACTCACCGGCCCTGCCCCACGCCGACTGGTTGTTCCTCCATTCGGTCAATTTGCATATTAGGCTTTTGTTATATAGGATTTGAGAAACCTTGGAGTATTGTTGGGATGCTGCTCTAACCAACTGAGCTACCCAGTCAGGGCCTAAATTTGTTTTCCACCCTTCTACTCTCTTCTGAGTTGGAGAATGACTGGTAATGCCAGACAAATTGAGAAAACTGAAGTACCACTTCCTGGTCAGGTCTGCACGGCAAACCAAATTGTAGAATCAAAGTCAGTTATTGAACAAAGCAGACCAAAATGAAACAAACAAACAAAAACACACAAAACCAACTTTTTAAAAATCCAAATAATGGCCTTACTTCTCTATTTTCTTTAGCATTTTAGACTCAAACAGTTAAGGAATGAAGAGAAATATTTTGGTTACATAAAACACCTTCAAAGGGCTCCCTGAAATGTAAGAGTTCCATTTCTCTGAGCTTTTGATGAGTAGATATATTTGCATGCTCAGGAGTAAGGAATGAACTAGAATAACAAAATTAATTGATGCACATGGTGAATAAAGATAAGTGATTACTCCAAGGTAGTCTGAAAGGGAGAGAAGGATGCTTATCTTATTCATCCTTAAGAATTAAGTGCATTGTAGATGTGATTTATAAATACCCGCGAGTTCATTTATATTTAGGGTAAAGCTATTCTTTTTTACTGACTCTATGGTTCATTCTTATTTTCCTGAGATGTCAGTGGGAACTTACCTGTTATTCTGAGATAAAAACAAATGTGGGAATACAGAGCACAGAAAAGGTTTCATCTTTACCACCTACAAAAGTCATTCTAATGTTAAGAGATGGTATCTGTCAGATGGGTAGGAAGGAATATTGACATAATTGATTTCTGCTACTTTTGGCTCCCTGTGGGTAAAATGAAGAAAAGATGTGCAAGAATGAAGGCTGGTCATTTTTGTAATTGTTTTCAAGGCTGGTTTAGGGGTTAAAATTCTAAAATAGGAAACAATAGTCATGGGATACTCTCTTAGTATTGCCAGTGATTTTTCAGACCAATTGACTTCTGAGTGATCATCTATGAGGGAGATCTGAGAACTGCCTCTTGCTCCAGTGATGATATGATTTGAGCATATACACTTTCCTGTCTTAAATGATAAATTAATTGAAACAGACTGTGCAGACTAGAATGATACCTCAGTGCCATGGGACATTATTAGCAATTTAGGCAAATTGGAAGCATTTAATCATTGTAATATTTTTTGACATAAAAATCTTTTGTGCCCACTAATATTATGTACCATTTAATCATTTAGAATTAAGCTAAAGTCCCCAGAACCAGTACTTTAATGCACTAATATTACTTGCATCTTAGTAGAGAATGGTACCCTAAAGATTTTGTGCTTCTTATATGTTAGTTATGCATAAAAATGCAATGTTGTATTTAGAAATATTTAGATCATATTTAGAAGTAAACAGAGAGGCATCAAAACCCACTTTAAATACACTTTTACATGTTCACTACTGTATCAGAATGCTTTCTATCAGTCTTCAATTTGCTTATACTCAGGCTCCCAGAAAAAAAGTTCCCTTTCATAACATAATTTAAGAAAATCCACAACTCGGAATGCCGACATGGAAATGTTTCTATATAGCAGAAGAAATAACCTCAAATGCCCGGACATGTCCATGGTCTGAGTATCTTTCCCTCACCCGCCCCCCTCCAACCCCCCCAACTTGACTCTGGGGAAAGAGTGTGTGTTTTTCTCACCTACAGAGAAAGTTATGAGATTCTTTTGCTCAAATTACCCACCAGGAAGCCTTGGAAGCTCATGTTCCTTAGAGAGCTGTCAGTTCTGCTAAGGAAGATTAAATGCCCTGATCCCGGTTGTCACATTGTACAGCGAACAACAAGAAAGAGTGAATGCAGCATAGCCCGCATCCGGCAGCTGCCACAATCAGCCCTGCCTAGGGGGCCTTTCCATGTCATATAGGGGACCAGCCAAGACATTCACTAAAAGAAATTAAGAAAGAACATCAAAGAGCCATCCTATTGCATCTCGGAATGTCTGCTGAATAGGTTCAACCCTTTCTGTGGCTGGGAAACCATTTCTGGGTCGAGGTATTTGCTTCCTGCTGCTTGCACCCTAGAAG
This sequence comes from Eptesicus fuscus, assembly GCF_027574615.1. Classification (NCBI taxonomy): domain Eukaryota; kingdom Metazoa; phylum Chordata; class Mammalia; order Chiroptera; family Vespertilionidae; genus Eptesicus; species Eptesicus fuscus. Next base: position 31,684,652 of record NC_072486.1, read on the forward strand.
ATGAGCCAAGGCCCCTTGCTTACCCGTGAAGTTGATTTTCAGCAAGTAGTCCTTGTACAACTTCTTCCCGTCCAGGATCTTCATAGCATCGCACAGCTTGGTGGTGTTGGGGCAGAGGGTGCGCTGCATTTTGTGCAGGGCGTGGGCCATGGCGTAGACGGCGTTCACCACGAACATGATCTTGGATTCTTGCTCGTAGTTGCTGCTGTCGATGGCCAGGTGCTTGTCGCAAGGGCGCCGGTGGTTGCGCTTGTTCTGGAGGCTGCACTGGAACTTCTGCTCCCAGAAGTCCCGGAACCAGGGGTTGCGGTGGTTGGTGTAGGGGCTGAGGCTCTGGAAATAGCGATCAAACTGGCGGACCCGCTGCGAGGCCAGCTCCAGGGTGATGGCCCCGTCGGCCACGTGCTCGCTGCCCTTGACGATGCTCTCCTGCGCGCCCCAGCCGTCGCTGGCCACCCAGGTGAAGGAGGCGTTGGCGCGGCTGGCGGCGGCGATGAGCTCCCGCGAGTCGTCCCCGCGCATGAAGAGGACCACGACGCGCGCGTTGGGCTTCTGCAGCAGCTCGCGGATCACGCTGTCGTAGGACTTGCGGATGTTGGAGCGCCCCACCTTCTCGGCCGTGGCGATGCAGATGTTGCGCAGGCGGGCTTCCTGCTCGAAGGCCTCGATCCCCGTCTCCCCGTAGTCGCCCTCCGAGGCCACCGTGGACACGTAGGTCCAGTTGAAGAAGCGCAGGATCTCGGCCATGGCTTTGGCCTGGTAGAAGTCCGGGGGCACGGTCCTGGCGAAGTAATCGTAGCGGGATTTGTCGCTGAGCTTGGCGCTGGTGGAGGCGTAGCTGATCTGGGGGATCTGGAAGAGCCTGAGCAGGTTTGCCACCTGGAGGAGGGAGCAAGCGGGGAGCACGCGGGTTAGAACCCCAGGGACAGAAAAAGCACATAGTACCAGACGGTTTGCCCGGCGCCTTTGTCACCTCCAGATCACTCGACTCTTCTTGACGCTTTGCCAGAGCGTTTCTGGATACTGTATTTTGGATATGAGGGAGCAGGTTCCAAGCAGGTAGTTTATGATTTGGGAAAGGACATAGTAGAAAAATAAGGGTTCCCTCCTCTGCGCCCCCCCCCCCCCCTCCCCCAATCCCGACTTTATGCTAGACCCTGGACTAGGATTACTCTTGTTCAGGTGTCCTCAGCGTGTTTGTTTGAAATGTGTGGGGTTCTCTTAAAACTCGGTCAAACAATGAGCTACAGTGAATCGGCCAAGTTCAGTTTTTAGACAATTTGGCTGCAGCCTGGATGTTGTCGAATTCTCACTTCCCCCTCTTTTGCTAAAATCGGCAGCTTCTGAAAGAGCTTAATTTGGGAACTGTATGCCACATGGACAGTTCAAATTAGACATTTATTATCTAGGTTAAGTAAAAAAAAAAAATCAATTCTATTTGATCCACCCCAAATTTTAGGCATATACTTTTCTAAACTTCTGAAGAATTTGACTAGTATTTTCTTTTAAAACATTTCTTTCTATTTGAACAATGTGAAAGGAAAGCATACAAATGTTGTCATTTTTGTATTTTACATTATAAAGCAAATACAGAAACATTGAGGACCTTGTCAAGAAAGAACCATCTCTTTCAAAATGTTTAAAACTTATTCTGAATGAAGCACTTAAATTTCTTATCATTCACCTATCAATAATGTTTCTCTATTTTTATTTATTACAGAATCAAAAAGGAAAGTGAGGTTAGCTTATCAAGAAGCATTTTATGCACAGAGTATTTGCATAAATATATATTTTAAAATATCAACATATCTATATATCTGTATCTATATCTATATCTATCTATCTATCTATCTATCTATCTATCTATCTATATATAATAAGTTTTTATTTTTCCTGGCTACCCCACATATTCTGAACACGTCTATCTCTATACTGACTTTAGTTAAGTCACATAATATACTAAGTGGACTTTAATCAGAAACCATATTAAATATTCCTATATACTTTATAGAGTGTTTTCAAAATTTCCTTCTAGAAATTATGGTTTCGGGTTGTTATTTGACATGTAGGAAGCACAGCTTGAAATAGGCAGCTGTTAGCAAAAAGCATAAATAATGTGAAACACCGGACCTCTGAGTCCTACTTAACCATCTGAGTCCTGGCAGGTTCACACACAGCCACACAGCATGTTCTCGGAGATCTGGACTGCTATAACTAATACTTCCAACAGAGCCCGGAGCTACCGAAAATGTTTTCTATAGCTTTTCAAATCTTGGTACCTCTTACTTAACTACAAATAGAACAGTTAGAAAATCTGGTAGTTAGCATGCAGTATAATGCAAATTTAAGAACCAAATATTTCTTGCATTTATTGCATTTAGTAAAGACTTTAAAAAACATTTTAAGACATGAGTGAAATTTGGGGAATAGAAGTCAGTGGATGGGTGGGTGGATGAAGACTAGTATATCATTTATTTCTTCTTGCCTCAGGATCAGAAGACCCTGGCCTATGGGGATTCATTTAGACATAGGAACATGGCTTGTTTTCTCAGCCTGATTGAGATGGCACTGAGCCAGTACTGTCAATACATCTATACTGAGTACCTGGCTTTCTTTGGGTTTACTAATATGTACTACTGTGGCAGACTGGGGATGAGAGTCTGTGCAGAGGCTTTGCTTGGTTATGGAGTTCCTGGTCAGCACTGGAGAGGCCATCTCGTCTTGATGCTACAGTTTCTCATCTTCAAGTTATATTCATCAGGACTTGAACCCCTCAGGGAGGCAGAGAATGAAAGCACCCGAAAAATGCCCAGAGACATTATTTGGCAACTAGGAACCACAGTGAAAGGATCCTGAACTGCTGAAACTGTTCTTCCAAGGGAACGCGTAATGAGAAGCTGCTTAAGAAAATAGCTCATGTCTTTTGGCTGATAGAATCCTGTGGCTTCATGTCTACCTCTCCAGGATATCTGAGAACATTTTACAAGCAAGGCAGACTGTACATGAGAATGAACTAGGCATGCAATACTGGCAATATGATGAAGATTCTCTACATGGGGAAGGGGCACAATGAGCTGTAGCATTTTGGGAGGGTGGTGGATTAGGATAAAATTGTAGTTGTCGCTATCATTTTAAAGAGAGTTTCTCTCTCTCTCTCTCTCTCTCTCTCTCTCTCTCTCTCTCTCTCCTCCCTCCCCCCCCCCTTCCCTCCCTCATAAAGAGACTACCACCTACTGTAGGCAAAGGAGGCATGTTCAGTGAGCTGAAACATGAGAATGGAACACTAATAAGGACATAAGCATAATCTCAATTGTATCACCTATATTGAATCATGGAGCAAAGTGTTGAATTACTTTTATCATGGTGAGCTGTTCCTTTTAAAATGAAGTTCCTTGGATTATAAGAGTAAAAATGCTTAATGTAAAAAGTAATCACCACAGAAGTCATCAGATTATAAACCTTCCTTCCCCCCCCCCACCCTAACTTGATTTCTAGAGAGTAATAAAGTTTATGGTTTAGATTATGCATTTAAAAAATGTATTTATTCTATTGTAAAACCACAATGTGTGTGTGTGTGTGTGTTCTCTTAATACTCACAATGACCTTGTATGATAGATTAAAAAGTGGGGGCAAAATCAGGATTTAGAAGCAGATCTTTTCACTTTAAGTACGTTGGTCATTCTCTCATAACTTCCTGTCTATCCTCTCCTGTGTGACTATGAATCTGAAGTTTGAAGCTCAGAAAGACACTGAGGTTGGAAGGACAGGAGAGAGGAACCAAAGCAATATGGTATGCACAAGGAACTGCCTGCTTGCTATGAGCAGGAACTTTCTTTTTAGCATAAAACTTAAAACTAGAGTTGGGGGATGTTCAGATAGTTGACAGCTGGATGTTTTCTGTCTGGGCATCTGAAATATTCCTGACTTGCTGTACTTGCCATATGGTTTCTCTGAGAGAAAAAAAAAAAGGAGAATAAGGGGAACTCCTACACTGGACATAATTTTAAAAATAAGAACCATTTTAGGAAGGGAAAGTAAAGTGAAATTTTGGAAGAAAGTCACCCAGTTAGATTATTAGTAGGAGTGGAGGAAGAAAAAACATGGTCTAGGTATATATGCTTTAGAAAAAACTGCTCTAAATGTAGAGATACATTGCTTATAGATAGAATCTCTAAAAAGGTTAAGAGAAATAGGAAGACTTAAAAAATAATTCTGACAATACAGAGTAGTCTCAACAAGACAGAAAAGACAAGATTTTCAAAGAACCCACTGGGTTGCAAGGGTGCACTGGGGGAATTTGAGTGTTAAAAGAAGTAGTGACAAGGGATGAGTGTCATTGGTATGTTCAGTCCTTGGGCATCTCCATGGACAACATAAAAGATTGGCACAAACCTGTGAGAACTAGGAAGACTGAAGCAGAATGTGAAAATGGAGCAAAGTGGTTTTTCTCATTGGTATTGTTTTGAGTTTAAATTATGTTTTAGATGAAGATGTGGTGGGAAGAGAGAAACACTGGGTGGGGAAGTTGGTTCTAGGACCTAGGTGAATAAAAGAAAGACACCTGCCTAATCCCTCTTGCTTCTTTATTCTCCTCAATAATAATGTTTCCTAACCTGAAAATAGTAATACAATAATGTGAAAAGTTATCTCACATCAAAGTAGGAAATAATAGCAAAAGAAAGCTCATATTCATAGTAATTGAGTTTGCCTTCAGTTCTGAAAGAAATCACATTGAATTATGTAATCAATAATCTTCGATAAATCAATAATGGGAGGACAGTCAGAGGGTGCAAAGGGAGGAGGAACTGTAAGTCAAGAATAAATATAAATTAATAAGTATGACTTACTTTGGTAACTTTCTAGAATAGAGCTACTTAGAACTGAACAAGGCCAGTACCAAGAATTAGCACAGGTTCACTAAGAGTCAGTTCCACTAGAATCTTTTCAATGTAGGTTGAACCATTCAGGGAAGAGTGGCAGCCTTGGAGGACCATGACTTCAACAAGGTGTTGATGACATTATTTGGACTCTTGTGGAAAAGAAAAAGTGATAGGAATTAGATGACAAAGTTAAATATACTAAAAGAGAACAGCTTGGAAGAAAGTCTGTATGAGATGGTCAAGTAAGATTAAATTTATATCAATGACTTTGGGGGGGGGGAAAGATCTTTACATTTTAGAGCTGGAAAAGCCATGACAATAATATGAGCCTTTTGCTTTATACGAGAGGAAATTGAAGCTCACCGGGTGAAGTGAATTTCTAAAATTTACACAACCAACAAGTGGAAAAGCAAAAATTAAACCCAGTCTCTTGATTTTTTTCTAAGGACTTGTCTCCCTCTCTTGCAATAAGGTGATATTAAATAGGAAGAGATATGTTTCTGGGTTTAAGTTAAAATTACAAAAGTGAAGAAAGGATTAAAAAAAAAGCTAGTAGAAAATGAGGGTGCAGATGCAAACTTAAGGCGGGGGGCTAAAGTCAAAGGGGGGGTTATTAAGTGGTTTGCTCTCTTTAGATTCCAATTTAGATCCAACTGTTGTTGATGCATTATCTCCTTTAACCCCATTACAATTTTATGAAGTAGAAACTACAATTATCTCATTTTATTTAGGTTGGGCACCTAGAAATCTTGCTGAAGAGCACATATGTGGTAAAGACAGGATTTGATCCCAGGCTCAACTTCCCACACTAATTCAATGAATTTTGCAATCCATGCTCTTAACCTCTGCCATACGTGATTCCTCACACTACAATGTAGTGACATATTTCAAGTTTTAATATTCTTTTTTCCCTTTTTATTTCTGAAGACATGAGCTCCTTGATTTGAGAACCATAAGCAATCATCCCTTCTTGTTAAATATACACTTTTTCATTGTCAGTTTATACTTTATGGTGGCTTGATAAACATTTGTTTACTGAATGACCATATACAGAGATAACAAGAGTTATCTAAGAATTCAGGGGAAATTTCAACGGGAAAGTTGAAACCTTCAAGTTATACATATCATGATCAGATTTGGCTTTATGATTTATGTGAACAACACAATGATCTTATGGCAGAACCTGTTATTTCTAGGGCTTGAGAGACTGCAGGCAGGCTTCGCAGAAGCCTTTTGCACATGTAGAATGTATTCGAGTTTTATAGTCAATGTTTAAACTCCTTGGAATTTCCATTTTCTGGATGGTTTGAATTTATCCAGGACTAGATATTGCAATGTTTTCACTGTAACCTATCATATCACAAATGCATTAACTTTTTTTTTTCCTCAAGAAGAAATGCTAGGATGCTGGTCTTGGCTAGGTAACTTAGATTTTCCAGTAGATACTCTGATCTAAAATTAATAGTTTTGTCTTTTTCCAAGCTTTGTAGTTGTATGGTGGAGTTGTTTAAGATAGTCTTCACATGCAATCATTGTCCAATACATGAATGTTACTTACATATTGTTGACCATCTGCTACCATTTTCTCCTCCAAATGAACTCAAGTCTATCTAGTTTCTTCAGTTTACTATGTTCTCAAATGTACATGCCTTTGCACATGTGGATCCTTCTGCTTAAGTGACGTTTACCACCTCTCTGCTCAGCTAATCCATTCAAGGGCCCCTTTTCTGGGAAACTTTTTTGACACCTCACTTCAGGCTGAATTGTGTGCCCATTCTCTGCAACCCTTTCACTCCTTCATATATTTCCCTCATGACTCTAATGAAAGTATATGGTGATTTCTAGATTATTCACTGATTCCTCTACTGGAATGAAAGCTTTTAAGGATAGGAAATATGTATTTTTTAACCCCATATTTCCTTAATGTCTTGCAGACTATAGAGGTGCTACATAATGTTTGTTAAAGGAACGAGTTGGTACATGAATCAATACCTGATTATCATGTAACCTTTTCTATTTACAAGGGTAGGTTTCTGTGGGAATAGCTGACCACCAGCAAGCAATATAAAGCTACTCTCAAATGCTACTGATAAACAATTTCCTGTGCAATATATATCCCTCATTAGTTATAGTCAATTTTCACCAAAATAAGAGGATATACAGTATAAGACAAGTAATTGACTTAGAACTTTAGGAATCTGGCACAAAGGTTTTCATACCATTAAAATCAATTTCTCTAAATTATCTCTGTGTAACTATCTAGGAGTATAGAAAAGGAAGTCAATATTATACTAACTGGGGCTGGCTATTGAGCCAGCCCCCTTTAGGCTAGAAAACTGCCCTTTTTTGTACTAAGGAAAACAAACTAAAGGCCTTATTCATGAAGCCTTAATACTCAAATCACATAAACCTAAAGAGGGAGTCATGTAAACTTATACCTAAGGCAGGCTTCACCAAATGAGCCAACAATAAGATCAGCTGGGAAGGTAAGGCTTTACTGGAGTCAAATGAATTGTGTGCAAGACACATAAACAGCCAAACACTCAGAGCTCATATCAGTTGCTCACTTATTACTCTTTCTTAGCAATGTCTAAAACATTATCTTTCCCATAATCAACAGCTGATTGTGGAGTGATGCTACTGTAGGCATCCGAACCATCCTTATTTTTTATTGAGAATTTTGTGTGAAAGACCAATTTATTTGGGAGTTTTACTTCTCCTGACATTTTTTAGCAAGTCATGGGACTCTTTAGAATTTCAGGTGTCATGCTTCATTTCAATGATTCTCTGGTCAAGGGGGCAAAAGAGTATGAACTATGGGAAAGAGCTCAGATAATCTAGTGTTTTTTGATGTTATGAAAAAGGGACTATGGATTGGAAATTTCAGAGTCATCTCTGAGAATCATAGTCAGTCCTGTGGCCACTCTTCCCATTCAGGATATCCAGGATGTTACCATTTCCAACATGAGCTTTGTGCCTTCTCTGATGACACAATGCCAAACTTTTTTTTAACAGAAGACAAAAAAAGAGTATGAAAGTTTAGAGTCTAGTACAAATGTTCCCCACTATAGTGATTGTCCAGCTTGAGGATTCGTTTCAGAACTTGCCTTGTCTTCGGCTTCTGAGGCTGAGCTTATACTTTAAGGGGAATAACAAATAGTCACTGGTTTTTATACTTAGTTACAAAAATTCCAGATGGTAAAGAGGCATCAAGTTCTTACTTTCCAAATGTGCTACCTATAGAGCTAAACTATATACAATAAAAAATAACCCATTGCTGTTCTGCTGTCCTGGGAATCAGGAGACACAATGATCACCTCCATCTGTTTGCCTTAGCATTCTGTGCTATTCACATATTTTTTGGAGCTGGTTTCTAAAAATAAGCCTAACCCTTCAGTGGTTTTATCGCATATGAGGTGCTGAATACTTTGTTCCATTCTTTTAATGAAATGCTTATATATATAAGCCTGGAAGGGAACTGCTGAGTGCTGCACTTTGAACCATCTACGACCTGATAACTCAGGTTATTACATAAAGCAAGTTCTAAAAGTTGTCATGGTTAGAGCCCACACTGACTCTCCTATTCAGCTTGATCGAGTTGTGCTATTAGCCATACAACATCCCAGATTGGCTTGGATTTTAAATGGGGAGGTAGTATATAGTTGAGAAAATGCCTGAAGAATTCAAGCTGTTCACATCACATGAGTTATCTGCCTTATAAAGGACGCCAATCCTATTATTTCAAAAAAGATTAGCACATCTTTTTGTGTGTGTGTGCATGAAAGGGATTGACTGGAGCCAATGTCTGAAGGCCAGAGATTAATTTGGATTTAGGAAATTGTATAATGGAGTGTAGTAAATGCCAGTTTATTCAGTAAAATCCGCAAAAGTCACTGATTCTTATTCCAAATACTTCAGTGAACGATTCATATTGCCTTTCCCATTCAACAGCATGACTTGGTTGTGATGATTTTGCCTGGGCATTCCATACAAAGGGCTCCTTAATTATGGCAGAAACTTTCAAGCATGGCTCAAAATAACCCCGATTTCTATCCCCAAATCTCCTGAAATCATTGCAGCCAACACCTGTGGTTTTGCTTTTTATTTGTGACTAAGAGCCTTACTAAGATCAAGGTTATCCATTTTGTCATTCTCATGGATCATTGCTGAGCTTAAATGATATGCAGACCACATAGGACTCCCTGAGTCACACTTTTTCAGGAGACATGTCAGGTTTCTCATTGTGACAATGCCACTCCACATTTGATAAGTGTCTGTCTTGCTCCCTTACTAACAAGGCAATATCTAAGGAACAACCTTTTTCCCTCACCCACCTAGCAGGTACTTTCAAGAGAAACAAGAAGGCATTTTTCCCACTATATCAGTCTGCATCTCCTTTCTTACCCCATGAATTAATTTTCAAGAGAAATCATGGATCTGAATTGATTTGGATTCCAGTCCCTAACAATGGTTTCAGAGTGCATTGGTCTTTGCCAGCAACACCTGGCAAAAGCATGACTCCCAGGGTGACCTGACACCAATAGACCTCGCAGGATCATGTCCTTTAGTCAGTGCCCTGCATGTTGATTTTTGAGAGTGTCTTCTGAGGATTTAACATAGCCACAAGTTGAACTAATCCACATTTTCCTGCGGCCCTTGAAGTCACTTGCATCACAATAATATGACAAATAAAGCCTTATCAATAAAAAAGAGCATTCCAGTTCTTGTTGGCTATTAACCAAAGGCCAACAGCTATTGAGTATGCCTGGGGGAAGCTGAGGGCTGTAGGCTAATTTCTTAAAAAAGATGATTATTTACTTCTGAGAGTCTGTGGTAATCATTAAGGCAGAGGGGTATATACCATCTTATTTAGCAAATAGAACTGTGTTATTCCTGGTTTTCCTATTAACTGTTCATTAGTTCAACAGAGTTGTCAGATACAAAAGCAAATAGTATGGTGGTTTAATGCACAGGATTGAGATCAAACAGACCAACACTGAAAACCCAGTTCCTTCTCTCACTATCTTTGTGAATTTAGGGAAGCTTTTTTAATTTCTTAAGTTTCAGTTTCTTGATCTGGAAAAAGGGAATACCATAGTCTCTGCCTTATGAAGTTATAAGTAAGGATTAAAGATAACATATGTGAAGTACTTAGCTCACTGGCTAGCACATAGTAAATGCTCAAAAAGTGATAAAGTGATAGAGATGATGAATAATGTTTATTCATTCAACAAACCTTGATTGATGCCAATCATACAAGCCACTATTCTAAAATTTCAGTTGTTCTAAGATGAGTAATATACCTCCATTGTCTTCCAGAAAGTTATAGTCTGGTAGGAGACAAAGAAACATAATGAGGATTAAGTTTAGAGATATATGTATACATACTTATGCAAACACATGAGAGAAGGAGCACTCAGGTGAGTCATGACAGGCTCCCATGTAGAGGTGACATTTAGGCTTGATCTTGAAGAATAAGTGAAAGTTTGCCAGGCAGAGAAAGGGAAAAGAACGTTTTTAAGCAGAAGAACACAAAGACAGAAATGGGGAAAAGCACACTGGCTTTTGTAGTATCAGAAAGTTCAGTATTATCAGAGTACCCAGTGCCTTGTAGGATAGAGTAAGGAAGAATAGAGGGAGTGTGGTTAGATTGCTAAGTATTTTATATGCTATGCTAAAGATTTTGAATTTTATTTTTTTAAATAGAGGTAAAATGACATTACATAGAGGTAAAATGACATTAAAATTTTTAAATTAAGGAAAAGACATGACCAAAGTTATGTTTTAAAAAGACTACTGTGGATGACACCCAACTTGAAAAGAAAGGGTTAGGGAAGGGTAATCAAATGGACAAAATACTCATTCTGACTTAGGCTGTGAGTTCTTGAAGGTCAGGGATCATGTAATCTGAAGAGCACTGAATACATTAATAATAGAAAGGTCAAGATTGGAGGTTTAAAGAAAAATTGCGTCCACTTAAAACCATTTATTTGATTGATAGTAATTGCTCAGTACTTAATTTGTCCTTCTGTTTGTGTCACTACAGGTTACCTTGCATGCTTCTTCCAAAAAAGTAAGTCATAAATGATATTGGTTGTTGGAGACTGTAGGAAAGCTAAAGAGCTTTTAAATTTCTGGAATTAGCTCATAAAAGATAACATAAAGGCTTTCTTTAATATAGAAATAAAAACCGAGAGTCTGCTAAATAGCCATTGATATCAATTGAAAGTCAACCTATGCTTACTGTTGAATTTCTTTAAATTTTGTGTAAATAATATTACTTAAAACTACTGTGTAAACCTAAGTAATAAGTGCTAAAGCATATATGTAGCTTTTATTTTTATGGAAACTTACTTTTTACATAAACATTCTAAGCAAATGATAGAGTATGTGTTCAGTCACATCTGTTTTCCCCATTAGGAACACTTAATTGCCTGATTTGCATTCTATGAGGCCACATTGTGAGCCTAATGGCAGCTACCCAAATTGGAGGCCCTGGGCCTGGGAGAAACCAACTAGTCCCTGGGATGCATGCCCCAGACTTTTAACCCTACCAAGTGATGGCAATGGTCTCAGATGCTTTGCCATTCTGACCACCTGGCAAGGAAATCTAGTCTATATTTGGAATGTAATTTTTTAAGGTGTTGCTGCTATTGTATTTTCCCCTATGGCAAGAATCAGGACTTCATCACTAGTAACAGAGGGATTTTCATAATCTACCAGGTGGTGATGTCAAAAATAGCGCCACCACAATTTAGTGTTCAAAGTCCCACTGATACACCACCTGGAGTATCAACGTTTACTTGAGTTTAGCTGCAGGTGTTTTTGGAACACTATTCTTAAATTTTCAAAGTCCACTAATTAGAAAACTGTTCTGTAAATTTTCAACTGCCTTTTTCATAGAGCAGTAAAAGCTCTTCTATTACATTAAATCGATAGACTTGGTTATCAACTGCTAAGTGCTGGCTCTTTCCATATAGAAATAATGAGCCTTGTACATACAGATCCATTAAAAGGGCGCATATTTAATGGTAATTTGAAAAGAGAACTTGGTGTTGTTAAAGCAAAATCTTAGGTTTAACTAAAAGTGTCCGGCGTCCTATTTCAATGAGCTTGTTGAGTAATCTATAATCATAGTCTAAGATACGTGTTGATATTTCAGGGGTGTGTAAATACCATGACCTGCAATCATAGATATGTGGCCCCATATAGAAGCTGATTCTCAGTGCTGGGCCATTTTATTGCACTGTGGATAGTGGTCTTAACGGAAACCTGTTGTTTTTCACAAGACTAATTTCCAAATCAACACGTGACAGAAGGGAAATTAAGCAATAAGTTGACAAAGGAAAGGAAAAAGTAGTGAGTGCACCTTAGATAATTACCTCTGATTAAAAATTTCTACAATGAAACAATGTCATTAAAAGCATTTTTAAATTGCTGTTGCTATTGTCTCTCTCCCTGTGATGAAGTCCCTGAGAAGCATTGCCCATTTTTGGAGGAGGGCAAGCAGGTGAAATGGAGGGAGGTTTCAAAACGACCAGCGTTGGGAGAATGCCTTAGAATGAAAAGTCTGGGAAGGAAATAAACAAAAAGATTCTGTCTGAGATAACTTTGGAGTCAGAGTTTTCTGAAGCTTAGATTATGTGAGGGGGTGATTAGGATAGCAGTGTGGGAGTCGAACTTTCTGGATTTTCATGTTGATTCAATTACTTATAAAGTGGTAGAAAGTTGAACTTGGTACTTAACCTTTATGAGCCTCAATTCCTCTTGGAACTGGGAAGGGGGTGGGTGCGAAGACATTAACCAAATAATTTATATGCATAGCCTGTGGACACAGACTATGGGGGGTGAAAGCCTGGGGTGGGGCAGGAACCAGGTGGAGGCAGGCAATGGGGGAAAATTGGGGGGAGGACATCTATAATACTATTAACAATAAAGATAAAAAAGATTTTAAAAAAGCTAATATATAATATTTAGTAAAATCTAAAATGTTGAATGCTCATTATCATAAAACATGATTTTTACCGCTTTTCATGTATTTTCTCACTTAATTCCCACAATAAACCAGGAAGAGAGGTACTACTAATATTTTCATCTTAGACATGAGAAGAGAGGCCATGAAGGGTTAAATAAATTCTAGTAAGATCACTGAGCCGAAACTTTTCAAGAAAGTCACACTAAAAAATGTGTAATTATAACATATCTGTGCTATGAGTGTTATATCTGTGATATTAAACTCACTAAATGCAACTATCGTTTTTACATTTCTAATGATAGAAATACTAAAGATAGATTAGTAAAGGGGTTTCTAATGCTGTCACTCTGGTTTTCTTAAGGACAGGATGATGCTTCCTTCTTTGTGTTTCCTGTAAGCACAGGATCTGACATGGTCAGCATTCTTTGTATTCTTTATATGGAGAGACTGTATGAGCCAGATTAGAGGACAGACGGAGCTCTAGCCTTATCTGAAATGGTCCTGGGTGCCCAGTTGTGTTGAGCCTTGGGCAGTTTCTCTGGTTAGTCAGTCTAAGGGAAAATGGAATAGAAGAGTTAGAGATGCTCTCAAATCGAGGCATCTTTTGTAGCACACGTGTAGACAGTAGAGGCAAGAAAGATCAGGGGACTTTTATCCCACATGTCCACTTTGCTACATCATCTGTCTTTGGAATCAAACCAAGTTTGCCATTGTAGAAAAGGCTGATTTTCATTTGTGAATACCCAGACCGATGTAGAATAAGCAGATCATGGTTGTGATCGCCAATCAAAGATTCGTTTAGGGATTTTCAGCCTCTGGAAATGTTTTAGGTTATCATTCTATTAATTCAATTCATTCAAAAAGCCTTTACTCTCATTGTGGAAGAGCATTATTTTAGGTGCTCTCAATACAAAGACAAGAAGATGTGGTTCCTAAGCTACTCAAGTAGCTTACAATTTGGTGGGAAAATAGAGATGCAAATGAATAATTGTATTTAATAAGATAGTAGTTGAAGTGTTTGTTTATGTAGTGGGAGCTTGGGAAGGATTTCTCAAAAGGGATAGGGTTTGAGCTGTGAACTAAAGGAAAGAGGGATTTGGCAAGGCCTACAAATAGCTAAAGAACATTACATTCCAATTGGAAGAAACATTGTGTTCTTTCTTTTATGAAAAAAATATGTAGATACTATCCAGTAGACCATGAGAAAGCAACTTTCCAGGAAGACTTTAAAGGCAGGTTTTCTATTTGTACAGATCTGTCTTTGTCCTGTTCAACTCCATTCCTTTCTGCTCATTCTGTTATTCTCTGTGGTCTCCTGGTACTTATATTACCAGCTGATACTTAGGTTCTATACTTGCACCTGTTTTATGTATGGATTTGATATAGTTTCTAATTTGCTTATACATGTCTCAGGGGCTCCTAAGATGTCTACTATTTTTTAAAAATTGTATTTTACATTCTCTTTTCCTCCTGTTACCCAGACTCTACACAATAGTGTTCTTGCTGTACCTAAAAATATATGTTTAATAAATGGTTATTTTCTGATGAAAAATGATTTTTTGAGTGTCCAGTTGTAATATGTAAATAATTGAGATGCTAGATTCACCCAGTGCACAAAAATACTACCATAATCAAGTGAAACGACAATTAACTAGACTTCTTCAAAGTGATTCTGATGAAAAAGAGCCTATTATTTATTTGCTTCATGTTTTAGGTACTTCCTTTGCAATCACTCCTATCCTAATAGTATTTTGCTTGAGCAACATATAATTTTAAAATTAACAAGTTCCCTGCCCAGCCGGCGTGACTCAATGGTTGAGTGTTGACCTATGAACCAGGAGGTCATGGTTTGATTCCCTGTCAGGGTACATGTCCAAGTTGTGGGCTCGAACCCCAGTGTGGGGTGTGCAAGAGGCAGCCAATCAATGACTCTCTCTTATCATTGATGTTTCTATCTCTCCCTCTCTGAAATCAATAAAAATATATTTTAAAAAAAATTAACATGTGCCCTTAAATACCATGTACAGATGATCCCCAACTTATGATGGTTTGACTTACAATCTTTTGACTATATAAAGGTGAAAAAGTGATGCCCATTCATTATAATCTATTCCTTAATGTTGACATTTTCTAGGGCTAGCCATATGCAGTATGATACTTTCTCATAATTGTTGGACAGCGGCACCGAGATGATTTTGCCCAGCTGTAGGCTACTGTAAGTGCTCTGAGCAGGTTTAAGGTAGGCTCCAGGAAGCTATGGTGTTTGGTAGGTTAGGTGTATTAAATGCATTTTTGAATTACAATATTTTCAGTTTATGATAGTTTATAAAGATGTAACTCCATCATAAGTCAAGGAACATCTGTAGTTCAAACGCTGATATGTTGCTTCAATTTCCTCAATAATAGGACAGCTTTTGTTTGAATAACTACAGTGACTGAGGAATTACTTACTACCCCCTTCCTTCCAGATTATTCTATTTCATTCCTAAGAACTCTTCCTTATGTTGATCCTAACTGTGTTTTGCTCTCAACCAGTTTGCCAGTGAAAAAGGGGGTAACTTGTAATTTGGCAATGTATGGAAATATTTTTGGATGTCACAATTTGAGGTGCTGATGAGATCTAGTCTAGTAGGTAGACGTCAGTGATGCTGCTAATCATCCCACAATGCACAGGGCAGCTTCACACAACAAAGAATTATCTGTCCCACTAGTGTCAAGGTTGAGAAACTCTGCCCTAGATCTAATTTATTTATCCACAAAAATATACATTTTTCCATTCATCCATCTGTCTGATACTTGGACACAGCTAACTATATTGAAGGCTTTGTACTTCCAAGTCCTGCAACTGTTTTTCTGATTTGCCAATAATAAGACCAGTAATTCATGTATGACACTTCCCCAAAGCATTTGAATTTAAAGGAGAATGAATAATTGAGGGAGAATGATGCTTAATATAAATTGACCAGTGGTGGTCCACTTTCATACTATGGAATTAGGTGGAGGAGGAATAATATAAGGGGTCTTGATGTGTTGTTCTCCTTACCCCATGTAAAAAAGTCTGTGACACTTACTGCAAGGGATTTAGTTTAAAGAGTTATTTTTCTCAGAGGCATAATGTGAGCAATGCATGGCATGTCCAAATCTATGTCATAATAAACAATATTATAACTCTTCTTCCAGGGTTAGAGAGTTCCTGGGATATGAATACTACCAAAATTCTATAAAAGGGTCTGATTATAACACGGATGGGAAGAGGTAGTAAGATCATTTTAGGGATCTCTCCTGCCCTTACTATGAGCTTAGCCTTGAGAGGACATCTGACCCAAATTCCCATTTGTTGCTGAAGTCACTGTAACACTAAGGGGCACAATAATAACTAGGTCAATTTATACCTGTCATGTTCCAGCTAGAAATTGCTCCAGCTACGCAAGAAAGACTGACAAAAAGATACATCCTCTGAAAAGTGTCAGGGACATTTTTGGAACATTTCAAAGGACATTTTAGACTGGACAACTTAGGAGCTCTAACTACAGTCTATTTTTTAAAAGCACAAATTTAAACACCGCTGCAAAATAAGTACCACGTGGACAACTGCTCAGCTAAAGGCAGCCGGCCTGAGTCTCTTCTTGAATCAAACCATTTTCCCTGAAATGGGTGGATTGCAGGCTTATAGAGAAGAGAAGAATAGTCTTAAAATGTTTTGAAAAGAAATTCATTCACTAGAGGGGGTGGATAGACCCCATGTATATTTGCTAACAAAGAAGGATTTTGATGCTAGCTTTCATTGATTATCAAATTAAGAAATCAAGACTGTTGCTTTATAAAAGGGACCACCACAGAGTGGTTTGTCTTACTGACTAAGAAGATTGGGAAAATAATTATCCAAGTCTTCATCAGTGGTGATACAGCTTAACCCAGCAAATCACTAAGAACTTCTCCTTTCATGTAGTTTTGTTATCTGCAAACAATGCCTATTGTATGAACTCACATAGCGGGGCTAATCTCCTCTACTGACTTCTAGGAGAATTCTTCTCCTTTGGTGGGAAGATAATGAAAGAAGAAGCTGGAAAGAAAGCACCTCCTGAAGAAATCTAGCCCAAGTGGGAAGATTATAACATCTAACTGGCCCAACCACAAAAGGGAAGATGCACAAATTATTATCATTTTCTATCTCTCAATGGGCAATGTTGTGACTGAACACTCTGTGACCTGGTTTGGGACTGGATGCTACAATTAGATAATAGCAATTTTTAAAATTGTGTGGTAGATTTGTATAGTACATTTCTCCTACAGATTTTATCCTCTTTTTCTCCCCTGCTCAGTTCAAGCAACGACACTTTCCAGTAAATATAGGAAATAAAAAGTAGTTTAAAAAGGATGATAGTTTTGACTGATGTGCATGGATCTTTGAGACTATGAGCTACCTGCTGTCATTACAGTTCCCAGACATAGAGGTGTATAATCAGAACTGGGCCAGGAGCAGAAGGAGGTGAGTGTGAGAGGTACCCCGAAAAATCCTCTCTGCTAAAATGTTTCCCTCGTTAGTGTACAACAGTGCCTTAAATTTACTGTTAGAAATGTATTGTTTTGGATTGCCATTGACTGTTTTTCTAGGATTCTTATGAAAAGGCAGATATGTTTCAAAAGGATAACACACTTGAATTATTAGCTGTATAAAAGTCCCCTAATACCTCTTTCATTCATGATGCCTAGCTGAAAGCCAGGCTTTGTGGGAAAGGGTACCTTGGAAGACAACCTGAAGGTCACTGTATAGACAAATTGCTTCACCTCCCAGCTTACCTTGGCTGGGACCAGTGTATGGCCTAATCAAGACTGAGGAGTCAGGGCACCTGGGATCCATGGAGGAGGGAGTGAAGCTCTCTCCTACCCTCCCTCTTCAGCAAACCTTCTTACTCCTGTCAGGGTCACTGTCCACAGCACACGCATACCTGCCACAACGTTCTGATCATCCTCCTCACATCCAGCATCTCATTCACACTGTGACCCAAGTAGCCTTTCTCCAATGCAACTTTCATTCTATCAGTCATCCTCAAAGCCTTTCTAAGCATCATCTTACCTTTGTGAGCCACATGAACATATTCTGAATTGTAGTCACTGTTATTTTATAGCAGTATTGTACCCATAGCCAGATTTTAAGTTACTTGATATGAAGGCTGTGTACTCTACATTAGTGGTCTCCCTAACCCTTGCAACAGTGACCTTCATGAAGATTGAAGTACATGGGGGACCCTCAATGACTTCATGGGACTGCTGGGCCACTGAGAGGGCAGACCATGGAGCTGATTTTAGTTGTGGCTCTTCCACTGACTTTTCCTATAATTTTAGGAACATTTATCGAATCTTTTGGGTTTTGGTGAGGCATTTCCCACAAACTCTCTCAATTTATCCTCTCAACAACTTTATATGTATGTAATTCACTTCAGAGAGAGGAAAGGAGGGGGAGAGAAAGATAGAAACATCAATGATGAGAGAGAATCATTGACAGACTGCCACCTGCACACTTCACACTGACATATACATAATCCCTTACTAGTGGTAATATTAGGCATAGTATAAATATTTGTAAAATGATTGTCACGTATCTGCTGAAATTGTTATTGAAGTATGACAGATGTATATTTTTTAATTCTCTTGTATCAAATAGCAAATTCCATCTCCCTTGATCCAAGTATAGAAAGAGTGCAAAATTACCATTATATGCTTTGAAATGTGCAATATTTTCATCTGTCTAATAAAGTCAAAGGGTGTTTTTGAAAAATTAATTATCTTAATTACTCATAATATGAGGATGGGCTCTGAAGAAGGAAAGAAATTTCAAATAGCTCATTTTGAACAGCATGGAATTGTACAAAGAATTTTAAATGCCATGAATCTGGGATATAGAAATTAGGTTATGCCTATGCAAATAAAGCCAATTTAAGTGGTTCATGACATATGAAGACAGCATGAGTATAATATGGCTTTCTCTAGTTCTTGGGGCTTTGATTATAGTAATTTGGTAGTAAGTAAAGTATATGACTCCTACAATTATGACTTTTTATTACTGTGACATTAATGCTCTCACCAGAAAAAAATTGAACTTCAAGTAACATATAGAAATCATATGGGACAGTTGAAAGAGCCACAAAGTACAAAGGATCTGTCGGAGTCCTAGCTCTTGTGCTACCTACCAGTGGGCGTTTTCTGAAACCAATCTTTCTGGGGGTTGGGAAAATGAGGAAGTTGAATAGGTGAGTATTGCAAAATTTGAATAATATGTTCCTTCTTTCTCTAACTTATGAAATTATGAGAGCCTCTTATCAGCTTTTTATCTAAGTTGGGAGCTGAATTATTCCTTTTTTTTTTTTTTGGTAGTCATCTGACTTTTCTGTATAGATTATCAGGCTTATATCATGAGAAATTGTTTATAAATTATCTCTGAACAAAATGATGCAGCGATATTGAATCTTCTTGTGGTTGATTATATCAATGGCTTCAGTCATTACTCCATTATATATCCACATCCTTTGTGATGTAACTTGTCCTGTGGGCAGGACATATTTCCCCAGTCCTTGACTCTGGGCTGAGGCCTGTGAGTTGCTTTGATAGTGGGATGTTAGCAGATATGATGCAAAAAGAAGCTTGGAGGGGCCTGGGCTATTAAGTTTGTGTTCACTTGCACCTCTGTCAACACTCTGAGAAGACTATGCCTGGGCCACCTCACTGATTCCAGTCAGAGGATAAGGGACAACCTGGGGAAGCGTCACTGCTAGCTGAACTCAGCCTTGATTGGCTTTCTTCTGTTGATCTTTAGACTTAGAAACTATAATAATGAATTATTGTTTTAAGTCACTGAATTTTGGAGTAGGTTGTTATGCTGCAGTAGCTACCTGATATATTTCTAAACAATTTTCATTGTTAGACAACTGTTCTGTCTGCACACCTATATTATCAAATACCCATAGATATGAACAATGACACTGTTAATATCACCCATTGATCAAGTTATGAGGATAGTCTCTTGTTTGACAAGATGTAAAATGAAAGAGACACAACGTTTTAGCAGTAGCTCTGACCAGTCTTACCTGTATGGAAACACTGCTGTAAGAGCCACCAATGACCCCTGCAATGAGCAGTGGGCTATTTTCTTGAATGGCAGGGGATCCGTCAGGACACATATGTTCAGCTTCATCCACTTTAGTCAAAGATGCCCTGACAAATTCCAGTGATTGCTCTAATGCATAGGTATCCCTTGAGCATGTATCCAAAATGTGGACACCCAACTTCACTCCTGGTAGCAAGTAATTGTCTTTGTTGATTTCATCAATAGCAAACAACATGGCTTCCAGGCGTTGAATCCCTCGGTCTTCATTGATTCGCCCGCATTCTTCAATTCCGGTGCCTTTTTCATTAATAGGAAATAGGCCCCCTAAAACGAGGTCACCTTCTATTTTAATCTCCCTCCTTATAAAGTTATGATCCCCTAAAGAGAGTAAAAATCCCTTTGAAAACAAAGCTAAGGTAAGAACTTGAAGTCTTGTCAACATCTTCATGAATCCTGTTTCTGTACCTGTAGGAGATATCAGTGGATGGAGCCAATGTTGCCCGCTAGACTTCCTCTCTCATTTCCAAACTGAGTCTTTGGCCTTTCCTTCATATAAGGGAAGAACAGACTAGCAGAGTCTGTCACCAAATTCCTAGAGAAATAAAAATTATATGAACAAAAATGGTTAAAAAAAAAAAAAAAGAGAAAAGAAAGAAAGAAAGAAAAAAAAGAACAGTGATTACATTGATGGTCCCATTCAGGCCTTTGATAGGATAATGACTCAAAGTACCATTTATTAACCACACACAACACCACTGCACCAGGCACTCTCCCACAGTATCCTCACCCAGTTCTTTCAACCCACTGTGATGTAGATCTTAATATCCCAGCTCCCAGAAATGAACACTGAGGACTAAAGAGATAATCTGACAAAGTGAACTTAGGATGGAGATAGTGTTCAGATTCTGTTTTTTCTAACGCCAAGTTCAGTGCTCTCTCTACCAAGCCATTTACTTAGCTCTTCATAGGGTTACAACTTGGTCTGAGTCTTTATTCCCTCTCTTTAAGCTGCCTTTGTAACCAACTCCTTTTATTCATTCTTCCCTGTCCATTTGGAAGCAAAACAAAACACAATTGTAACTCTATCACCATTTCTGAATTCCTACCATCACATTCCTGTCCTCCCTTCATAGGTGACCTATTCAAAATAATTACCTGCAGCATTGTCCACATTCCCGCTTATTCCAATGCTCTCAGCCCACTGCATTCAAGATTCTTTCTTCACTGCTTTAACAAATGGCTTTGAGAAAAGCTACTATTGATCTACTAGTTTCTAAATTCCATATTCTCACCTTAATCCTCATTTTACTTGACTTTAATTAAAGCTTGACTATTTTCTATCTGTTGAAAATTTCTAGGTTTCTGTTCTCTTGTTTCATTTCTGACTATATCTCAAATTCCATTGTTGAACATCCCATTTTCCCACCCCCTTTCCTGAGCTCTAGCTCCGCCAGTGTTCATAGTTTCAACCTCCACTTAAATGGCTAGTAGGTTAATTGCCTGCTAAATAGCTGTACTGATACACCCCTCTGTCACCGCCAGGTCTACATGTTATAAACTCTCCCTTATCTCTGTGAATGGATTTTCTCTGTATCCAGGCTCTTAAGCCAGAAACCTCTATGCTAGAGCCCTTCTCATTGCTTTCAATTAGCCACTAAGTTCTGCAGAATCTACCTGCTTTAACACTTCTCAAAGCCTTCTTTTCTCTCCCCATTGTGCCAGGCTCTTATGATCTCTAATAGGACCATAGCAGTGGATTCCTAGAGAGCTGCCGCCAACCTCCAAAGCACCTTTTTGTGAATTCTGAAGAAAAATAAAAAAAACCTTCCTCGATTGCACAACTTTAAAACTTATTATTGTATAACCTGTACAGTATAGATGCTGGGGAAAGTGCAATTGTTGACAACTGGTTGCCTCCTCCAGCCAGCGTTAGGCGACTCCTGACAGGCCCTCATGTCTAGAGGAGTGCAGTGAGCACTAGTGCTTGTGATTTGTACAGTAGATTGTAGCTTAAGAGAGTTCCATAAATTGAGCTTCTTCATACAACATAGGCTAGAAAATATGGCAATGTCCTGCTGTGAGGGCCATGTTTTTGACAGTAGGCTAAGGTCCTCCCAGGGATCTTTTCAAAACCTGGTGTGGAGCAGTCCCACCGCATGCACACAAACCAATGGACCTACTGTTGTACTGCTGGTCACTCCGCTTCCTAGCACTAGAGCAAAGTCTGGGCAGCACACTCACTCTGCTTGCCCACCCCTCTTCCTGCTAGGTGAGATAAGCTTGTATAACTTTCAGAGTTAGGAGAGAGAAGTGACTGGGACTCCTGGAGCATTCTCCCGACAGGGTGCAGTTGTTTGCCCCTGTGTGTGTGGTATAGTGTGCCTGTATGCTCTTCTGCTTTTGTGCATAATTGTGGATTGGTGGGCTGTTATGAAGGAGGGGGCTCTCCTGGCTGCTTCTCTACTCATCAGGATGCCTGAAAGCCATACTACCCGTGTGTTCTCAGATAAGTTAGCAAATGTTAACAATCTGAACAGTGTCCCCTTGATGAAAATGCTCTATCTAATGCATAATCTTAACTGTAGCTCAGAGCAGCCCATCTCCTGTCAATCTAAATCTACTTTTCTCTAGGTTGGAGAATTGACTTCTTCATTCTCCTTGATCTTGTCCCTGGCTAGCTCTCAGGTCTTACTGTTCACTATGCTCATCAATTTTGTCCCACTTCGGCCTTCAAACCTATGCTTCAGCCGTATTGAACTTTGTTCACGTTAGTGGACACCAGGCTGTTGCTCATATTATTCCCTTGGCTGAAAATGCCCTTCAATACCCACTTATCTGTAAACCCCCACTTATTTAAGATTCAATAGTCACTACCAGGAAAGGACAAGAATTCTTTCCTCTCTTCCTTCCACGGTGGAATTGTTTACTTCCTGTTTTCTATTCCTGCTGTAGTTTGAGAAATATTTGCTATTGCTGTTACTATAATAACTCATATTTGTTTCCTTTTCTGCTCATTGGAAATAAAGGAAATGGCACAGCATGTAGGATTTTTAAGATCTGAGGAAAAAAACAAAACTCGATATGAAAAACACAAAACAGGAATGAGCCCAGTGTTCAACAGTTTTGACATTTCTCCCTTCTCTTGTTAGCAGTGCCCTTTAAAACCCAGCTTCCCACATGTTCTGTTTCTTTTGCATGGAGCAAGTGATGGGCTGTTTGCTTGAGACGCACACGTCCTCTGGGGCTTATTTTGTTTATTTATTTAGGTGTGAACCTCAGCAATGACGGCAGCAGTCATTGGAATGCTCAGTGTTAACCCAGGGCCTCTCTGGGAGATCTGCCACAGGGCACCAGAAAGGCTAAAAACAATAATGTTTTAAAAAGTTGATACTGTAGGAGAATTAAAGAAAATTCATATCAATTTCTGGTCTCTCTTTGATCTTTATGTGCAATTCCCTTTGAAGCAAAATTGCCAGGGAAGGCAAAAGACACTGCAATCACTATCACCAATAATAAAGAAGCAGAGATTGCTCTATAGAATAATTGTTTTATGTGCCTAATAAAAGAGAATAGTTAATTAAAAGAAGGTCATCAGCACAGTCTTACCATTATGAAAAAATGCAGGTATCTCTTGACTGTGAAGTTTGACTTCTCAAAGGGTAAAGATAACCTCAGGTTTATGGAAAGCTTAATTCTCTCTTGGGAAAATGCACTTAGTCAAAGATGACTTCAAATGAAACCTCAAATTATACTTGAAGTAATAGTATCTATCAGTCTGCCTGTTTCACAAGTAGAGGCTCTGTTTTATTCATCTCTGTGTATTCAGGGCCTGGCATAGTGTCTTCAATCAGGAAGATATTCGACAAATGTTTCTTGAAGACACACCAATTATGTTTGCAAATGACTCTGTTATTTTATTTGTGGCATAGAAAATGGGAATTCTGATAGAGAAGTGGATTGTTTTATTTCATTACCTACCTAATCATCCCAAGTGCTCTTACCCTATTATGTTATTTGATGATAGGACTGCCAACAGGTAGAACTACAGGAATTACTTTGCATATCTCTAGGAGAAAATGCTGCCTTTGTATTAGGAAGTTGAAGCTCTGGTGGGTGCCTAATAAGCCAAGAGAGATGCATCCCCAAGTTGACCTACTTTTACTTCTTTTGGGTCAGGAGAATACAAACTTAGACACATGCACATTATCCTAATTCAAAGCTTCAGAGATGCATTCATTCATCAAATATTTATTGAATACCTACTATGTGTGTGCTAGGCCATGAGCTGGTACCCAATTGTAAACAAATGAATATGATCTCTGCTGTCAACATTTCAAATGCTTAGATATTTTTATGTAGACAGTGATGGAAACTTACTCCTCTCTTTTTCTACCAACTATATCATTTGTGAAAATCTCAAAAAATAAGTATATTGTAGATTTCCTTTAACATGGGAATTGTAATGAAGTGCTTGACTCAAAAAACAAGCCATTGCAAATTACATGTTATATACATTTAGAAATTAGATACACAGATCTTAAAAACAAGTTGACTGACAAAAATATGTAAAATATTTTTCCTTTAGTTCTCTGACAGAGCATCTTTAAGTAACATTTAATGTAGTCTTAGAGAATTACAAATTAAAAATCAATTCGAGTAATGTTTAAATACATTGTCTTAGTATTTTCTTACTTGCCTTTTCCTTAAAGCAGAATTTATAATGATTAAGACTGTAGGGCTAAGCATAATTTTAAAACACTTAGCATTGTTTAAAATGAAGCCCTAAGAAGCTAAAAGATAGGGAAATTAAAATTTAACATTGAAAAATAGACAAACATGCTTAATTCAATGCCACTGTTTATCTCGGTGTCACAGCTTATCGGGTTGTGGGAAAGGGCACCAATTACTTCTTTTCAGGTTCCTTTTATTATAAATCAGCCAGCAGCACATTCCCTAGGTAAACAGGCTCCCTACTGCACCCACATTCATATGCAGCCAGGGGATTGCAGCTCTGCAGTCAAAGTTCTTCATTCTGGGATGATGAGTGATGTGTCAACTACAAACAAGCATGTGTAGCCCTCTCCGCAGGCTACCTGCTCACCAATGTTCTATTAATCCATGCCTTATAGAATCTCAGAGGTTTGCTGTGAATATGACCCCTGGAATATGTGGGCAGGAAGCATTTCTACACTCTACATATGCTAATGTGTATTTTCCTTAGTCTCTTGACTTTGCACAGGGACTTACTATCGGAAGTAAAATCCAGTTTCACTCAATGAATACTAGTAAGCTGTTCATCCAGGGGAGATACAATGCCAGAAACTGGGCTCACTCTTCCCTACAAATAAACCCTTACGTTGTGGAAGGGCTTCTGAGCCTGTACTCAAAGCCTGCACACTCAACTGGTCTGAAGAAAAGTTAGGGTTAGTGCTAACATATGCAATTTGACTATAAATTTGATTACACATTCTTCAGCTGCCAGAATTATACCGTAGACAACAAAAGACATGGCCCTTGTTCTTAGACTGCCATTTTCAATTGGATGAACAGAGGCTGTAGCTATGCTGGCATTATTAATAGCAGAATGTATCATTGCACAGTTCTAATACCTTTGCTCATGCTAAGGAACAAAGGTAATTTTTCCCCTAGAAGTCCTTAATGGATTATTATGATTAACTGACTATTTCAAACCCAATCATTTTTTATCAGATCTAGCTTACAATTTTTACCCCTTTGTAGGCTTCTGCATTATTCTAGCTATAATGGGGTTTCTTTATTTGCTGAATTGCCATGTGGTTTGTGTTATGTTTATCAGGATGATCATATTTTGTTTTATACTTATTTGAATAGTTTTTAAAAGTTGAAACTTAATAATTAACAAAATGGTTCTTTCCTCCCCATTAGATTATAAGCTAATGGATATCAAGGACAGTGCCTTAGACATCATTGTTTTCCACAGTGCCTCACGTATAGTTATCAAATGTTGGTTAAGTGATAAATTCTAAGTAGTATGATGGTTTTTTTAGACTGGTCAGGAGATTGGAAAAATAATTTGGAAATTTCCTTCAAACAATGAAGCCATTAAAAAATTGTTATTGTAGGTCAAGATTCAACTTTGACACTAGAGAAATTCAGCCCAAATACCTCTGATCTTTCCTTTGACTTTGAATTGGTGATTTTTAAGAAACAAATATAGAGTAAAACTGGAAAAGTTGAGAGCACTTGGAGGAATTAGAAAGATTAAGCTGCACATTATGGATCTGATAGAGATTAGGAGGAATGGAAATCTCCACACCAAATAGTTCTTTGAAAGCATGAATAACCAAGCAGAGGAGTGGAGGCCAAGCCTTTGTGTTAAGATTTGAAGTCAGGGAGGAAAGTTCTCTATTCCCTCAAAATTTTCTAATTTGAAATCCTATATATACATTAAACTCCAAATAACCAAAAAATTAGTTCCAGTTTTGGGAATGAATGGATCAGATCCTTTCTGATGAGCCTATTTTATTCATGGAACAGAGGAAAGAAGCCCAAGAACCCTAGGTAACTACACTGAAGAGGGGACACTGTCAATTTGCATGATGAAGCCAGAAAGGGATGACGATGAAGCCAAAAGGGAAAATGCTCACTTCACTCTTTTGCCTTGGACAACACTCTCCCCTCCTTCCCCCCGCCCCCCTTTCCACCACACACACAGCCACATCTCCCATTTCCTTTATCTTCTAAATTTAGAAAGTGTTTTTATGAGGTAGGCAAACCGACGTACAATTGTGCTAAACTTTGGTCCTTAGGGTAATGGCTAGTAATTTACTTTTAATCAGTAATATTAACTTGGTCACTGCCCTTGAAAGTAAATCATTATTTTTCGAAATGCCAGCGTGCACAATATTTTCCTGTGTGTGTGTGTGTGTGTGTGTGCCTGCACATGGTATGTTGCCATCTCAGCTGTTTTTTTCATCCTCAAGTTTCCTAACCTCATTACAAAGCCTTGGAATTGGAGCCTCCCCAAACTCCCTGCAGCCTACCTTTGTCCTTTTCCTCTTACAAGCTGCCAAGTCTAATAGAAGTTACAGGTTTGTCAGCATGAACAGAGAGTACAGAAACTGGGTTTGTCAAAAGCTTTCTCTAGCGCTAGACAAAATGGTAATGGGAAGAAATGTAGGAATACTGTTCATAGGAGAACATTTTTACCTGTTGGCAATATGATCCATTAAGGGCTATTAATAATGTCCTCTGCATATGCAGCCCTTTCTCCTGAATAATGTCAAACTGTTTTTGCACAATGAATTAACTCTTACTGCTTCCTGGTGAGAAAGAATTACATTATATATTGCTGAAGAAAGAGAGAAAACCACCAATTGTTCAAGGTAGTAGTGCAAATTAATTTGTTACCCATTTAGCGGTGAGCGAATTTTTAAATAGGCTAAAACATTGGCTTAAGAAAGAAGAAACATTTTCAGTCATGAGGTTTTAGATACCTCAGTGTACAGGTAATGAAGTATCATGGCCTAATTGATATTCTTCAAGCTCTAGAACTTATGAACTCAACTCAAATAGAAACAACTTGCATATATCAGGCACTGTGGAACTGTGGGCTTAAAATATTGCCACCAAACAGGCAAGTAAATGCCATTGATATCTCCAGCTCTTCTAGTCTCTGACATGACTTTAA
Organism: Eptesicus fuscus; assembly: GCF_027574615.1. Taxonomy (NCBI): domain Eukaryota; kingdom Metazoa; phylum Chordata; class Mammalia; order Chiroptera; family Vespertilionidae; genus Eptesicus; species Eptesicus fuscus. The sequence continues at coordinate 31,712,281 of NC_072486.1, forward strand.
GACATGATTTTAGTTCTGTTTTGTTAAAATTGGGGGGTGGGGGGTTATTGGTATGCTATAGTTGGCTGGTATGAGCTCTCAAGAACCATTTATACATATTTCTTCCCAAGTCTGTTTAATGATGTCACATTGATAACTTCAAATTGGCTATAGTGGGAGTATTTATAGTGCAGAAATCAGCAAACATTAATAACCAGTCCCCTCTCAAGTCCTGAAGGTCTGGTTGTTAAACATTGAGCAGCATACCTCCGTGGTAAATTTAACAATTTGGTCTTAAAATCCATTCCCAGAGATTCACATTGGAAAAGCCTGGGAAAGCTATATGGCATGATACTTTAGGTCAGTGTTTTCTATTTGCAGATCACAAGCTATTCATGTGTCATGAAATACATTAGTGCATTGTAATGTGCAGTTTATAAGGAAAGAGAAGAGTTAGAATATAATAGAAAATATCAAAACACTGATCTAAGGCATATAGTAAGGGTGAATATCATTTTCTAAAACATATTGGGGGGTTTATGTGTGTATAAGTGTATGTTTTGGATTTCAAAGTAAAATAATTTCTTTTGAATCCTGGTAATAAAAAGTTTGAAAGTTGCTGTTTTACAAAGTGGGCTCTGTGGTCAAAAAAATGTTTGAATCTACTTCATGACCTTGGCATATGGTCACCTCTCTGTGCCACATTTTATGTATGTGTAAAATAAAGACACTATTACTTGTCTCCTGGATTTGTTTTTAGGATTAAATAAAATCATTAATATAGAACATTAGCTCAAATCTATTAGCTACTAATAGAATTCTTGACAATGAGGATAATTTGTCAATGGCTCCAGTGACATTGAGGGAGCATTCTAGACTATCCATATATCCACCTATAGTCCAAAGCCACTGTTGTGCCTACCTAGTCTTTATTCCTCATTTGGTGAACAGAACCTCTCCCTGCTAATCCTCCAGCATCCTGCCTTTGTCCTGTCTGATTCTTAGGAGCTATGCCATCTTGGGGATTTGCTTGCTGTTTGAATAATGCAAGATGAGCCCCAACCTAGATGTAAATTCTGCTATTGATGGGTACTAAAGGCAATAAAATGCCAAGAGAAGATGGAAAGAAGTGATCACTCAAGAAAAAGATGCAAGGTGCTCACAGCAAATTGATGTATTCTGTTTCTCCAGAAAAACATGTGTTCATCCCTATTTCCTGGATCTCTCCTGTCATACTGAGTTTTATTGGGAGGGGGCTGGGCATCTCTTGTTCTGAGTCTGTCTGGGCTAGAACATGAACTGACTCCTCTGCTAAGAGCAGAATATTTTCTAAGATACTGCCAGCCAATGGTCTTAATTTTTATTATCCCAAGGCATCAAGGGCCTCAACTACAGGAGTTTGGGCCCTAGTGGCTGTGATAAGTATTAGTCTTTAAATTCTATGGCAACTACTGTGCCAACAAGTCTGGTTTGCTGTGTTTCAGGGAGAATCAGTCTCTCTGTGCACATCCAGAATATAACGTGTGGGAAGCGCCTAACAAAAGCCTATAACTTGAGGCATAGATTTTTCAAAGAGCAGGACTCACATGTCTCGTATAGCTTGAACCTTTAAACTGGTTCTGAGTTTATGGTTTTACAAAACCCTCATATAACACAGCCTCAAGGTATGTTTTCCTTTCTTTGTGTTATACCCAAGTTATCAGCATGAAATTATGTCATACAGAGGCCCATTTTCCCAGGCAACAAAGGAGACCAGGGGACACAAAGGAGTGCATACTGTATGAAGCTGCTATGTAAAAGCCAAAGCCAAGCCAAAGCCATCCATGGTGTGGGAAGTGGGGATATATCTCCCTCGTGGGGGATGTGGGAAGTTAGGACTGGAAGGATCATGAGAGTGCTTCTTGAGTGCTGATGATGGCCTGCTTATTGATCTGGATTCTTGTTTTATGAGGGAATTTCAGTTTGTGAAAATTCATCAAGCTGCATAATTATGTATATTACACATCAATGAAGATTTAAAATGAAAAAGCCAGGCTATAGTGAAACAGGATGGGCTAGCTAGCACAGCTGTGTCTCTTTAAAAAAAAGGTTTTCTAGCCCTAGCCAGTTTGGGTCAGTAGACAGAGTGTTGGCATTCAGACTAAAGGGTCATAGGTTCCATTCTGGTCAATCCAAATTGGGTTGCTAGCTTGATCCCCATTCCTAGTTGGGGTGCCTGTGGGAGGCAACCAATTGATGTGTCTCTCTCACATTGATGTTTCTCTCTCCCTCTGTCTCTCCCTTCCACTCTCTATAAATATCAATGGAAAAATATCCTCAGGTGAGGATTAACATCAATAATAAAAAAAAATGGTTTTCTATGATAAATTGGCCACAGGGGTATTGACGTAAACTTACAACTATGGGCTTATTGAGGACACTAACCCTGATGAGGTGAGTAAAATCAGGAGACTTGCCTCACTGTGCATGAGTGTTGGCCATGCAGGGGGCCTTCTTCTCATTAAAATGGAAAGTCAGCCACTTTGTTTGCCTTCCCGTGTCTAAGCAGAAACCAGGAGTCTGAGCACAAATGACAACTACACCAGTTGCAGTAGGTGACAATCCTACCCATGACCTAACTGCTTAGGCTGGGTGGGAATAGAAAGGTGAGAAGCCAGCTCCAGCCGGAGTCTCTGAGCTTCAGGCTCACTCTGAAGTGGCCGACTGCTGCTTTCACAGTGCGTTCTGAAAAGTGAGTGGGATCAATCTCTGGTTTTATTATGTTCCAGCTTTCAAGAAATTCTTTTCAATGTGTTTTAGAAAATCACTAGAGTATCTACTATGTGCCAGGCCCTCTGACAGGTTGCAAGGACATAAGGATGAGTGGGACAGCATCCCTTGCTATATTCAGTAAAAATGGGTTTCTTGGGATTATGTTAACCATCAAAATTTATCCTGGCGAGCACTCCGGTGTGACGAACCTGATGAAAACCAAAGGCTCCTCTCTCATTGTTGTGATTGTTTGCTTTTACCACACAGGTTGGGATAGGTCACAATTTCAGGGTAGGATGGGCAAACTGTCAGGCAGAGTTGCAAGGCTACAGATGCCACTGCTATTCCCAGATGTGGTTAATCTTTGAGCACCACCGTCCTGCCCTCTGGAATGCCTGGTGCCATTTTAGAATACTGAGAAACAGGTGCCCACAGAGGTTAACTCATGGGTCCAAAGGTCAGCAGGTAGCAGTCCTGAGAATATATCCCAGGCATCTGCTTCAATTATCTTCCTTATGCTCCATGGTTCTGGTTACAATGGGCTCTCATATTTAAAAAGCTCACAAATCATTGTATAGAAAGTTGATTTCAATGATCTCTTCTATCTCAATCTTCTAGGTCCACATTTTTTTTTCTCTCAAGCTTTTGTCACATCCTGGTTGTTGTTTTGATTATATTATATTTGGCTTTCTTTGCTCTGTTGCTACTGTTAGATAACATCAATGTCCTATTCATCTTTGTTTCTGACGTTTCAGCCTTCTTCTGCTTGGACTTCGCACACCTTTCTTCTCTTCACTCATCCTATTCAAGATATTGCTCTAAACCTGTATTCTTCACCTGTGATCACTTGAACAGATTCAACTATCTCCTGTCACTGTAAATTTAGTCTTAGCATCACCAGTTTCAATCATTCTACCCACTGACTTCTTTTCTCTGCTCTTTTACAGCTCTTTTTCTTTAGCTTCTAGGAAACACAAAAATAACATCTTATGCTTTTTATTTTCATTCTTAACTCAACATATTTTTCTTTCTAAGTCTGAACAAATTCACCCAGTTGATTAGCTGGTGGGGCTGGTTGGATAATTTGGATTGTCCAACTTACTAAGTATATTATTCTAGATAAAACTTGTGTCACCTGTTTGGTCATAGTCTGTATTGCAAAAGCCTGTCATTGTGAGAAAGTAAACTGTGGTATACATACCTGACAAGCTTTGAACAAACCAGCTATCGTAGCTAAATTGTGAGTTCCAGCAGATCTGTGCAGATTAATATGATCCTTCCTTGCGGTGAATACTGTGTTGCTAGGGACCACATAGCAGGTATGCAAAACACATTAGTTAACTAAATAAATGTTTTCTCTTTTGTTTCACTTTGCATTAAATCCTAGCTATCTTTTCCACTAAATCCTTCCTTCCTGAATGAAAAAAAAATGAACGTTTTGGAACTCACATGCAATTGATTTATATGTGCTCACTTAACTCCTCCCAAGATTTCTGTTGTAAATTGATGAGTAAAACTGGTTTAGTACTACTTGCCCAGACTCCTCAGTTCCTGAGTACTGCAGCAGATCTGTCTGATTCCCAATTCTTTGACCTTTCTTTTATTAGCCCCTGTCTTTGGGAGTTGTGTTGGAACAACCCAGAGGACTCTGAAAGGCAGATAAACAGAGCATAACATGTAGGTCACCTTCAGTGGCTTGTCTTTTTGATGCTTCACTTCCCTTGAACAGATTTGGGCTACCTTCACTTAAATCCCTACAGTGTTATTGCCTCAAAAATAATTTGTCTCATCTATGCATGTTCCGTTTAGTTGCAGAAGACTTTTTCCTCTAGGCTATGGCACTTGAGTGATTCTAAGTAGGGAGGGGGCCTTTGGACATGGATTTGTTTCCACACCTGGCATCCATTAGCCTTCTCATCAGGGCCATCATTGGAACCAACTCCATCCACTGTCCAGATGTCTCTTTAACTGTGGCTTAGCACAAGGCATTTACACCTTGCTGTGTAGCATATATGTGGAGTAATAACCTTGGGGAATTTCAAAAGCCCCGAACTGCAATTCCTGTGAAATTGTAGGCAAAATTACCCCAATGGTGTGGAAGCAGAACTAGCCAAGCATCCCCCTCCACAGCCTACCAGTGACCCATTTCACAATGGGAGAGCTGCCATTTTAGAGGACCTGTGGTGGGACACGCAGATGTTACCCAAAGGATGGCATTTCACATGACACCCAGAGGAAAACCGAGTAATAACAGGAAGGCAGATTTTGTTTATGAACATTCTTTCTTCATTAGGGAGAAAAACTTGTAGTGGTAGTAAGAATTAGAAAATGAGCTCTGATTTTTGTGTGTGTGAGAAATATCACCTTATATTTTAGACAAAAAAAAATGAGCATATGGATTTTCTTAAATATTACTCACGTTGCATGGACTTTACATGAACTTCCTTGCTAGGACATTAGCATCTGAGTGTGTTAAATGATGTATGTGTGTTGACTGAAACAAATCCTTAAACATTTGCCCTCTAATATTCTTCTGCAATGTATTATTAGAGCCGTACAGGCGAGGTTGAGTTGATTTTATGACAACCAATGAACAATAGAACAGGAACCTCATTCTACGAAAATTTTCACAGTATACCTCTTAATGGACTTGTTCCACTGTCCCTTTCTCCAAACAGCCCTATCTTCTGTCACCATTAAATGTGTTCTTATTTTAAAGATCTGAATATTTATAGATTATAAAATGTTTTAGTAGGAAAGCCTTGGATATCACCCAACCTGATCCTTGATGCTCTCAATTCATATGAAGAATAAAGAGTCCTGTGGGGTAAGGCAGGCCCTATATTGAGGTCTTGCTCTTGCCTTGGGAGTTGAATGACATCTCATTTGCAAGTGGTGCATATTTGGGAACATCTGTGTATGCAACACACTGTGCTCAGTTCTTCAAATATATGTTTTTCTTCTGTTACTTTCCCCAAATAATTTGGAATTCCTGCTGACATTTTTCTTCCATTAGACAATCTTGTCCCTTCCCGAGGGGACAATTAGTTAAAGAGTCAGGGATACGGGCGTGGGTGAGCCAATAGAAAAAGGTATTCTATTGTTTAATCACAGGGATTAATGGCAGCCAGCTGTAGGAAACATAAGAGTGTGTTGGCCACATGCTGCTGCTCGGAGAGCAATGGTGAAAAAGTGAAAGGTTAAACCTAAAGCAAAAGGCAAAATGAAAGGTGTATCCACACGCTGTCTCTTGCCAGGTGAGGGAAGAGTGTTTCCTGAGGAAGGCAGCTACTTCAGTCTACTGAGCTTTTGAAAGAGGAAAAGTTAACCACAGGGAGACAGGAGAAACAGCAGTGGACCAAATACAAATGCTAAGTGTTTCCTCACACAAACGTTAGCTCCAGGCTGTGCTGTTTAGTGGGGTGTGAAATCACAATTAACAGAGCAAGGGTTTTGTAAGTGAGCTGAGGCTGCTTCAAATTACATCCTGCTATTAGCTGCTTTTAGAACAGCCACATTGAACAACTCTTTGTTTATTGGACTGTGATATGGTCTTGAAGAAATCATTAATAAACACAGTTGATTATAGTTACACTTACTGTGCTGGTATTTTAGATCTTAACCATTCTAGGATGTTTCCCAGTGTGGGATGCAGAAGCAGGAAATGGGTAGAGTTGATAGCAACCAGAGCTGCTGATACCAAGGAATTCCAACAGAGTCCTCCTGAGTTTTTCATTTATGTACTTCTGTTGAGATCATACCTGGACGCTATTCAGTGTGGTTTAGGCTAAAACTCTTTGATACCTAATGGTGAGTGGGAGCTCAGAAAACACACCTAACCTGTAAGAAGAAAAGAGGCTTTGATGTATGTAGAAGATTAAATACCATAATTGCCCATGTAAAAGCCTTTTTATGAAATAAAATGAACACGGAGAAAATGTGGCCTAAAATATAAAAAATGAACCCATGTCAATTTTCTTCTCCTAAAATGGCATTGAAATCCTTTTTGGCCTCTGTGAGATATTACATGATCCATTATCATTTCTGTTTTGTTACATATTAGTGAAGGTTTAGAAGCTGTAATAGAGAGCACATTTTATGGGTAAAGCATTGTTTTGTTGAGCGTACTGCAACCAAGTTAAGCTGATGTGGCAACTAACTTTTCACCTCGTGGCTCAAGGGGTACCCTGCTTAATTTTTGTCCAGCCAATTAGATGTGTGATAGAATCATGGACACTTACATATGGAAGTGAATTTGCAAACTGTCTTTCCAACTCTGAGGACCTGGAACAGTGAATGGCCTTGTCTACATTATTAAATCCTTTGAAACCAGAGCTAGGACTAGAGCTAAGTTTATGACTCTGACGTCCTCTTGGAGTGTGTTGTCTGCACTATAAGGTGTCAATGATCTTTGCTATACTCCATCTGCAAAGCAATACAGAGTTGACATTAGAATCTGAAGCCGATATGAGGCACATGGCTCATTTCAAATTTTGTCAGGCCAATGTTGCGTGAAGTTTGCCAATCCTATGATTCAAAGAAGCTGATTCCAAATGGTCTGCTTTTCCTAAGAATCACTAAAATCATCCCTGGATCTCTGTCCAATATCCCTTTTGAGTAAAGTGACATAAGCTCTTTGAAACCTGCTTTCCTGATTTGGGCATTAGCAAATGCATCAGGCTAGAAATTCATCCTGGCTTAGAAGTTGAAACAAAGGTGATGAAGGCCACGGCTGGATTCTGATGAGTTACATGGCCTTAGAAAATGTCTGAACTTTAGTTTTCTAGTCCTTAGAACAAAGGGGTTGAGCTGAATGATCTCCGAGGTACTCTCTAACTTGCACATTTGTTTCCCCTTCTAAGTTCAGTGTTGACAAATATTTCTGGAATTCTAGCAGTCTAACTTAGTAACACTCTTCTAAAATCTCATACAGATTTCTACTGGAGTTATTAAAAAACAAAACTATATGTATTTTATACATGGCTGACCCTCTGCAATCATATATTTGGTTTGGTTTCTCAGGGATGGGGATACATTAGGCCCATCCTGCCATTCTTTCTCATTTGTCCACCACCCGGCCCCTGCAAGGATGGAACATAAACTAAAGATTAGAGAGTTGGATAAGGAAAACCCTAGAAAAACATGCTCAAGATCTCAATACTATTGAAAGATATTTACTGTTTGCTGCCTACCCATAAGAAGCTTTTTATTTTTGACAACATTTGAAGAAGAGGAAGGGAGGAAGAAAATGATAAATTCTTATTAAGAGCCTACATTGTTTTAAGCGTGGGACTAGACCTATACGTACATTGCCAAGTTGTTTCTCTCCATCATTCATTTATATAAACTAATCTCAATCAGTGGCCTTATGTGCCAGGCACCCACAATGCGGAGGTGAATGGGACAGACGTAGTCTTTGTCCTCCATGAGCTCACTTCATCAGGTAGGTATATAACATCAACTTTACACAAAAGAAGTTCCTGCACTTTTGTAAAACTATAGCTTTCTTTTAGAAATTCTGAAAATGTGGCCCTTCTTTTAAAAATTCCTCCTAAGCCATGAATATAACAATAATTGGATATGGGTACACATTTTACTATAATGATGATATAGAATATTTTGTCCAAAATCTTCTCTCTCCAAAGGCCCAATTTCATAGTCTTCCAAGTTCTTGGTAAGCAGCTCTGCAGGAAGGCACTCATACCATGATGGAATAGAGAGGCCAGGCGACTTCTCCAAGGTCACAGAGTGAGGTGGCAGTAAGCCCTGGAACCACGGTGTCTACAGATGTCTGGGAATGATTTCTGGTTGTTGTTTTTTTCCACCTTCATGATGGTTTAGTCAGATTTTTCTGGTGTCCAAGTTTCCAGGTTTGGAGGGTGGTGTTCTAAACCTTGCAGCGGTTGGCCCCTGCCTTCTCTAAGGTGGGCCAGTACTGAAACGAGAGAGGCCCCTCTCTCTCTCCTTGGGCCAATGCCCCACTGTACCCCAGCAGCATGCTGCGAATAATTAGATAAAGCATACCTCCCACTGCCCTTGGGGGCTTTGGGCACACCTGCCAAGTCAAATACACTTTATCTCAGTCAAGCATTGCCTGTCCCTCTGCTGTGGCCAAATGCCCAGACATTTTGCTGTTGTTGAACAAAGCCAATTGGAGAAGAAAATGACCCAAATGTCAGCACTCGGAGAGTTGTGAGATCTAAGGGAAATTTCCATAAGGTAACATATGCAAATGAGAAAGTCTAGCTTTCCTTCTCCTCATAAATCAGCCTTATCACACTGGCCATGAACTGCCAAGACAGCCAGTGTACCTAGATTTGGCCCCAGCGGTTGGCTAGGAGCCCAAGGGCCTGGGCATGAGGAATAAAGCAGAGCCCATTTCTGCTTCCACTGGTCACTATTCCGCACGCTTCCAAGAGTGCTTTCCTTGCATCTCTATCCCTACCCTTGTTCTGGTCCCCATGCTGGACTCCCTTTAAGTTCCTTAGGAGCATACTCAGCTCCTTATTTGTCTGTTCCTACTCCAGAATGTTGACACACATAGTAGACGTTGGACTCTTACCTCTGAGATGGCAGTGCTCACCCACACCCTCACATTGCAGATATGGGGACAGAAGCTGGAAGCTTCTGTGATGCCACTAAATGTTACCGTGTAGTTGGAAGCTGTGAGGATTAGGCAATTGTGGCATATTGTGTGCAAAGAGGTAAAGGGTAGTATATGTTATATACTACCCAGCCTTCTCTAAGGTGGGCCTAGTGGAACCTAGTGGAAACCCATGGCAAGTGGTCTGTTGGGAAATCTTTGTGACTCCTGCTTCTGTGGGCAATATTTCCTTTTAGTGGGAAGTTCTTCATGGTCTCCATTGTAGGGTAGAACCAACATAGCCTCTGCAATATTCTTCAGGGCCCCAGAGTATCTGGGAGAAACGCCAGTGTTACATTAGAGTGCTGCAGGGGGCAAGCGTTTCGGGCACTGCACACCTGTTATTGTACTCCTTAAGGAAAAGCTTTACATTCTCTAACATGGCGCTTGGCGCAGACTCAGCCACAAGCATCCTCCTAGAGGGGAAGGTGAGTTGTGCTGCTGGTGAAGCATAGGGGGCAGTGCCCATAACGGGGCTTTTTGTAGTGGATTTACAGGGAGCTAGATTGGGTCACTGATATTGCCAGTTGCTTTAGGATCTTAAACAACTCTTTGTGTCTCAGTTTTTTTCATCTGTAATATAATGCTAATAACACCTACCTCATAATGTTGTTTGTGAACTTAAATGAGATATGTTCACAGATGTGCTGTGTAAATTATAAAAATCCTTACAGTGGAATACCTTATGTCTTAGCTAGCTCACGTTTTTTTGTTTTGTTTTGTTTTGTTTTTAATCCTCACCCAAGGATATTTTTCCATTGATTTTTAAGGAGAGGGAAAGACAGAGAGAATCATCGATTGGTTGCCTCCTGCACAAGCCCCAACCAGGGCCCAGGCCGGGGAGGAGCCTGCAACCAAGGTATATGCCCTTGGCCAAACTGGCTAAGGCTGCCAGCTCACTTCTTGAGATATATATATATATATATATATATATATATATATATATATATGGCTAATATGCTAAGTGTCTGACCATCCGAGCAGTCACTATGATGCACACTGACCACCAGGGGCAGATGCTCAACACAGGAGCTGCCAAGCTGCAGTGGCATGGCAACGGAGGTTCTTGGGTGATGCACCCTGAAACAAGAGAGGAGGGGGCCCTATTTCTCGTGGGGTCACACAATTCCACCTTCAGCCATGGGTTATGTTGCTGCTAGGACACTCTCGGCCATGAATTTGGTTTACTGCACATTTGCGGTTGTGTTCCATACCCTGTATGACAGCAACTTTGCAGAGTGCCCTCTTGCACTCCGGGACCCTCAGGGGATGTCAGAGAGCCAGTTTCAGCCCAATCCCCACAGGCCAGGTTGAGTGACCCCCACCTGCCGGAGGGACCCCACTCACTCCACAGACACCAGGGAGGGACCACGGGAGGTTGGCTCCAGGGCGTGTCCAGCCCATCTCGCCCAGTCCTGACCCACCAGCCACCTTCTCATTAATTTCCTTTCAATGTGCACAAATCCGTGCACCAGGTCACTAGTTACATATAAAAATGGTTTGGGTCAGGCTTGAAATTAATTAGTTCATTAGTGTATATATAATGGATTTAGAGAAGGTGCTGAGCACTCCCTTGCACCTTACAGAGATAATGGTCTTCAGCTTCTTACTAGGCCTGCAAGCCCATTGCTAGATTTGTTTCTCATACCCACAAGTTTCTTATCTATATATGTAAAAGCCTAAGAGACCATTATGGTAGAACAACCAGAACGACCAGTTGCTATGATATGCATAACCAGGGGGCAGATGCTCAACACAGAAGCTGTCCCCTGGTGGTCAGTGCGCTCCCACAGGGGAAGTGCTGCTCAGCCAGAAGCCAGGCTCACGGCTGGTGAGCGCAACTGCCACAGCGGGAGCCTCTCCTGACTCCTCGGCTGCACTACCGAGTGGTGGCAGCAGGCGCAGCAGGCCAGGATGAGCATGAGTGGCGCAGCGCCTAGCCCCGATTCAGGCTCCTCTCTGGCTGTCTGCCACTTGGTCCACTGCTACATCCCCTGAGGGGTCCCGGACTGCAAGAGGGATGTCCGACTGCCAGCTTAGGTCCGGTCCCAGTGCTGTTCTCTGTAGAAGGTGGTCAGTCTGAACAACTCAGTGACTCAGGGAAGCGCAGGGAACTCAGGGTGAGCCTGCCTCCACGATTGACTCACCCACTCGATGGTGTTCACAGGACAGACTGTGGTGGCCCAGCCCGTGCATGTGCAGCAGCTGCTGAAGCTCAAGTAGCAGGCCATGCAGCAGCAGAAGGCCATCCAGCCACAAGCTGGCAGGCAGACATCCCCTGAGGGTCCCAGACTGCAAGAGGGCACAGGCCGGGCTGAGGGACCCTCCCCGCCACTGCACGAATGTCATGCACTGGGCCTCTAGTTATAATATAAATTCCACTGGCAAGAGTATATCATAAACTTTTTTTTTTCCAATCAATAGAGGACATTTTTAGATGTCCAGGGTGAATAGTTGCTATAAAAGTTCTAAAAACAAACATTGTCAACCTAATTTGCCCTTGTCACAGGGCTGAGGAGGAGGCAGGGTTGCAGACTGAATCTCAGAATAAGCACAATATACACAGCTTCAAGGGGAAATAAGCATGAGATGTGAACATTATTTTTGATAGAGAAGACTGAAGGACCATAACATCTCTACAAATTCTCTTCAAGTGATTATAGTTTTCTATTTTTTTTTCCAGAGAATATGCTTTCCTGAGTCACGTATGTGTGTCTCTGTGTGTGTCGAGGGAGAGGAGATATTACAGGTGGTGGTATCATGGGGTTTAGCTCCCACCTTGCAATTTCTCTCAGAAAGTTCTTATTTCTGCCCCAAAGCAGAGAATTTTATTTGAATCTTCCTGTGGTTTTCATTTTTCATGACCTGACATTAAAACATATGCAGAGAGGGGCTACGACATTACCTTTTTGCATAAAACATATAATATTATATAATTTTCAGTTTCAAAATGATGAGGGCATATGCCATGACATAGGGAGAAAAATTCTTGCTTAGAGTCATGGCTCTATGATTCCAGGCTATTGGACTTTGGGCAAGCTGTTTAACATTTCTGAGCTTTAGTCTCCACATCTGTAAAGTGGGGAAAAAGATGTTGACCTCTGCTTATTCTTGTGATGTTTAAGTAAGATAATACATTCAAAATGGCTGACATACAGGAGGTATCCCAAAGTGCTCCCATTGTCCCTTTGTAGTTTGGAGCTGTAGAAATGGTGAGAGGTCACAGAAAAGAAATAAAACTCAGTCCTTTAGGGCTATAAACCACTTTCCCAAAAGTGCTTTGCAAAGCTCACCTGACTCACAGGGTCTATCTCTTACTGCGGTGGAATTCAGGAAGAATCCTTTGCTCAAAGAAATCTTTGCTCAAAACTGCTCAGTGGCTCAATGTCCTATTTAAGCATGTCTTAAACTCTTCTGCTGGTTTCTCAAGTTTTTATAGTCTATATTATAAACTACTTATGCAGCCTAATTTCTTGCTAACCTCCCCAATACATCTATTTTATTCATTGGTATGGCAGATTGTATTTTCCAAAAAAAATGTCTGGTCCCCATACTCTTCCAGAACCACGCTCCTTAACAGGTGGGGCCTATTTTCCCTCTGCCTTGAACGTGGGCAGGAGTTTGTGACCCCCTTGTGAATAAAATGAAGGGCAAGTGCCAGCTGCTGTGTGACGTGGTGTCTAGGTTGTGAAAAGTGATTGGGCTGCCTGCTCCTGCTACTTTCTCTGCCTAGGGGTGCTCACCTTTGGAGCTCAGATACCTGGCTATGAAGGAGCTGAGCAGCCACGTGGAGAGGCTTGTGTGAGAGGCCAGCTGGCAGCACCTAGCTGAGGACCCAGCAGACACCCAGGATCAACACCAGACATTTGTGAGCAAGTCTTCAGGGGGTTCCAGCCCCCAGTCTCGAGCTGCCCAGATATGGTGAGTGAGTGGAGGAGAAATGAGTTGTCTCCACCAAGCTCTGCCTAAATTGTAGCTTTGTGAGAAAAGTTAATGTTATGATTTCAACTATTAAATTTTGGGGTGGTTTGTTATACAACAATAGATAATCGAAACGACTTGGGGGTCTGCTTCTCCTTTTTATACACAGGTTTCTGCAGGATAAAAGACCGTTCTCTATTTTTTTACTTGGAGGACAAATCTATGCTGGGCACACCACAAATACCACAAAAATGGCCTTTAGTGATCATCTAATCCAGTAAGTTACAAACAATTTCAGAGCCAATTTTTTTGTTTGTTTGTTTGTTTAAAGAGATGTCCTGGGCACTATCTTCTTGTGATCCTGATGAGAAAGATCTGGGGTGGTGCCCAGAAATATAGTTAAAAGCCTCCTGATAAGTACCTAGATTTGGAAACCACTGATGTAATTTACTCTTCTAACCTCAAAGACGCAGGAATAGGCCCAGAGGCAGGATTTAACTTGTCTTAGGTAGCAAAGCAAATGAGCAGAGCTGCAGGTGGAACTCGGCACTCTGTCCCCCACACTGGCTTATCTTTGAAAACACCTTTCCTCATAGATAATGCCCATAGTTGGTTAGAGATATAAACTTACATCCTGCACCATCTGTTCATCACAGTATAAGTCTATAATGCATCTATCTCTGCCCCATAACACACAGTATTTTATTTTTTTCAAGTGGATGAGATGTTTCCATGCTTTCACAGGGTCTGGGTTAGAAAGGCCCCGGAGTACACTGCAAGAGGGGGAAATGGTGGGATAGAGATGACTATTTTCTCTTTGCCTGACTGCCAAGGTCAGTCCCCACACACATCTATGTTTCTTCCTTCATCTGCTTGCAAAGGTTGAATGAGACATGACTGTGAAGGTTGATCCCCAGCTGACATGCTCACAATGTGCCACAGGGAAAAATGGATGAGGTGAAACCCTTTCCATCGCGCTGGGGGGAAGATGACAGATCGATCAAGGCAGGTCCTGGATGAATGAAGTGCAGGAACGAAGTCAATAGTTGGAAGTCCTTGCAAAAGACTTCTTTCTGCTTTCCCAGGGCTTCCGCTAGCGATAGATTGATTTTTGAAATGACTCAAAAATTTTTGAGTGTCTTACATCACCAACATCAACGTTCAGCCTGCCTCTGCCATAATTTGACTTTTAAATCTTGAATTCATTTTTGAAATTTCCTGATGGACCTTTTGTTTTTATTCGGTTGGTTTTGGGGTTACAAACTTTCCTCTCAAACTTGATTTTGAAAACGCAGAGATATTTATCTTTTTTATTCTGGTTAGGGCTCATTTTTTGGTTTTCACTGGCAATGAGCCTGATGTGTGCAAATTTTCTTTTGTCAAAAGTTCTTACTTTTTAAATGGATTTGGTTGCTGTTTTTGAACCAAGAGAGCATTTATCTTATCTTCTGCTCCCTGGTCGCGATATTCCAGGTTAAGAGAACACGAATTACCCCAGGAACAGTTACTCTAAGGGCAAGTTGCATTTACTTTTTCCTGCTCATAATGGAAACTGGACAGATGGAATGGTCATCAGATCTCATTAACTGCCTCTCCTGTTGTTACACACTTCACAATTGGGAACCCCTCTCCCCAGCCAGTTTGTAAAGTTTCTCATTTACATTTGATTTGCTAACATTTGATTATCTCTGTGGGCATTTTCTTGAGGTTTGTATGTTTTGTTTTTGGCATTAATTTGAACCTTTTTTAAAAGAGAGAAACATGGATCATCTGCCTCCTGCGTGCCCCCTATGGGGACTGACCCAGCAACCCAGGCATGTGCCCCAAATGGGAATGGAACTGGTGACCTCTTGGTTCATGGGTCGATGCTCAACCACTGAGCCATACTGGCTGGGCAGTTCATTTGAACTTTTAATAATAATAGCTAATATTTCTGAATGCTCACAATTGTTTCAAGCACATTTTATTAATACTAGCATTATTTTGTTGAATCCTCACAATATCCTAGTGAAGCAGATGATATTATTTCCACTTTAGAGACGAGGAAACTGAAGAACGAAATGAGGATATGTAAGTTGCCAAAGAACACAAAACTGGTAGAAGGGCGTAATCATGTACTCTTGTCCCTAGCAATAAATTCCCTTTTCCTATCTTCTGTGTGGCCTTTAGGTTTCAGTTTACCTTAGTCCCGTGGTCCGCAAACTGCGGCTCGCGAGCCACATGCGGCTCTTTGGCCCCTTGAGTGTGGCTCTTCCACAAAATACCATGGCCTGGGTGAGTCTATTTTGAAGAAGTGGCATTAGAAGAAGTTTAAGTTTAAAAAATTTGGCTCTCAAAAGACATTTCAATCGTTGTACTGTTGATATTTGGCTCTGTTGACTAATGAGTTTGCAGACCACTGCCTGAGTCCAGCTTCATCCAAGTTGTCTTATTCAATATTTATTAGAATCACCTGGAGGGCTTGTTAAACCACCAATTGCCCGGCTCCACTACAGTTTCTGTTTCTGGAGGGGGCCCCAGCCTTTGCACCACAGATGGTCAGATGATGTGGCTTCTGCTGGTCTGGGACAGCCCTTTGAGAAGCACGGTTCAGTTCATTCCCTCCAGGTAAAGTGAAGACCGTTCTACTTAGCTAATTCCATAAAAATTAAGGCACTCTTTTACCTCTTTTGTTGCTTCCTAGAAAGAGAATTATGCATGCTTTATAATTTTTCTTTTCTCCTTCTAAAGATTGTGGTGGCGGCGGCCTCAGATTAAGGCTGGTTCCTTACATTTCCGCGACTCTTTGGCTGAACGGCCACCATAGATCGTATGCAGACAACGGGAAGCTTGATCATTCCATGGCTGTGGTTGGGCACAGCCATCTGTAGCCCGTCACTTCAAGGGCTTTCTCAAATCCTAATGGTTCAAGAAATGCAGGCTGGTGCTCTGTAGACTAAACCATTTATTTCTTAGCTCTTTTGCTATGGCGGACATTTAGTTTTGGCCGACATTAATGGGCAGGGTGGTCTGATTTTTAATTTACCAAAGCCTTCCTATTCTTTGTTTTCAGTTCATTGAACATTTACCTTGTTGGTGGTCCGTTTTTATCAGAGCCAGTTATTCTTGGCTCACTGTTAAACTTGGTCTGTCGGTAGAACTTTGAATTGATGTGAGTTAAATGATTAATTATGGAATATCATGGAAGTACTCAAGAAAGATATGAGACAAGGACAATAGTGTAGTAGGCTTGGGGGTGTGTGTGTGTGTGTGTGTGTGCTGCAGGGTGGAGAAGGTAAATGAGGGGGGAGGAGGGCGAAAGGGGACATCTGTAATACTTTCAACAATAAGGATAAATTAAAAAAAAAAAAAAGAAAGATGAGAAGATCAGGGAGATGAAAGGATCCCGAGAGTTCCATCCATGTGGTGTATGCGCAGAGAGCAGCATTGGTATAAGAAGTGGGTAAAATGTCCAAAAGGCATCTCAGTGTGAAGAGGCCCAGGTGTGCCTCGTTGGTGAAATTTACTGCCCTTCACCTACCGCTCTACCACCTGGTAACTGGGGTCAGGAAACGGGGATGTAATTGAAACTGTCGGGACATTTTGTCATTCTGAGGAGTACATGGTACCCTAGGCTGCTTTTGGTCCATGGACCGTGCAATTATAAGGCATTTGAGTTGGCAATCTTAAAAACCTTCCAAAGCACCCCAAAACCTAAAATATGTGGATTTGGCATCTCCCGGTTTAGTTCTATTTAGCCATTCTTTCTGGGAGCAAAGGAGTCAACGTGAGGACTGGGGATGACTACAAATAGAGTCTGTGAAATCATCCAGTCACTAGTTCTTGACCCTCTACGCTGTCCGTCCCTGGGTGGGCACTGAGCATAGCAAAAAATTAAAAGTATATGGCTCCTTCCTGCCCTCAGCTCCTTGCCAATCAATCAGGGATGCTCACTGTAACCGCACTGCGACCCTGTTGCCTACAAAATGTTCCCAGCAGAGCGACAACTTCGACATCTGGGAAATGCTCTGTGTCAGATCTGACAAAGGAGCCTCTAAATGGCGGGTTAAATGTGCACCATAGATTTCACCTTGAACTAAGTGGGACATGCTGGAATCATAATGCGAGTATTTCCCCTTCTAGTCTGCCAGCTCATCGATGGATAGATCGGCCGATGCTGACTGTTCCATTATGGATTTGCCATTATATTTCATCCTCTTTTCTTCTACAGCCACTTTAAAGATCCTATTTATTTTGTGTTTTGACCTGCCCCTGTGGAGGCTGTTTGAACCCTGATTAACTACTAGCAAAGCTGCCCCTTGGTAAATTTCTGGAGATCTGTGTCCCAAATAAATGTGTCATAAAAAATATTTTTATCAGATTCTTCTCAGATATATCTTTCGAAGGTGAAATAAGGAAATGATAGTAGATGAAAGCTCATATTGTGAAAGCAGTTATTTATTGTGCTTAATGCTAACCGTTATGTCCCTGGCATTGTGTTGCACACAGCCTGCTTTACTGTATGCAGCTCATCTGTGAGGTAGGCAGGATTGGTCCTGCTTTGTAAGTGAAATAGCCACTTTTCAGGGAATTTTAGTAAGTGCACGAGAAGCACAGAATTGTAGGTCTGAGCCCAGTTCTGTATCCCGTTGTGTCTTGCTGGGCAGGTGAAGCAAGTTCTAAATCACCCACCAAATGCACTCCCTTTGCTGCTGTGAAACGCATGTGGAGTGCTAAGCACTGGCTCGGTTCTTAGAAGGCACTGATTAGACATCAGCTGTCACCAATCAAAGGCACAGTCAGCATTCAGCTCTGGAGCTTTTTGTCTGAGTTCACCTCATGAGCCCAAGACTCTTCTTGTTTCTGTTTTCATGAGGAATTAAAATCTGATCTAGCAGGTACATTTGGCTGTTCATGAAGGAACCACAGCCATGATCATTTCTGAAGTGGAATTAGATGATTTCTATTCTTTATGGTCCTTAGTAACAGTGTTGAGGGCTTCTGCGTGATAGTAAAAGCAAGTACTATTTTTCTGCTGAGCCTCTTAGGAGGATTTCATTAGATAAGAATTCAATTTTAAAGAAATGCACATAAAACCAAGATGGCGGCATAGGTTAAACACCTAACCTGCAGCCGGGCACAACAATTTCAAAAATACAACTAGAGATCAGAACGGACATCGTCCAGAACCACAGGAGAGCTGGCGGACTGAAATGCCCACAGCTGGGGGGGAAGGAGAAGGCCACGGGGACAGTCGGGGAAGCCGTAAAAGCCTGAGGTATGGAGAAACGGGCGGAGACACGA
Source organism: Eptesicus fuscus (assembly GCF_027574615.1). Classification (NCBI taxonomy): domain Eukaryota; kingdom Metazoa; phylum Chordata; class Mammalia; order Chiroptera; family Vespertilionidae; genus Eptesicus; species Eptesicus fuscus. The sequence goes on from NC_072486.1 coordinate 31,730,858, forward strand.
GCACACGCGCCTGCGGGGAGGATGGAACCGGAGAGGAGGGGGCGGCTGATGACCTGGCCGGAGTTCACTGGCAGGAAGGAGATAAAGGCTCCGGAGTGCGCTGAGCACCGGCTCCGATTGCACTGAACCCCATTCCGGGCGAAACCCTGGGAAACTCACTCACTTTCGCAACTCCGCCGCCCCCGCAGGCCGCCCGGCCCGGGACGCTGGGGACGCCGCCGCAGCGGCGGTGCCCGGAGCCCGGCGGCCTCCCAGCACCCGTCCCCGCCGCGCAGCCCCCGCGCGCCTGGTTCCGCGGGCCGCGCGCCCCGCACACCGGACGGAGGCCCGGGCGCCCTCTCCGTGCACCTCCCGGCGGCGCTAGACTTCAGTAGAGTTGACTGAATTCAAGGGATTAAGAAGTATAAATTGGGGGGACGCCGCGGCGGCGACGTCCGGAACACGGCGATGGCGGTGCCTGGAGCTCGGCGGCCGCCCAGCGCCCGTCCCAGCCGCGCAGCCCTCGCGCGCCTGGTTCCGCGGGACGCGCGCACCGCGCACCGGACGGAGGCCCGGGCGCCCTTTCCGTGCACCTCCCGGCGGCGCTAGACTTCAGTAGAGTTGACTGAATTCAAGGGATTAAAAAGTATAAATTGGGGGGACGCCGCAGCGGCGACGTCCGGAACACGGAGATGGCGGTGCCTGGAGCTCGGCGGCCGCCCAGCGCCCGTCCCAGCCGCGCAGCCCTCGCGCGCCTGGTTCCGCGGGACGCGTGCACCGCGCACCGGACGGAGGCCCGGGCGCCCTTTCCGTGCACCTCCCGGCGGCGCTAGACTTCAGTAGAGTTGACTGAAATGAAGGGATTAAGAAGTACAAATTGAGAAGTTTGAAAAAGATGGCGGCGGAGGTTAAAGGCTGTTCTGTTGCCTCGCACCCAGCGAAATCGGAGGGGATGAGGTGTGGAGGTGCGTGGGTCTGGCTGGTGGCGGGGGAAAGGGGCTTTTGTTCCAAACCTAAGGGAGATTAGCTCTCCATCACCCTGAAACCCATCTTCTGGCGAACCCCGGGAGACCCAGATGCCTGCGGGGAGAGGCGGGACTCTTGCAGAGGTGCGCCCAGCAATCAGTGTTTGCTGCGCTGGAGTGCGGAACGAGGGGACTTAGATACATGGAAGGCAGAAGGACCAGACTCACAGCCATCGAGGCTCGCCGCACCATGGCCTGTTGGCGCCCTGAGACCCCGCCCCGCCCTGGGACCCGCCCCGCATGTTTTGAAGACCTGCCCCGCAAGTCTTGCAGGCACACCTGCGCCCCAAGCAACGGCTTATGCATGTGGGTGGCCTGCCCTCTGGCAGCGGACCAGATGATCTGCTGTTCTAGTCGGACCAGGGCCACTCAGACAGGAGGAAGAAACTACAGTTTTTGCTGTAATCCTTGCTGAGTGCCTAAGGCAGTAGCTGATCTACACCCCATTGGAGACCCAGAAACGAGGGCATCTATTGGTCTGTGGGAGATGACACCAGATTTCAACCACGTGCATAAGGGACACATTCAACGGGAATATTCAGTGAGCGCCAAAGCTTTGCTGCACCAAGACCCGGCCCATAAACGTGTCTCCTGCACAGCAACTCTTCCTTTATAGACAAAGAGAGCCCCCCCAGTGACACCAACAACAATCAAGACTTAACTATACAAAGGAGGACCAAGATGGAGGCATAGGGCGGAAGCCTGATTGTTGCCTACCACAACAACTTTGAGACTACGACAAGAGAGCAGAGCAGACACCATCCAAGACCACCATAGGGCTGGCTGAGTAGATGCTCTACAACTAGAATAAAAGAGGGGTATGTGGGATGATGCTGATGCCGGTGACCCAAAGACCACACTTTAAGAACTACAGCTCAGGCGACACAAAAGAACTATGGCTCAGGCGATACAACAGCGGCCTGGAACGTGCTCGGCGCAGTTCCCCCGGCGGTCTCCGGCTGAGGGGACGGCTCCACTGGCAGCCAAGCACGGACAGACGAGCCCCTATGAGACATGGGGTGGGAGACTCCGCGCTTGCTGACCTCTGAGTCCGTCAAGAATCTCAACGCCCCAGAAGCGGCCAGGTGCGCATGCTCGGCGACCGGCCACCTATGCAGACCCAAGGGCCGACGCAGCGACGCCAGACTGGCCCACCGCCATGCACCGGGTGCACCGGAACTTCGCCAAGCCGCCGCCCGACGAGTTCTGCAGCAGCCATACTGGAGCTCTGGAAGGATGGCCAGGGGAATTGCTGAGGGGGGATTGACCGGCAGGAATTGGGATCGGGAAGACGGGGCCCCGCTGAGACCCGGGTGCGGGCGGGGTTGCGCGCCTCTGGACTCGGGTGTGGTCCCACGCCTCTGGGTATAAGTGAGGCCTCACGTCCCTGGGTCTAGGTGAGGCCACATGCCCCTGGGTCCAGGTGAGGCCGGACTCCGGGTCCAGGTGAGGCCAAGTGCCCCTGGACCCGGATGACGCTGGACCCCATGCCCGGGCGAGGCCAAGCGCCCCTGGGTCTGGGAGAGCCCACACACCTCTGGGTCCAGGCGAGACCATGTGTCCCTGGATCCGGGTGAGGCTGCGTGCACCTAGGCCCGGGTGAGCCCAAGTGGCCCTGGGTCTGGGAGAGGCCAAGCGTCCCTGGGTGCGGGGGAGACCATGTGTCCCTGGATCCGGGTGAGGCCTCGTGCACCTAGGCCCGGGTGAGGCCACGTGCCCCTGGGTCTGGGAGAGGCCAAGCTTCCCTGGGTCCGGGCGAGACCATGCGTCCCTGGATCCGGATGAGGCCTCGTGCACCTAGGCCCGGGTGAGCCCAAGTGGCCCTGGGTCGGGGAGAGGCCAAGCGTCCCTGGGTCCGGGTGAGACCATGTGTCCCTGGATCCGGGTGAGGCCTCGTGCACCTAGGCCCGGGTGAGCCCAAGTGGCCCTGGGTCGGGGAGAGGCCAAGCGTCCCTGGGTCCGGGTGAGACCATGTGTCCCTGGATCCGGGTGAGGCCACGTGCACCTAGGCCCGGGTGAGCCCAAGTGGCCCTGGGTCTGGGAGAGGCCAAGCGTCCCTGGGTCCGGGTGAGACCATGTGTCCCTGGATCCGGGTGAGGCCTCGTGCACCTAGGCCCGGGTGAGCCCAAGTGGCCCTGGGTCTGGGAGAGGCCAAGTGTCCCTGGGTCCGGGTGAGACCATGTGTCCCAGGATCCGGGTGAGGCCTCGTGCACCTAGGCCCGGGTGAGCCCAAGTGGCCCTGGGTCTGGGAGAGGCCAAGCGTCCCTGGGTCCGGGTGAGACCATGCGTCCCTGGATCCGGATGAGGCCTCGTGCACCTAGGCCCGGGTGAGCCCAAGAGGCCCTGGGTCTGGGAGAGGCCAAGCGTCCCTGGGTCCGGGTGAGACCATGTGTCCCTGGATCCGGGTGAGGCCTCGTGCACCTAGGCCCGGGTGAGCCCAAGTGGCCCTGGGTCTGGGAGAGGCCAAGCGTCCCTGGGTCCGGGTGAGACCATGCATCCCTGGATCCGGATGAGGCCTCGTGCGCCTAGGCCCGGGTGAGCCCAAGAGGCCCTGGGTCTGGGAGAGGCCAAGCGTCCCTGGGTCCGGGTGAGACCATGTGTCCCTGGATCCGGATGAGGCCTCGTGCACCTAGGCCCGGGTGAGCCCAAGAGGCCCTGGGTCTGGGAGAGGCCAAGCGTCCCTGGGTCCGGGTGAGACCATGTGTCCCTGGATCCGGGTGAGGCCTCGTGCACCTAGGCCCGGGTGAGCCCAAGTGGCCCTGGGTCTGGGAGAGGCCAAGCGTCCCTGGGTCCGGGTGAGACCATGTGTCCCTGGATCCGGGTGAGGCCTCGTGCACCTAGGCCCGGGTGAGCCCAAGTGGCCCTGGGTCTGGGAGAGGCCAAGCGTCCCTGGGTCCGGGTGAGACCATGTGTCCCTGGATCCGGGTGAGGCCTCGTGCACCTAGGCCCGGGTGAGCCCAAGTGGCCCTGGGTCTGGGAGAGGCCAAGCGTCCCTGGGTCCGGGTGAGACCATGTGTCCCTGGATCCGGGTGAGGCCTCGTGCACCTAGGCCCGGGTGAGCCCAAGTGGCCCTGGGTCTGGGAGAGGCCAAGCATCCCTGGGTCCGGGTGAGACCATGTGTCCCAGGATCCGGGTGAGGCCTCGTGCACCTAGGCCCGGGTGAGCCCAAGTGGCCCTGGGTCTGGGAGAGGCCAAGCGTCCCTGGGTCCGGGTGAGACCATGTGTCCCTGGATCCGGGTGAGGCCTCGTGCACCTAGGCCCGGGTGAGCCCAAGTGGCCCTGGGTCTGGGAGAGGCCAAGCGTCCCTGGGTCCGGGTGAGACCATGTGTCCCTGGATCCGGGTGAGGCCTCGTGCACCTAGGCCCGGGTGAGCCCAAGTGGCCCTGGGTCTGGGAGAGGCCAAGCGTCCCTGGGTCCGGGTGAGACCATGTGTCCCTGGATCCGGGTGAGGCCTCGTGCACCTAGGCCCGGGTGAGCCCAAGAGGCCCTGGGTCTGGGAGAGGCCAAGCGTCCCTGGGTCCGGGTGAGACCATGTGTCCCTGGATCCGGATGAGGCCTCGTGCACCTAGGCCCGGGTGAGCCCAAGTGGCCCTGGGTCTGGGAGTGGCCAAACGTTCCTGGGTCTGGGTGTGACCGTGTGTCCCTGGATCCGAGTGAGGCCTCGTGAACCTAGGCCCGGGTGAGGCCACGTGCCCCTGGGTCTGGGAGAGGCCAAGCGTCCCTGGGTCCGGGTGAGACCATGCGTCCCTGGATCCGGATGAGGCCTCGTGCACCTAGGCCCGGGTGAGCCCAAGTGGCCCTGGGTCTGGGAGAGGCCAAGCGTCCCTGGGTCCGGGAGAGACCATGTGTCCCTGGATCCAGGTGAGGCCTTGTGCAACTAAGCCCGGGTGAGGCCACGTGCCCCTGGGTCTGGGAGAGGCCAAGTGTCCTTGGGTACGGGTGAAGCCAGATCCTGGGACCGGGTGAGGCCGTGCGCCCCTGGATCCATCCGGGTGAGGCTGGGTCCCAGGCCCGGGTGAGAACACGCGCCCCTTGGATATGGGTGAGGCCACGTGCCCCTTAGTCCAGGTGACGCCGTGCCCCTGGGATCGGCCGAGACCAAACCAGAGGGAGTCAGACCTCCATTACCACCATTTGTCCACCATCAAGAGCTGAGGGGTCAGTGCTGACATGTACACATAAGGAACTACTGGACATCGAAATTGGGTCTCAAAAGAACTGTTGGTCCAGGGGGAAGCTCGCTACAGATTGATTCATTTGCCTGTCAGCATAAATATTATTGCTCGTCTCACATTCAGTTCTTATTAGTATATATCTAGTGACATTTGATCTCGTTCATCTAGAGGAAATGATGAACAACATAGACTGAGGAACAAGAACAGAACCAGAAGCAAGGAGGCATCGATCGGACTATCGGGCCTCAGAGGGAGGATACGGGAGGGTAGGGGGAGGGTGGGGGGGAGGGGGAGAGTTCAACCAAAGGACCTGTATGCATGCATATAAGCCTATCCAACGGTTAAGTTCAACAGGGGATTGGGGCATGCGTGGGGAGAGGGGTGGGATGGGAATGGGGGGATGAGGACAAATATGTGACACCTTAATCAATAAAGAAATTAAAAAAATAAAAAAAAATAAAAATAAAAAAAAAAAAAAAAAAAAAAAAAATAAAGAAATGCACATATGCAAATTTTGGTTTACAAAAGAAGGCAATATGGTGTAGTGGCGTTGTGAGAGTTCCTCCCCATCTGGAGTGCACAGCAAGACACAGATCTCGGCCTCCTGTGACCTGGGGTCGGTGCTGCTTCCATTGCTCAATGGCTGTGGAGCCTTGGGCAAGCCTCCATTTCTCTTCATCTCAGTTTCCTCGTCTGTAAAATGTGATTAATTCCTGTGCTGCTTCTTTCCCTGAGATGCTTTAAAGATAGACAAGAGGCTGATGAGAGCGTTTTTAAGGAAGTAGGAAGTGCTCTGCAGGGCATTATAATTTTCCCTGTACATAAAATAATGTACACATTGGAGTCTTTATAGAAAAAATGGTAATTGCTTAGTCCCATTATAGGATTTCTTTTTTATTTTTGAAAGGCAGTGTGGTGTACTAAAACAAGTTGATAGACAGTTTTATTTGAATCTTACATTCCATTGCTTACTAGTTATATGAATTAGTAATTCATTGAATTAATAGCTCTGTGACGTGGTTTTATTATCTGTAAGTTTTATTATGTGTAATAATGCCTACTTGGCACAGTGTCATGAGACCACATGAGTGCTTGCAAATTAAGCATTGGAAAATATAAAAATGAATACATTTGAAAGATTTGCTGCAGGTCAGATCTTTCCAGCATTAGTAACTGTTTGCTCACATATTAGCAAATATTTAACAATGGAGGTAAGGAAGCAGATAAATTTAATTTTGAAAAATTGGAAGTCACAGTCAATTGGAGGTCTGATAAATTATCTTAGAAAATACATTACCAATCAGTGGGGTATTTTTATCTGACTTATAACATTTCTAATGATTTGTGACGTATGTAAGAACCGTTGCTTGCATAGAGAGTTTACTGGTATGAGGAGTGCGGTGGTGTTCAGTCAGGTGTATGTGCTGCTAAGTGAGGACTGAAGCCTAAAGCAGAGACAGGGAGACAGCAGGAAGATGTACCTCATCACCCATAACTCGTCACTCTTTCCCCTCCCAGCTAGTTCAGCATCGTTTCTCCTCAAACCCCTGAGTTCTCTTGTACTTTAAGCCTCACGATCCCATTGAAACTTGTATCCAGTGTCATATGCAAGTAAAGGCTATTCTCTCTGCTCCATTTATTCCTTCCCCTTCAAATATTCTAACAAAATATCTGAGACCATTACTAACAGTAATAATGATAAACTTTCACACCTTTTAAATGGGAGAAAACATTTTACAATATTGACCTATTAGTCTCCACTAGGTATAGCAGAAGAAAATAGATTTGAGTGTGTGTATAAAAGAGAAAATACGTACCTTAATCAATAAAGAAATTAAAAAAAAGAGAGAGAGAGAATATGGCTCTATTAGAACCAGTGTGTATGTGGATAGGGGACTGTGATGTGTGGAGGGGGCAGTGGAAGTGAAATATGCACATAAGAATGATAGATGAGGAAAATATGTGGGAGCAGAGGAAAAGAGTATGGTGAGAAGAATATTAACAGGTATCCCAAACTAGTAGGAAACGGAAATGCATGTCAGTATGCACGCTCCTCTGTGAAGGACATTTGTGTTGGTTGAAGGCTTTGTTCTCAAAGCTGCCTGTGGAGAGATTTCCTGTGTGACATTTATGGGAATGTGAGGCTCTTTTTCTTTACAAGTAAATATTTGAGTTATCTCACCCTAACATATCTGTGAAGAGATTAATGGCTTGTGGCTAATTCCATGTTATTGATGGGCAGAAATAGGTGAGAGAAATGGAATTCAGAAGTAATCTCCAAACTTTATTTTAACCCATAGTTTCAAATGGCAGAATTGTTAACAAGTAGCAGAACTGATGGATTTAGTGTTGTCTCCTACCTGCCTGGCACATCTCCCAGAAAAGAAACGAATTCAGTAATGAAATGGCCCAAATCAGTGAGCAATAGGGATGCTGGAGGGATCAAAGGCCTTAGAAATACCCAAACTGTATAATTTATTACTGAACTGATTGTTAATTTCCTTTTATCATTCTTGAACAATTAGTAGTTTGATGAAGAGGAAAAATCCCTCCTTATCTCAGGACTCTATATGGCACCATTTATTATATCAGGTCCTATATGGAGTCCCCAATCTGGCATCCATTTTTTCTATTTTCTTCAGCTACTTTCCTGAATCAATACTTTGATTAAGCAAGACTGGATTACTCCCTATTTCTTGGCTACATCTTTGCTTCATTAGCAGTTATTTTACCCCAGCTGGCATGGCTCAGTGGTTGGGCATCGACCTATGAACCAGGAGGTCACAGTTCCATTCCCAGTCAGGACACATGCCCAGACTGCAGGCTGGATCCCCAGTGTGGGGCATGCAGGAGGCGCCAATCATCTCTCTCATCATTGATGTTTCTATCTCTCTCTTCCTTTCTGAAATTATATATATATATATATATATATATATATATATATACATATATACACACACACACACACACACACACACACACATATATATATATTTTAAGAAATTATTTTCTTTTCCCCATTCTTTAAGTCATTCTATTTCTTGAATATCCAAGTCAAATCTTATCTTCTCCATTTCTTGAATATCCAAGTCAAATCTTATCTTCTCCTTTTATAATCCAACCAGAGGCCTGGTACACGGATTAGTGCACAGGTGGGGTCCTTGACCTTGCCTGCGGGGATCTGGCTGAAACAAGCTCTCTGACATCCCCTGAGGGGTCCCGGATTGTGAGAGCTGGTTCTCAGGTGACACACCCCGGAATTGGGCTCCCTACTCTCTGGTTCCATGTGCATCACCCAAGAACAACAGCTGCCAAGTCACAGCAGCTCAGCAGCTCCTGCATTGAGAGTCTGCCCCCTGGTGGTCAGTGCATGTCATAGCTACTGGTTGGACAGTCGAATGGTTGGACGATCGCTTAGGCTTTTATATATATATAGATGTTTGTCCACTCCTAAATTTTGGATGTTGCCTTATCCCTTGTAGAATTACAGATGCTCCCCACCCGTAGGCTCAATCCTGCCTGGTACTTCCAGGAAAGAAGAATGATAAGAGCCTCAAGTTCACCATATTCTGGATTTCAGCTCATTTCCATAGACTGAGCATTCTAGGAAGTGAGCTTCTAAGTCTTGGCCTTTATACTGTCTCCTCTTTACTCCTTCCTTCATGGAGACTCTGTTTATATACTCTTCCGTCCCAGTTTTTCTGCTCAGCATTTCCGGTTGTTGTTGTTTTTTTTTTCGAGTTTGGATTCCATTGTTGGACACAGAACTGATCTGGATCCTGCTAGCCCCTGCTTTTGCAGACTGGTTCTCGATGTTACTTTGGCTCTCTCTAGTCTGTGAAATGATCACCCAGAATGATCTTTCACCCTTTTTCAAGTGGCATTTAATTCCTAGTCTCCTGCTACCTGTGTGACCATTGCAATATTACTAAATCTCTTAAAGCCTTACTTTCCTCATGTGGAAATTGGCACATTAATAATACCTATTTCACAGGATTATTGTGAGGTAAATTAGTACATTGTCTGCCATACAGTAAATACTCAAACATTTTAGCTGTCATTATTGTTTATATCAAGCATGCATCCCACAACGAATATTTTTGCAGCCCAGCCATTATAATGGTATATGAAAAATGTTTTAATAAAAATTTTGTAACTTAATTTTTATAATATCCTGTTATACATAATTTATATATATATAAAAGGCTAATATGCAAAGTGTCCCCTTGGGAGTTCGACCGGGAGACCAGGAGTTTGATTGCTCGCTATGATGTGCACTGACCACCAGGGGATGGTGCAGAATGAAGGAAGGCCCCAGCTGGCAGCTGGCAGCCAGAAGGCCCCGATCGGCCCTGATCCTCAGCCAGTCCTAGGGACCCTACCCATGCACTAATTTTGTGCACTGGGCCTCCAATTATTAATAACAAACTACAATGTTTGCTAATGACTGATTACTATAATTGTGTTGCATTTATTTCCCTTACGTGTCTTAAGCGCAGGCGCACCATTTCTCTCCACTAATACTAGCAGTGAATATTTTAGCAGCCAATTACCAATTCATTAGTCTTGGGCTCACTTGTTTGGTGTGCACAACAGAAAATATTTCACTTTTGAAGAACAAGAAAAATAGGTTTATTTGCGTTACACTTATTTGTGCAGTTATTCAGTGTCTGGTAAGTTAATGTTCAAGAAAAATATTAATTTTTGTTAAAATGTTCTATTATTTTATATTAACAATTATTCATTTATTTCAGTCCTTTGTATTCAGCATGTCTCTATTGAAATAAACCTATGTTTCTATGAAAATTGAAGCTTTTTTTTTTTGCAGCCCACATAAACTTAAAACTTGTTTATTTGGCCCGTGTTAGCCTTTGAGTTTGACATGCTTGGTTTACATTCTTAATATCATTATTACTATGCCATATCTGTTGAGCTATATAGTCTCTGAATTAATATCTTCTGCTTAAATCACACCCCAACTTGCAATGCTCTTTGGACACAAATGATTGCCTCTGTAGCCAGGATTATTTTCTACCCCTCATTCTTATTTTTAGATTTTTCTTCTCTAGCTTAGATCTGTCTCATGCTTAACTATGCTTGAGTCCTGACACTGTAGGACTTTGATATTTTTGTTCTTAAGTCACTTAATACACATTGCCTTTAAACTCACTTATTCATTTTTTTTTTCTTCTCTACTAACTAGTAGGCTCCTTATGGTCAGGAACCTTATCAATTATATCCTGTGTTGCCTAATATATCTTATATGTGATTATTCTCTCTCTCTCTCTCTCTCTCTCTCTCTCTCTCTCTCTCTCTCATATCCTACATAATAAAAGGGTAATATGTAAATTACCATCACTCCGCTACGCCCACGATTGGGCCAGCGGAGGCGCAGGGGGTGGGACTTGGGGTGGCCGGGGTGACCGATTGGCGACGCTGGGGTGCGATGGATGGCAGGCAACTGGCGGTCGGCTCCTGTGACAACCAGAGGCTGACCAACTGGAAGTCAGTGCTGGCCCCGCCCCCAAGCAAGCGGTTAGGGGCAATCAGGCAGGCAGAGGGGTTAGGGGTGATCAGGTAGGCAGAGCAGTGGTTAGGGGTGATCAGATAGGCAAGTGGTTAGGGGAGATCAGGTAGGCAGACAGACCCTCACTGGGCTGGCCCTGCCCCCAAGCAAGCTGTTAGGGGCCATCAGGCAGGCAGGCAGAGTGGATAGGGGTGATCAGGTAGGCAGACCAGTGGTTAAGGGTGATCAGGCAGGTAGGCTAGTGCTTAGGGGCAATCAGGTAGGCAGACAGCCCCTTGCATGGCTGGCCCCACCCCCCAGCAAAGAAAGAGGGAGGCCCAGGCCAGCCAATCCATTGTACCCCAGCCTGTCGCCTACAGAGGGAGGCCACCGGTGGCAGGGGAGGGGAGGCAGTGCTGCACAGATGGCAAGCAGTGGCAGCGGTGGGGGTGGGGCCAGCTTCCTGCAGACCAGGGAAGGAAAGACCCGATAGGCCCTGATCTTAGGCCAGGCCTAGGGACCCTACCTGAGGGGTCCCGGATTGTGAGAGGGTGGTTGGGCTGAGGGACGCCCCCGAGTGCATGAATCTTCATGCACTGGGCCTCTAGAATATATATATATATATAACTCTCTCTCTCTCTCAATTATATATATATATGAGAGAGAGAGAGAGAATAATAGTTAAAAGATTATACATAGAAAATATAAACAACTTAAAATTCAACCCATCAACATTTGAAGTCAACATAGTTATTGTAAGCAAGGGTTTATATTTCTAATTCCAAGTTCATTGAATATTTATAAACTGCCAATCCTTAATACCTTAAAAATGCAGTTAAACTAAGTCCAACAATAACTTATTGACTACCTATCACAGCTAGCCACTTTATTAGACTTTGGTGATAACAAATAAAAAACAGACTCAGACACTGTCCTTAAGCATATATAATAACAAAGAATAAACATGTGGATTCAAATTCTTAGAGGTACCATTTAGTCAATCAGTCATTTAATAGCTATCTAAATACCTAATATTCCCCTAGTGGGGCAATTGAGAAAGAATAATTCCTGGAACACGACAGAGAAATTCACTACCAAGGTGCTCACATACTAGCATACATGATATTATTACTTCTTAGGTTTTCAAACCCCTTTTCTGAACATTCAAAAATTTTACAAGATTGGTATGGCAAGCCCAGTTAAACTACGCTTTCAGATGAAGAAATAAAGAAATAGAGAGACTAAGTGACTTGTCCAAGATAATATAATGAGTAAAAGCACAGTTAGGATTTCAAAGGCAGATACATACAACATCAAATAATCAGATAGCATATTAGATTAAGCCATGTAAAACTGGCATTTTTGTTTGTCAAAACTGGTTGAATATTATTAGTTTCATATGGTTATAATATAAACAGGGCCTATGTAGTTCCAGAGAGACATGGAAAAATCATGGGGAAAGTAGAATTTAAAGTAGGCACTGGAGATTGATATAACTTTTTTGGAAGTGGACAATCAAATAAGTAAAGTGAATAAGATGTTTGGCAGAAATTCTCCAACTTTATCTGAGGGAACTCTGAATGAACCATTTTGCTAGATTAGGGATAAAAATGGACATTTTGGATTTAGGTTGTAGAGAGTCTTAATTAACAGAAAAAGAAAGTCTAACAAAAGTTTGCATGGTGTTTGGTAGGTCCTCGAGAGACTTCCTTGTATTGGGATAAGAATATGGAAGCCATGAGCAGGAAGGATGTTGATGTGAATGCATATATGTGTGAGCATGCACATGCACCATATAGATCAGAGTGGAGAGATCCTGGAATGTCAAGTACAGTTTAGGGGTAACTTAATGTTTGTGGTGGTCCTGGAAAATGGAAGGAAAGCTATAATAGAGAGTCATTTCATGGGAAAAACCAAAAGAATTTGGTAATTGATTTTGTGAAGTGAATAGGGAGAGAGAAAAATCAAAGATGATTCCTAGGATTCAAACCCAGGTGACTAAAAAAAGATGAAATTATAAACACAAAATAAAACATTAAGAGGATGAGCTTATTTGAGGAAAAAGGGTGATAGTTTTGGAATTTGAGCAGCCAGTATTTAATCAGAAGTATCCAATAGGTAACGGGAAATGAGTTACAGTTCTAGAGAGGTTGAGAATAGAGTCAAACTTGTACAGGTAACAACTGACACCATGGCATTAAATGAGCTCATTGAGGAAGATGACATTTTATAGGATGGAAATCAAGAATAAAAATTTAGAAATGCCTAGATGTGAAAGAATAGGTAGAAAGCACAGCCAGGCCAGGAGACAGAGCGGGAACATTCATAATAGTGTCATCATATAAGTAAGTTCATCAAGATCTAGTGATGACTGATCCTATTAAATTGTCCTAGCCGATACAGTGAAATGAGGGCAGAGAAAGGACCATTTTGTGGCTAGTAGGTAGTTAGGGTGCCATAAGTGCCCCCAGAGGATCCTTTTTTTCTGTGTAGGAGTTCAGTGGGAGTCAGCATGCTAAGGTTTAGAAAAGTGATGAAATAGTAAAAGCAAGAAGTGAAGGTTACCAAGCAAAGTGGCTTATGGTTTAGATCAAGAAGTCTAAAACTATTGGAAGAAAGTTGGTCTAACCCATACTTGTTATTTAATTATTTTGAAAGTTATTTTGCAATGTTTCTTCATATATTTATGAAGGTCCAAGAAAGATTCAAGGTTCTGTCTTTTCTGTCAAATTTGACAGGAATAGATGGAGGTTTCAAAAGTTATTAAGGGAAGAGCTATAGTGTGACTGTGAAAAAGCTACTTTTACTTTGAAAGTGAACAAAATAAATGAAATCGAGTAACACATATGATGCTAGAAAAACAGATTCTTAGGTGATAGGTATACTGGGCGTTTCTTTCTGATGAAGTGCATGACACTTTTTAATAGCTTTCCACTATGGCACCCAGTTATACTAATTTTTAGTAGTAATTTAGATATGCTGGGTTATCAAAAGAATGTAGTTTATCTTATATGGTCGAAGCAATGAGAGAACTATAATGAGACAGATTATTTTTTCCATGTGGCATGTGGAATTATTTCTTTTGTTCCATAGTAACATATACAGATAACTTGCTTATATTCAAAATGGGCACCTCATTATTTATTTAAATTTTGTTCCTTATTCCCAGTACTCAGGTCTGGCCCTTGACATGTAGTTATGACTCTAGAGTAATGGATATTGATAGTTTCATTAAGAGGAGTCATTCAAGAGAAAATGACTATATCAAAATGCAGTAGATTCCAAGGTTAAGTGCACAGAGACTGTAAACAGTTAACTGGAGCTGAAATTCTGAGATTTGGCTTTAAAGGGGCTCTTAGTCCTTTCATTTTCAATTATGTACTTGAAAAGTAACTTACTTAAGATGAGGAAGTGATATTTTTGGAATTGTATTCTGTATTGTTGCAGGTAACTGGAATAGGTTGGTAAATACCCAACTGGGGAACATAAGGAGGAAAGGGTTAATGATGATGAACCTGACTCAAAAGAACCTGGAGAGGAAAGAAAGTTGTGTGAGCACCAAGAATGGAACTGCATTTATGCAATATTACTGAGCACCAACTCTGTACCACACACTGCTATGTAATCCCAATCTAGAAACTGGAGGATAATCATAGTCAGGGCCCTTGCTATCAAGGAGCTTGGGTGTAATCTCCTGACCCAGAGATATGAGGTTGTCTTTGGTTCGTGAGGAAGAGTGGTTTTGTTTTGAAAAAAAATCTCTTCATGACCTGAAAGGTCCTTTGGTTGAAGGCGATGATTGTTGTCCACAGTCTGGAGTGAGGGTCAACACTTCTCTGAATATCCTTAGTTGTGCTTATGAACTAGGAACTGCAGAGACAGTCTTAGGCTAAGAGGTGGATATAGATGCAGTTAGTAGAAGATTAAATAATGACCTCTGGAGCAGCCAGGATTGAGTTTTGCAGGGCAAGAGTAGAGCTGCAGATGTCACTGTAGCAAACTACTTGATAGATTTCTAGACCAAAAGAAAGAGAGAAATACTAATTGTTTGCCTATGAGTATTAGTATTTGGCAGACTTTATTTTGCAAAGTTGGCTGTCTTGCATATATTTTTCTGCAATGAGACTTTGCTACTGTGCTATTGATAGGTGGGGCCTGATTCCCTACCCTTAGAATGTGGTAGAAGTTATGCTGACCTTTGAGGCTAGTTCATGAAAGGGGAAGAAGCTTTCAGCTGGCTCACTGTTAAATTCATGCTTGAAGCCCCGATGTAGCATGTCCAAAGTTAGACTACACTGAGGCTGTCATGCCATTTTCTATCCCTGACCCACAGAATCCATGGCACAGTGTAATGGTGGTTGTTTTGTGCCACTAAGTTTGGGGTGATTTGTTATGAAACAATAGTAACTGGAACACCTACTGTGTACCTGCCACTGTGCTTAGGTTTTCCATTCATTAATTCACTTAATCCTCAAACCAATCCTTAAAGATGAATTTTTTAATAGATAAGAACTTTTAGATAAGAACTTCAAGGTGGAGAGAAGTTAAGAAACTTACCCAAATTTGTAGTTACTAATTGGAAGAATCGGGATTCACATCAAGGTCTAGCCAACTGCTATGCCTGTAACTTTTGGTAATCCTAAGAAGTTCTTCTTGGCTGATGATCAGAATCACCTGGTAAATGTTGCTGTCCGCGCTCCACTTTAATTCTACTGAATTACTTTAAGCAAACCCCTCAAGAGATGTTTTTCAATCAGTGGGGAAGCTGAGTAACATTATATGCCTCTCCATGAACTGAACTAGATTCTCTAAATAATACTGCAGCCTTTTAGTGATGCCACTGAGGAAGAGCACAGCCAGCAGTGTTGAGCGGAGAGTAAGCGCTCATTAACTGAGTGCTGCATTGGCTTTTGCTAATGGTCTAACGCTGGCCACTCAACAGTGTGTTCCTTGAACCAACCAGCAGAGACATTAACTAGAATTGTGCTAGAAACACGGACCCTTAGGCCCCATCTCAGGCATATCGAATCAAAATCTGCACTTTTAACAATATCCCCAGGTGTTTCAAATGCTCATTGGAATTTGAGGAACACCAATTCAGGTACTCATGTGGGAAAACTTCCCAGCAATGGGCTGGTCAGGCTATTTTCACTGAGGTCCCCAATGTGTCTTTGTGAAGAAACTTAAAGAGCTCCAGCAAAAGCATTCTATAACGTGGAGAGATTGTGTCTTCAAGGAAATCTTTTTGGAAGTCATAGAGATAGACAATATGAGCTTTGAAACCTTGCACATTTCTGTGCTAATGAAAGCTAAATTCTGCTATGGGTGCCTTGCCTGAAAAAATGATTTTTCTCTTTGCCAGACATTCTTACCTAATGAGCAACATCTCAGGAAGAAAGCAGTTTTATATATGCAGGGTTTAAAAAAGGAATCAACAGGATTCTGCTCATTTGTTTTCAAGCAGGGTTGGAGTGATCTACTGAAATCTATTTATCTATGTATGTTCTTGGGACAGTTGGTTCACACACACATGTCCAAAGCACCCCTTCAAGGAAGTCTAGAAAAAAATTGCATTTTCTCCTTAGGTTTACCTCATATATAATTAGTGAGCCTGTAGTACTGATCTATAACTTTAAACATGTGTGATTTAAAATCCATTCGTTACCTCACATGCTGTCTTTAACACAAATCTTGCATTTTGCAGCAGGCAGGAGGGCTCACCAAACTAGTCTAGCCTCTCAACAGGCACACGAATGTTAGAGCACAGCTGGGGAACAAGGTGAAACTCCAAGTGGGGCGGAGGGGAGGGGAGTCTCAAAATTGAGGACAAGTCCTCAGAATTGTCTTTGCTTAATTAAATGACATTTTGCCTCAAAAAACATCTCTTCCACGTGTCATCTCCTTGACAAGGTAACAAGTACACTTTAAAAAAGGTCTTTAAGAGATAGCAAGGTCCTTACAAGGATGGCTGAAACAAATATCAATTGGTGGACATTTAACCTTTTGTTCCACTGGTAGAGAGATGTTTTATAGTTCCTCTCAAATATCATAATATAGCACTGTGTGATACTCAAATCAACATAAGTATATATTTTTTCAGGCTTAATTTTAGGTTTAACCAGTGGTCTAAGTTTAAGATCTGAATTACCAAATTGGAATTCCAGAACAATAATAAAGTGATGCATTATGAAACAAAAAGCTATTCTTTATAGAGGAGGAGACCTGTTATGTAGAAGTATGCAGATATTATTTGATCAGATTCCTTTTTTATATTTGTGTCTGAAAGGATAGAACTTTCCAGGTTTTTAGGGGTCAAATAAATGCCTTCTAGATTTTTCCCTTACTTGGTATTTCAGCCAAGAAGCCAAGAAGAAGAAATTAAAAACTCATCAACGAAGCAGCATGAAGGCTGGGATACTGGAAGCTTTCATCTGTTAAATACTATGCTCCTATATAACCCCTTTTGAACTCTTTTGCTGCTCAGTAGGTTAATTTGCTACCAATTTGGTCCTGAGCTCGGGGGATGTGTGGGAGGACAGCTGTCTATATATCCAGCGAGCACGAATGTGAGTGCCTACACAAGGTGCATGCCAGTGACCAGACAGCTGATAGGGTAGAGCAGTAGCTTCCTCTTGGAGTCTGAGACAAGCAAAGTCTTGACCAAACTACCTAAATCACCTCAATCTCTGTTCCTAAAATTTTGCTTACTTTCTCATAGCACATAGGGCTTATTTAGTTGTTTATTATTTGTCTTATTCTCTCTACCACAAGGTAAACCCTAAGAGGCAGAGTTTTTTGCTCACTTATCTATATCTAGTATTTACAACATAGGTTCTCAATAAATAATTATTGAGTGAAGAGATTAACAAGTGCATATTTTCACACAAATCCTACCAAGCAGACCTGTCACTTTAGGTATTGAATATTTGTGATATGCACTGGGATGCACTGTGTTAGTTCATACTTGATTTGTCACTTTGCTTTGCTTTGCTATAGCTCTCTCTGGAAAAATACAATTTAATGAGAGCATAGGTAGTTCAGAAGCTTAGCTCTGTCTTATACATCTCAGGTCCTGGCCAAGCATCCAACTTTTTCTTCTTTTCCAGTGTTCTCTCAATTTTTAGTTTTGAATTTCAGTCTCATCCACTCCCATGACTTAATTTATCTCTATTCCAACTTCATCCATAACCACCTGTTCTGTGGTACCCCTATTTCAGTGCCTCATTGCCACCTCAGATGCAACATGTTCAATATGGTACTCTGGACATTACATTGCCCCCTTCCAAATGAATTCAGAAATGTTTTTTTATTTCACCTTGCCAGCAAGCCAGGGCCATTCAGAACTCAAAAGCAATGATGGCTCAGTTCTGGTCATCTTACCTAATAATAGACAAACATGCTAATTGACCATACCTTTGCGACACCCACAGCCAATCAGGAGTGAGTATGCAAATTAACCCAACAAAGATGGTGGTTAATTTGCATACACGGCTGCTCTGGGCCTCTTAGCAGCTTAGGAAGGTGGAAAGGTGGCTCCGGCCAGAGCAAAAGCGGTGCTGGCAGCCAGGGAAAGGAAGGCCCATTCTGGCACGAATCTTTGTGCATCAGGCTTCTAGTTTTTAAATAATATAGGTGGGGCTCAGCTTTTCTGTCAACACAACAATCCTGACAAGCCAGAGTAGTTTAGAATTATAAGGTTCCTTGACCAATGATTATTTCAGCTTCCTGCATTTAACCTTTTGCACTCAGATGTCGAGATTAAAATTACTCTCTGAATGTATCAATAATTTGAAATATAAAAAAAATCCAAATAAATAAGTTTGCATGAAAAGAAACTCCAGTTTTTTATTCTACTGCTGCGCTTTGTAAAATCTGGGGTATTTAAAAAATTACATCCCGAGTAGAATAAAGGAATCGAGAAAAAAAGCAAGTGAGTGCAAAGGGTTAATATAGGATGCTGAGGCCTTGAAGGGTTAAGTGAATTGCCCTCCCACAAACTAATGAATAGCATTTATGCTATTGACACCCATGTGTACTGAGTTCTGTAGTATTTTCTCTACACCGTCTCCCCTACTCCATAGATTTGCCTTTACAGAGGTGGGTAGTGGCTGTGGGAGCATGTTGGAACAATTGCACCCAACACCAGTGTGGTTGGAAATAGTACCCTGTCCTCTACTGGTGAACCAGCAATTAATCTCAAGTGTTTAGAAACACAACTATTTCTAATATAAATGATGTCTGAGATTTACCAAGGAAATGCAGAAGTGACCTTTTAATCCTCTCTCTCTTACACACACACACACACACACACACACACACACACACATCACTCTTATTTCAAGGGTCAGATTGTAATAAATCTGAAAGCAAACAGTGTTCTGTTGATCTTCCTGTGTTTATTTAATTGACTAGATCTTTACATTCAAATCTTAGGTGGTGGTTAGTTAAGGTAAATTTTGAAGCGGAACTCATGGGTGGACGAGAGTGCTGGCTTTACAACACCGGGATAAATGCCAGATTGAAGTAAGGACCTAAGGTCAGGTAGGCTGCAGAATGTAAATGGTAGCAGATTTCCATTTCCATTTTTACTTTATAAAACTGCTAATAAGGCATATATAAAGCCTGAAATATCACACTCAGCAGTGGAGACATTAATTTTGCTTATACAACACTATTCACACTTGTAGAATTTCTGACAGTTTCAGAAACCCATGAGAATTAAGAGGTCTATAGCAAATGAATGCATATCAATAAAATATCCTGAGTGAGGTTTTTTTTTTTTCTTCCCAAAACTGATCCCATGTTTTCTACTTACAGTCACTGACAATGAAGGTAGCATGTGCCATGTTTTACAATGATATTTTGATGTTTTCTTCCTGTTCTGGATATTCCCTTTGTGCTTTTGAAGTCAATAGTGCTGCAGTGTGTTGCCCGTTCTTTAATATTTCAAAAGCCCTTTTCTCAGTGCCCATCTTTTCACACGTAGCGTTTAGTAAGCCTTGACAAACCCTTACATTCCACGTCTTTAAGTAACATGAAGGATTCCCTGCTGCTCCAGTTTGCTTTGAGGAGGTGAGACATTAAAAAATGGCTAACCATATTCCAGTGGCCTCCTTCCTAGAGAATTTGATGCTTGTCTAAGTGGTTCATGTTATTTTCAATGAACAATAAAAGCTTCAAAAAACCTTGATAATAGATTCATAAATTTGTATTAGTGATAATAAGACAAAGGTTCTCCTTTGTAAGGAGAGATTGATGAAGAAAAGTGGACAGAAAAATAAAACAAGATCAGAGGATATCCCCTTGCTGATTATTATTCTGCTGTCTGTCAGTATCTATCAGCTTGTAGGTAGTAAATACCGTTATGGATTTAAATAATTAATTGCTCACTCACACTTGAATGAAAATAAGGGGGAATAGTTTGGTATATTTTACTGTGGGGACATGGCACTTAAATGTAATTCATTTCTTTGACAATGACATCTCAATTTTTGATAAAAACTGAAATGAATTCTGTCTGTTCTGCGGTGGGTAACAAGACTTTGGGGTGCATTAGCACAGTCCAGTGATAAGAGAACCAGACTTCAAAATGAATATGCTTTGTAATGAGACTAATAACTAATTTTTATTTTCACTTACTATGTATTTGAACATGTAGGGACTCATTTAATCTTTATCAACTTCTGAGATGTGTACTACTATTATAGTCCATTTTACAGATGACGAAACTGAGGCAGGAAATAACAAACAGCTAGCCCAAGAACACACAGTTAGTAAGTGGGGGAGCCAGAATTTGAACCCACATATTTCAACTCCAGAGTTTTATGTCCTGTTGTCTACCTATACTGAAAAAAATCAGCCTTTAATCTTTAAATCTGGAATAATCATTGACCCCTTCAACCTTCAATAGCAGTGGAGATACTAAAGCTGAAACAAAATGTTTCATCCTTCCTGTCTGGGATTGCTCAAACTCTCCTAGAGGGAAGTTAGAAATTGTTTTTCCTAATGGCTTTACGGAAATTATAAGCCTAATATTAGGCAAATGAACAAGCAGAAACTATTTTTGCATACAACACCTGCAACAGTGGCCTATCAGGTTACAGCACAGTGCGTTTTCCTTCCATGATCTCATTGGACTCACAGGTGCAGATGTCCACACACATGCTCACTTCTGCCTCGCATAGATGCCTCTTATTACCATAAGCTCAAGTCCTTGCAGACCAGGATATTGGGAAAATCTTGGGCTCCAGAGTCAGACAAAACTGAGTTTGAATCTCAGCTTCTTCATGTACTAGATGTTTAATTTGGACAAATTTCTGAGCATTTCTCAGCCTGAGTTTTCTCACAGTAACATCCAAACCAAGGGTTGCTTTGAGAATTAAGTGAAATAGTGCTTATAATTACTTTGGGATGTAGGTACTCAGTAAATGTTTTCTATTTTATTTCTCTGTTTTTCTTTCTCTCTTCTCTTTCTGCCTCCCTCCTTTGCTTCTTTTTCTCATACCCCACCACTAAAATTTTTATTTATATCCTATAATCAAAGAAGATCCAGTGCTATAAGCATAAGTCTGGACACCCATCTTAACTGTTCCAGAGATTCTTGTATGACATTGGAAATATATTTGAGATTCTCTAACTCCACATATCCAGCTGTCACATGGTATCAGTATTCCCCATTTGCATGCAAAGAGAGTGTGTGAACAGTTGATTCAGAGTTTTGAAGATGAAAATCACAATGTAACTGCTTTGCTACTATAATTTATTAATATGTGTTTTGAATGAACATTTTTAAAGACGAAATCACCATTGCTTTAATATATTTTCCTTAGCCTTCCCATTGCCACACCCCATCTCATCCCTACTCATCAAACCTTTCATCTTTAAATGACACTGCGAGGTGATAAATTGAAAATTTTACTTTGTATTCTAAACTTATGTTCAGTGGCTTTTTAGGGTAAGCTGGCATTTTGGAATTAGGCTCAAGAGTTATTACAACTGCTTTTAAGAATCATGGCTGAAGGTATATTTGGTCTGGAAGGGCAACCATGTGAACTTTCAGCCAGAGAATCCACTGTGTAGATAGATCACAAACGATTCAGTCATTTATTCATGACATAAATAATTATTAAACATCTATTCTGTACCAGGCACTGTGTTTGGTGCTGAGGATATATGACCTGGAAATGGGTCTGGAGGAAGCCTAAGCCTTGCAGGGAAGGTGGATTTGTGGTGATGGTAGGAAGCATTTGCTGAGCACCCACTCATAATGCCAAGCACCGTTCTTAGGATGCCTCATTTAGTTCTCATATATGTCAGACAAGGGCACAGAAGTTCAGAGAGGTTAAGTGATGTGCCTATAATCTGAGTCAGTAAGTGGTAGATGTAAACCCAAATCTGTCTGATGTTAAAGCTCAACTTTCCACTATTTTTTACTGCTTCCTAAATTAAAAGATTATTTTGGTATTGTGCATACGTGCAACCAAGGTAACCAAGAGCTGGTAACTGGTGTTTGATAGTCTAACAGCAGCTGTTCCCCACGTTGTATTTGGTGTTGACCGTGACCCTCTATACTTCCTCATGTGGGTGATTGGCAAACAGACTGACATCTGCTGGAAGGTGGAAAAAATGTTTGAACTCTTCTAATGTAATTAGCTATTTTGACCAATATATCATCAGGGTCCTAGCAGAGGAAAACTAATTAAAGGCAATGATTTAAATTTTAAAATAAGTTAAAAGAATGGGGCAGGGAGGTGGGGATTTTGACCCAAGTCTTGCTTTTGTGACAAGAGGTAAAATGATAGTCGGAAGTTTAGAATCCTTTTGAAGTGAAACCTTAGCTTTAATAGGATATATGTAATACCTTAATCAATAAAGAAAAAAAAGTTCAATTCTTTAAAGAGAGAACAGCCTTCTTCATTATCATTGCCTGTTGTCCGCACATGACCGTTACTCAAAATATATTTGTTCAATGAAAAATTAGTGAATGTCTGCAGCAGCAAAAATGTATTCCTGAATCATAACAGGTGCAATGTCCATGCTCCTCCTATTCAGTTTGGGGGTATGGGGCACTTTGAGAATAGCTGTGTAAGGAATAAGGTGAAACTTTGTAAATTTTCAAATGGATGCAAAGATTACAAATTTACATAAATGAATTTGATTTGGTAGGTTAAGCACTTAGCAGCATCATGTTGGTTAAAAAGATGTGCTCTGGAATTGGATTTTATGGGCAAGTTATTTAACCTAAGTCTCTTTTCTCATCTTGTAAGATGGAAATAATAATCATATCTTCCTCATGTGGCCAAATCAGAGAATGAATGCACACCAAAAGGTTAACTATTGTTGTTTGAACTGGTTGCTAAAGTAGTGACTAAGGCAAGGTTTCCAAAGCACAGGGTTTAAGAAAAGTTCAGGAAAAATGTAGTCATGTCAGTCTTGGTTCTCTGAGAGGCACAAGCCAAAATGGAATTAAATGTACAAGAAATATCTGTGTGAGAAAAATGGGGAGAGAGCTGGACAAGCTGGGAGATTCATCTGAGTGATACCAATTTGATTAACAGTGAAGGAAAGAAAAGACTGTTGGGCCCGACAGGCATGGCTCAGTGGTCGGGCATGGACCGATGAAGCAGGAGGTCACAGCTCGATACCTTGTCAGGCCACAAGCCCGGGATGCAGGCTCAATTCCCAGTAGGAGGCATGCAGGAGGCAGCAGATCAATGATTCTCTCTCATCATTTATGTTTCTATCTCTCTCTCCTTCTCCCTTCCTCTCTGAAATCAATAAAAAGAAAAATATTTAAAAACACGGACAACATGTTGGGAGGATGTTCCCTTAACTCCTGTGTGATGTAAGAAGGCTCACAAGGCCATCCAGGAGCACTTGAGGCAGAGTTGGCCATCAGAGGAGTTCCCTTCTCCTAGGAATGGGCCTGCCATAGGATCCCTGCCACATTCAGTTATGGGCTGGTAGATCCCCCTTTCCTTTACCTCATCTGGCACAAAATAAAGCCTGCCTCATGTTTGAGTTACTTATGCCTGGTGAGCAGAAATTTGTCTTAAACATTTTTGTATCTTCCACAACTTCCAGCAAAGCAGTTCTATGTACATAGAAAATGTTAAGCTGTTGAATTCTGCGGCAGCAATGAACATGGGCCTTGCAGACTTCCAAATACAGAGAATGTAATTTAACAAGCCCTCCTACTATGGGTTCTGAACTATAGGCTGCATTTGCATCGAAGCCATGCTTCCCAGACCTCCTACCAGCCCGTAATTAGGGAGTTCAGAGGAAAAAAACAAGGGACTATATTACTTACATTTTTAATTGGTTGCATTTGCAATATGACAAAATATAAGTAAATTAAATTGCCAGGATAATAAAAGAAGATCAAAGCTCCATTCACAGTTTGTTTTCCTAATTATGACAAACTAGAGGCCCAGTGCACAAAATTCATGCACTTGGGGGGGGTGGTCCCTCAGCCTGGCCTGCACCCTCTCGCAATCTGGGAGCCCTTGGGGGATGTCCGACTGCTGGCTTAGGGAGTGGGGAGCTGACCTAAGCCATCAGTCGGACATCCTTAGTGCTGCTGCGGAGGTGGGAGAGGCTCCTGCCACCATTGCTGCGCTCACCAGCCGTGAGCCCGGCTTCTGGCTGAGCAGCGCTCCCCCTGTGGGAGCACACTGACCACCAGGGGGCAGCTCCTGCATTGAGTGCCTGCCCCCTGGTGGTCAGTGCACATCATAATGACTGGTTGTTCCACTGTTCGGTCTATTTGCATATTAGCCTTTTATTATACACTGAGTGGCCAGATTATTATGATCTCTGAGTGCATAATAATCTGGCCACTCAGTGTATATCCTATATAATAAAAGGCTAATATGCAAATTGTCTCCTCAACCAGGAGTTCGACCAGCAGGCAGGCCAGCCAACCGCCCATGTCCCCTCCTCCTGGCCAGGCCGGCCAGACCCCACCCATGCACAAATTCATGCACTGGGCCTCTAACATATATATATATACACACTGAGTGGCCAGGTTATTATGCGTTCAGAAATCATAATAGTCTGGCCACTCAGTGTATAGGATAGGTATAGGCCACATGCAAAATTGGCTTGGAAATAGAAGAAAATGCTCATTTTTAATTGCCTGATAATAAGAAATGCTAGTTCCATTTTTAAATGGCAAGACACTCTATAATGTTGATTTCTCAAATAGGTTATTCCCATTGCTTGTCTATGCAGTTAACCCCAATGGGGACAAATGTTGTTTTCCCAAAGCCATCCAAAGATAATTGACACTTCTTGCATGCCCTCCTCCCACCCTTGTCTCCCCATCTCCCACTACATCCTAGAATATCCCTTTTTGGTAGGAATATTTCAGTTACAGATATTTATGGTACACCACGGATGTGTATCCCATCTTTTAAATCTCAGCATTCCCAGATCCATACAACTTATTTTAACTTTGTAATCTACTAATCTGATGTCATTTCAAGGTCGAAAGTAACCTGTCAGGAAAATAGAAGGCTTTCCTACCTGACAGGGCTGGGCTAATGACAGAGATGAGTTATCTTTCTTTGCTGAGGGATGGGAGGAAGGGTGGCCCACTTGGCCCACCTGTGAAGGTTCCCAGGGCAGGATCTATCTCACCTGAAGTTGAGGGAATTTTGAAATTAAAGGGCCATATTTGGCTGACAATTACAAGTAAAGCCCAGTTAAAAGGAGAGTTTAAAATTCACGGAAGTCACCAGTTTGAGGGCCCAGAAGCAGCTTCTCAGGGGATCAGTGATCAGATGGTCTGAGGGGAAGGATCTATGAAATACTGGGTTCTGATGGGTGGGGAGTTGGATGTCTGGGGTCAGCTGTGGGGCATTGTGGCTGGTTTGGGGGACAAGCAGACCCATTGCGGTTATAGGAACTGAAAGAAAGACAAAGAACTGGAGTAGCTGAGAAACTTAACCATGCAAAGGACATTTGGAATTAGGACTCAGAATCCAGAATTGTAAGGGAGGGGCCGAGCTCAGTCCTCATTGCTACTTAAGTACACTCAAACCACAGCCTGTGGGAAATCTGGCCTTGGGTTTACTTTGCATATACGTGAAGGAGAAGACTTTGAATCTATCCGTCACTTATTCAATTGTCGAAGCAAGATAACTTCTGTAACTTTATAAAAATGCTTAAAATTAACACATTTTCATTTTTAACCTTATAAAAATGGTTAAAATTAACACATTTTCAGTAAGTGGGTGAAGAGAGAAGAGAGAAAAGAGAGATTTGAGCTATTTAGCTAATTGTCAAGGTACTCTTCTATTGCTTATATAGGTACAAAGCCTTAAATTAAACCAAGATGACCAATATTTAAACTTTACAGGTATGCTTGGACTAGATTCTGGCCAGCCTCAGTTAGGATCTGGTCAGGACACCTTGCTAATGATGCATAATTAGGAGTTACGCCCTCGTTACCTCAAAACTGCTTTGCTTCTGGATGAATTTCCTTAGCTCTATTCTTCCAGTAGTAGACTGGGCAAGCTCTTGCACAGTGCTGAGGGGAAATGTGTTTCCACCCAGCTCTGGGTTGGATTAGTGGATGTGGCGCCCTCTGATCCTCTGCCAGATGTCCATCCCCAGCTGGCACAGCTCCCCGCCTGCCTGTCAGTGGTTGTTGTCAAGGCCGCGCTTCCTGCCAGCAGGAGCTGGTCTCTCCTCAATGGAGGGCAATATGCCCTCAGTCAGCATTTAGATTCTTATGTGAAGACATTCATGCATAAAACTCCCCACTGCTTCTCCTCTGCCTTCTGTTTTTGGATTTCCCAGACATCTCCTGAACTGTTGGGCTTCTGTATGTGGCCACTGTGGGGTGGGACTTTTGGAGGGATCAGTGATACAAACTGGAGAGGCCTGGATATTTAAAGACCTTGTTCCCATCATTTTTTAAGTGTCAAGATGGGGCTTATGGTGCTTGGCATGTGGCCCAGGGGATTGCTTGAGAAAAGGGCCTATGGGTTGAATATTCTCCGTTCTTGGAAGCCCCATAGTGCCATGGTTAAGGGCCTAGAATGATGAGCCACAGAGCCTGGGTTAGAACATCAGCTCTATCAGCTGCCAGCAGGTGTGTGGGTTAAGTGACATGGAATCTCTCTGTGACATTGGGCTAGTTACATAACCTCTCTGTGCTTCAGAAACCATGGTGCCTATTTCATAGGGTTCTTGTGAAAATTAAATGAGCTACTACTTGTAAAATATTTGTAACAGTGCCTGGAACTTGGTAAATATAACATAACTGTTTATTAAAGTAACTAGTAGGTTCATGCCTCTCAGGTTTAGTGAATGAAAACACAAATTGGTAACTGGAGATGATAAAAGTATTCTGCTTGAATAGTAAAAAGTAATAACTGTAGTTACCACTATTGGCTGCTTACCATAATCTGGTATTGCCAGCCATTTCATGTAATAACGATGAAAATGTACATAGTATTTACATGTGCCAGGTACAATTCCAAGCCACTTGATCTACTTCACTCTTTTGTTCCTCGCAACAATCCAGACAGATGATTATTATTATCATCCCAATTGGATTGATAAGAAAACTGAAGCACGAAGATATTAGGTAATCTAACCAAGATCCCATAGATCAGTTGAGAACCGCTAACAGGGTCGCCTAAGACAATCGGAAAACACAGATATTTACATTACAATTCATAACAGTAGCAAAATTACAGTTATGAAGTAGCAACGAAAATAATTTTATGGTTGGGGGTCACCACAACATGAGGAACTGTATTAAAGGGTCGCGGCATTAGAAAGGTTGAGAACCACTGCCATAGATAGGAGTAGAACAAATTTTTTTTAATTATTTTTTTAAATCCTCACCTGAATATATATTTTTATTGATTTTTAGCAAGAGAGGGAGGGAGAAAGAGAAACATTCATCAGTTACCTCTGCAAAGGCCCTGACCAGAGATCGAACCTGCAACCTATGTATGTGCCCTGATTTGGAATCAAACCCACAACCTTTTTTGGTATGGGACAATGCTTCAACCAACTAAGCCACCCGGCCAGGGCTAGAACAAAATTTTGAACCCAGGCAGAGTGGTTCCAGAATCTGTGCTCTTAACCCTGGTACAGCCTGCCTCTCATGAAACCCTTCCTAATTCATCAGAACAGTGTTATGAAGAGGTGTTGTTATTACCCTCATTTTAGGGAAGTTGAAACTAAGGCTTAGAGAGATTAAGCAAATTGCCTACGTTCACACTGCACGTAAGTGGGGAATACTTGGATGCAAGTGAATTTGCTAAAAATATAGGATTAAATCAAGAAAATCTGACAAGCAAGAGTGAACTGAAAGTGAAAAAGAAAGGGAAGGTGGAGAAAAGTTCAGTAGAACAAAATATTTGTTATCAGTGCTGCTCTGGAAAATGTAAGATGTGGAACATGTACCATATGCTTAAGATCCTTCCAGAGAAGTGCATTTATAAAAACTCATCAAGAAATAATTTTAGTTGTAGCTACTCTTGCTAAGGCAAAATTCTTTTCAGTGTCTGTTTTCAATCGCCTAAGTGTCTGTTATGGTTCTAATTCTGTCTTCTAAGGAAGTATACTTCCTCAAAGAACATTTTTTAAAAGCAGCAAAGACATGTTCAATATTATAATATTCAGTGAAAAAATCTGAGTGCAAAATTTTATGACAACTTCTAGGTAAAAATACTCAGCCATATGGACAAATCCCTGGAAGGGAATACAAAGTAATAAAAATACTTGTTTGGTTAAAATGGTGAATTACAGAATGGTTTTTTTAAATGTTGCTATTATTTGATATTTAAAGAAGGTTAGTTTTTAAAAAATCATCCCATCATTTTAATATTGATCGATAGTCAGTGTCTCTAGTTCAAGAGCATGCGCCTGGTCTAATATTATAGAAACCTCTAATTTTCCCCTCATTTAACTACTGTGCACTTGACTACTAGGTCCATATGTTCCATGTGAGCCTTGGACTTCTTGACTACATTTTCATTAGTGTCATCCACCTGATTTGTAGTGAACTCTATTTACCATTTGTACATAGCATACTGCTTTCCATAAGCCTTCTTTGACCCCAAATATCTGGAAGTGATCTCCCCTCCTCCAAACTCTTGCTATCTGTAATTGCCACTCTATACATGTGGTATATGATGTGTCCATCATCTCTGTTCTTTTAGATCATCAGCTTCTTGAGATCATGGTCTCTGCTAAAGACTTTTTGGATCTCTCACGAAGCTTACCAATTCCAGAGGAATTTCTAGATATAGCTTTGTTGATGGCGATAAGAATGAGTTATGAAAAATTAGGGGCTCTGTTCACCTTCCTATAAACCTTAAGGAGTATTTCTAGCACTACATTGTGCCTTCATCATGGGGAATAAAAGTATATTCCAAAATATAAGAATGACAGAGTTGAACATGGTCTAACATTTCAAGGAACTCATTGTAAATTATGTCTCTTAGTAATTTTAATTTTATCCTTAGAATTAGAAATACAGTGTATAATACTTTTTTAAAATAGTCCATGGATCTGTATTAAGCAAAGGGTAAGTTTTATCATCCAAAGCAATTTTGCTTCAGATGGGCTGAGGTCTGGCGCAGCATTTATGGTGCATTGCCACTTTAGTGTTTGCTTTCGTCTTTTATTGACTCACTTTTCAGTTTTATGTGTTAATGAATGTCATCAGCATAACCTTGCATTGAAGGAGATGAATTCACAGCTTAGAGAAGAATTTTTCCAAAGGAGAGAGGGGAAATCCATCAGACGACATTTACATCTTGTATGCCTACTGCAGTGGTCGGCAAACTCATTAGTCAACAGAGCCAAATATCAACAGTACAACGATTGGAATTTCTTTTGAGAGACAAATTTTTTAAACTTAAACTTCTTCTAACGCCACTTCTTCAAAATAGACTCGCCCAGGCCGTGGAATTTTGTGGAAGAGTCACACTCAAGGGGCCAAAGAGCTGCATGTGGCTCGCGAGCCGCAGTTTGCCGACCACTGGCCTACTGGAACAAGATTATTAGGGAAGTCAAGGAATAAAAATTAGCAAGCTGATTAAATAATTTCTATTTACTTTTTTCTCTTTTTCTTTTGTTTTCAACATTTTATACAAACACGTGCTTCTCAAGATAATGTATGCAAAACAAAGGAAAATACTTTGGCATTCTTTTGTTTGCCAGATTTAATAGTATAAGTATTTATACACGGGTTAGTATGTTTTTTTTTAAAAAAGTTGTTTGTTTGCTTGTTTGTTTTTTAACTTCTAGAGCTTTGTCTACCTGTTCACAATGTATGGTGGACCTGAGCCATGCTGCCAGTTCAGCCCTAGCTTCCTCTTTCAACAAAATGACAATTTGATTTTTATATCACTGATCTGTTGTGAAGAGTCTGTCTCAAGGATGGGAAATAGAGATGACTCTCTCAGTTCTCCAATGAGGGAACCTATATGTTGGTGCCAATCCACCAGCACTTCTCTTCTCGGAGATGTAATGAAAGCCATTCTTTGTGTTTCACTTTAATGGGAAAATAAATGCTCCAAAGATTGAAAAATAAATGACATTGAAAGATAAAGGCAAGGCAATTTAAAACAAAGAAGGGAGAAGGTAGGAATGAAGACAGAGCTGCTGAGTACATATCTAATTGGAATAGTTTTATAATATTCACTGTACATTTTAGCATTGCCTCCCAGACTTCATATTCATATCAAAATATAGTCTGTGTTATACATAAGCTCCCTTATTAAATCATTCTTTTTATTTCAGAAAAATGCTGCATATATGGAGAAAGGACCTGTACATGAGTAGGAAATAGATGCCTATGCCAGGTTAGCCTAACAATATATTCAACACCATTTTCAAAATTAAAGGAGTTAGTTCATAGTTAACATTGGTTGACTTATCCTTAGTTTCTAAACTTTTGTATATTTGAAGTTTCTCTAAACCCCAAGCCTTTGAGAAAATATAGAAAAGGAAACTATATTAATGGATGTTTGATACAGTCTGAACAAAATTTCTCTAAAGAAATTTCAAAGAAACAGGAGAAAAGAATGTTAATTTCCATGTAAATGTATTCAGAAGTCTAGGCTTTTCAGTCTTCCAAGGTGTAAGAATTAATTATCAGTTTTCAAGAGCAAAATTTATTCATGGTAAGAGCTATAGCAATCAGAACCCTTCAAGTGTAAAATTCATGAAATTAATATTGAGCTGATTAAAGTTGAGTAAATAACCATTCTCTCTTTTCCTGTGCTGTAAACTTCCAAATGTTTGATGGTGCCCTTTGGTGTGTTTTGAACAGTATTTAAAATTTTCCCCTATATTTGGAGTTATAAAGGAAGAAATTAAGTGAGTTCTGATTCATGGTAAAAACACAATAGAAAGGGTAATTTCTCATTGTGACCCAATATTATGTTCTGTATCTTTAAAGAACTATTCAGCTGATAACTACTCAGTGTTGCAATCATTGATGACTATGAATGTATTCTTACAAATTAATTATAATACTTCTCTAGCCAACCCCAAAAGACCTAATCAAAACTTACAAATAATGTATTCCACTTTTCTTATCTATAAAAAAGATGACTGATTTAAAAATGTCTTTTAATGCCCGTGAAGAAATGAAAAAAAGATTAGTGCCTTTTATTAATAGGTAGTGTAAAATATTTGGTTGTACTGTTTAAATGAGGCTGCTATGTGAAATCTGAGCAGAATTGATAGGCCAAGGGAATATATAATATTTGCAATCATCACCTGATTAGAAAGATGGCTTAAGATCAACAGGAAAGGAGAAAATAATGGAATTATTTTAAAGTTGAAATTAAACAACTTTATCAATAAAGGCAAAGCAGGAAACTTTAGTGGTTGTTGGAGGTATCCTAATATATAGAAAGCCAGGGGCCGTCACGACCAAAACAACCAGACAGACAACCAAACAGTAGGCTGAGTGGGGTGACCAGGCCAGCAGGGGGGTTAGTGAGGGATGACCAAATGACTGAACAGCAGGCTGCGGGGCGCAATAAGGCCGACTGGGGGGTTAGTGAGGGATGATCAAATGACTGAACACCAGGCTGCATGGGGTGACCAGGCAGGCAGTGGGTGCAGTTGGGGTGACCAGGCCGGCAGGGTGGGAAGTTGGGGGCAACCAGGCTGGCGGGGCGGGGGGGGGGCCGTTGGGGGCGATCAGGCAGGCAGGCAGGTGAGCAGTTAGGAGCCAGTGGTCCCAGATTGTGAGAGGGATGTCTGACTGCTGGTTTAGGTCCCAGGATCGGGCCTAAACCAGCAGTCAGACATCCCCGAGGGGGTCCCAGATTGGAGAGGATGCTGGCTGGGCTGAGGGGACCCCCCCCTTCATGCACGGATTTTGTGCACTGGGCCTCCAGTATTTTATAAAAGTCTCAAAGCTTTGTCTGGCCAGTGTGACTCAGTGGTTGAGTGTCGATCTATGAACCAGGAGGTCATGGTTTGATTCCCTGTCAGGGCACATGCCCGGGTTGTGGGCTTGATCCCCAGTGTGGATTGTGCAGGAAGCAGCTGATCAATGAGTTTCTCTCATCATTGATGTATCCATCTCTTTCTCCCTCTCCCTTCCCCTCTGAAATCAATTAAAAATATATATTTTTGAAAAGTCTCAAAGCTTCAGTTTATTTTAAAGGTCAATGAACATTTATGTTTTATGTCCTCTAGGGGCAGAGTAAGATTAGAAGGGACCTTGTTAAAAGGTATAAACATATTTTATGGTTCCGTTTGTTGGCTTCAGTTAAAGGGACTAATGATGAAGTGGAGTGTCAGTGCGATGCTTTTAGTGGAACTGTACTTTTCTGACTGTGCCATCAACTTTCCATGTGCTTCCCCATGAATCATTCCATTTGGCTGAGTCAACGGTTAGTTTTATCAAAGGGGAATCAGGATGAACAGATGAATGCACATTCCTAGAAAACAACGTGAAAATTCCTCTCCTCATATTCTTTTGGAAATTGTAATACAGGACATGGACACTACATTTGTTTCAAATGGTATTTCACTTCTGAAGCAGAGATGGGAAGCAGGCAAAAGGTCTTCCCTTTTCAAATGAGGCTTTTATGAAGCCATCATTTTATCTTTAAGGGGCAAGTGGCTCTCTGTTCCAACTTAAAGTTACAATTTGAGGGAAGATGATTCAGACACTTCATGTGTGAGAAGAGACCACAAACTGGAGATGGGGCAGGTGAACAAAGTGGAAAGAGGTAAGACATTTGGAAGTAATCATTGTAAAATGATTACTGAGCCAACCAGAGCAAACTTCAGCCAACTGCTTAAACCTGGACCTTCCCATATGGATTTAAACCTTGATACATTATTCTGATTGTGTGTGTGTGTATGTGTGTGTGTGTGTGTGTGACTTTGATGCAAGGTATTTCTCCTAGGATACTTAGTCATATGTCTCTCTCTTGTCTACTCAATCTTTTTGTTCCATTATCTTGGATTGAATTTCAAGAGTGTTCTCTCAGTCAAAGTCCTCAGAATCTGTTGAAATCCCATGAGATGTTCACATTGTAACTTACTACAGGGCAGGTTCTCCACCCTCTTTGAGGGAGCAGAATATTAAGAAACGTTGATGAGTGGGAAAAGCTTCTTAACAAACAAAAGCTTTGCCCATCTCTAGGTGGAATTTCTGGGGCATGACTTTGAGGACTTGCGCTTTGACATAAAGTTAGATCTGATGACTACAAAACCTACATAAAATTTTATAAAATTGTTCACATAGGAAATTCTCAGGATCCAGAAATATATTTTTAGGTCATTCAGCTGGGCAAAACTGAAAAACATATTTTGTCTCATTGTCACGGTTTCCAGTAGAGAAAAACCACAGGTAATCATTACAACATGTCCCCAAACTATGAAAACAAAAGTTCATCTCTAGGATTATTTGTTTAGTGAAAGAAAGTTTGTACAGCTTGTGGGAAACCATCTCCTAGGAGGTTGTTTTCTTTTATGTTTATTCTGCCTGATTTTTCCTCCTGAAGAGTAACTCTGATGTCCCAACTGTCAGCCACTTTTGACACATAGGCTTACTGTTGAACCTGGCACTGTATTATTTCTCTTGGTTTAGGTCTGTCAGATACCTGAGTGTCTGCCAGAGCCACAGTGCTGTTTTTATAAAAGAAAAAAGAAAGATAAAAAAGCAGGAAAGAGAGAGGACAAGGTGAAGATTGAGATCATGCTGTTTACTCTTGCCTAGTCTTTCATTTACAGTGTAGAGGGGCTTGATTTTTACAAGAATCATGGGAAAAGGAGAAGGATCATTGAATCCTTCAAGAATCTTAAAGCTGAGCTTCAGCTTACGGTTTTTATCTTTATCAGAAACTCATTGAAATATGAATCCTACACCCTTAAGCACTATTTTAGAATCTTAGAGTCTTAAAAAATATAACCATGGCCCTAGCTGGTTTGGCTCAGTGAATTAGAGCGTCAGCCTGTGGACTGAAGGGTCCTGGGTTCGATTCCAGTCAGGGGCACATGCCTAGGTTGCGGGCTCTATCCCCAGTAGGGGGCCTGTGCAGGAAGCAGCCAATCAATGATTCTCTCTCATCATGGATGTTTCTGTCTCTCTCTCTCCTCTCCCTTCCTCTCTGAAATCAATGAAAATATATTTTAAAAAGAAAAAAATAGACATTGAAATCTAGCTTATTGGGTCATTTAGTAGGGGTATACAGCTACTTATAAACACCCAATGTAACAGTCCTCTTCCCCCTGGGTACATTGCACTCTGTCCCCAGAAGAGTGTACCCTACAAGATGCAAAAGAGATGCAAAGATTCAGGCCTAGCCTGCCAGTTTGATCAACCTTTAGGATCCTCTGGGCTATAAATGCCCCAGCCAAGGATTGAGACAATTCCTCAGATAATCTAAGAATTGCTCTCCTCTTCTGTTTCTGTTGTTAGTTGGCCCCACACTTATTTACACTCAGGTAGGCTTAGTATCTTCTACCTTATTAGCATAAGGACTGTAAGAAGAGTTTCTCTGGAAGACTAGGTCAAGTCCTGGCTCTGTCAAATAGTTCCTAGCTGTGTGATCTTGCACAAGGACCTGACTCTCTGCTCCTCTGTGAGTTCTTCAGGGTGGGGATTCACTCCTTTATGCTTACCTCACAGTATTATTGCCAAGGTCCAATGTATGTGTATATGTTTAGGAAAGTCCATACAAATATGAGATCGTGTCAATTATGTGTAACCAGCACAATCTTTTTAATTCAGGGAAGCCGACCCTATAACCTCAGCTTCAGCCAATATACCCTCAAAACAAATGGTTATTCTTAGAAATTTTGTAACATTTATAGGTGTATAGATTTTTTTCTTTTCTTTTTTATAGGAACCTTACCTTTTCAGACAGTATAACTATAAATTATTTTTTCTATTGATATTATTCCATAATATTCCATCCTGTAAGTACACCATGTTTTATCCAATATAGATGTATAGATTTTTGTTTCCCATAAAATTTTTCCTTTTGGATCCAAAATTGGAAGGTCAGTGAGTAGATTTGAGTAGATATGGTTGGATATCATTCCCATTTTAAATAAATTGAATTTAAATAAATTGGACTTAGCAAACAGAACAAGTAGTTGGGAAAATTATGGGTAATTCAAAATGAATTATTTCAATTTAATTTAAAAACAAAGGAAACATATTATGTAAAAAATAATGGAGAAATAGCCTTAACTATAGTAGGAAATAAAACCAAACCTAAACTACCTTAACCTTTAGGACTGTGGACAGGAGACTTCCTCAAATTCTTCACTATGATATTGCTCCCTGTCAGAATTTGTCTTTATTTTATACAAAAGAACTCAGCCTTTAACATTAATCTCTGGATTCTGAGTTCTGAGGCCCTTAAATTCATTCTTTTGAATCAATTCTCCATTACAGTAAAGTTTATTTTACCCAATAGATTAGCAAATTGTTCTGGTTATTATAATTTTCTAATTAATAGCTACCTTGTAAGACATTAAAAAATAAGGATATAATAAAATACATTTAAATTGGGCATTGCTTATTTTTATCTGATTATATTTAGTTTCTTACTAGGCCTCAGGTTATTGCAATGAGAAACAGTGTTAATAAAAACTTGTGTTTTCCAGTTTAATTCCAGATAACAGAATGTGTGTATGGTTTGAATAGTAGGAAAAAAACCTTACTAATTTGGATTGTGTCTGGAATTACAAAATTCAAAAGTATAGAATAATTAAGTTTAAATGCGTTTTTATTGGATATAACTTCAACTAATCTCCGGTTGAAAATATATATTCTAAATAAGAAGAAAATAAATTAAAACCACTGATGTTAAATTAACTGCTTTTGGAGTTTGTGTATCTCAGATCATTAGTCTTTATTTTGTTTTCCAGCCACCAAGAAAAACATATGACAGCAGAAACAATAATTTTTGAGTGACCCCAGTCTTGGTGCATTATTATAGAAATGTCCAGTATCCTTTGGAAAACAACAGGAAACTGATTCCAGTATTGCTCAGCGGTCCACTTTCTAGCATCCTTAATTGCGTTCTGTGTCAAGATATTGGGACATAAATAAGATAGCTGTCTGGCCTCCCTCAATAGCGTGAGGCAATTTTTGCTCAGGCTGAGAAAGGTAGGAAACACTGTCCAAGGCAGCTTCGGGGCTGCTCATTAAGACACGGTGCAAATTAGAATGAAAAATGAAAGTCGTGGTTAGTAGTTCGGAACTGACATGAGGCTTCTCCCAAGAACTGGCTCTAGTTTTCCTTCACAACACAGAGCAGGACAAAAATCTCCTCACCCCTTGGGAAATGCTGGTTCTCCTCATCTTGGGACACCAAACTTTTTGTCTACTCTGAAATTTTCTCTTGACCAAACTCCTACAAAACCTTCCCCCTCCCCACCCCCATTTGGCTGAACTTGTGAGATGTGTTGGCTTTCTACTTCAGCAGGGGATAAAATGGATGATTTACATTCACGTTAAAAAATAAGTTTTTCTTCTGATTAAATAAGTAAAGCATGTTCAACATTTAGAAATCAAAGGAAAATAAAAAGAAAACACAAATTTCCCGTAATCCCATCATTTGTGGTGCTTCCTTTTAAAAATGTTGTGGTTTGTCATTCAGGGGGAGACACAAGGACACTGGGAGGGAGATGGTATTTTGGGAGTGGCCAGTAAGAGTACCAACTGCTCAGTTGTTAAACCATTAGGATAACAGCCAGGGAACTACCCAGACAGGTTCCGGGGTAGGATACATGCCCACATGAGGGGTAGAGAACTGAGGATTTTAGGCGAATACGTGTTACTTCTAATTATCCTATATAGCCTGGTAGGTGTTAGCCCCGACTAATCAAGTGAATCAGAGAAAATTCCATTTATTCTATTAAGGGAGCTGATGTGATTAGAGTGAATTTTCTCTCCTGAATCTCAGTCTCTTCTAATTAATAAGCAGGTCACAGCTCAAGGGTCACTTTCCTGAAGCAATCTAATGGCTTTCCCCCTGTATTTCTTTTTTATGGTTAAACTTTCATTTCTGACTTTAAGATCTCTGGTTTTGTGTATGTGATTTAAGATCTTCAGAGGCTGGTAAAGAATTTATTAGTGCCCTCTCTCTGGGTAAGGGCCTCAACACGTTTCCATAATTGAACAGCTTCCTAGTAAAGAACATACCTTTGGTGGGGGGGCGGGGGGGGGGGGGGGGGGCGGAGTGGAGTTTTCTGAATCTGAAATGAAGACACGTGGTTTAACAAGGAAGACCAGACAAAATGGGAAGTGGAACTGTCTTTTGACATTCAGGAGAGAACGCTGCAAATGTGGCCACCCTGGCCTGTTCTGGAGAAGTGTCCCCAAGAGCCAGTCTTGTTTTCTGTCTTCATCAGGTATTAATTAACACTTCAGCAGGCATGCACCAGTTTTCCCAGCTTTTGAATATAAAATTGGACTTTAGAATAATACTCACTTTTGCTTTTAGGGTTCCAGGTATTAAATTTTTAAAAAAAATTAAGCAGGAAGTTTCAGGCAAGGAACTTGCATGCCAGGTAAAAGAACTGGAGGGTAGGGGTGGGGTGAGGGGTGAGGGGCACTTATTTCTATGTTTTCTCTGAAAGGATGCCTTGAGGGACCCTTTGCTCTCAAACTGTCAGACTGTGAACAGCAGACTGTGGTGCAGGCACAATGGTTCTTTGTCTTGTCAATGTGTTAATACTTGGTTCAGAGAGGAGGGGCCCTGGAAGCTGTGGTAAATCCCGTAGTTCAATAGTATTTTTCCAAGCAATCGAAATGTTTGTTATTTTAGAAAATGAATGGAGAACAGAAAATTGTAGCTAAAATGCCTGTTTCAGTTTAATCCTCTGCTATGGAATAGACACAAGCTTAGCACAGGCTAAGTTTTTCTTTTTAATATCTGTAAGACTGGTCAAATTCCTTAAATCCTTTGAGCCTCAGATTCTTCATCTGTAAAATGGAGATAATAAAATGACCCTGTTAGTATTGTGAGAACTAATGGGAGACATAAATAGAGACATCAGGCAGAGGTTGGGTCACGTGACATCCCTTGCTTTTCTGTCCCCAGACATTTCCTAAACCATATATGAGAGCCAAATAACCCATGCACATGAAAGCTGGTGTCTATTTAGAAGAGCTCTATAATTCCATGGAGGGAGTTACTGCCTCTTAGAGTTGAGTAAATATCACAGAATACACTGTGTATATAATCTATGAAAATAAGTTTGCAAGGGGATTTTCATTTTTTAGTAGGGAAATCATTTCAAATTTAAGTAACATTTATTACCTCTAAGTTGTAAACTTAAAATATAAATCAGAAATAGTTATTGAATTAATGTAAAATTTTAGAAATTATCTTCATCCTTGGACAGTCAAGTCTAAAATCACCTGGTAGTTAAGCTTCTCTGGAAACTGACCTCAACTTACTTGTGTCAACCTTTTCTGTACTTTCCTAATTGAAATTTGCTGCTTGAGTCAGGCTAGGTTTTCCATTACTTCTGCCTACAACTCATGTCTATTTCTATCTTTTTTCTTTTTGCCTATGCTTAATCTTACACTATGAATATCCTTACCTCTCTTCACCTTTTCAAGATGTTCTCAATTTTCAAAGCCCCTGTATATGAAGAGACACTTAAATTTATTTGTGAATAGAGTTCCAATTTTCCTCTCTCTTTCCCTCTCCACCCATTTCTCTCATCTCCTCTCTTTCTTCTCTTTTTAAATGTATATATTTAAGAATAGCTTGCTTGTTTACATATGATTATAGGTCATTCTCTTAATTCTTTAAAAACCTCTCTTTGAAAAAATATGAGAAATAGACATCTTTTCTTTGATTTCCCCCCTATGGAATGGGATCTAAGAAGAAGGGAGAGAAGATGGACTAGAGGGAAGAGATTCAGAATAGCATGTTGGCTTAAATGATGATGGGCTTTGGCATCAGACAGTCTTGGGCTGGAATCCTGGTCTTAGTTGTCCCATCTGTAAAATGGGTTTAATAGAGGTTCCCTTCTAGGACAGTGTAGGTAAGATATCTAAGTCAGGGCCTCGCACAGATCAGGAGCTCTATAACTGCCAATTGTTGCTGCTGTTGTTGTCATTATTAATACAGAAGACCCAAAAGCAAGAGATGCACCTCAACTTCATAAAACTGATGAGCTGTCAACAACATAGAGATGGATTGATGGTGTATTGGTTTCCTGTGGCCACTGTAACAGAGGCTTAAAACCTCACACAGTTCTGGCAGTCAGAAATTCAAAATGAATGTTGAGGGGCCAAAATCAAAGTATCGGCAGGGTGGTATTCTTTTTGGGAGGCTCTAGGGGAAAATCTATTCCTTGTCTCTTCCAGCTTCTAGATTGCTGTCATTCCTTGTCCTCATCACTCCAACCTCTGTTACAGTTGCCCTCTCTCTTCCCCCTCCCTCTGACCTTCCAGAGTCTTCCTGAGTTCTGCATTGGACCCACCTAGATAATCCAGGATAATCTCCCCATCACAGACTCTTAATTTAATCACATCTGCAAAGTTCCTTTTGCCATGTATAATAACATTGAGAAATTCCAGGGATAAGACATGGACATTTTGTGTGTATGTTGGGGTTGAGGCATGAGGGATGCAACCTACCTCAGACAGACAGCACTTTGGTGCAAAGGAAGCAATAGAAGGCTGGATGGTAACTTGACCTCTAAGAGGAAGAGCAGAAAATGTTTATAGAAAGAATTAATCAGTTTTGACTGACAACAGAGCAGACTTACTCCAACAGCTCTATCTGTTATATGTAAGTGGAAGTTAAGACAATATGTACACTCCAGGCAAATACATTTTTGTATGAAAAGCTTTGTCTCTCATGGGTGATATCACTTTTCTCTAAGGAGTTTTACTGTTGTTTTTCAACAACTTGAAAAGGCATCATGCTTCTCCTCATGGAATCTGCCTGAGACTCAGATAGTGTGTTGTGGGGAAGGGGACTATCTTTTATGAATACCTGATAAGGCTGGCAAATTTATCTATATTATTTATATTATTACATCCATTTTTTCTGTTGAGGAAACTACCATTTAGATGCCTGAAGTAACTTGTTTACAGTCTCACAGCAAGTAAATAACAGCTCCTGGTTGGAAGCCATATAATAACTGATGCTTGCCCCACTTTAACTTATTGTCTTCATTGAGTGACTAAATTCACCTGTTGCAGAAGAAGTTGCTAAGTGAATAAGAGCAGGGCTAGGATCTAGGTGTCTTTGTCCCAAACTCTATATTAAGAACCTTCTCTAAGTCACTTTTTTTTGTTTGTTTGTGTTATGAATTCAGAATTTTAATATATTTAATACAGTTCTATCTAATAGTAATAATTTAATTAATTATTCTACCCTTTTCAGAGTTTAGCTTGGTGTTACCATGTTAAACATAAAAAATATATTCAGGAATGAACAGAATGGAAAGATTTTTAATTCCATGCCTTATGTAATTTTAATTTTCAGATTTAAAACAAAATCTGCTCATGCAGCTATCAAACCAGATATTCTTTTTATAATGAAACACCTTTCCAAATCATTCATCTATTTATAGGAGAAAGGAAATGGATCATTTTTCTAAGACAATTTCTCTATTTTTAACCCACCATCAAGTTCATTGTCTTTCTTTGTCTACAGTTCAATGAACTTCATTTGGGGTAAAAGGGATAAATAAACCAGCAAGGTAATTGAAGTACACTATGGACCCCTTTATTTTAGGTGACTTGTCCAGGAATCAAGCAAATGAATACCTTTAAGGACTTGATAAGCATTGGTAAAAGCCACTATTGCAAATGCTCTCTGAGTGCAGTAATTAACTTTGCAGTTGTGAAAGGGAACCCTTGATCTTCCTTCATTCCTCAACACAAGTGTTCTGAAAAGAATGAACACAAGAGGAGCCTGTGAACAAACACAATGTGTGAGGAAGCGAATATGCCAGTTAGTTCCCTCTCCATCCATAGAGGAGCAGTCATTGTGTAGCTCCTTAAACAGCACGCACTGTCTTGAGATTAGCAATTTTCCTCAGGAAAACAGCAGAACCTGAAGAATAGACCACCTTACATAGCCAGGCAAAAAAAAAAAAAAATCACTCCTTACACAAAATCAGATATTTAAAAATAAATGTACCATGCATTAGTATTTAATGTTTCCTCATTTCATGCACTGTCACTTTTTTCTTTTTCTTTTTAAACAGGTAAGAGAAGGCCAAACTCAGCTCATTTTTTAAAAGATTTTTAGAGAGAGAGGAAAGGAGAGAAACATCCATCGGCTGCCTCCTGCATGCCTCCTCCTGGGGCTCAAGCTTGCAACCCCAGCATGTTCCCTGACCCGGAATCAAACTGGCAACCTTTCAGCCCATCCAACTGAGCCACACCAGCCAGAGTGAAAACTCAGCTTACTTTTGTTCCTCCTTGTGATTTTTGAGGTTGGTACAAAAATATAGAATTTTGTGCAGAGGAACTGATTTTTAAGAATGAGTTTATACTTCACTTATGAGAGAATTATTTGGCTAGTGTTGTTAGAGATAAATCCCATTCTTATTGTTATTCTCAAAATTGTATACATCTTGATGAGGAAAATAACTGGTGTCAATCTAAATCAAGAAATAACTTCTCTGCTCCACAATCCATATTGGTTTAGCAACCTTTACTATCATTCAGATGTCTTTTATAACTGAGCCTTAATGAAAACCTCTGGAATTCATAGTGTGGAAGTGATTTATGAACTTAAGACAGAACTACCCACGCGAAACTGTGAGGTCGTAGTGAAAGGGAGATTATCTTTCATTTCCAGGGTAATGATTTAAAAATAGGCATGGCAGTTATTACATGACACGGTCTTCAAGTTCAAAGCTCACCTGTGGTTAAAGGACTCAGAGGAGATAGTTTTTACTTATTGGTACTCCCAGGTTTGGCATGACATTCTGTGAAGAGTAGATGCTTAAAAAATAGTTGTTGCAGTGCACTGAATTTTTATAATAGTCTAGCTCTCTTCCTAGGCCTCTATTTCTTTTCTGCGATCCTATCTCTATCTGCTACCCATGGGGTCATGCCGAGAGATACTCCAGGGCCCATTCCTGGCTGTGGTTGTGAGGATTTCAGGAATTCTAAATGTAGTTGCATGTCAGACTTTAGAAGATTCTGCTCTAACATTAGTCAACAGTTTCTTATGTTGTTCATTGTGATAAAACCTTTATTTCTTTTTAGAATTTAGGATCCTTCTTACTTTTCTGGAAGTTGGCCATTTTCCCAGCCTTGATGACTTTGGTGGCTATCATACTGCCCTGCTCTTTTCAGTCCTGAGTTCTCCTCCCGAATCCCAGTCCGTGTGTTTCTGCAATCGCAGGTGGACCTCCTCATACTAAAGTGTCCCTATTTGAGCATCTATCCCCTGATGTATGTATGGCGAGAGGTAGTGGGGAGCAGTAAAGATCAGTATAATGTGCGTGGACTTCCAATGGATGCTGTCCTAAAGCAAGCTCTGCCACTTACTGGTTGTTGTGCCTCCTGCACACGTCACTTTCACCTCTTGGAGTATTGGTCTCCTTATTTCAAAATAGGCATGAGATTACTCACCTCAGGGGGTTTT
The DNA here is from genome assembly GCF_027574615.1 of Eptesicus fuscus. Taxonomy (NCBI): domain Eukaryota; kingdom Metazoa; phylum Chordata; class Mammalia; order Chiroptera; family Vespertilionidae; genus Eptesicus; species Eptesicus fuscus. The sequence goes on from NC_072486.1 coordinate 31,773,639, forward strand.
GCTGAAGATGAGACACAAACTCCCCAAAATATCCTTAATCCCTGTCCACTCATCTATGATATCCATCACTAACTGAGTGGGAGATAATCCTTTCTGATGAGGAAAGTACACCTGTCTGGATTGGTTATTATTACCAGCCTGTGAGGGCTGCCTTGATTTTCTGCCATTTCATTGTGGATCCGTTCAGTCTCCAGGTCCTGAGCCAATGTGCCCTATCCCCCATGTTACCGCCAAAGAACAAGAAGTGTCTCCATGTCCCAACCCCATGTATGATGTATGCTTTACTCTTGCTTCCTGGAATGATGTCTTTAGTTCTTCTTTGTCTCTTATGAAATAAGAAACATTGTTATGAGAAAACACATTTTTTTAAGACAATGATGTTTCGACTCTCAGTGAGGCTGACCCTGAGCACTCCATTTCAATTGCATTTCAATTGCAAACCGCCCTTCCCCATTCCCTGGCAATATTGATTGCTTTCCTCTGACCTTTTCATTGTTTGTTTCCCTGCCACTTACCACCTTATTTTGATTTTCTGTTTATTTAGGTATTATGTTTATTATTTCTCTTCCTCCACTAGCATATAAGCTATCTGAAGGTAGGGATTTTTGTTTATTTTTTAAAAATATTTTCATTGATTTCAGAGAATAAGGGAGAGGGAGAGAGAGAAACATCAATGATGAGAGAGAATCATTGATTGGCTGCTTCCTGTACACCCCCTACTGGAGATCAAGCCCACAACTGGGGCAGGACTAGGAATTGAACTGTGACCTCCTGGTTCATAGGTTGACGCTCAACCACTGAGACACCGAGGCTGGGTGATCTGTGTCTCTTTTATTGACTGAAGTATTCTAAGTGCCTCAACACATAGTAAATGCTCAATAATTTTATGAGTATATGAATAAATAAAATAATGTTTCTATAATTGGGAGAATGATCTTAGTGGTATATAAAAAAGGCATTTCAATTTGGCTACACATAATCTGAAATAATAATTTACATAATAGATTCACCTTGAGCAAAAGAAAGAGAACCAAAAGAGGGAAATACGGAGTCATGAACAACAGTGTAGTGATTGTGGGGTGGAGGGGGTGGGGTGGAGGTGGAAGAGGGCATAGAGGGGATAAAAGGTGATGGAAAAAATAAAATTAAAAATTAAAAAAAGTTAAAATTATATTTAGTATTCTAAGTATATAGTATCTAAAGTCTAGTTGGACAGCTCCAAATATGCTTGGTGAGTAAGGAGCCAATTATTTATTGGATTTGTGATTTAATATTGAGCAAATGCTTTAACAACTGTTTTCTCTCTCTATTTCTGTCTATAAAATGGGATTAATAATAATAATATCTACTTCATAGGGTAGTTATAAGAATTAAACAAACCAATAAATAAAAGACTGTAGGACAGTTTTCTGGTACATAGTAAACACTCAATATAATAATAATAATTATATAAGTCAGTAGTCTATTATAGAAAGGGATATAAATAACTGCTACTTAAATCCATAAAATTATACATTATAAAACTTGGCAAATGGATATAAAAACAAATAAACAAAAACTATAATAAATCCCAGCATGAAACACTATTTAAAATATACACATAATTCGGGTAAATCACAGGATTTTTTGTATTCTAGAAAATCAGCTTAAATATAAAAAGAGTTTTGAGTTAGCATTTTACTTTCTTCCCTAACTCCAACTAATCAATTTTTGAGAATAAAAGACTTTTGAAAGAGTTTATCCTCATTTTGTCTCCGACGTTTGTTTCAGAGCTCTCATGGGAGAGAAAATGAAAATGCTAAAATCCTTAAAGTTTTAAGGACAAGAAAAGACAGTAATCTTCCAACAATGAGAATAATGTCAGGCAAAATCTGCCTCCCCTGGGAAATTTCATCTTAATAATAACTGCAAAATCTTACACTTTCCTGGGAGGCGGTTCCCCCCTTTACCCATTCTAATATGCTGATATACAAATAAAGTGGACTTATTACAAGATGCAGTTCTTTGAATATGTATTTCCCTTCCACTTTTTTTTTTGTAAATTCAGATAAAAAGTATATATATCATATATACACACATGTGATGTAGGTATATGATATAGTCTTACAGCCTGTATTTATCTTTTTTCTTAATGTCTTCTCAAGAGTAAAGGTGGCGCCTACTCCCAGAAGACCTTTAACATCCTTTCCTTGTTCTTGGAAAATCTGAGACATCCAACCAGAGCCTTCTGTGTTTCACATCAGGGCAAATTGCACATCCAGGGAAGGAATGAGATCAAGTCTTCCGAAATCCTCAGAATGATTTCTTACCTTATATATGCAAATTAAAGTATTTAAGCTTCCCTCTCAAGCCTCATCATTCTTAAAATTCAATATTTATCACTAACATTTCAAGCTTACCTTGCCCAACCTAAGGCTCTTGATTCCCACTCTGCAAAATTGTTCTTCCCCTCTCTCCCCACCTCCAGCCTTCTCAATCCCGGTAAATGCTATCATTAGCTATCTAGATGCTCAAGGCAGAAATATATGGATTTATACTTGTTTTCTCCCTTTTCCTCACCTCCTGCTCTTAACATATCAGTGAGGTTGATTGATTCTACCTACAAAATCTATATTTCAAATCTTTCTACTTTGTTTAATCTCCATGGTGATGACTCACTCTTCCCCTCACTGCATGTGCTCTAGCCCACAGGGCTTCTTTCAGTGCCTTGGGCACTACACTTTTTGCCTCCTGGCTCAGTAAGGCCTGGTCCCATTGCTTGGGACACGCAAATGTCAGCACCTCAGTGATGACTCCTATGACCCATCTATCTAAAACAGGTCCCTGCCTGTTGCTGCTATTCTGTGTCTCAGAAATGATTTTCCCCCTTTATTGTATTTCCATAATATATTTTTATTTTATTTACTTAACTAACAAAGCCTTTCTTGTTCACCATTTTATCCATAGCATTGAACTTAGTCCTATGGAATATACTTAGTGGATAATTGTTGAATAAATGAATCATTAATTTACAAGATATAGCCTGTCAGATATTTAACTTTTCTAAAAATATATTTTTATTGATTTCAGAGAGGAAGGGAGAGGGAGAGAGAGATAGAAAGGTCAATGATGGGAGAGATTTATTGATTGGCTGCCTCCTGCATGCCCCACACTGGGGAAGAAGCTCGAAACTCAGGCATATGCCCTGACCTGGAATTGAACTGTGACCTCCTGGTTCACAGGTCAACGCTCAACCACTGAACTATTTGGGCTGGACTAACTTACTTAAAATATATAACAAAACTATAAAGGCTTTTATTTTAAAAATGAATATGCCAATAACAGACTTCTTAGAGAAGCTAACATTTTCAAGTTTCCAATATCCTAATTGCTATTATAAGGCCCAGTCCATTAAGATACCCCAATGTAGATGAATCCTTACAGCTATTATTTTTTAAAATCAAAATCTGACACTTATCTCTTCAATGAAGCAAGAACCCTTCTTCCTAATTCAGCTCTATGCCCCATGCCAATGCAAACTGGAGGAAGTCTGTAGGGAAAAACATCCATTTGAAGCACTGTTCATCCTTTAAGGGCCATAGCTTCTCAATGTGCTGCTTGCTTTAGTTGCTCTTTAGGGACTTCAAACCATTATTTCTTATATTTGTCCAAGATTATAATTGTTTATAATGTGAGTGTTCGTCTGACAGAGCTTATTATTGGAACTGAGGGCTATTATTTTTAAGCTACATATTAAGCATTCATTATTTGCCAGGTATGCTGCTCAGGGATTTAATTGTATTATCTCATTTAATCCTCACAGTAGTCTTTGAATTATTTATTCTCACTTTGTAGACAAAGAAACTAAAACTTAGAAAGAATAATTAACTGTCCCACATGACAGTAAGTCTGATATAAACAGAGGGAGGATAGAGAGGAGTGGGGAGAGCTTGTCTCAGGCCTTTACAAAGAACACCAGGGCTTGCTTTACTGTTTTTCTGACTAATGATGCCTTATCTTCATAGTCTTATTTTAGTTCCGGTTAGAAACTGAGCTCCATAATCTTCACTGGTAATGTGAAATAGCAGCAACTAAACAAGAAAAACTTGTTTATTATGTTCTCAAAGCTTTATTTAAAAACACTTTTAAGGAAACAATGTATGTCATACCAACTGTTTTGCTGCCTTAATTGGTACTTGAAGAAATCTTCATATAATTTAATAAATCTTAAACCACTTTCTTGTTTTCTGCAGTTCATTAATTGAAGCTAGGAGACATGCTGCAAGTATAAGCAAATTGAGGTGTTTTAAGTAATGAGAAATTGTACCTAGCTATAACTTTGAATATAAAAGAAAACATTAGGTACCCAAGTCTGAATGAATGTATAGGAAATGTGTTAACATCTATGTTAATTTGTTCCAGGTACTGTAAGTACTTTGTTAATTTGATCTCCATATCTGATTTAGGTTACCTTGTTATTACCACTTAACAGATGAGGAAACAGAGGCATAGAGAGGTCTAATAAGTTGTTCAACATCACAAACCTAGAAAGTGGCAGAGGTAGGACTTAAAACCAGGCTTTGAGTTTCTGAACTCTATTGTAATAAAAATATTCAGCAAAATGTCAATTAACTTGAATTCTTGAAGAATAAGATGGTATTAATAATTGCTTGATTCTCTGATTCGGTTACTTGCCATTACCATAGTTTCTATTTTAACACTAGTTAGAGATTTTGCTAAAAAACATATCAGTCCACTTAATAATATATTTTTCAGATAGTGATGAGAAAGAATGGTAACTGGATGCAACTTTTGTAGGGAATCTAAGTAAAATTTTGAGGGGGAAAAAGGAAAATTATGGTGGTAGAGAAATACTAGCTATGTAGATTATGAATATTTTGAGAATTATAAAAGAATCAGAAAATTTATTAAAAGCATAGACTGGTTACCATGTGATCATTCACTAATTAATTTATTAATTCATTCTGCAAGCATTTATTTATTACACACTATGCATTCAAAGAAAACTGTTACTAAATATTCAACAGGTGCCAAGTAATATATTAGGGAGTTTGAGAAAGATCATAACAATTGATGCTCACAATAGCTTTCTGTGGAATAAATTATTTTCCGTTTCAGTTGAGGAAACCATGACTTGGTAGGTATTAATAATTTATTTGTTTGTTCATTGTCAGGGAGCTAATGGCTGTGTGAGTGGCTGAGATGAGCTTTGAGATCAGGACTGGATGACTCCAGAGCAAGTCTATAACGTTGTGGGTGCTGATTCAGACAGTGAGGAAAGAAGATAGCATTCTCAGGGCAGGTTAGGACAGAATTTAGGACTACAAAGAGATTCACAAAGTAGTTGAAGAGAGAAGAAGACAACAAATATAAGTCTAATAGTAAAAAGAATATGATGCCTATCATATTTGAGCTGTAACAGATGGGTCTTCAAAGGAGGGAGAGAGTTCTTCCAGCTGTGATCATTAAAAAGTGGTGAAGTAAAGATCTGAAGGATACCGTATAAAAAGATGACCCATGATCATTTATTCATACAATAGCCACTGCAACATCACCTCTGTGTTTAAAATGGAAATGGCTGCCCCTGCCTGTGAGTGCCTAAGCACCTATCTAAACCTTTTTTTTTTTCCTTCATTAAGGCAATGTCACTTTCTATCGTGTATTGTGATTAAATATGCACATGCTTTCTGTATGGCCTCCTTCAAGGTGGAAACCCTAATTCCTCAGGTGGGTCCCCACCATGCCTGGCATAGTGCCTGCAACATAGCAGGTGCTTTTTTAAATCTCCTCTCCCTTGATGTCAGTGACATCATGCTCTCATGGCTGTCTTCCCATCTCTTCGGACTCTCCCTCAGGCTCCTCAGGCAAGAAGGTGGTGTCCTTATTGTTCCATCTACTGGCATCTACCTTTCATACAGAACCCGTTGGACTTCATGCTCTGTTACACTTAGTGATACCCCACATGCCACTGCCTCCCAAATCAATAGATAACTCTCCCAAGCTCTGGATTGGATTGTATAATTACCTGGCATATATCTCTATCTGCATATCCCTCAGGCGCTCTGATGTTGATATATCTCAAACCTCCTCTAGCCTTCCAACTCTTCCTACACATTCCATCTCAGTGAATGTTATGGCAAGACCATCCAGGCACCCAGGTCACTTGACCCTTCCCTCTTCTCTCCCTCCTTGTTGATGCGTACTTGTTCACAAAATTCCTTCACAGTGCAGAGACATTTCTCCAATCTCTTTGCTCCTGTAGATCTACATGGCCATCGTCTGAGTTCACACCACATCCTTTTTCATCTAGGTTACTTCAGAGTCTCCCTGGTACTAGGCTAGGTCTCTTGTGATCCATGTTTCCAAACTGCTACCCAGAATAACTCCTTAAATGCAAATCTGAAAATGCCATGCCCTTTACTATCTGGGCTCTTCCGTGCCCGTTGGATAAGAATTAAATACTGAACATGGGAAATAGTGACAACTTTTTTCTCCACTTCATCCTTTGCTTGACTCTACTTCAAACCAAAGTCCTCTGCATATTGAATTGAGATTCACTGATCCTCATTCCACCTGGAATATTGACTTTTCTTTGTTTGGCCAACTCAGTCTTCAAAAATAAGTGTAAGTCACATTCTCTAGAAAGTCTTCATGACATTTCCTCTAGTCTCAATTAGGTGTCTCTACTATGTGCTGGAGAAATACTCTAGGCTTATCTCTACCATAGTTTTTATCACACTGGAGCCTAAATTTTGTCTTCTTTCCCTCGCTTTCTGTGAGTCTTTTGAGAGCAGGGACTTTGATTTCTATGCACCATAATGACCAACTTACTCTCTAGCACATGGTAAGACCTCAGTAAATAATTGCTGAATGAATAGGTAAAGAATGCTTGATTACAACTAAAAATGTTATCCAAGAATAAAGAATTCATCTTTTTTAATGTGAAAATTAAACTTGGTTTAGTTTGAGGGAATGCTGCATAATTTTCTACTTCTCAGAAATATGATTTCAGTTTCCTAATCCTCATCAGTGCCCTGCCAGAATTCTCCCCAAACAAAAAATAATGCAAGTGTAAACTAAAACACAATGCAAAACCAAGGACAATAAGCAGAGTTTCCTTTAAGTATGCACTAACCTGAATCTAATGGTCATGAATTTCTTTGTAATTGATTTTATCTACTGGGTACGTAGACTTCAAACCCCATAAGCTGTGGAGTATGTAATATTGTGATGGTATGCACAGGCTATATGTCCATGATTATGGCATACATTACAAATTAGTTCCATTATATTTTTGCTTTCTTGGATATATATATATATATATATATATATATAGATATATATATATAGATATAGATATATAGATATATAGATATATAGATATATAGATATATAGATATATAGATATATAGATATATAGATATATAGATATATAGATATATAGATATCTAGAGCTATCTGGTCACAAAAAAAGCAAAAACATAGTAGAATTAAAATATAATGCACATGTACTACATATCTATGGATACCTATCTATATATTGGTGTTATATTCTCTGCTCTGGAAATGTAGTAGTCAAGTGTGAGAATTGTTTAACCACTTAGTGTGATTACCAAAAAATCATGGGTTTGTTTTTCTTTTGATGATACTGGAATCCCATATTAGAATTAATGAAGTAACCATTCAAACTGTGAGTTTGTGGGGATGAGCTGTAAGCTTTAGACAGTGTCACTGATCTACAATGCTTGCTTTGTCAGTACCTGTGATTCTTCACTTCTGACACAGGGGTGTGACTGTTAAATATCACCCACTTATCGCAAGAACTCTTTTTCTCAAAAGTACAACCTAAGATTATGCTTTTAAATGGGTTATTTATTCTTTAAATGCAGGTTAGTTCTACGTTTAGTTTACCTTTGTCAGTGTTTCTATGTGTGTTTAAATTATGAAGATGAAATATGAGTTGAAAAAATAGAGAAGATAGGATTCAAAACAGAAAAACCCAGAGGTAAGTTGTTATTCTAGCACTTGAATATACACCAAAGAATTTAAAATATTTCTTCAGGCATATATGAGGTGTTGGTCATTGCTTCATTCATTCATGCTTGCCAGCTGCTATTGGCATAAATTCTCCACCTCACTCTACTCCTGGCCACCCAAAACTTTCCTAATTTAAAAAAGAAGCTATCCTACCTAATAAAATGGTAATATGTAAATTACCATCACTCTGCTACGCCCATGATTGGGCCAGAGGGAGGTGCAGGGGGCAGGACTCGGGGTGGCCGGGGTAGCCGATTGGGCCCGCAGGATGCTGAGCTCGCGTTGCCAGTGGCGGCGCGAGCTCAGCGTCTCCGCCATGGCTGTGCTGTGCTGTTGAACAGAAGGGGCCTCTGGGGCAGTGAGCTCACGTCCCACCACGGACCATCAAAAGCATATGAGCCTAACCAGCGGTTAAGGACAACAGGGGGGTGGGGGCATGTGTGGGGAGGGGTGTGGGATGGGAATGGGGGATGAGGACAAATATGTAATACCTTAATTAATAAAGAAATTTTTTAAAAAAGCGGGGGAGCTGGGTGCCTGTCTGCTCTGGCACCAGGCACCCAGCTCCACCACGATCGAAAGTGAAAGTGTGTAGGGGACCCTACACGTGCACGATTCAATCATGCACTGGGCCTCTAGTTGATAAATGTAGACACATAAAAAAGCATATTTATTCCTAATGGATTCTGGGACACATTAATGTCTTAGTCTTTCTATTAATTCCATTGATGTAACATGGTATAGAAATTATTCAGAGAAAAAGGAAATGCAAATCATATTAGTATCTTTTACTCTTAGAAACTGATGGAATATTAGAACTATTCTCAACTAGTGGCTCAGTGCATGAAATTCATGCACGGGGGGTGGAGGGGTGTCCCTCAGCCCGGCCTGCACCCTCTCCAATCTGGGACCCCTCAGGGAATGTCTGACTGCCGGTTTAGGCCCTATCCCACAGGGATCCCCCTAATCACTTGCCTGAGATCCCTGCGGGATCGGGCCTAAACTGGCAGTCGGATATCCCTCTCACAATCCAGACCGCTGGCTCCTAACTGCTCGCTTTCCTGCCTGCCTGATTGCCCCTAACCACTCTGCCTGCCTGCCTCATCACCCCTAACCACCTCTACCTTGGCCCCTGCCCCTGCGGCTTTGTCTGGAAGGACATCCGGAATAAAGTCCGGAAGGTAGTTCGGCTGTCCTGTCTAATTAGCATATTACGCTTTTATTATTATAGATGGCTCTAGCATCTTAGTCATTGTGGAGGTCTCCTCTGACATGATGAACTGTGGGTCCCATAACTTCTACTGAAAAGCTTTCTACAACAGGAAGGTTGCTGTGTCTATTTCATTATAGCTCTAATTATCACAAAATATTGTGAGGAGAAATCATCCTGTTTCCTTTGGGGTGTGGCATTCCTGCTACACAAATGCTATGGTAATTGTGCTGCTTTGAGATGTGGTTGAATGTTGAACTTCTATTGTGTCTTACACTAGAGAGAGGAGGGGGTGTTTAGTTCCTCTTGGTCTGGGCTGCTAAGGAGGATGGTACATTAGTGCCCACTACATGTAGGCAGGCCAGGATTTAGGAATTGTGAGGGGTCAAGGAGAGAGACCTGTGTAATTGTCCTTGATGGTTAACATGTAGCATGTGGAATTGGAAGGGGCTGGAAACACTGAGAACTGGCCTGCTCCGGGGGCTAGTTCTCCCACTCTATCAGATCATTCTTCCTCTGCAATCATTGAGCATTTAATAAAGTCTTACTGAAAGCTTTAATCTGCCCAAGTTACACTATGGGGTACTACAGAAAGGATTTTGTCCAAGACTGTATTAAAGTGGGATGAATTAAATTGGGAAGAGACAAGTACAAGCCTGCATAAAGGAGACAGCTGGAAACAAGAAGTAAAGAACTTCTAGAGAGAGAGAGAGGCAGTACTGCTCCACTAGTTGTCTCACCATCCAAAATTTATACATTTAGGGCTAAATCTTAGAGGTTGGTGTTTATCTATATATTGGTTATATATATATATTGGTTTCAGAGAGGAAGGGAGAGGGAGATAGAAACATCAATGATGAGAGAGAATCATTGATTGGCTGCCTCCTGCACACCCCCCACTGGGGATCGAGCCCGCAACCCAGGCATGTGCCCTTGACCCGAGAGGGACTCAGAACCTTTCAGTCCGCAGGCTGATGCTCTATCCACTGAGCCAAACTGGCTAGGGCATGGAGGTTGATGTTTTATATTGAACTTGCAGATCATTAAAAGTCTTAGGTTTTTTTCATGAAAATGCTAACAAGGAAGTTCCTGCTTCCTATATTTTTCACACCTACCTTTTTAAAGGCACAGTCCTTTATATTTAATCAAAACGTGTATGAGTATGTGTATACTATTAGCTTTGTCACATAACATCACAATCATCTTTTAAAATCCCAATTAATTTATTTAAACTTATTTTCTTCCACAAATTGATAACATCTATAGATATTATATGCCTGTAATCTATCTATTTATCATCCTAATCGTATAAAATAGTCAGCTAAGAGATTAGAATCCCATAGCAAATCACTACAGAGAGTGAGTGAATCAGGAGTTTTTTAATACATTAATCAACTTGATGTAGGTCATTTCTCCAGCCATTAATATGCACTTCTAGCCCATTATTTTTAGTCTATACCAATCCATCTTGCCTAAAGTGTTAGTAAAAAACTTCCAAATGCCACATAAAATCAAGAAAATCATTTCTTATCATGGAATTTCAGAATTAGTTTAGGAATCACATAGCACATTCTTACCTTGGAGCAAATATTGATCTACTAACTACATTGTACATCTAACTACATTTGCCTTACACTGCAAATGTTCTACTTAAGAGCTCCGTATCATCTTCTAAGAGATAAAAATGTCCTTAAAGGTCTATTTTAGAAACAATGTTAAGATAGTTTTTATAGCACATCTCTTTATGTCTTTGTTGGAAAAGTAGATAAATATTTGTTCATTTCTAGATTTTTCTCACCTCTCCTAGTTTCTGTGCTTTCTCAGAAAAGATATCAGGGATGTCATGATTATATCTGTAAATTGCTTCTAGACAGTAAAGTTCCTTGAGCTTGGTCATGTGAAATCATTTAACCTAGTCACGTGCTTCCCTACAATACTCTTAACCACCCTGGAATTTCCCCCTTAGCCATATGCTGTCCTTCCAATGTGATGACTTGCTTTGACAGAGAAAGAGAAATAATGTTAACGTGACCTTCTTTGCTTAGAGGAATGGGTATAGCCCATTCTTTTATTTTTAAGCATAACTTTCAAAAATTCTTTTCATCTTTCTTAACTTTATTCATCAGTTTGAGTTATTGCTGCTGTATTCCTAATACTGTTTTTAAAGGTCTGTTCCATTCTTTCGTATTCCATCTGTAGTCCTGTGCTTCTTCTTCCACCTGTGGTACATGACCTTTAAAGTGTTTTTATTTTTCTTCTGTTTATAAAAGAAAAATTTACTGGGGAAAAAATAATGAAAACCAGAAACCAATGTAAAGACTAAAATAAAAAAAAAAATCAACTGAAATTCCACCACTCAGGAATAATAATCATTCATATTTTAACATATCATTTGTGTGCATATGTATTCTTTATTTTTGTATTCTTTAGTTAGGGTCATATTTATATTTTTATCCTGCTTTGTTAATTTATAAGATTTCCCCCCACAACATGCAATATTTATATACAACATATATAAATATATGTATTCTTTAGTTAGGGTCATATTCATATTTTTATTCTGCTTTTTTAATTTATAAGATTTCCCCCCATAGCATGCAATATTTATACACAACATAATTTTAGTTGTTTCAAAATGTTTTATTATATATAGTAGAATGTACTTACTTGTCTCCTTTTTTTGGGAGGATGGGGGAAGAATGTCGACTCCTGTAATATTTTGCTCTTATAAATAAAATTGTGTTGAATATTCTCATGTTTTAAACATCTTACCATATTGGACAATAATTTATTTTAATAATTTTTATTTTTTTCTTATGTAATTAGATTTGTAGTCATAATTTAATTTTAGAATTTCTCATTTTTTGTGAGCTTTTTTTTTTTTTTGTGTGATCTCAAAGAAAGTCTGCTAGTTCTCAGAAATTTCAGAAAAATTCTTTCTGAGATTGGAATTTATTTATCTGGCTAGATAACATATTTACCTGCTCCAAGGACACCCATCAATTCCCCAGTTCTTCCTTCTCAGCCAGACATTATAGACTAATAAAGTGTGAGAGTTGATGAAGGTCTTAGCAATTCTCTTTTATGATATTCTTGTTTTCTGTGGTCTTCTAAGAAAAGCAAATTAATAGCAGAGGAAGATGTTTTATCCAGGTTTGGTGACAAAACATGCTCGACCCGAGCAGAAGGTCAATGGGGCAAAAGAGAAATCTGGAACTAAAAAGCATGGTTTGGTCAGGTGAGGGAAACTGAGTCTCTAGATAATGCTAAGGAGAGTAATATTACAATTATGATTGGTCTGTCAGTTTTAAGCAGGGCATTGGCGGGCAGGTGGATATCTAGGGTTCCAGGACTACTTTCCCAAAAAGATAAAATTGTTAAGGTGTGAAGGTGCCAAGTGGTTATTGTTAAACTAGGAATTTTGTCCCATTTAGAGCCTTTAGTGGAGATATAAATGGGGAAATACAGAATGGGTTGGGGAAGACTCAGAGATGGTAATCAGGCAGATATCTAGGGCACCAGCCAGTGACATCAACACTGGGCTTCGGGCTCCTGGTGGGACTGAGTTGAATACTTATGATCTGCCCCAGTCAAGATTGGTGTAAGCACTAGATGAGGATGAGGATGCAGGTTGAAGGTCTTGAAGTCTCCTGGGGCGAAGGACTAGACTGGAGGAAAAATAGGAATGGCTCAAATCAAGGCATTACTGTACTAGATTCTCTGATTTTGACCAAAAGAGTTTTCCAGCAGATGAAAAGATAGACACTGTCTCTGTCTTTATCTCACCTCTGTGTCAGAATCTATTGGAAAAGCTTTATTTATATACTTCATCAATAAATATTGCCTACATTGTCGCCCAACTCCCAATAGCACTTCTGCTTCTTTTCCTCTAGGCTTACCTAGGTAAATTTTGCTACTCTTCTACTGTTATGTCTGTATTTTTAAGCGATGTTTGCATCCTCTTAAAAGAGAAGCTAATGTCTGGCTCATTTAAAAATTTTGTAACAAGGTATATCTTTTATTTACATATTTTTATCATTAGTGACACAATTGAAATTAGATTATATCTGTCTCAAAACAAAATTTACTATATTTATTGGACTTAGTCTCTCGGCCTTGGTATATTGATTTGAAGGTGTAGTTTTTATACTCTCCCCACATCCTGCTGCTTTTTGTGTAGAGACTTATTTGGTATTCTTCCATGATGTTAGTTTTTCTATGTCATTATATATATATTTTTTCTATTCTATTCAGTATTATACTTATCAGGATACTTTTCTCCTTTGTAGATTTAATTCTAAAGATCTTGATTAGATCAGCAACAATTCTAAAAGGAATGTTTGTTCGAGGTCCTTGTGAGATGTACTTCACTCCTTGCCAGAAGCTTCATCAGATACTTTGGTAATCTTTACAGAATTTCTTGGCTTGGAATCAAATAAACATATTGATGAAATTCATGTAGCTTCTGCTAAGAGCTTTAGCTTGAAAAAAAAAAAAAAGCCTAAGGCTTAGAAGTTTTGCTCCCCCCGCCCCCCAGCAAATGGGACAATACAGTGCCAATTACAGTTATGGTTTTCTTTTGATATTTGAGAATTTATTTATTGCTGCTATCTTTTGAATACTTATCTCTCATATCTTTCCCATTATTGAACTAGTAGAATAAAGATAGTTTCAGAATTAAAAAGAATTTAAATTTCATTATTTGTAAAAGTATATATTATGAATTATTTGGGGTATTTTATTCCTTGAATAGATTTTAAGAGAAAAAATCCCGAGGCATCTAAATATATGGAAGACTTTAAAATAAATGCAATACTTCCTATTCAGAAGAATCTTGATTTTCTAATTTTTTCTTTAGATTTAGGTTTCCCCCCAGAAATTAAGTAACCAAACTTGACTATACATCAATGAAATCATTATTCTATTTAGATTCTATTCTTTAGGCTTTTGGCTTAAAAAATTGATTATAATATTCCCATCTTCATTCCTAACCCCATTTGCAAGCTCAAACAGGACATGTTAAGCTTAATTCTGGTTGTCCGTTGTTAGTACTGCTCTTTCAGGGCCCCTCGTAGGATATTAACTTTCTCTTCCCTTGAATTTGTTTTCTGGTTCTCAGCCTAGGATTACTAGAATTTTTCCTTCTGGTTGTTCTGAGGCTGCCAAATCAGGCAGGCACAGAACATTCTGGAACTAGGGATGTGGTAGTTTCCCTAAAGACTTGTAACTGAGCATGGCTTACTACTTCTGGTCTACTAAGGAGGGTGGGCTCGGTCTATAAATCCTACTGGAGGAAGAAAGTGTCTTTCCAGAAAGGACTACAGATGATCTACTTAGCAAATATCAGACCATCTTGCTTGTACTCTTGGTTCAATAAAGAAGCTCTGAGGATGAAGTATGTCATCAAAACAGAAATAGACACTGAGACTCTAGGAACTGTTTTCTTAAAATATATATATTTTTTTATTGAGTTCAGAGAGGAAGGAAGAGAAAGAGAGAGATAGAAACATCAATGATTAGAGAGAATCATAGATTGGCTCCTTCTTGCACGCCCCCTACTGGGGATTGAGCCCACAACTCGGGCTTGTGCCCTGACCAGGAATCAATCACCTCTTGGTTTTTGGGTCCATGTGCAACGGCTGAGCTACATCCAGCTGGGCAGACTCTAGAAACTATTATAGAAACTTTTGTTATCCTAATTTGTAAATTGAGATACAAGATAAGTATCTGGGAGCTATCAGTAATGCTATCAATAATAAAAATATATTTAAAAGCACACACACAAAAAAAAAACAAGGTAAGCAAGATTAATGGATGGATTATGCTGAGTACTTAGCTAAGGTTTGAAGTCCATGCCTTAGAAATAAATGATGCTAGTAGGGAAATATGACAATATACACAGCTGGGACTCTTTCTGTTTCGCTTCAGCTGGAGCCCTAACACTGATAACAATACCATAGACACAGCTTATCTGTGCAGTACATTCTGAAAGATTGTGAATTGGTTTGTAACCTTGGTTCATCACCTTTCTTGAGTATAAGATAGAAGTAGCTATTAGTGTAAGAGATATCGAAGAAGAGAATGTTGGTTTTTATCCTTTGTACCACTCTCAGCCACAGAGAGAGGCAGAGTGCTTTTGCAGGTTTTAAGTCAAGTGAGAGACAGACATTTAAGAAAACTTGACCTGAGTCCCCTAGAGTTTAGGGGACATTGTCAGAAGTTAAGGGCCTGGCTGGGGCTGGCAAGAAAAAAAACAACACAAGATAACAGGATGCTTTATGAACTAGTTGTGTTTCTACTGTTGATGAGGTAAAGTTGTGTTTCCCATTTTCCAGGTGTTTTTAACCAGGGAGCCAGCCCATGATCTCCCTAAAAGGAACCCTGCCCCATGCAACCCCTTGGGATGAGGTGGCATGTGGAAGAAAGGCAGTACTACATCTAAGAAGCTATAGGTGCCCCCAGTGTGAAATCAGGGGAGCAGAAGCAAGAGAGCAGTCTTTAGTGGAAACTGCAAATGTGCACCATAAGTCACCTTTAGGTATACACACATAAAACTGATGCCAGCCTGGCTGGCCTGGCTCAGTGGTTGAGCGTTGACCTATGAACCAGGAGGTCACCATTCGATTCCTGGTCAGGGCACGTGCCCAGGTTGCTGGCTCGATCCCCAGTGTGTGGCATGCAGGAGGCAGCCGACCAATGATTCTCTCTCTTGTTGATGCTTCTATCTCTCTCTCCCTCTCCCTTCTTCTCTGAAATCAATAAAAACACATATTATTAAAAACAAAACAAAACTGATGCTAACTCAAATGTGCCTGCCAAAATAAACTATCATTGCCCATTTATTTCTTTTCCCTACATCAGCCCAATTTGGAGGGGAACCAACACAGTATCCATGGAATGGGGGAGGAAGCAGAGTAGGACGAGAAATGGTAATAATTGTACTTCCTCTGCCACTGATGCCAATAACTCACTGCTGCATCTTATAAGAACCCACTCACTGTGCACAAAGAAACATTGAAAAGCAGACTTGTGAAAAGAGGAGTAGCCTCGTGTGAAGATTTTCTTTGCTCTAACTCTAGCGGACACGCTCCTACATAAGAGATGTGATACTGGGCAGTGCTGAGCAGGCACTCTCAGCCGCAGAAGCTAACTGTTAGTCTTCAGTGTCCTTCCTCATCAGTACTTATTCTTTCCGGAGTTGGTAGTGTCATGTTTCTCAACCTTGGCTGTCCATTTGGAATTGTGCAGGGTGGTTTAAAAATATGAAAACTCCGCTGATTCAGATTGAATTGGTCGGGTGAGGTGTGCATATGGAGAATCTTTAAAGGTGATGCTAATGTGCAGCCAACCTGGAGAGCCACTGCTTTGGCATATTCAGTTTGGGCTTCAAGATCTCCATTGGAGATAAGATATTCCATCTAGGTATTTTCCAAAAGCTAGGAAAGGTATGGATGCTAGCCAAAGCCTTGAGAGCCTTAGGAAACTCCATGGAGAAATACTCATCCTCTTGAGGCAGGAAGACAGGAGAGTTTTCCATATCTCTCCTACTCAGCTTCATCAAGGCTTTCCACCCCTCATTGTGAGGAAGCAAGCACTAGCAGTAGCTTATTATTTGGACATTTCTGAAGTTCACATTCAAGGAAAGTTTAATAGACAAAACAAGGCTCCTGTAGATAGACTTCCTCCCTTTCTGAAATCACCACCAGGCTGCAGAAAAGCTACAGTCGTTTGCTCTGGGTACAGAGTAGACAGTCCGTACGTGGCAAGTAGGAATAAGTCTCTTCTTCGGAGATGATTATTCTTGCAGGGTAGAAGCAGTCAGCCACACAAATCTATTTTCAGGGTAAATCTACACTAGGCCAGTAAGATTCACTTCCCTCTCTTCCTCTTTTTTAAGATTCACTGCTCTCTAAAGAGGAGGTCATTAGCAAGTGTGAGAATTGCCCAAGGATTATATGAAGTTGTGGCAGCTAAAGTGAATGCCTCATTAGCATGTGAGAGAAAAGCCCAAACAATACCATCAAAGGGTGTTAAACCCATCCAATGGGATGGAGAAGGAGTGGTGGAACTAATTTAAATCACTTTAAAGCCAACATGAATGAAAGGGGAATTATTTCCCTAATAGTTAAAATTTAGCATTCATGTGAGTGAAGGTGTGTACATTTGCATCTGAATATAAATAAGCTGGCTGATTATCTAAACTTGTTCTTAACTGAAGGCCTAGTAATAAAAACATAATTAAAAATATTTTGACATTTTAGTTGTTCTTTGCAAACCAGGAGAATCCTATGGAAACAGGAAAAAAAAAAAAAACTTGTCAGGAGAATATGTGAAGCAGCATAACATGCAACTGTTACTGACATGGTGGGCAATTGAAATAACTAAGACACACTAAAACAATTCAACAATATGATAGGCAGACCTAGTTAAGAATCTAATGAAGTCACTTGTATATTGTATTTAATTTGTATCCATAAACCAAATATTTTCCACTAAACACAGTAAGACTTAGAAAAATGGGGAGTGAGGGGATATAAGATTGGGAGTAGGTGGTAGGTGAGTGAGGTAAGAATGAAAAAAACACACAAAAAAAACAGAAATAAAGACAAGGCTCTGATTAGCTACCAAAATTTCCCTTTAAGCCATCAGTTTGGCTTCCTCCAGCATCTATTTAAAGAGACTGTTATTGATTGGGTGAAAATGACAGGGAGGCTTGGTAGGTAATTATTACAGCTTGCAATGGAAAAGAAATGCCAATATATTAATGGAGTTCATGCCTTCCTACTCCAACTGGCATCTCTCAGCCTTGAGGAACTGAAAGTTTCTTCAAAGATTCCTGGAGGTTTGGGCCTAGGCAGAGGGGACTGATATAAAAGATTCGGGCCAAGGTAGAAGTCATTAGTAGCCCATTGCTTGAGCATACCCAGTTTTGCCTCTGCTGTTTATCCCTACTTCAGGGTGCAGCTTCTGTGAGCAGGATGAAGCAGGTGTGAACCGCCACTCGCCCACAATGTGGCTGAAGTGTTATGCTGCTGCTACATTGAAACACTGGTCATAGAAAGATGTTAGCATAGGTGGCTACATATTGATAAAGGAAGGGAGCCAAAGGAATCACACATTCTTGAGCACAATCAACTAGGGAGTGGAATCAGATCATAAGCTGCTTTGCTAGCAAGTTGCAGCATTCATAGGCACCCCAGAGGATGGCAGCATTTTTTCACCAAGGGGGTTAACAGCCTCCAGGACTGGCTTTCCAATCTCCTCAATGAGCCACCTGTCAATTGCCCACAGAGTATGGGGGAGAAGGGGAGAAGAATAATGGGGAAATTCCTCTGTTGGGCGATGTGCGGTAAGAGCCAAGGTGACAACTGTAAGGGCCTACCTGTCTAGCCTGGGGAAAGGATCAGATTGGATAAAGAACACAAAACCCTAAAAGATCTAGGAAATGAGTTGATTAGGGGAAGGACCCAACACCAGCCCACAAAGATTGGGTAATGGGTTAGTTTGAAAGTACAGCAATGCAGTGCCAACCAGAGTACAGCCGGAAACAGACCGCACTGGCGGGATGGGGACAAACCTGGACTATACCGAGATGGAATTTTTGGATTGGAACCCGGATTCTTTGTCCGCCGGAATCGAAGAATGAATCCACAGACAGAAAGTGGTATAGCAAAGGTGGAGATTTATTGAAGAACAAGTACAGACTCCCACATGGGGAAAGGGCAAGAGTCCCACAGAATGGACTCCCACGTGGAGAGGGGGAAAGGGTCCCACTGAGTTCCTTTTCCCTAAGGCTTATAAAGGCTGCAGATCCTGGTGCCTTGATATCCCCTCTGATTGGTCACTATTCCCTTAGACTGGTTACTATAGTAACTCCTGGGCTCAAAGATTGAACCTCAGATGGGGCATGTGAGGTTCTCCCCCCCTCTCCTTCCTTATTGTTTTTCTATTCCCTTTGGGCTTTCTTCCTCTCCTTCTGAATGAAGGGCTTCCTTCTATTTATTTTGTAAATACTGTATAGACCTTTTGCTGTTCCCAGCTCCCTCATTCTATAGAAATGTACCTGTTGCAGCTTTCCAGCTCCCCCATTCTATGGAGATATACCTTCTGCTGCTCTGCAGCCCTGTGCTTCCTCCATGGTCCCCTTGATTTCTAAAATTTCCTAAACCTGTCCTATTTTACCCCTAAAATCCCGTTTCAATATCATATATCTCAAACGACAGGTATTTTCCCTCTCTGCTTTAGGGACCTTGTTGAATCATCCACTACTCTTCTATGCCCTAAATTCTGTAACAATCTGGGCCAGTCAGGCATCTTCACTATGCAGGTCAGATGTGAAAGCACTGCATTGTTAGTTACCTGGCATATGTAGAGCATCAGTCATTTTACAAAACAATTTTGAGGGATTTTGACATTTGCAATAGGGAAGATCCACAAGTCTTTGATTTGATAAGTTGCTTCCTTCTGCCTCCCTCCTGTCAGAGGTACTGAACTTAAAAATGAGATCAAACTTCTGGAAAGAAATATGCTTTATATAAATGTTCCTACTCATATTATTTCATAGTCTCCTATGACAACCTTCGCGGCAAAGATTTATTCTGGGTAGTTAAGTTACACAACAAAATATCTGATGTGAATTTTGGCAAGCAATGCACTAAGTAGATAACTTGCCAGGAACAGGTATCCATATGGAATAAACAGAAGTGATGGGAGTAGGTAAGAGCATGCTCATCAGGGGGCTGCGCCTACCTCTGAATCCCTTTCCTAATTTGTCCTAATAAAATATCATCAAGCTCATCAGTGCCTCAATCTATCTTTTCAGTAAGATGTGCTTCATAAACAAGCTAATTTTCTCATAAAAACAAACAAACAAACCAATGGCTGGTGGGGATACTACAATTCATTAGGAAAGAAAGGGTTCTGAAGTCTTTAAGGGCTATTTGGGGAATGTGAATAAGAAAGATGAAGCTCTGTCTTTCAGCGAGGGAGATGCACTTCTAAATAAAAAACTCCTCATTTGGCATTGCTCAGGTTTTAGATGAAAGTAATTGCCACAGACATATCATTGACTACACATATTAGTTCCAAGGAGATTATTTTTATTTTTTAAGGTTAAGTGTGTTAAGCTGAGAGGTGATGTTTTGTGAATGAAGTCATTTTTTTAGCTGTAAAGAAGCAGTGTGATTTTTTTTGAAGCATCTTTTCATTTGCTTCTATGAATAAGACATTTTTTGGAGTCAATATAGAGAAAAGAAAGGCTAATCAGACCATTATTTTTGTACTGTGACCTGCAAGATGTTTCTCTCTATAAGTGAGTTATTACTTTGTAAAATTTTACCCTAGATTCCTCTGCTTAAGTGAAGCTTTAAATCCCAAAGGGATTATTTGATTCCCAATAGCTCGTGCTTTTGTTAAAATACATCTCAACATGCTCCTGTAATTAACATTAACATTAAATTCTTATTTCTGACTTTAAGGCTCTCAGAAAGTAATGATGATTACAGTACAATTTAGATAATAATGATCAGAGGGTCAGCATCTTCAGAAAATGCGAATAGCAGAAGCATGTCTAACAGCCCGTGTGTTATTGTTAGTCCTTAAACTTGTTTTGTTCCTAAGATTTTGCAGAATATAAGAAAACGTCTGACACTCTTAGCTAGCATTTAAAAATATGCATTAGTTTCATAATCACTGCAGTGCAGAAGTTATTAAATCTACAGTAGTTCAGCATGAAAGAAGTCAGGAAATATTCTGCATTACTTTGCTTCCTTCAGCGAATGATACTTTCTATGAAATCTTCATTTTCTTAATGTTAGATTACACATGCAATTTTCATAAACATAAGAAATATAACGTATGGTTTGTAGAGAAGACTATAAAATTCATAGTGAGGTTTGTAAAGAAAATTCCAAAATGATAAGTGGCAATCATTTGAAAAGTGAATGTTTTTTTAATTAATATCTAGACAAGATTATAAAGACAGAGTTAAATTAGTTTGACTGTTAGTGGGGTATTATTGCTATTACAATGAAGATTAAGAAACTTGTATCAATGAATTTTACTCTAGGTGCAGACTTGCTTCAGCCTTGGTAAGATTCAGCTAACTTTTAATGAGCACATACTAAGTGCCAGGACATAGTAGATGTTTTTTTATATTTGTTACCTTCCTTGAACTGAACAATATTGTGAGGTAGAGAGCATACTGAGGTTTAGAGAAATCTAATATACCTTTCAGAAGAGTACAGCTTGTAAGTGATAGAATTGGTATTCATAGCATGTGTTGTGTTCATCTTTCTCACTGTTTTCTCTCACAAATATATTCAATTTGGTAACAGTGAAACAAAACAGAACTAAAAAATAGATTTCCTCATGTATCAGGTAATAATCTGACTAATGAAAAATGTGTCTTTGTGAGCAGACTTTCACAGCTACCACAACCATTAGTGATACTGAGAATAAAACTCTGTATTCTAAGACTTGATTCAGACTTTTTTTTTTTTTTATGAAGTCTTAGCTATCTTTCCTGGAGAATTGAGGGAGATGAACATCTTTATAATATTTTAAAAACAGTCTTTCTTCTGGGTGTTAAATTGAGGTTGGCCAGTCCTTCCTAAGGTTAATGCCCTTCAGTCCTACAAAGTTCACTTTGGAGTGAAATTAAAGATATGTATGACATTGGGTTTACTAGCACACATGTGTCAGGAGGAGGTGAGTATGCAGTTGAATCTCGCAGTTAACTTACGTGGGTGAATCACCCTCAATGGGCTTCTCAGCCAACTGCAACTTTCATCTGCTTGCACCATAACTGTGCAGGCTGTACTGGATAGAGATGATATTGTCATGCTTTTTGGATGAGCTTAGTGTAGCTTCTGAATGCATTGTTTGTTCCAAATTCCCTGGCACACAATGGATATTCATCAACAATGGCTTGTTTCTTTTATAGTGTGTCAAAACAAGTGAGGTAAACAATATTTAGAATCTGATCTTCTAATGCATAAATAATTTTGAGTCTCCCATAAAAGGAATGATATATTGATGTCATAGTAGGCACTTGATAAATGCTTATTGATTGACTGCTAAATTGATTCATTGTGAATGTCCTGGACAACTGCATAAACATCACAATGATAGCTAATATCCATAACTCACATATCACCAAGTCCTCTTATATCTTAACTACTAAATTTTTTCTTTATATTTTCCCCTTCTCATCATTTCAACATTTGCCAGTTTTGCCCAAACACCATATTCTCTGTTTTGCACAATCACGAAAGTCCCATAAAGGGTCTACCTCTGTTTTGACCTCTCAACTCTTATCCCTTCTTCATATTCCAGTGAGGGTTTTTGTTTGTTTGTTTTTATTTGTTTGACATAGCAGCATAAATGACCCCACTCCTGCTTTAAGTAGTTGAATAATTTCCCAATTCCCATTGTTCTTAGAATAAGGACAACCCTCTACATATATAGTGATGCTCACTGTTCTCAGTATTCCAGTCACATTGACCTTTCAGTTCCTCATAAACGCCATACTCCTTTCACAGGCTCCATGGTCTTGCTCAGCCCACTGAATACAACCTGATTTTCTCCCTCTTCACTTATTCATCCTCCAGTTGTCAGTTTCTTACAGAAGACTGACTTCTGTGATAATAATTCCTCTTATTATATGTTCCTACAGTCTTGTATAGCTCATCTTTAGCATGTAGCACAGTTGCAATTTTATATTTCTTTTAGACATCTGATTAATCTCTCTCCCCACAGTAGATAATAAGCTGCCCATGAGCAGGAACTTTAAAGATCTACCATTACCCTAAGCCTAAAATCTCATAAACAAAATTCTTAACATGGTCTAGAAGGGCCTTTTGATCTGGCCCTAAGACTACTTTTTCAATCTCATCTCCATGGAATTATGTTATTTATTCAGTTAAATTTAAGAAAGATTTGTATTTTCTTTTGACCCAAGTTCCTCTCCATCTACTATTCCATTCCATTTCTTTGCCCACCGTCACTGAAAAATTACAAAACTGAGGATCAGTCCCTGTTTCTATTTCCTCAAATTTAATTTTCAACTCAGTCTTCTCCAAACAGTTTTCTACCTCCTTATCAACCATGGCATTTCCAATGGCTTTAAATTTTTTATTGATTGATTGATTGAGTTTTAGAGAGAAAGAGAAAGAGAGGGGGAGAGAGAGAAAGAGAGAGAGAGAGAGAGAGAGAGTGATTTGTTGTTCCACTTATTTATACACTAGAGGCCCGGTGCACGAAATTCATGCATAGGGGGGGGGGGTGTCCCTCAGCCCAGCCTTTACCCTCTCCAATTTGGGACCCTTTGAGGGATGTCCAACTGCCAGGTTTAGGCCCGATCCCACAGGAATCGGGCTTAAACCGGCAGTCGGACATCCCTCTCACGATCTGGGACTGCTGGCTCCCAACTGCTTGCCTGCCTGCCTGCCTGATTGCCCCTAACTGCTTCTGCCTGCCAGCCTGATCACCCCCCTAACCACTCCCTTGCCAGCCTGATTGATGCCTAACTGCTCCCCTGCCGGCCTGATTGCCCCTAACTGCCCTCCCCTGATAGCCTGGTTGCCCCTAACTGCCCTCCCCTGCAGGCCTGGTCCCCCCTAACTGCCCTCCCCTGCAGGCCTGGTTGCCCCCAAATGTCCTCCACTGCAGGCCTGGGTCCCCCACAACTGTCCTCCCTTGCTGACCTTGTCTCCCCCAACTGCCCTCCTCTGCCGGCCTGGTCACCCCTAACTTGCCCTCCCCTGCTGGCCTGATTGCTCACAACTGCCCTCCTCTGCAGGCCATCTTGTGGTGGCCATCTTGTGTCCACATGGGGGCGGCCATCTTTGACCACATGGGGGCAGCCATCTTTGTGTTGGAGTGACGGTCAGTTTGCATATTACTCTTTTATTAGATAGGATTTATTGGTTGTTTTCTTTATGTGCCCTGACCATCAATCGAACTCACAACCTTGGAGTATCTGTATGATGTTCTAACCAACTGAGCTACTCAGTCAGGCTCCAATGGCTTTTAAGAAGCTAAATGTATTGATCTCATTAGTTTTTAGGATCAAAGTGCTAAAGCATGGAACCCATACTTTTTTTTTTCTTTTTTCATCTAAATTGCTCCCAGAGAAGCTTCAGTGCAATTTACCATTGCATTCTGGGAAAATTTTCTCTTGTTTATTTTCATGATCAACATTTTCTCTTAACTGATTCTTACCTCAATGACCACTCTTCATGTGTATCTTTTGATTGTTCCTTTTTGGTGTGACTTATAAATAGCAGTACTCAAGGGCGTGGTCTAATATCCTCTATTTTCCCCCATTTAAGTTTATACTCCAAGTGATCTCATTGGTAAAATAATCTCTGCTACTGGATAATAAATAATTTATGCATCCTTTTTTAAATTTCTAGTGACAGGTCACTGAGCATTTGCAAAAAAAACACAAACTTTTAATTTTTATTAATTGTATCAAAATATATTTATTATTTATTTATTTATTTATTTATAGCCCCAAATTTGAGGCAGTTTTAAAATTTAATGTGCTGCTTTAACTCATCAGAGTTGAAAAGCAACAAAAATGAGAAATCACAGAAAATTTCTGAATGAATAGAAATTCAGTTTAGAACCAAAATTCTAGGTTTCGTGGCTCTCATGGATACTGGGGATCAGGTGTGCTGATGGTAAAGTATAAAGGCAAGGATACATGAAAAATAATTTTAAAATATTAGAATATGTGCACATGATAATTAGTGAAGAATGTTGTGTTTCACATGAAGTTCATGTCTACACAATTCATCTTTTAAGATAAAAATTACTCAGGAGACATTCTTTAGCAGACAATATCATAAAAATAGTTGAATATGCAAGAGGAATGTTTGAGCCAAAGACTGACACACAAGACTCCTTTAAATACATAGACCTTAAATATACATGAAATCAAATTTTTAAATAATTTTTATCATTAGTATTTATTAATTACTCTTGATGGTGCAAAGGCAAACTCTACAGAAAGATATTAAAACTTTATCACTGAACTATGGCAATATTCTCTGTCAGTCAACATAAATAGCTAATTCTAATTCAACAAATATTTGATGGCTCATTGTGCCCAAGGTTTTTATCCCTCCATTACTTCCTCCATTATTTCATTTATTTATTCAATAATCATGAATTCTTTTAAAGGTATTGTTACAGACTCCATTAACATGACTTTCCCTACAAGAAATGTATCAAGATTAACAAAACACCATTCTTATTTACAAGCAGAATGATAATGAAGGTGTTGATAAATAATTTCTGATTCTGATAATCAGGTTTTTCAAAACAAGTGATTTTGGATTTTGAAAGTGTATGAAAAAAGAGAGCTTATCATTCTATTTGTAGCAAAATGTGAAACATTTCAAAGAAAATGTAGGTCCTGGATGGGTGGTTCAGTTCGTTGGAGCCTTGTCCCGTGTTGGTAGGTTTAGTCTCTGGTTAGAGTGTGTATGGGAGGCAACCATGGATATTTCTCTTTCACATCCATGTTTCTCTCCCTCCCTCCCTCCCTTCCATCCTCTTTCTCTAAAATCGATAAAAACATATCCTTGGGTGAGGATTCTTTAAAAAAAAGGAAATTTAGTTAAGAAATTTGCAATTTTTATAGAACATGTATTTTATAAGATAAGCAGTTAGTGTGCTGCAACTGATAGATTTCCCTTAACTCTGATACAATTCATTTTAAGATTCACCATGCACTTAAGAACAACTTTTTGGAAAAAATAATATTATTCCATAAAGTATGCACATACATTCATTTATATCTCAATTACAGAATCATTAAACTGTGAGAGGAAAGTGCCTATTATGCATTATGGAGGAATTATAATAGATAGTAAATCAAATTACTAGCTGGTGGTGGTTTCCAGTCTCAGTTGCCTTATTGATCAGTTTAACGATTTTTGGTAAGTCATTTGAAAATCACATCATGCAATTAATTTCAGAACAACATTGGCAGCAAAAATGCTGTTTATTTTGTAAAATTCAAATTGGCCCTATGTACATTTTCCAGTGACATTTGATTCAGATTACTTTTTTTAAAAAAAAAACTGTCAACAAATACTTTATAATTATGCCAAATTCTTTCTAACCTCAGGAAAAGAACATTAGAAAATATGCTCTATGTTTTATTGAGTACCTCTTGTATTTTTAAAAGCTTGAACCCATGGTCATTAATAAGTTAAACACTGTGACATATGTGAGTTATTTTCTATAAGTTCCACATAATAGGACCAGGAACTACTCGATAAGATGTATATTTCAGGTCAAACTTACAGATCCCAGTACCGACCACAGGGTCAGACACATACAGAGGTGCTTAGTCAGAGTTTCTGGGAAGAATAGTTGGATGTGTTAAACTAAATTAAGTAAATGGAGGCATTTTTAGAGGTACAAAGATATTGAGGACTTAACCCCAAGAGCATTTCTTTGTACTTCATAGTGCAACACATGTATTTATTTTCTTTTTAAAAGCAGTAAGCAAATCTTGTTACTAGGAGAAAAGGAAGGGTACTTTGTTTGGGGGGACTCCTGAGCCTCTGGCATGCTTCCGGGAAGCCCAGGGAAGCAGATCCACGCCCCTACAGACGTTATTGACTCATTTCTGCCCAAAATATGAGATGAAGGACAATGATGCCACTATTCTTGTTACACTTTTTCAAAGCCTTAAAATGTAGACTTTTAAAATTATAAATAGAGATCTTTGAGGGCAAGAACCTTTTATTTATTTATTTTTTTAATTTTTACTTGCCCGTGTCTAACATAGTACATTTTCAATATATGTGCTTAATAGCTGTTGCGTGGATGAATAAAAATGTCATGATTAAGCAAAGGAGGCTGTAGAATTATCATCATAAGGTCAATATTAACTATCTGAAATGGCATGTACATGCATAGAAATGTCCAATTTGAGTAAATTCAAATTCTAATATTTTAATTTTTACCATCAAAATGAAAATTTAGCAGTGTTGCTATTTATCAGCAAATGCTCAAACCTACCCTTTACTAGAACTGCAGGACTAATTGATACACTGAACATAGATACAACTATTGCTAAGTGCTTTTATAATCAAAGTAACTAATGAAGCCATATACACCACAAGGCATATACACTTCATTGAAGAACAAGGTTAGGCTTTGTAGTCAGACTTCTGATGTCATAAAAAATTTTTCTTACAAGATTATTTAAAACCAAATTATCAAAAGGAAGATTTTAAGCATTCTATTTCCTTTTGCAGATGGATTGTTTTGTTCATCTTTTCCTCTGTTTGTTTTGGGAATTAGGGCTTTCCAATCAGCCTATGTGGTATTAAGAACTATCTATAGATATTGAGTTTACATTATAAACAAGCAAACATTCCCAGTCTGTCAGAGGTCTTCTCCTAGGATACAGGAGAATTCAGCTAAACTGCACAGTACGATTAATTCACAATCACTTATGAATGGAGAAAAAAAGTTGCTTTTAGCTGTTTTGTTCTTTTCCTGGGGACTTAAGGTCAGTATCAAGCAGCAAAATTACTATTCTTTCAAAGTTGTCTCTCTTGATTTGTATTCTGTAATGATCTCTTCGGGACCTCTTCCTTTTTAACTTGTAAACAGCTTAATAAATCAATTCAAGGATTATATACATGTAAATATACATACTCTGAGACATGGATGCACAGGAAAAGGATAAAGTAGGACAATTTCCTTTCCTGACCCCTGATTTCCCCAATGTATCAATTATTTTCATTTTCCACAAAGGAATCTGAGACTTTTTTCCCTGTAGAAAATAAGGGAAGCGATTTTTTTTTTCTTTAAGTGATCTCTTTCTCTTTTAACACAAAGATTAAAAGTATTGCGACTGCCTTTTCAAGCAGAGGACATATTCTGGAGATCAAAGAAACAACTTGTTTTTAAAGAAATAAAGACTTAAGAAATGGTTCTTTTAGTTGCAGCTGACTCTTAAACTACTGGAATTAGAAGAGTTTAGGTGAAAATAAGATACATAAACATTTAAATATATTCTCAATAATATTAACAAATTGAACCAACATTTGATTATATTACTAGTTTTTATTTTCAACAACGAGTTCAGAATGTCACTAGATTTTGAGTTTTTTTCTTTTCCAAATCAAGGAATATAAGACAGTTATTCCAACTGTTTTTGTATATCAAACTTTCTAGTTTGGGGATTATTTTTCAAGAGAGGCATGATAGTTAACTGGTCAAGTTTGTGAGCTAAAACTGCTAAATTCTAGCTATATTCTCACTATGTAAATGTGTGTTAGTGACTCAGTATTCTTCTCTGTAAAATGGGAATAATAATAGTACCTACCTTATAGGGTTGTTGTGAGGATTAACTGTGTTAGTAGAGGTACAGCAAATAAGCAGTATCTGGCATACAGTAAGTACTCAATAAAAGTTATTGTTACTCATAGCATCCTACTCATTCTCCTAAAAATGCTGTAGAGAATATGTGTGTGAACCACATTTATTTTGTTTTGAATATTGTGACAGAGATTGCATTAAATGAAACACCTTGGAGCTGGTGGGAATTAGTATTATCAAACAAGCTTTATAAATCCTCTTCTGTGAAAATGTTTAAAATCTGTTTTCTTTTGTGAAAGTTCTGGGAGGCAGAAATCTGCCTAAAGCTGTCTTTCTTGGGAAGTTTACTCAACTGTCAGTTTTTATAGTTACTTTCCTTGATTTCCCTGTTACTCAAATCTCACTGTTCAAGACAAAGAGGAGAAATGTTTGCAGAATGAGGACAGATTGAGGAATATCACTAATATCATTAACAATTTTGCTATTTAGACAGCAATTAAAATGTAAATTTATAAATAGAACCCAATGACTTTTCCAGTAAATTATGATACTGATTCAAACTTGGAATGCTGTCTTCTTTATTGATGAAGCTTACTTATATAAACTCTATGAGTAAAAGGAATCTTAAAGATCAATACCCATTTTTAAAGATGAAGGAAATGAGCCCTAGAGTGATTTTATTAACCACAACTCCATTTATTCAATAAATACTTATTGATCTACTATGTGCTAATCACTCTGCTGGGTAATGGAGATATAGCTCTGAATAAGCAGGCATGGTCTCTGTCTTTGTAGCACTTACAGACTACAGTAGGAAGGTAGACAATTATAGCAAAATATAATAAAGGGAAGTACAGGGAACTTGAGGAGTGCATAGCTGCAAGATCTAACCTATAGGAGGTCAAATGTGGTATAGAATTCTAATTGAGTGGACCAGTGCTTTGGGAAGTTGCCTAGTCTATGAGAAGACCTTGGGAAGAAGGGGGGGCAAGGCGTGCAAGCTGTTCAGTTTGACTGAAAGAAGAAGTGTGAGTTGAAAGTAATGAGACAGAAAGCTGGAGACATATGCAGGTCATAGTGGGTCAGGTAAAGCATGTTTTGATTATCCCAAGGACAATGAAAAATCTTTAGAGAGTTTTAAACAGAAAGTAACATGCTTAGATTTTTATTAAGATAATCCTGGCTCTCGGCTGTTGGATGGATTTAGAAGGGTGACACAAAAGTCAAGGAGGCCAGTGGGTGACTCTTAGCAGAAGCCTGATGAGCGTCTATTTTGGCTTAACCTCCTGCCTGTTTAGGATACTAGTAAATGCTGTTGATTTCATTTCTGTCTTGTTTTCAGATAGTTTTTACTTGGATTATTATTATTTGTTTTAAACCCAAGTTCTTTAAAAAAAAATAGCCTTTGTAAAACCCCCTTTTTCCTTTATTAAACCAAGGACTTGATACAG
This sequence comes from Eptesicus fuscus, assembly GCF_027574615.1. NCBI lineage: Eukaryota > Metazoa > Chordata > Mammalia > Chiroptera > Vespertilionidae > Eptesicus > Eptesicus fuscus. The sequence continues at coordinate 31,803,690 of NC_072486.1, forward strand.
CATGACCTTTCCTATTGTAGGAAAAAAAGATTAGCTTAATTGTTTTGGCTGGCGTTTTTCCCCCAACAGCGAATTCTTACCTACCAGGCACTATTCATCTCTGTGTCTGTTAGACTCATTTCGTGTTTTCTATTCCCGTTGCCACTGCCCTACTTAGATCATCATTACCTCTCACCTGAACTATTGCCGTAATAAGTCAACTCATCTCCCCGACTCCCAAGGTTTTATTTTCTCATATTTATCTTCAGGTTTGTGCTTTAAGATTGCCCTGATCAAATGCTTCCAGAAGTTTCCCTCTTCCTACAGGAGAAATGTTAGCTATTGTTCCATTTGCTCTTAGAGCCATACCTTCTCCCTGACTTCCATATACCAAACTGTTCCACTAAAGTCAGTCCACACGCTGCTTCTCAAATACATCCCACACACTATCTCTCTACCTTTGTTTGGGTCTCAAACAGCTTTCTCCACTCTCTGAAATTTTAATCATTTTTTTAAGGTCCAGGACAGGAACAACTTTTTTTTATATGATACTTTCTACAGTTATGCTAAGCAGAAAAATTATCACTCAGGGGTCTCACTGGTGAGCTCCTGAATTTTTCTATTATTGTAGTTACATATGTACATATCTCATCTTCCCTATAAGATGATAAATTCTTAGGTAAAACAGAGTGATTTTATTTTCTGTATCCCCTCAGTACTTTGCCCAGTGCCTCAAAAGTAGCAGATACTCAATAAAGGCTTATTTAATTGAATTGATGTTAGTTTTCATGCCAAATTTAACATTTTATATGGAGTTATTTTGTTTGAGATCCAAAATGCTTTTAGGAAATGGTCTGATTAAATTTAAGATTGTAAAAATAATTCTAATCTTTAAAGTGCAGCATACCAATGGGAGAAATTAATGTTACTATTTTAGCATGGAGGATACCCATGAATACTAGTAAATGGGAGAAGTTAATGTTACTCTTTTAGCATGGAAGATACCCATGAATAAAATAAAATTCTGTCATTTGCTAAACGTGTGTTAAGTATTATTATATGTTCCATTCATTATTGTAGACCACTGAAAAAGACAGGCAAGATCTTTGTCCTTTTTGGAGTTAATTGTAAGTAGGGAGACAGTTAGATGTTCCGACTACATCTTAAATTATTCCATAGGCATTAATTTCTGTGAGTCTTTATATAGGTAGCTCCATAAAACACACACACACAAAAAAAAAACAACAAAAAAAAGCACCCACAAAACAAAACACTTTTTTTTTGGTTAATAAAAAAGTTATAATTTTTTAACTTAGATTGTATTACCACATTCATACATTCCACATAAGCATCTATTGGTCTAGTGCAGTGGTCAGCAAACTCATTAGTCAACAGAGCCAAATATCAACAGTACAACGATTGAAATTTCTTTTGAGAGCCAAATTTTTTAAACTTAAACTTCTTCTAACGCCACTTCTTCAAAATAGACTTGCCCAGGCCATGGTATTTTGTGGAAGAGCCACACTCAAGGGGCCAAAGAGCCGCATGTGGCTCACGAGCTGCAGTTTGCTGACCACGGGTCTAGGCACACTAAGTTTTAAATGGAGATGGTTTGCAATTAAAATATGATGAGAAGCACATGGATGCTTTGGGTGAGAATTTCTTTGGTAGGTCAGATGAAAACAGCGTTAGTATGGACTGGATGAACTGAGATTTGAAATTGGCCTTAAAGTGTAGGTTTGTAAAAAGGAAGAGAAAAACACATTCTAAATAGACTTATGACTACAAATATCCTTAAAGGTTTATTTTGTGTGCAGACAGAAAATCTGGGTAGAGGAGAGTCTTGTTTTGAGGAAAAAGGGTTGAAAGATACATTGGTGGCCTGCTTGTTAAAGATTTTTGATGCAAGCTAGGAAGTTCAAACTTTTTTTTTTTAAGTGCTGAGTTTATATTTACTGCCTTTTAAACCAGGGAATGGAATGGTCAAGACAATTATTCATTTAACTTCATCTGGTAGCAATATTCCTTTTTTTTTTTTTTTTAAGGCAATAGCATTCTTTTTTACATTACATCAATATATTTTCTCCATAGGACCTTAGTTCTTCTGTTTATTTTCTGACCCCCACTATTTAGTATAACCCGAATGAGAACAAAAATCCTTCTAAATTTTTGTTGTTCTCTGCGATAATATCTTTAGAACAGTGACTGGACACACAGTAGGCACTCACTAAGTGTCGGGTAAATCAATAATAAAAGAGGAGGGAGAGACAGGAGGAGATAAGCGATCAGAGATGATTGAGAGTAGAAGATGATAACCTAGACTAGGGTCTTGGCAGCAGTAGGAGAGAAAGGAGCACTCTGGGTGGGATGAGCTATGAAGGAGGAATCAGAGAGGACCAAACAGAAGGGAAATCCCAGGCAATTCCAAGAGTTTGAACTATTTTCTGGGGAGATGATGGTCCCCTCCTAGATTCTGGAAATAAGAAGGAAGAGCTGGCTTGGGGTGGTGATGGGTTTTTAGCTTTAGCCAGATAGAGCTGTCCTGTCAGAGGGAGGGTCCACTGGCGGTGCCTTTATCAGGTGTAAGCACTTAACCATCAGAGATAAGAAAGCTAGGCTCTGCTAGGGACACAGTGTAGCTTCCAACAATTTGGGGACCTGAGACAGCCTAAGTTTTAGAAATTAAATTGATTTTTACTATTTTTGAGAGAGTTTGCTGGGGGAAGGGGGGATGGTCTATTTTCTATTGCTTTTCTCTTCATGAAGTCCTTCATTAATGTGAACACAAAGAGGTTGCATAGACCCCCTAGGAGGTAAATCTGGTGGGGTGGCCTACCCTAAGCCTCCTCCACCCCCTGCTGCCCCGCCCTCATTCCCTCTTTAGCATTTACCCCATGTTGCTCTGGACCCTGCTTAGAAAACTGTCTTTGGCAGTACTTGTGAGGTTTGCCAACTTCAACTAAGCAACCATTCTCTTGAACGAAGTAGACGCTGAGTGGAGAATGTATAAGAAGTTGCCAAGTGAAGTTTTTCTCCCCCTCTGCAGATCCGGAGGGAGAGGGAGGGAACTGTGACAAAACAATATTTTCCCACCTCCCCCTAGCTCACAAGAATATAGTTATAAAGACAATTTAAGTTTTAAATGTGCAGTTATCCAAATGCAGAAGCATTTCTATTCTTAGAAATAGAATGTTTTCATTGATGATGGTCTTCAAACACCAGTAACTTCCCTTTGTAACATTTCAGTATTACAATTATAAAATATAGGATAGAAGATGAAAAATGAGAAACTTTCCAAATAAAGATGTCCAAAAGATATGTATTGTGTGTGTTTGTGTATCTTCATGGAATTTACTGTAGGTAATAGAAGAAAAAATTCATTTGCAATGGAAACGATATGATGTTTTCCAGAAAATAAATCTTTTCGCACAACTCTTGGAGACTGGGCTTTATTAGTTGAGCTCTATTAATTAATTGATATTCAGGCGTGCAGAATTAATTTTATTCAACTGGTTAATCTAATTAGAGTGGACTTGCTGTGGGAGATAATTTTGTACGGTAAATTTCACTGGGTGTTCTCTGTGTGCCCATCATTCTCTGTCTAATTGTTATGCACTGAATGTTTGTGGCCCCATCCCATCCCTTCGCTGAAACTCTAAATCCAAAGTGATGGTATTTGGAGGAGGGACTTTTGAGAGGTAATTAGGTTCAGATGAGGTCATGATGATGGGGCCCCAAAATGATGTTAGTGTCTTTGTAAGAAGAGGAAGGGAGACCAGTGCTCTCTCTCTCTTTCTTTACTAGGTGAGGACACAGCAAGAAGGTGGTCCTTCAGGAAGCGGGCTCTCACCAGGAATGGGATCTGCTTGCACCTTGACCTTGGACTTTCCATTGTGGACTGAAAAAGAGCCACTGAACCTAACAAGCTCAGGTGGAGGCCTGCATGGCAGGCCCTAGAAACTCAGAAACTGAAAATAACCACATTGAATGGTCTGAGCATAAAAATTCCTAACTAAAAGTAGGTTATGGTGGGTAGTCACTTCCTAGGCCTATTACTTCCTTGACAAAGGTCAATCTTTACCTTAAGTGAGCCTGTCTATTGTCTTTTTGCATCCAATCACATACCTTCTAAATGTCAGAGTAATTTTCTTTTGCAAACCCCTTAAGGCACAACAGAGCAGGAGACCACAGAATCTCTCATTGTTACCTTGTTTCCCACATAGCACCTCCATGTGCTGTAAATGTTAATTATTAACCACCCTGTGCCCACCAGTGTAAAATAATTATGTGTCTCCGGTTTTACTTTTTATCCAATCCCAGAAAGTTCTCTGCCCTGCTTTCTCCCACTCCCTTAAGCTACCACCAATGGATTTCATGTAACCCTCCTTATCTCTCCTCCTTTTATTCTAATGTATAAAATAAGCTGCAAAATCGCCATTTTCCGGAGCATTTTCTCAGTCTGTTGAGATTTTGCTTCCTGTCAATTGTGGTCAGTTTGACTCAAGTAAACTCATAAAAATACTCTACAGGTTTGGTTGCTTCTTGCATTGACTCTGGCCTCCAGAAATGTTAGAAGTAAATGTCTGTGACTTAAGCCATCTAGTCTCTGGTATTTTATTATAGCAGTCTGAGCAGACTAAGATAGTATTGTTTCTCTAATGTGAGTGTAATAATCTGGCCCTGGCTGGTTTGGCTCAGTGGATAGAGTATTGGCCAGCCAACTTGAGGGTCCTGGGTTTGATTCTGGTCAAGGGCACGTACCTCTGTTGTAGGCTTGATTCCTGGTCCAGAGTGAGTGCTGGGGGCAAACAATAGATGTGTCTCTCTCACATCAATGTTTTTCTCTCTCTCTCTCTCTCTCTCTCTCTCTCTCTCTCTCTGCCTCTCCCTCTCCCTCTTCTTCTCCCTCCCTCCCTCCCTCCCCCCTTCCACTCTCTCTAACAATCAATGGAAAAATATGCTCTGGTGAGGAATGAAAAACATTTTTTTTAAAGAATAATCTGGAAGCTTACTTAATATGTGTATTCTTGAATCCCAACCTAAAGAAAATTAGCCTGGGATGCATCTGTCCCAGTATTCTTCCTTTTAAGTAAACTTCAAAGTGGTTCTGATGCAGGCTCTTCTGGGTAACAAGTCTTTACAGCAGAAGTAAGCAGATAATTGTTGTTGGTACAATAGGTGGGAGGGTTAGAAGGAAAAGAAGAGAGCTGTTCTGACTTTGTCCTTCAACTTTCTCACTCTTCCCTGCTTTATATGTTCCAAACGTTTCCATCTGAGGAGCATACTTAAGATGACCAGATTCTCTACCTCCATCATATAGCAACAAACTCAAATTTGGGATTTTAGAAGGAAAAAATGTGGGGTGAGCACTCCATACACTCCAACCATTTTCCTATCAGGGCTTCATTTGTTCAATAACTACAGGGAAGGTCTTTTCCCTCTCAAGTGACTGCATCATGTATATTCAAGAAATCAGAGTGAAGGAAGGGTTTTTCATAGCCAAAATTATGAAGTAGGCAAAAATTATAGGTTTTCATTGTGTCCACTTCTAACCAAACTGGATGAAGTTAGCTTTTGTGGAAACAAAAAACAAAAAACAAAACAAAACAATAAAGCCAATGTGTTGGAGGATTAGTGCACTACATGGACCTATGAGTGTATGATCTTTTGTACTTCTTGGATAAAATGCTTTAGTTTAAAATTCAGAAAACATAAGGAACCAAGGCAAGTACTAGAAGAGATTGGGGGGCGGGGAGAGAAGTGGGGTTCTTAGCCTTCTTCAAAGCATTCCCCCACCCCCCAAGGGCAAGCCTTGAGCAAAATCTATTGAGGCGATGGGTTAGAAATCTAAGTTGCATGTCGTGTCTCCTTACTAATTCTGAAATGTGGTCTCGTCTGGTCACCAATGTATCTGGGCTTGATTGAAATCACTAGGATTAATGCATCAGCCTGGAGAGGGTCTTTTTTAAAGGAAAAATGAGATTCTTCAAAATAGAAACACTTCATTGTATTCTCCAGATCTCATTTTCCCCTTGAGGCATATCCAAATTCTGACTGTTCTAACCTTGTAGTGCCATCTCCCAAATTGGCATACATTTTGACATATTTTCTGAAAGCAGTCTATTATGTTATATTCATCAACACATGGTGAATTGACACTGTTAAGCAAAGTATAAAATATTACTCATAATTTATCTGCTATATATTATTAACAATCAAAAGAAACAGTCTTCGTCAGACGGAGGGACAGATCTGTGATATCCATCCATTTCTATGTCCATAAAATATTCTAGCACAAATCAGAGAAACACCTTCAAGTAAAGCCTCATATTTCAGCTGTTTGGTTGTCTGAAATGAAAAATAAATTCATGCAACCAAGACAGCAGGTCTCCTGCCTGTGGGAAAGCTCCCAGGTGAGGGAATTATGAGGTGCGGGCTTTCCCAGAGCAGCTCCACGAACTGAGTCTTCGGAATCATCGGCAGGTCATTTTCCTTCTCTTGTTCTTGGTGTGGTTAAAATTTGAAACCCTTGAGCTGGTCCTCTTTTAAGTTGTCGTATATATTATGAGTAAATGGCCAAAATCTGTACAGTATTGTGCTTCTTATCTAAAGATGATGAATACTTCAGTTGGGTAAAGAAATTTCAAAATTTTACTAGTCTACAAAACATCTTTACCAGCTTGTTTTCCTGGTGGGAAGTTGTTAGGTAGTAGGAGGAGAGCAGCATCAGCATTTCAGCCTTAACAAACGGAAATGCTCTTCACCTGCATGCAGGGCTCTCTGTGCGACTGTGTTCTTGCCACTGTATTTAGTTTCACAGATTGTTATGTCCATCAAAAGTAGGCTCCAGGAAATAGATTTTGTTCCCATTTTCACACCTGGTGTTTATTTCTCAGCTTGTTAACTTACATCTTCATAGACTTTTTGGATTCTTTTTTTAATCTCTTAGATCTAATTAATTTTAAGTAATTTTTCAGTTTATTTCTTCCAATTGAATTTCACTGTCCCCCAGAAGACACTGTGACTGACTGGGGATAGGGAAAGGCTGAGTCTGTAGAACTCTATTCTGGGTTCCATTTTACTACTCAGTTGTCTCCTTTACAAAAATATGTTCCTCTGCTTGGGGCTAAGGAAATATTTGTTGAATAAAATGAAGCAATACAGCTTAGTAATAAAGAAAAAAGGACGTGGAATAAGGAAGTTTGAATTCCAGTTCTTGACTTGTTAACAACTTGAACTGGGGAAAATTACTTCACCTCTTGGGGCCTCCATTTCCTCTTCTTTAGCCCTAGCTGGTTTGGCTCATTGGATAGTGTGGGGCGTGGCTACAGAGTTTGGACAGGTTCAAGCCTTGGACTGATGAGAGGGCACAGTCCTCTCATGGCCACGTGCAAGTCCCAGCTTGGAGGGCAGAGCCCTCTCAGCACAATTATAGCCAACAGCTATAGTTGTAAGCTTGAACCTATGGTCCAAACACTGGCCCCACGTGCCCAAGTGATATAGTCTTCAAGTAAACAAAGCTTGATCAGGTGCATGTAATTGAGTGGGACGGAAACCCAGGAGAATGTTGTAAACATCTTGACCATGCCCTTACTTTGCGTCGTGGCATCTGCTATAAAATAAAGACACGGCTTGTGGGCATTGGCACTGCTGGGTCCCCATCAGGGAAGCAGCGTCCCACCGAGTCCCAGCTTTCCTTCTCTTGTCTGTCTTTTCTCAATCCTTCATCATCCCCACTCTGGTTCACCCTTGGCCGTGCTGGCACGGCACAGGATAGGGCATCGGCCTGCGGACTGAAGGTCCTGGGTTCAATTCTAGTCAAGGGCACGTGCTTCAGTTGCAGGCTCCTGGCTCTGGTAGGGGGCATGTGGGAGGCAACCAATCAATGTGCCTCTCTCACATCGGTGTTTCTCTCTCTCTCTCTTCCACTCTCTCTAAAAATCAATGGAAAAAATATCCTCGGGTGAGGATTAAAAAAAGAAAAATGAGGATCAGTGTACCTATCTGATAGGGCCCTTGTGAGTATTAAATTAGATCCATGCAGTGTTTTAGCAGGGTTCTCAACACATGACAATTGGTCAATAATATCATCTGTTATTATGACCTATCATTAGTTTTCTCACCTCACAGCATCCAGCATTCTGTCTCCATAGAGTGTCAGAATATCTATTTTTGAAATTTTATTTTTTGTATTTCTTACCTGTTTATTGATCAGGAGAACCTATCCCTTAGCTCAAATATTCATGTTTCCTAGTTTAGGAACACAGGTCAGTGACAAATTTCCATGGAACTCAATCCAAAGAAATTCTTTACATTCCCAGATTACTCTGTACTCTGAAAGATACCAGCCTTCTTCATCTCCTCCAAATCTTTCGTGCAATCATAATTTCAGTAGAAATCTGTCTATGCCTCCTTTCCTGGTTCAGCCACAGCAAACTTAGAAAGCCCCACCTCCAAGGACGCAGTGATGATTCCACCAATAGAAACCGCAGATGCTTGGCCAGAAGGCCACACAGCTGAGGTTTTGTCAAAGCACTGAAAGACGTGGCAGGTATAGTCTCCTCAACACCAATGCCCCTCTGATGGAGAAATGGCTGACACTCCAGCCTCTGTTTGAAATTTTAAATCTAAATACATCTGTTAAGTGAAGGAATAGGCTCTTTTGTTGGGTGGAAACTCTTTCCTGGAGTTTCAAGTTTGATTTTTAGAATACCTTCAACTTTATATATTTGTGAAATTTTGTATGTGTTTTCACATTTATTTTCTTGTGTCCCCATGGCATGTCAAGGATTTGTTTTGATTGTAATAGATGTTTATTAAATTCTAGAGGCCTGGTGCATGGAATTCATGTGGGGGGGGGGGGGTGGGGTGGGGGGTGGTCCCTCAGCCCGGCCTGTGTCCTCTCACAATCTGGGACCCCTCGGGGAATGTAGGGCCTAAACTGGCAGTTGGACATCCCTCTCGCAATCCGGGATGCTGCATGCCCCAGTGACCATAATTTTCATACAGGTGAAAAGCATCTTGCGGTTGTATGGGCAGCTACATTTTTTTTTGCCCTGATTATAAAAAGTAGTATATCACATGATCCTTCTGAGGCAGTAGTAGAAACTGAAGCAGAGAGAAGTTAAGTAATTGGCTTTGTCACACAGTGATAAGTGTCAGAATCAGGGCTTACCACAAAATGTGCGAGCCAGAATCCATGCATGTCATCGCTGCATCATCCTGTTTTTTCAGTGTTAGAGTAGCCTTGCCAGGTTTTAATTTTTAAATCTAAGAGACTGTTCCCAATATATAGGGTAGGGTCCCTAGGCCTGGCTGGCGATCAGGGCCATCTGTGGGGCGATTGGCAGGTGGGGCGATCACGCTCTCCCCCCCGCCCCCCCTCTGCATTGGCACCCACCTTGGCTGGCAGCCTGGCATCGCCAACTGGCCAGCCTTGCCTCCTGATTGGGGCCGCTGGTCACCTCCCTCTCAGGGGGCAGATGCTCCTACATTGAGCATCTGCCCCCTGGTGGTCAGTGCATATCATAGCAACCAGTCATTCTGCTGGTCATTCCACTGTTTGGTTGATTTGCATATTAGGGTTTTATTATATAGGAAGGAGGATTTGTTGACTGATTGCTTCCTTATTAGCTTCTTTTTCTTTCTGAAGGTAATCTTTTTTTTTTTTTTTAGGGGAGTGCCTTTAAATTATTATACTCTTAATCCATGCTACATCTATAAGTTGTAATGTTTTTCAAGCTATGTGTCTAGTGTAATGGTTTTGAAATTTTTTGTTTGGTGTCTATCTATACTCTTTCAAATGAATTTACTCAAATGTGTGTGTAGGTAGGGTGTGTGTGTGTAGTGCTATACAGGCAAGTAAAAATGACAGCTACCTTGGGCTTTCTGTGGAGATATCTTCTCTATACGTGGTTTTATTTTTTCAAATATGATGTTTTAGTCTACAATTACTATACCCGAACGTTTTCCCAGTTTATTTTTCTGTCCCATTCTTAAAGTACAGTGTACAATTTTCAGTTCCATAAAAAGATTACTCACTTGGTGAGGAGGTATTATAGTCTGTGTAGACACAGACTTCTTAGAATGCCTCAGTCCCAGGGAGCAGTCACAAGTACATTAATGGCCTACTTTCCCTACACCAAGAAAATTGATTTCCCCTTTGTTTCTAAGGAAAATCATTTTGAGGGTACTCACCACTATGCCATGAATGGTACTATAAAAAAAATGTTGGTTTAAAAATTATTTATTCCATGCAGTCTAATTTTATTCTCTTAAAGACATATTCAGTTTTAGAATGCCACTTTTTTTTATTGTTTCCTTAATTTAATCTACATAAATGTTTCTGTGTGCAGTCTAATGCTCACCAAGCAGTGGAAAAGTATTTTTAGCTGCTGATTCACTTTACTCTGAGTCTTATATTTTCTGGTCTTGCCAAGTGTAACCTAGGAACTTATTTCCTGATTTATATCATTTACTCCTCTACTGACTAGCTTAGCTTACATTGCAGTGCAGTGTCTGGGGCTTGAAGAAACAACTGAGTGGGATGGTGAGTCTACCAAGATAGTTCCTTAAGACTCTTAACAGAAGCCTAAGCATAGACATCTTAGAACGAGATTTTAAGTGAATGAAGTGAAAACCTGTTTCTCTCTTGTGGTTATTTTGGATTTTCCTATTTTTAAACTCACCTTCACATATGGTACCTCCATATAAATAAAAACTTATTCCATATTGGCATATGCATGATTCAAACTTATTTTTCATGATGATACAGCACAGTGATGAATTCAAGCTTACTTCTGCTGGCTTTTAACATTGTTTTAGTATGAAGGGGCTACTGTATTCTAACAGAATTACTATATTGTGTTAATGTTATACATCTAAACTACACACACTACTATACGCCTAGCACATCCTATTAATTATGGAAATCACTTTCATTTCGATAGTGAAATTTACATGACAACAGCTTCTGGGCTCAGTAGAGCATCAGACCAGCATGTCACAGAATTCCCTTGTAGTGTGGGTGTTGACAGGGTTCTGTTGGTATCAAATTTGCAATGAAAATGTCTCATAAATGTGCATCCACATAGAACATTACTTAGAAGGAATCAGCTCAATATTCACATGGGTCATTACTGTCAGAGATGGAAAATTTCCTCACTTACATTAGTAACACAAGTTATTAAGAATATGTAATCAGCCTGGCTGGCATGGCTCAGTGGTTGAGCATCAACCTATGAACTAGGAGGTCATGGTTCAACTCCTGGTCAGGGCACATGCCCAGGTTGGGGGCTTAATCCCCAGTGTGGGGTATGCAGGAGGCAGCTGATCAATGATTCTCTCTCATCATTGGCATTTCTATCTCTCTCTCCTTCTCCCTTCCTCTCTGGAATTAATAAATATATATATATATTTTAAAAAGTTACCTTTTTAAAAAAAAGAATATATAGTTATATATATTACATAGATGACCTGAAAGATTTGTCTTAAGTATTTAGAAAGGTGTTCTGATATAGAACTGTCACCTTCGTGTTCTCCCCTGTAACTGTAGAAAGCCTTTTGTATCCTGCAAATCGTGAATAAATGTGAGATGAAGACTCTAAATCAGGCAACAGAATGTACTGGTCCAGAGGGGTTATAATAGGGAATAAGTATCAAGACAAAATAGAACAGAGGGATAATTAGGCTGAATATTACAACCAAGTTCTTAATAGGGAGAACTATTAGACTGTGAAATAGTCTTTCAAATGCACTGGAAAAAGACATTACTCGAGCCATTTAAAATCAGACTGGACTGAAGTACTCCAAAATGCAGTATGCGATGGGGACCAAGCCTACATTAGAAGTGGAAGGAGGGGCATGACCTAATGGCTCCTGCTGTCTGTGTGATTACTCTGATTGTGCTCATTTTATGTGTTCAGTCTTGGTGGAAAATCTTCTGTCATTTTATGCTACTTCTAGGGAGCAATTCCAACAAATGTATCTCATGTAGAATTGGATGCACTGAGCAGCATCTCAGAAGAGATGAAAACGCGCAGTAAACAGTGTAAGATAGTGAAGCATGAGTAAACACCATGCCGTTACTTCTGGGAGGGACTCCTGGAGAAAACAATTCTCACCCTGGAACTCTGGCCACATTCCAATGTGCATAAATGCATCCTGTCTGCCTGGCTTTCAGGTATTAATTTTCATTTCTTTTGTGTAATGGTATCTTGGGATGATGTGGCGTGCGGGACAACAAATTGAAACATTTCATCCCCAGGTCAATGACTACAGTTTGGCAGGAGGTAGGTAGGACCCTGGGAGAAAAATCTCACAACGTTTTGTGACTGATATCTATTAGAGAAATGGACAGGAAAGAGAAAATGGTAAGAGTCTGACATGAAATAAGGAAGAGGAAAAGGTATTCAGGGAGGCTGTAAAAATGATATTGCGGGACATCTTTCAAAAGAAGACCATTCTCAGTCTTGTGCAGTCCTGGTGGTCACCTGTCAGGAAGTAGAGAAGTGAGGCAGGTGACCTTTAGGCATTTATCCTAGTTCTTTTATTCAATAAAATTAAATTTAATGAAAACTCAATTTTACCCTATCTTTTCATCTGTTCAACCCACCAATTTTAATTGCAATGATACAAATTTAGGGGTGGGATGATTTTGATGTGTGGTCATTGTGAGGTAAATGATTTGACGTATACGCATTTCTTTTCATGTGCACACCACGACTTTTAAAAAAGACCATCATACACAAATCAGTGGATCATTGAAAATATTTTCATTATTAATACTATTTTCTGTTTGTGTAGCTTCTCATATATTTTCTCGATTTACTAATCACATATTCTTGAATTATGAAAAATATTTAATTCAAATTGAGGTCTCTATTCCCCACCCCACCCTCACTCCCAAGTGTATCCTATTCCTGTGTTGGCATAATTTTCAATGATTTCATTTGCAAGGGTCTAGCTCATAGACCAAGAGATTTTATATGAACTTTTTTTTTGGGGGGGGGAGGGGTGAAGAAGTGGAGACTGTCAATACTAAAAGGTTTTCTTACCATTTATCCTTTAGTTTAGCCCAATGAATGTAGATATTATAGCATTTTTGTTCTTTTACTTGTGAAAAATAAGTTTGGAGACTTTTTCTCCTTAGTTTCCATCCTGAGCACCTGTGCTATTCTGAATAGAAATCAAGTAAACCTTAGGACAGAGCCATTCAAAATGTCCTTAGAGTCCTGCTGCAAGATCAGAACCGGAAAGGATGGACAGCTAAAACCTACAGGTGTGAGAAACCTTTGTAAAGGCAAGACACTGATGTTATGAAAGGGAAATATCACTTGATGAAGGTCTAGTGTGCAATAGTTTCCCAGATCTATTTAAATTCTACTGGGCTGTTTTTGAGAAAGAAAAAGGAAAGGTGCCTAGCACTATAGAATCATTAAATAATAGCCCAAACCTCTTTGGTAGGAGCTGTATGACCCACAGGAGTTTAGTGTAATGGCAATGTAAGTGTTCTGGTCATGACTATATTAAATACATTTACACAAACAATTAGAGTTCAGGTAGCAGCCTTAAAATATGTGATCAGATAAGCCAAAGCAGACTTAGATGTAGGGAACTGACCCATGTTTCTCTACCAATAAATGCTTTCTTCTCCTCAAAGAGACACAACATAGCTCTACTGAACAGTTCTAAAATCAGCTAGCACAAATAAACTGAAGCAGAGAAACTCGAAGCACTACACTATTGCTGAGGTCTTCAAGTCACACTAGCTTTCAACTCACATTGACCTCAACTTTGAATACACATGTAACTATATGTGTCAAACACAGCTTTATTCAAATAACAGTAGAAAATTTTTATTAGCAATTTAGCCGAGCACTTGACCACAGGTTATTAGAAGTGTGCCGTTTTGTTATTTGTTATCAAAATGCATACAATGCTTTAAAATACTTACATGGCCGGGGCATGTCCCCTTAAGACATCTACCTAACAGTGTTACGCCTTGGGGAATCTCCCACGTTTGTTAACCCAGGGAAGGAACTAGAGGAAAATCTAAGTGAAATCCTTAAGAAACAAGCTTCTGGGATACATTACCGCGTCTATTTCTAGATCGCGAATCTCCCGACCTCTGAGTTATCTCACTGTCAGATAAGAAAATGGAACAGGAGAGATGAAGCGATATATATGCTCTCAGTTTGGCTTTTTCGATTTTTCACTCAAGCCAGAAGGGACCAAAGTGCATAGAGTTAGGGATCATTTCCAAGAGTGTGTGCAGCACAGCGAACCTCTGGCCGCCTCTCGCTGCAGAGTGCATCCCGCCTGCAACACGGACCACGTCCCGCTGCCCGCTGCCCGCTGCCCACCTCGCCCGGCCACCTCCACACCCACAGGACACAGCCGGCGTGGCAGCCAGTCACCGCAGGCTTTCCTGTGCACAAAACCGGAGGAGCCCCCAAACGGAAACGTATCCTGAGCCCAGAGCAGGGCTGGCGGCGGTTGGCCGATGAGACTGGTCTCTCCGGGGGGTCTGCGAGCATCCGTGGTCCCTCCACCTCTCTCACCCTGGCTGCAGAGCTGAGCCCCGAAAGCTGCCTCCCTCCCGGACACACACAGAAGTGCGCGCACACACACCAAGTCTCACTCACGCACACCCACCCACATGGCCTCTGCCCCCCACCCACCCCACCCCTGCGAAACGGTAGGGACCGGTCCGTGCTCTGCCTCAACTTTCCCGGCTGCACCTGCCCCGCGCGGCCCCCGAGCCTGCGCGCCCTCCCCGGGCGCCCTCCAGAGGGACGCGTCCTTCCCTGGACCCCTTACCTGGCGCTGACAACTCCTGGCAGGGACTGGAGCTGACCGTGGTGGCAGCGGCGGCGGCGGAGCCTGCACCCGGGCTCTGGCTCATGGTTGGTCCTCCTCATCCGACACAAAAGAGGGAGCTTGCTGGCTTTGTCCTTTCCAAATCCGAGGGAGAACTTATGTTGCCCCCGAGGTGGCCAACTTGTGCGCGCCGTGTCCCGTCACCGCGCCCCCTGCCCCTGCGCCCGCCCCCTCCCGGCTGCGAGCTGGACCCCTGCCCGGTGGCAGGAGAACACCCAGGCCTCCGAGTCAGTGGGGAGTGGGAACAGGGAGGGCGGGAGGAGGAGACGAAGGAGGTTGGGAAAAAGGGGGGAGACCCCGTGGTCTCCCACGGAGGGAGGGGGAACAGTTCCCCAGCGGAGCCCCTCGCCTCTTGACAGGCACACACACTTCCCAGACGGGGAAGCAACTTTCCCTCACCTTGGCCACGCTAGAACCGCGGCCTCTCCTTGGGACTCCCGGCAGAGGCAGGGACCTGGCGTTCTCTCCTCCTCATTCTGCCTTTCTCCTTTCCTCCCTCTCTGGTTCTCCTTTCCCCTCCCCCTCCACTCCTCCCTCCCTTTTAGAGGGGTGTCTCTGCAGAGTCTTGGGCGAGCTAGGGTACCTAGACGAGAGAGGGTTGTTGAATGGGAATCCGGAGAGGGTTTGCCGGACCTTCGCCTCACTCTGAAACCCTCCAGGCAGAGCAGGCAAAGGTTGGGGATTTCGGAGAGGCGGGGTGAAGGGGCGTGGGGCGGCGGGAGATCTGCGGCTCTAACTTTGAAGCTCTGCTGGAGCTCTCGGCCTGCAGGAGAGCGAGTACTAGCAGTCAGCCCAGGAGAAGGTCTCCCGTGGTCCCCCTGGCACCCGGCTCACAGCGTGCTGGGGGGGCGCAAGGGGGAGCGGGAGCGGAGGGGGAGCGAGAGAGCCCGGGAGGCCGGTGTGCAGCTCGGCCCCACACGCAGCTCAACGGCACATTGCAAGCCCCAGGAGAGGGCTTGTGCGGAACCATCTCTGGGTCAGGCGGGCGGGAGACGCTCCCGTTTCCTAGCAACCCTCATCAATCTCCTCCGGATTGCTCCCTCTGAAGGAATGCGATTGGACAGCCCCTGGAGGGAAGACACGCCTCTTCAAGAATGCTGGGTTGCTGCTTTTTCGCATTCTCCAAAATTTCTTGGGTGGAATAAGATTAGAGGAGAGTGCTGAATCGTCTCCCTCCGTGTCCCTCTATGCTGCCACACCAACCCCCTTGCAGCGACCCCCCCGCTACCCCACCCCAAGAGTCCTTCTTTAGTCCTCCTTGTGGTTAGCAGACCCAGCCAAGGTTCTCTACAGAACCTCTTCTTTCTTCTTCAAATTAAATAAATAAAATCCTTAAACCGGTGACGTAGGCACAAAAGAAAAAAAAAAAAAAGGCAAACGAAAATAGCTTGAATTGACTCTGAGCTACAGATTAAATCCTAAAGGTAACATTCCAGGCATCTTTCCATGTTTAGACACCTTGTATTTAATTTCAAAATTGAAACTTAACTCCTGAAATTTTCCAACCTGATATATACTAACTTTGTGTTGTTAATCAGGGACTGAGTGATATGTAGCCCGAGACAATTCAACTTCATTCTTTAATGCTACCTTTGTTTTTTAATATTTAACGTTAAGTGTTTTTTGGTTTTTTTTAACAATTGCCTCTTTTGTAACCTAGTCAAGACAGGTAAACTCCAGAAATATTTTTTACCGCTGGTTCCTTTAGAAACTAACACTATTTAGAAGACACGTGAGCTTATACAGTTATTCCATTGTGAATGCTACGAAAACTAGGAACTTGAACATATTAAAAACTAAAATATTACTAAGTAGTAAAAGTCTAAATATTGTAAAGTCTGCCTTCCAACACTATTATATCTAGAATGCAATAGTCATGTCAAAATAAAAGCAAAACCACCCTTCCTTTGCATTTCATTACTATTATCTAACATGTACTGCTTACCACATACACATTGGACTTTCATAAGAGAACATTTTCCAGTGTTTGTCCAATAGGCAACGGTACATCCGAGAGCAGTGGCACAGCAATGGAGACTATAGAGACCTGCACCCTGCCAGGGCTTCCATACGGCATGAAGCCATGTTAGCAGCTCTTGGTTGCATTCAGGATCTTCCAGAAGATTCCGTTCTGCTTTTCAAAAACTTTACCAGAATCACTTAAGATTGAGAGAAGTGGAAGAGAGCTGATATTTGTATCTCATTAAAAAAGGAAAGTAGCTGTGTTTGCACAAAATGGTATAGACCGAACTGCATTGGCATAGCCTGCACCGAGGTGTTTTTTTTGTTGTTGTTTTGTTTTTGTGTTTTTTTTTTGCTTTTTTTTTTTTTTAACACACTAAAGATGGTGCTGTGTAAAGGCTGAACTACTGAAGCAAATTATCAATATGTTATCAGATCTGGCTTTATGAAACACTTTCGTTTCCCCCCTGCCACATAGGAACAAAGAAATGATGAACACAGGGCTTTGCAGCCTGGTTGTAGCTTTTTACTGAATTTGAATCCTTAATTACCATCACTTCCTAGCCATGAGACTTGGGTCAAGTTTCTTAACCTCACTATATCTCAGTTTCATCATCAGTTATTTTAGGTTTAATAAATACTTGTAAACAACATGCAAATGCTAGTTATGACTATTAGTCTCTAATAATATTTTAACTGTTGGGCCCATGTTATATTTAATTGAAAGCAATTAGTTTCGTACTTTAACTCTTCCCTTTTAATTTAATTTAAATTCATCATTGGCTGGGAACATAGCTGTAACTTTAATGTGTATTTGTTGGTGTGTGCATGTTGTGTGTGTGTGTGTGTGTGTGTGTGTGTGTATGCATGTTTTCAGATTTTTTTATTTTCCAAAAATTTTTAGAGCCTCAGGGGATAGGACTAAATGACAACATCTGGCTAACTGGCATGTCAGTTAGGAAATGATATCTCTTCCCCCCACTTCACCCAAGTATTCTAATGGCTCTATTTAGAAACAATTCTAGTCCCCTATTTTAAGTACCTCTGGCATAGCATGTTTATCTTTATCAAAGGTTTTCAAGTCAAACACATGTATTTGGATATCTAGGCCACTCTTTCTAGTTAATATTTTACCAGTATGTTACTTTGATTACTTTTTACTAATTTATCTGTATTTATTTGAATTATTATGATATTTCTTCTTATGACCCCCTACAGTTAATGTCCTGACTTTTGCTATACTAACTTCTGCTTTAAAAAAGAATGTTTTTATTGATTTCAGAGAGGAAGGGAGAGGGAGAGAGAAATAGAAACATCAATGATGAGAGGGAACCTTTTTTTTGCAGTCTCCTGCATTCCCCATACTGGCCATCAAGCCCACAACCCAGGCATGTGCCCTGACCTGGAATAGAACCGTTACCTCCTAGTTCATAGGTCGATGCTCAGCCACTAAGTCATGCCAGCCGGGCTGCTATACTACTTTTTAAATATGGCCCATAAAGCATCCCATCTTTCATTCAGAAATAACAGAGAGTTAATATGCTGTCATTATTAATTACAAATGAAATGCCTTCTATATCCTTATTCTGATCCAGACTGCACTCTCACTAGTATTCCCTTTGGAGCAAATATCCATTGGCTCAATCCAGAAATCAATTTCATTGTTGGTTTCTACTATCAGTCAACGTTGTGCTGTGTTTTGTTTTTGTTTGTTTGTTTGTTTGTTTTATCATTTGTGGGGAGATCAAATATCCAGTTTATCTGGGACAGTTCTGGTTTACATCTATTGTGTGGATGTATTCACAGTGCACACATTATTTTTCAAAAATTCAGGTTTGATCATTAAATTATAGTTACCAGAAGCTTCTAATCATCTGGCCAATATCTCTTGCCTGAGCCTTCCCTTTCTCCATCTGCCATGTGACTATTAAATTCCTCTGTGTAACTAACTCCTTTTCCTGGATGGGACTAATCAATTCTAGAGTCCTAATGCATATATCTATGTAAGTATGTAATGTACGTATAAAATATTACAACTTGTATTTAATTTGCTTATAAATATTCCTCATTTGTTTTTCATTTCCTTTCTAAATATGTTGCTCCTTGAATCATCTGTAGAGTCTGATTTTATTTACTGTTACACTATGTGAAAACAAAAATATTAGTCTTAATTGATTGAAGCTTCAAGGCAAAAGGTGTCAACTATTTCATATTCCAAAGCAAGAGTTGCCAGACACACTGTGCTGGGCTTGAGTGGAGTATCTTTAAACCACATGGATTATACAAGAGTTAAAGCTGCATGCAAGAAGCTGGCAGAGGAAGGAAGTTGGTAGGTTGGGGATGGGAGTGTGTATGCTTTTTCCTCACTTGAACTCTAGTGAGGGATGCTGCTGCTTCAGCGAAACCGTTGCTATATCCCTGGAATTAGGGTGATGCAATAGACTGCTTTTTAATTCATAGCAGAAGAATATAAAATACAAGAGGCTGTGTGTTGATCAGTCTCCCAGAGGGCTGAAAGAAAAGAAGGCTGAACTTGGTGTGACTGCACTCCCACCTATGACAGACAAAAGGATTTGGTTTCCTTGATACTATGTGATGGGAGAGTGAACACAGCAGAACATGTTTTCTTAGACCCTAAGCAAAAGGGCCTAGTGGAGAAACTTTGGATCTCGAGTAGACAGTTGGCTCAGTGGTTGAGTGTCGACCTATGAACCAGGAGGTCATGGTTCGATTCCTCGTCAGGGCACATGCCCGGGTTGTGAGCTTGATCCCCAGTGTGGGACGGGAAGGAGGCAGCCAATCAATGATTCTTATCATTGACTAGAGGCCTAGTGCACAAATTTATGCACCACTGGGGTCCCTTGGCCTGGCCTGGGGGATCAGGCCGAAACTGGCTCTCTGACATCCCTCGAGGGGTCCTGGATTGCAAAAGGGTGCAGGCCAGGCCAAGGGACCCCACCGGTGCACGATTGGGGCCTGGGAGGGATACAGGAGGTTGGCCAGCCAGGGAGGGTCCAAGGGAGGGCTCCAGGGCATGTCCAGCCCATCTCACTCAGTCCCAATTGGCAGGACCCAGCAGCAAGCTACTAGTTGGAGCGTCTCCCCCCTGGTGGTCAGTGCTCATCATAGCGACTGGTCAACTGTCTGCCCTCTTGTGGTGAGTGTGCATAGCAAGTGGTTGAGCGACTTAGCATATCATTAGAATATTATGTTTTGATTGGTTGAATGGCTGACCGAACTGGACACTTAGCATATTAGGCTTTTTATATAGGATGTTTCTATCTCTCTCTCCCTCTCCCTTCCTCTCTGAAAGCAATAAAAATATATTTTTAGAAAAGGAAAAAGAAAAAATATCCTCAGGTGAGGATTAACAACAATAACAACAAAATCAAGTCAGATTCTACAACAAGAGATCCCCAGAGTCCAAGGGTCTTCAAAGAACTGATTAAATTGGGATTTAAAAAGTCAGCTTTGAATACTTGCTAAGTCCAGGAAAAAGCAATGCCAGATCAGTACTGGTCAAATAGGACTTTTCTTGTTCCTTCAAACCTTCTATCTCTGACCTCTTTAGCTCTGAGGGATCAAAAGCTCCATCTGATGATTAAGGTAGAGGGAGGATGAGGCTGAGGAGCTGGCTGAGCAGAGTAAAGAGCTGGCCAGGTCCCGTTGCAGGCCTTTCTCCTATTGCTTTCCCAGGGGAAAGGAGAATCTTCAGTGTGATGAGCACTGGGAATTGGATTATTACTCTGCACTAATTCTACCTGAGTCTAGTGTTTTATTTTCTTTTTGGGGTTTTGGTTTTTTGGGGGAAGGTGTTTATTTTTGTACTAAAGTGAAGGGAGGAATTTTTATCTGGGAAAAATTTGAAAGTCAAGGCACTGGCTTTGAATTAAATCCAAGAGAATAGAGAAGAACAAGCCCCATAGGCAAGATTATGCAGGTGTGATGGTGAAAAAGAATGCAATGGTTTTGTGGTGCTTTATGAAACTCACTTGTTAGGTATATAAATAGTCTCATCAGTACTTTTGATCCTTTAGCATTTTATCCTTCATTCTTTTAAGGGAAAATAAATAAGAATAACCCTTGGATAATTACTATGTCACTCACATATTGTATAGTTAACAGCTAAATTAAGGTTTGTTCTAAACTTGAATATTCAACTATTAAAATACTTGTCACCCACAAAGGATTCTTTGGAAAAGTTGAATTTTCAATCATTAATTTAAATATTGATAAAAATAAATAAAATATAAAAATAAATATTAATAAAATTAGTACATTCTTTGAAAATACTCAGCCCAAGAAATTGAAACACTTGTTTATTTGTCTTCCCATTGACTGGAAGTTTAAGACAACATGGCTGTTATGTTTACTGTTACATCCTGATACTTAAGGAAATGATATGTGTGTGGAGGGGTGGGAGTTGGGGAAAGACTTGCAGGTAGACATTTATTGAGTGAATGAATTAACCTTTAAAGATTAAAAGATCATATTGATTTACATTTTATAGTTGAGTAAACTGAGGCCTGGATTTAACATTTGCTGACAAAATTCTACATAGGAGGAGTTTAGAATTATTAACCCTGTTCATTACCCGGTTCATAATTGTTAATCTGGTTCACCCACTTCATGAGGGTGCTGGAGCTGACCAGTAGACCCTAAGCGATGGATGAACAGATTACTCTGACACGTTTCTGTGAAAGAGAGGGCTAAGGGGCTGCTTGGCTTTAGGAACAAAAACAGCCCCGATTGCCTGACTCCTTAGGCTTTTATTGTAACAACAGAGCTTGAACTAAAATTAACCTCTAGATGCAATCAGCAGGATAAGTATCCTTGCGAAAGCACATGCTTCTACAAGGTCAGGTCCAAATAAACAGAGAGATTCCAGTAAAACACTCAGGGGCTCAGACTTGTTTGGAAAAGTCAAGGCAGGGGCTGCCGCCTTCAGCAAGGTACCTCTAAGAGAAGAGACCACCGACCTTTCAGAGAATCCTCCTTACAGACTTTCCAACCAAGTCTCATGCTTCCCCACATAATTGTTAATCTGGTTTACCCACTTCATGAGGAGAATGGGTTTATGTGCTATTACTTATCAGTTTCGTGTGCCTAACACTGCCTGACATGTTGTATTGTCAATGAAAGATTAAATGGTTGGAAGCCCTTCCTAGGGGTTTTGCCTAAATTTTGTATTTTTATAACAAGAAAACTCTTTTTAGTTTCAGGTTTAAAAAAATTTTTTTGGGGGGTGGGGCTAGACTGGAATAGGATCTGAGGAAGGTTATAAACTTTATAAGGGAATTAAAGTCTCTTGGCACAGACACTGGTTGGAGGAGTTAATTTATATAGATAATGTGTGGTAGAATAAATCACTGCTTTCACTCTGGATTCATGCCTGCAGTCTAAATAAATGATGCAGAGCACAGATATTAAATGAGTTCAGAAGAAGGAAAAGCATGTCCACTGGGTTTGCCTTTCCACTAATAAATTTAATCTCAGAGATTTTGGCAAAGGTTTACATTGTACATTTTAGGAATAGCATATGTTAAATGTTATTTATTTTGGTCTTATATCGATTATTTCCTTCCTGAGAATTCAAATCTATTTTCATATCTGGAAATGATGACATACTGATTGGGTCACCCTTAAGTCATCTTTCAGTTCAGTTATACATATATATGAGACCCAATGCACAAAAACTAATGCAAGAGTAGGCCTTCCTTGCCCTGGCTGCTGGCACTGGCTTTCCTCTGGCACCTGGGCTTCCCTCCTCCGGCCGCCGGCAGGCACCCGGGACCTGGGCTGGCTTCCCTCCAGCCCTGGCTTCGTCAGGAAGGACATCTGGAATGACATCCAGAAGACGTCTGGTCTAATTAGCATATTACCCTCTTATTATTATAGATAGTGTCAAACACTATGCCAAGTACATAAAATACCAAGGACATAAGATAGGGTCCCTGCCCTTGAAAATTTCTCTTCTGATAATAGTGAGCAGAATTGGCAACAAATCATTCAAAAATACAATATGATGGCCCTGGCTGGTGTGAATCAGTTGGTTGAGCATCATCCCATGCACCAAGAGGCCACCAGTTTGATTCCATGCACTAAGAGGCCACCCATTTGATTCTAGGTCAGGGCACATGTCCAAGTCCCATTGCAGCCTTGATTCCCAGTAGGGGGCGTGCATGAGGCAGACAGTCAATGTCATTGATGTTTCTCTATCTCCTTCTCCCTTTCTCTCTCTCTCAAAAAATCAATGAAAACATATTTAAAAAAATACAATATGCTGCAATATGTAAGAGAGGTCCTTTAGGAAGAAGAGTGACCTGGTAGACTGGCCACTATGTATTACTCAAAATCCAGCTATCTCATCATTCACTCAGGAGACAGGAATAGACAGATCAGCAGTGTAAGTTGTTTTTGCCCTATGTGTCAAGAAAGTACAATCTTTATCAAAGCCACACCGCATAGTATCACTTATGTCTGACCAGCCAGACCTGATCATATGATGGCCCATACCTACAAATTAGATTGGAAAAGTATGCAATTAGTTTTTCCATTCTCCTTTCTGCAAAGCGTCAAGAAAAAGAGTAAATGGGATTGGCAGTTGGGTCAGCCAGTCAGTGGTGTCTGAATTGGGGAGTAATCTCATGGCTTGCCTCTTAAACCTTTTCTATACTAGAGAAAGTGTTCTAGCCCATGATTTATTTTCTTACAGGAAAGTGACACAAATAGATCTTCTGTGGAAGAGTAAATGTTTGTAGTTGCCTATTGAGAGCACTTACTTGGTCTTTTTTTAGGCTGTGGCCAAGTGACCCTTTTGGGCCAAGGTCAACTGTAGTACCTGTTCTTAATTACATTAATGCCTGGCTCATTTTTTATCCTAAAGCAGTATATATCATTTAAGATCCTGAGGGCCTACAAGTATGTGTCTGTTTAAAGAAAATCCTAAATCACATTGCAAACTACTTATATTGGTAGGTGTGTGTATAAATTCCTAACGCAAATAGGCCATTAGAGCTATTTTGGAGAATGTTAAGTAAAGATATATGCATTTTAAGCACACACACTTACACACAACTCAACCAAACAAACAAACAAAAAAAAAGTGTTGGCTCCTGAAGCATAAATGTTTTGCACTGAGATACCTCTAGAGGCTCTGTTCTGAGGATTCATTAAATAATAAGTATTCATTGAGGGTGTCCTCTGTGCCAGGCAGTGTGCTACATGCTGGGTATGCAATACAGATTACTTCAATATAGCTAGCTCATGGTGCTGTGGGAGCAGACAGCCAGAAAAATGCTTCCAATCAATATGGAACTTTATTTTTAGGAATGTTCCAACCATTGCCTTTATGACCATGGGAGATGTCCTCAGTTTTCAGTATTATATTTCAGGTTATTTTACTCTAATTCACAATATTCTGCTTTTTAAATTTAGTTTACCTCGCTACATTGGAAATATTTTTTTCATTAAAAACGAAAGTACGCAAACAAAAAAATCTTTGTCTCCTATCTCTACCTTTTCTTCTTTAACCTTTTTCATATGTTTTGAATAATAGCTAGTAAGTTCTCCAAGTTGGTAAATGAATCCATTTTTTTTTTTAGCATGAAAGGCAATGTGCCTACTAGGGAAACTTTATCCATAAGAAAAATCAAGGTCATGAATAATAAAGATTTTTTTTTTTTTTTTTTTGGTCTGATATAGTATGAGGACACCTTAAGAGAGGAAAGATTCTGGATGGAGATACTATACAAATGTTAATGTAAGATGTTAAGATTTGCTGTCACTTTTAGGCCAGGATTTAATAAAATAATTTCAGGCTTCAGGAAAATTTTTCTCAGGCAAAACATGTTTTGCTTGAATTATCTTAGCAATTCAGTCAAAACCTTAATTAGGCAATTGTTTCTATTCTCTGGCTTAGTTTGGTAGTGGAGATTCGCTCACCCAGGGCATGACACATCAATTAGATGCAGTGTCAAATTAGTAGTACAAAATGCAAATCAAAAAGCTCCATACTGTTCAAAGTAGAACATCTCAGACTAAAAAGGAGGATTGGTTTAAAGTTTTAGGGAAATGTTTATTCAAGTTATGTGTTAGTCACAAATCTTTACATTAATGAATCATTATTTTTCCTAAAGCATAATTATGTAGATTCTAAAAGTTGTAGAATAACTGTGCTTTTATTAGTTGCAATGAGTAGAGTGTTGAGAGGTTGACCTCTTCTTACAGTTTTCAGGGAAGAAAGTACAAACCCCTTTCTCTGCCTTAAGTGAATTCTTTTTGTTCCTTAGTTTACTCTTCCAATGATAAAGTTGCTTTTGACCATCCTGACTCTTGCTCTAAGAATCTGACTTTCTAACTGATGTTTGAGGAACATGTAAAGATGAGAGACTTGCTGAATAAGAACACTGGAAGGCTCAGCAAGAAGTCAGCTAGTCCAGTTCCTCTCAAATAGTTTTCTGCCCAGAATCCAAATTTGATGATGTTCCAGCTCGTGGTCATTCTCAAAGGTATATTTAAAGTTATTCTGAATTCTTTTATCAGCTGTAGCTCAATTTTTTTCTTCCACTAAGGGAGTATATTAGAATGCAGGTAAGAGTGACTTGATTCTAGGAGCACTCTGTACTCCTCCTAGTTTACATAGAAAATAAAACGTCCAGGCAAAGGAAAACATCCAAAAGGCTTGTCACTTTATCATAGGATGGGAACCATGTCTTCTTCCATTACATTCCCTCTCGCTGAAATAGCCGTGGTAAATCTGTGATGCCCATGAAGCCTTCCTGAGAGGTCTCTTCATGCTTATATTATTAACATTTTTTCTTTGAATATAATTTTTGAGTTTTCAAACTGCTTTCACTTCTCGATTTTACCATAGTTCTTTGAGTCAAAAAATACGATTGTTCCTATTTTCTAGTTGAGAAACTTAAGGCTAAGAAAAATTCAGTGACTTATTCTAGGTCATATAGCAAATGGGTAGTAGAGCCAGAATTTCCATCAAGCGAATTGATTTTTAATCCAGTGTGTATTCCAGTATCCTGCCCTGCCTCTCATCACTCCATATTCACAGGATGATGCTTTTCTGTTGCACCCATCCCTTCCACAAACCCCTCTATGCTTATGGGTACTCTACCTTTAGGTGGTTTCTTACAGCCTCACCTTATTCCCCCTTCAAAATTCCACTGAGTTTATCTTGTCTACAGGATTTAATCTTCAGTATCGTTACAAGGTATAAAAAATGTTATCAGATAAACCCATTCCTATTAAAGGCTTAACCAGGTAATGATTACCTCTCCCAGGTAAGTGTTAGCTTTAAGGAATGATATCACTACTGAGAGTTTCAGTTTCCTTGGAAATCAATGAGATTATAAACCTACCCACGTGAAAATAATGATTGGAAGTATGATGGTGATAAATCTGTATAAAATCTAAATTAAATAATAAAGCCAAAATCTTATGAAGATTTTTTTTTGTTAATATCTATAATCTCCTCCTGATCTCCTGATCTAATCAACTTCACAGTAAACTATGACAAAAGGCACCATTTCCACTTGCTCAGTCTCCTTTGCCTGAAACCTGGTGCAGGGTCTGGGACATATTTATTGAATAAATGAACTTCTACGACATGGCCAACAACCTGCTTGATTATAACCGTGGCAGGATGATGTAGGACATATAACAGTTGTATTGTGATAATGTAATTATAATAACATGATTCTTTAAAAAAACTATTTTATTATGAAGTATAGCCCACATATAGAAAAAAAGTATTAAAAATGTACATCTCAGTGAATGATCACAAAGACAACACTCATGTAGCCACTACCCACGTGAAAGAGTAGAACGTTGCCAAACCCCAGAAGCTTCCTTCTGCCCCTCTCAACCACAGTCCTGTCTTCCTCCTTAAAGGTAACCCATTTTTCTGACCTCTACCTCTATAGTTTAGTTATGCCTGGTTTTGAACCTTGTGTAAATGGAATCCTATGATATGTTGACTTTTTTTTTACTCAACACCATGTATACTTACAAGTTCTTCCATTGTCTTCCCATCATGCTCAACTTGTGCATGAATTGGGTTAATTATGGTCTTCTCTCAGGTCTTAAGACCATCTTACTCATTTAATGGTTCCTCACTAGAAGCTAAGGAATCACTAACTCAGTTCAACAAATAGTTATCAAGTGTCTGCTGTCTGATGGCTACTGCACTACTAGAGTATACAAATAATAGGAAAAGGTTATGATCGGTAAAGGTGATCAAAGACTAAATTCATGATCTAAGGCAAATGTGTTCCAAGTGTGATCTCCACACCAGCACTGTGAGTCTCCCCTGGGAACCTGTTAGAAATGCAAATTCTGCAGTCTCATTACAGATTTACTGAGTCAAAAACTCTGGGGGTGGGGCCCAAGCACCTATGTCTTAACAAACCCTCCAAGGGACACCTTAAAGTTTTAAGAATCACCGATCACAAAGGATTTGTTTGACCTTTGGAAGAAGGAGGGGTCTAAATGCCTTCTAACAGGTCTTCTAATGCTAAAATCCCAGGATTATTAGAAAATTCCTACAATTTCCATTTCCAAAATGACTTTGTTTTTTGTTTTATATTTATTTTTTATTTTTTAAATATATTTTATTGATTTCTTACAGAGAGGAAGGGAGAGGGATAGAGAGCTAGAAACAATGACCAGCTGCCTCCTGCAAACCCCCCACCAGGGATGTGCCCGCAACCAAGGTACATGCCCTTGACCTGGAATCGAACCGGGGACCTCTCAGTCCGCAGGCTGACACTCTATCCACTGAGCCAAATCGGTTTCGGATTGTTTTTTGTTTTATATTTAATTTTGAATCAAGTTTAGGAGGAAAAAGCTCCCTAAAGTGGCTTGTTTTCTTGGTTTTGATTAGTTCAGTGGTTTGAAAGAATTACTAAGAAGCAGACAATGTTCATTAGGGGCACTTTACTTTAAATACAGAAATTAGACATTAAATGAATGTTTCAGAGCCAAACTCAGGGGTCTCCAGGGGTCCTGTATCTCACCTAGAGCTCATGCCTCTCCTACACAGCTCTGCCTTTCAGACTTAATGCCAAATAGTAGCAGTGCAGTTTTGAAGCATGAGACTTAGGCTGAAACAGCCACTTCCTAATTGCCCCATATAAACTTGACAGTGCACTAGATTTTCTTTTTTTTTTTAATTTCATTGAATTTATTGGGGTGACTTTATTTAATAAAATTGCATAGGTTTCAACCCAGCTGGTGTGGCTCAGTGGTTGAGCATTGACCTATGAACCAGGAGGTTACAGTTCGATTCCTGGTCAAGGGTACATGCCCTGGTTGTGGGCTCCATCCTCAGTAGGGGGCATGCAGGAAGCAGCTGATCAATAATTCTCTCTCACCATTGATGTTTCTCTTTCTCTCTCCCTTCCTCTCTGAAATCAATAAAAACATATTTTAAAAAAATTGCATAGGTTTCAGCTGTACAATTCTATAATACATCATCTGTATACAGTATTGTTGTGTGTTCACCACCAAAAGTCATCTCCATTTATTCCCACTTTACCCTCTTCTACTTCATCCCTGCCCTCCTTTCCCGTTGGTAATCACCACACTGTTGTCTGAAAACACTCGATTCTTATAGATGAGATTAACCAAGTGTACCTGTAAGGGTTGATTAAATCATGCACTGGTAATAACAATCCCCAAATCTCATTGGCTTAAAACAACACTCAAACTACTTGTTTGAGGAGCTTTGCTTTCTGTTGTCCTTACTCTGGGGCTCAGACTGGTGGAACAGCCACTCTATAGACAGTTGACAATTGTGGCAAAGAGAAAAAAAGATCTAAAAGGTCTCACATGGACACTTAAATGCTCTGTCCAGAAGAGATGCTGTAAATTCTATGTATCGCTCATAGGCAGAACTAATCCTAGCAACCATAAGGGGGCCAGAGATGTCATTCTACCTGTGCCCAGAGGCAGAGGACCTGAGCCACCTGGTGAACTAACTAATAACCAATGGTAAGGCAGCATTCATCTTGTGTCTTCTCCCATGATATGAAATAAGAATTTTTGACCATGTTCTATGGGTCAGGTACCGTGCTAGTGGTTTATATATATTGCCTCATAATTCATACAACAAGCCTGAGAGGGAGGATTTATTATTACTTTATATAGATGAAAAAACTGAAGTGAAGTGAGGTTAAGTAGTCTGCTCACTTATTAAGTATTGGTGCCAATATTAGAGCTCAGGTCTGTCTGACTCCAAAGATGATAAATATACAATATTGCCTTTATATTATACCTTGATAAATATACAATATTGCCTTTATATAATACCTATGAGGCCTTTGGGCTCCATCATTTGGTTATTAATTTGCTTTCATTGGTCCTTTTTCCCATCCTGATTGTCTGTTTATCCATGACACTGAGCAAATATGCTTTGAGTCGTACAAAAGTAAAAATGAGCATTCTGTTCTTGCTATAGAGACTAAGACTGTAATAGCTCTGACTTAAAAGGAAAGTACCACTGAGACCATTCAGCTAAACTAGCAGTTAAAACTGATTAAACTTAATAGACCAAATATAGAAGTGTGTTGTTCTGGTAAAAGCAACTTCTAGACCTTATTTACATTGATTGTATAACATGCTGCTTTAATGTTTGAAAATTGTGAGTAGTCCAAAATGTTTACTGTGCTTTAATTATTCTCATAAAATTAAAATTTCCACATAGTAATATAGTTTCCAGGTTACACATAGATATTAACTTTATACTTAGAATATTTTTCCTATAGAAGATTTCTTTTATGAAGATTGAGGGTTTTTTTCCATATTAATAAAGATT
Organism: Eptesicus fuscus; assembly: GCF_027574615.1. Classification (NCBI taxonomy): domain Eukaryota; kingdom Metazoa; phylum Chordata; class Mammalia; order Chiroptera; family Vespertilionidae; genus Eptesicus; species Eptesicus fuscus. The sequence continues at coordinate 31,833,340 of NC_072486.1, forward strand.
TAGACATTACTTTCTGCATTACCTTTCATCCTTTTGCAAATTCTTTGAAATCGAACATTAATTTTTGATTGAGTGAGGGAATCTCTTTTCTTCTTGTTTCACATTTCCAAGCACTCAAGAATTAGGCTGGCACTGGCTGGCCTCAGTGTCCTCTCTCCCTGCTCCCCAGTGGGAGAGTCAACCTTCATATTAACACTAGGGGATAATGCAAAGAACTTGTGTGGCTTAACTGCTTCCCTTTACTTACTTTGGTGAGGGATCTGCCTGCTTTGTGTAGAGATCCTTCAAATTTCTTCAATTCTAAGACACATTTTTTTTAAATACCTTAGCATCTCTGAATAAATATATCTTTAGATATATCTTATGATTAATTGCAGGTCCTAATTTAAAAGGGTTCATGTCTTTCTTAGTGGTGCATACAATAAAGGCTTGCCTTACAAATTCAGTGTTTTTTTTATTAGATGCAATATAGTTTTCTGCGTTTCTCCCTAAGATATGGGAGCGGAGGGGGGGGGGGGGAGGGACGGGTGGTGTAGTGTTAGGAATACATTGTGGCTACATATGTAAGCTATTACCACATCAGCTTCCTCGGTAATAAAGGGAGTGTCTCCATCCCCCTGACGTTTTGTTCAGGTCTCACTTGGTTCTGAACTTCAATAGGGGGAGAAGAATGTTATGTATTAAATCTGCATAACATTGGACCAGATCCCTTGACAATAGGTAAGACGTAAAAGGTGGGAAGGAAATGTTGGAGATAGAAGCATCTTGTGAAAGCGAGATCCGAAATCATCCAACATGGTGGCTTTGGTTTTTGACTTACCAAGTAGGTTAGAAGTTATAGTCATGGTTTTTTGACTTTGGTAAGTTGTAACTCTATATAGCATGCCATATGACTGCTTTTTACAATTTAATATTGGCTTTTAGCGCATGTACCTTGGTGGTATTAGGCCTCAGGCTTCAGTAAATTGGCCAGGTGGGATTTCTGACTTCGAGGGGTCACTGAAGCATATAATAACTTTGTCTCAAGAAAGTGACAATTTTTATTCAGGCAAGACTGCAAGCACCTGTGCCTAAGACAAACCTAGCTGCCCATGTGACCTCAGCATTCCTGGAAATAGATGCCTTTAGGTGAAACTGTGACAGCAAGACCTTGAAATTCATAGGCACAGCTAGGCCTGGTATTTCAGGGGAAGCTAATCAGTCCTTTTTGACCTTGGAAGGAGTAGCGGTATCATCTGAACAGCAAGGCAGCTGAGTTTTTCATGTTCAACATAACACCGGTAAGCTTTTAGCTTTGTACTGTTTGTGCCAGGGCTCTGTAGGCAGTACGAGACCAGCTGACATACTCTGTTCACCTCTATGTCATGTCACCTGCCTTCAAGACCAACAAAGATAAGTGTGGAAGGAGTAAACAATGTGATCTCAAATTGGCTTCAGATTTGTTAACCGAATAAACTTTCATAATGGATCCTGATTTCCCAGACCAAATTATGAGTTTTTCCAGGTGTGTGATGGCCTATTATGAATGAATAGCTAAAAATGAATGGAAGTCCTTTTGATGAACAGGTATGTTATCCTCTTAGAATAAAATAAAGATACAGCTCAAAATTAAGGTATTGCAAACCCACAGTCTAAGAAAGCAATTAAAAAGAGTTATACCATTTAACTCTAGAAATCAATTTTTTTTCCAGGCAATTAAAAAACAACTGAAATGATTAGTTCAAAATGAAATAAAGGGGACTGGCTAAGTAAGCTGGAGAAAGAGAGCTGCTTATTAGAAAAGTTGTTTGACAGACCAGACAGATACGAAGGGGGAAATGAGAACTTAAAGGCCAGGAGAGTCAACTATAAAAGGGAAAAGAGTTAAATCTAATTGCTCTATAAAAAGAAAAAGAGAAAGGAACGATATTGGTTTAGTGTTAGTAGGACAGGAAGAATGACTGGGACTCAAAGAATTCTGACAGAGGGAATACCAGGATCTCAGAGACCAGGATTGAGTAACTGTGCTGGAGTGTCAAAACAACTCTAGAGATGACCTTTTTAGAACTGAGGATAAAGAATCCCTTGTAAGAATAATTGTGTAAACAAGCCTGGAAGATTTGGATTAATAAGTCATTTGGTTTCAAGGAAATATGGGCACATAGGGAAGTTGGAGCAAAATATTCAAGCCATTAGTGAGTGAGTTATTACCAGGTAGCGGTCTGGTACTCCCTTTGTCCCTGGGGAACATGCAAGAGAAATTTATGGAATTCATGTTCTATAGGAGGGCACAACAAAGAAGCGACATAGAACACCAATAGATCCGGGCTTTGTCTTTGTGTCAGTCTAAAGGTTGGGATTACCCAATAGAAGAGAAAATGGACAAAATACCTTGGGCAGACCCAGATTCCCTGATTTCCATATCTCTCACTATGGGAGGCCCCAGAAGATATCATTTAGAGAAGTATATTAGATACACAAGCTTCTTTATTAGAAAAACACAAGGAAAGCAAATGGAGAAAAGTTACTTAAACTCAGCAAACACTACTAGAACATCAAATAGAAAAGGAAAAGAACCAATTTAAGTAATAATTGAATTGTTACCAGTGCTCTTTAAAACTGTCAAGGTCCTGAAAAACAAGGAAAGCTAGAAACTGTCACAACCAAGAGCAGTGTAAGTACACATGAGACTATATGTAATGTGGCATCTCGAATGGGAGCACGGGACAGAAAAACAACATTAGGTAAAGATGAAAAAGCATCTGAATAAAGCATGGACTTTGGATAATGTATTAATATTGATTAATTATTTGTGACAATTGTACAATCATAACGTATTATGTTAATACTAGTGGCCCAGTGCACGAAATTCTTGCACATTATAAAGGAATCAATTATAAAAAATATTTTAATATTGCTATTTGCCCTTTCTCTATAAGTGTCAGAGATGAAAGAAAAGTAGTAAAATGTATATAAAATCTCCCTCCTGTCAGAGTCTGGGCACACCGCAGGACCTAGAGTCAAGTCCCTACCCACCACCCACATGCACTTCAAAAACGCAGGAGACCTAGACCCGGCCAGCCCCACCCCAATTGGGTGAGACCCAGACTGGGCCGACCCCACCTCCGTAAAGCCCCTCCAGGTGGGGGGGTGCAGCCTCAGGTCCCCCGGCACGGTGCTGGGGTGAGAGGTGTGGCCTGAGGTCTCCTGGACCAACGCTGGGGCGGGAGGGGTGGGGCGTGCGGCCTGATGTGCCCCAGCCCAGAGCTGGGGTGGGGGTTGTGGCCTGAGGTCCCCCATCAAGCCCAGTCCCCCTCCGCCCCCCCCTGCAGCATCACGTCAGGGCTGAACGAGGACACATGCAGGCAGTGTCACGTCCCTGTCCCTACCTGGGGATGCAGGCAGGCAGCTTCACCTCAGCACTCGGCGGGGATGCACGATGGCGGTTTGACATTAGTTCTGGGGGCGGAAGTCCCCGCCCCCGTCCCCGCCCACAGACTTGTCGTGACTGGGACACCTTAACTGACAAATTAGCATATTACCTCTTTATATGTATAGATTAGGGAAAACTGGGTGTAAGTGTATGGGAACTCTGTACTATCTTTGTAACTTTTATTTAAATCTATGAAAAACTATTTTAGCATGAAAAAGTTGAATTTAAAAAATTGAATTATTAGAATTTCAAATGAGCTTTTGGACCAGTGGTTCTCAACCTTTTTAATTCCATGACCCTTTAATACAGTTCCTCATGTTGTGGTGACCCCCAACCATAAAATTATTTTCGTTGCTACTTCATAACTGTAATTTTGCTACTGTTATGAATCGTAATGTAAAGATCTGTGTTTTCCGATGGTCTCAGGCGACCCTGCTAGTGGTTCACAACCTGTGGGTCGTGACCCACAGGTTGAGAACCGCTGCTGTAGAGAGCGCACTACATCATTGTGAAAGAGAAACAAAGATCGGCTGCCTCCAGCACACACCCCAATGGGGGATGTAGCCTGAAACCTGGGTATGTGCCATGACTGGGAATGGAACCAGTGACCTTTCGGTGCATACAGCAATCCTCTGGCCAGGGCACTTTTTTTTTTTTTTTCTTGTGTTGAGGACTTTTAAGATTTACTCACTTAGCAATTTTCAAATGTGCAATACAGTATAACTAGCTATACTCACCGTTCTGTATATTACATCCCCATGACTTATTCATTTGATAACTTGACCCTCTTCACACATTTTGCCCCCTCCCCTAACTCCCTCCATTCTGGAAACCACCAATCTGTTCTCTGTATCTTTGAGCTTGTTTATTTGCTTTATTTTGTTTTGTTTTTATAGTCTACATAAAAGAGAGACTAGATGGTATTGTCTTACTTGTCTGACATTTCACTTGGTATAATGCTCTCAAGGTCTATGTATGTTGTCACAAATGGCAAGATTTCAATTTTTTTTTATGGCTAAATAGTATTTCATTGTGTATGCATTTACATTTTCTTTATCCATTCATTCATTAATGGACACTTCGGTTGTTTCTGTATTTTGTCTATCTCTATATATAAAAGCCTAAGTGACCATTATGACTGAATGACCAGTTGACCAGTCACTATGATGTGCACTGACCACCAGGGGCAGACGCTCAATGAAGGAGCTACCCCCTGGTGGTCATTGTGCTCCCACAGCCAACCTCCTGTGGCTGGCCAACCTCCCACAGCCCCTCCCCCTGGTTGGCCAACCTCCTGTAGCCCCTCCCCCTAGCTGGCCAACCTCCCTCCCCCTGGTTGGCCAACCTCCCACAGCCCCGATCTGGCCAATTGCCGGCCAGGCCAAGGGACCCCACCCATGCACAAATTCGTGTATTGGGCCTCTAGTTGTAAATAATGCTGCGATGAATATAAGCATGCATATATCTTTTTTGATGTGTTTTTGTTTTCTTTGGATAAATGCCCAGAAGTAGAATTGCTGTATCATATGATAGTTCTATTTTTTTATTTTTTCAGGAACCTTCATACTGCTTTCTATAGTGGCTGCACCAATTTACATTCCCACCCATAGTGCACCAGGATTCCTTTTTTCCCACATCTTTGACAACACTCATTATTTACTAGAGGTCTGGTGCACAGAATTCATGCACAGGTAGGGTCCCTAGGCCTGGCTGGTGATCAGGACTGATTGGGGCCTTCTGGCTGCCGGCCAGGGCCTTCCTTCCCTGGCTGCTGGCTGCCAGCTGAGGCCTTGCTTCATTCCATGCCACCCCCTGGTGGTCAGCGTGCATCATAGCAAGTGATAGAACTCTCAGTCTCCTGGTCGAACTCCTGTGGGGACACTTTGCATATTAGCCTTTTATATATATAATCTTTTTTTTTTAAATATATTTTATTGATTTTTTTTACAGAGAGGAAGGGAGAGGGATAGAGAGCTAGAAACATCGATGAGAGAGAAACACCGACCAGCTGCCTCCTGCACACCTCCTACTGGGGATGTGCCCGCAACCAAGGTACATGCCCTTGACCGGAATCGAACCTGGGACCTTTCAGTCCGCAGGCCGACGCTCTATCCACTGAGCCAAACCGGTTTCGGCATATATATATAATCTTTTTGATAATAGAGATTCTAATGGGTGTGAGTTAAATGACAATGTTATGTGAAGCACTATTGGTCCTCACTTTGCTGCTAATAGTAGGGCACAAGTAACAATAGCAAACTTAATACAAAAGTCCATTGATGATGATTATTTATTTGAGTCAACTGTGGGAGAAAAGAAGAGCCCTTTCTTAAGAGGATTATTTCAAACTAAGTATTCTATAAGAAGAGGCAGCAGAAGTAGCTAATGAGACACAGGAATGAAAAATATCTGTTACAAGTCATAATGGAGGCTGTGTCATTAAAGAATGCTGACAATTCAACACTGGAATACAGGAAACATAGAGCTCAAAGAAGAAACAAAAATTAATAGGGTTTGAATGGAAAAGAAAGCACCCAAAATGACTGAGCCTGACATTTGCAATTTTCCAACATTGCAAAAACAAACACAGAAAAAGCAACTTGAGGATAGGGATGGTCTCATTAGATGGTTTTTGCCCCCTGATAAACTAACTGCTTCCTCTTTGGTGGAATTGAGTTTAATTTCACAGGTTGCGAATTGTGTTCCACCTTCCTTCACTCAGATACACTGAGGCTCTTTTGTGATATTTGGCATTATGAATAGTCAATTTGGAAGCATAATTGTATCTATGAGAATTTTTAGGAGCTGAGTAATGTTTGTTTGTTTTTTTCTAAATTTCATGGATATGGGACTAATGCTGTGATAATCTTTTTTAAAAAAATATATTTTATTGATTTTTTACAGAGAGGAAGAGAGTTAGAAACATCGATGAGAGAGAAACATCTATCAGCTGCCTCTTGCATACCCCCTACTGGGGATGTGCCCGCAACCAAGGTACATGCCCTTGACCGGAATCGAACCTGGGACCCTTGAGTCCCCAGGCTGACGCTCTATCCACTGAGCCAAACCGGTTTCGGCTGTGATAATCTTTTATGTTCTATTAACTTTTTAGACCCTTTAAAATGCATATTATGAGAGACTTAGTGATAAATGCATTCAGTGGAGCCTCCAACAGAATGACCTAGGCTGGAGCTGCTGAAGGCTGCTTCTCCCCAGCATGGAGAATTCACCCTCTTGAGATTGGGTAAAATAAGAAATTGAGGAGTCTTAATTTTGGACTACTATTTTCTTAGGAATTTTAACTCATAAGGGCAATAGGACTTAATTTCTTTTGACTGTGAATTACAAGAGAATTTCTATTTTTTACTGCAATTTCTTCCTAAGAAATTATAATGAGGGTTATATTTAGATTGGGTCATATTTTTATGTCTATTTTAAAGTTGGATAATCTTAGTGGTACCATTTAAATTTTTAAAAATATCTTCTGATGGAAAGTGCTAAATAGTATACTAAATATATTTTGGGGTGGAGAATAAAAAAAGCTATCAACTTTTCTCATAAGGTGGCAGTGTGGCTTGAGATTAATTTAATATATGCATTGTCAGGACACTTTCAAAATCTAAATTCTATTATTTGCTGTTATTGTAAAGGAAAATAATCCTCCTTCCTATATAATAAAAGGCTAATATGCAAATAGTCCGAACAACCGAACAACCAGTTGCTATGATGTGCGCTGACCACCAGAGGGTGCGTGCAGAACATGGTGGGCATAGGCAGCAGGAGGCAGAGCACGGAACATGGTCATTGTCTGCAGTAGGATGGTGGAGCCGCTGAGTGGGGGTGCCAGACCAAGGCGAGGCGAGCCTCTGGTGGTTACTGAAAATTCTTTGCTCCCACGCACCATGGGTCCCGCCCGGCGCTCGCACCCACAGCCAGCACCGGAGCCACTGCTCACACCTGCTAATGGCACCTGGTGCCGGTCCTGATCACTCAGCGCTGTCAGCAGATGTGAGCGGCGGCTGCAAGCCCTGATCGCCCCTCAGGGCTTCTCCATTTCCCCCTGCTCCTGAGGGGCGATCGGGGCAGCAGCCGTGTCTCACACCCACTGCTGGTGACGGCCCCGCTTGCACCCGCTGCCGGCGCCAGAGCCGTCGCTTGCACCCACTGCTGGCACCAGCCCTGCTTGCACCCGCAGGCAGCGCCGGAACTGCCACTCACACCTGCTGCCAGCACTCAGCGCCGGTCCTGATTGCTCGGTGCCGTCAGCAGATGCAAGGAGCAGCTGCCGGCCCTGATCACCCCTCAGGGCTTCTCCACCTTCCCCTGCTCCTGAGGGGTGATCAGGGCAGCAGCTTCCACTTGCATCCACTGACAGCACAGGCCCCGCTTGCACCCGTTACTGGCGCCGACCCCAATTGCTCTGTACCATCAGTGGATGCGAGCAGGGCTGGTGCCGTCAGTGCGTGGGAGCGGTGGCAGTGGGAGTGGGGCTGCTGGCAGAGAGGGGACTGGGGGCCATGGCAGGAGGGGATGGTGGGGGTGTGAAGGATGGGCCGAGACCTACCCCTGTGCCCACTGCAGCCTTGCAGCCCATAGTCCTTTCAAGGTGAACGAATTCATGCACTAGGCCCCTAGTATATTATAAAGGCAGGTGAATACTTTACCTTAATATTCACAGTCAACATTGAAAGAGCACATTAAATTTTATAAAGCAGTTTCATGTACACTATCATTTGATTGATTGATCTACCTATCCATTCATCCACCCATCCATCTTTTACCTGCCTTGAAAATATTCCTGTACTTCCCAAGCAAATGAAGAGCTTTACTTTAAAGTTTGATCAGCAGGGCACTAACTAAGCAATAATACTTGAATGAGTAAATGAATTAATAGATTCTGTGATAAAAATACAAATAAGTACCTATATTTATAAAAACAATTAAATGTAATTTATAAGATTAACATCACTTTACATTTATACTAGAGGCCCGGTGCATGAAATTTGTGCACTGGGGGAGGGGGGTTCCCCTCAGCCTAGCTTGGACCTTCTCCCATCCGGGACCTCTCGGGGGATGTCCAACTGCCAGTTTTGGCTCAATCCCAGGGATCGGGCCGAAACCAGCAGTCGGACATCCCCCTCACAATCTGGGACCACTGGCTCCTAACTGCTCACCTCCCTACCTGCCTGATCGCCCCTAACTGCCCCCCCTGCTGGCCTGGTCACCCGTAACTACCCCCACCGCCAGCCTGGTCACCCCCAACATCCCCCCCTGCCAGCCTGGTCACTCCACGCAGCCTGCTGGTCAGTCATTTGGTCATCCCTCGCTAACCCCCCTGCCAGCCTTGTTGCCCCACACAGCCTACTCTTTGGTTGTTACTGTGAGGGCATCATGACCAATTTGCATATTACCCTTTTATTAGTATAGATTATAAAGCTATAAGAAGGTGTTCTAAAGTCTGCCCAGCTGTCATGACTCAGTGGTTGAGTGTTGACCTGTGAACCAGATGGTCATGATTCGATTCCCAGTAAGGGCACATGCCCAGGTTGGGGCTCGATCCCTAGTGTGGGGTGTGCAGGAGGCAGCTGATCAAAGATTGATATTTCTATCTCTCTCTCCCTCTCCCGTCCTCTCTGAAATCAATAAAAATATATTTTAAAAAATGATAATCTATTGCTGCTCAATAATATTGGGTACCTTTTTAAGAATCACATTGCTGGTATGCAGCAGATGATGGAGTTCAGACTATGTTTTTTTTTTTTTCTCCTAAATGAGGGTCTTTTCTACCACACAGCCCTACCTTGGTTCTAGTTTTTTTTTTTTCCTATAGTTTCCTTTTAAAAACTATATGTATCTGTAAGGATATAAATCCAAGAGAAAACACTTTTTGACTGGTAGTAACTTACCTTCCTTAAGGTGCCCAGTGATGACAGAATTGATTTTGTAGCCATTGATTAAAAGCCACATTAAGTTTAGAATTATCAGCTGAGCCCAGAGATAACATTTTCATAATGACTTTTAATAAACATGGAAGAAGTGATTTCATTCATCTATAAATTTGATTAATGATATATTTTTTTTCAGGACAAAGTAAATGAACTGCTCCTTTACAGGCTTAATCTCTGTATTACAGGTAGATTCTCCTGCAATACATTTTTGGGACAGGAAGGAAGTACTCCAGAGATAGGCCTTGTAAACAACTCAGAGAGAAGGCAGGGGAGGGAGGGGGGAAGGGAGAGATCAACCAAAGGACTTGAATGCATGCATTAAAGCCTAACCAATGGACACAGACACCAGGGGGGTGAGGGCATGAGTGAGGGGGTGGGGGATAATGGGGGAATAAGGACACATATGTAACACCTTAATCAATGAAGAAATAAAATAAAATAAAATAAAAACTCTAAAAATTGATACTATTAGTAATATTTAAAATTTTTAAATGGTCTTGATTTCATTTACCAAAAAGAAAGCGTTTTGATTCAGATTTTTTTTTTTTACTATGGTGAAAATAGGAATATGACCTCTTTTTATCTAGAAAGAATTGTTCTAGCCAGATATTTCTGAATTCCTGACATGCCCCCTCCACCACCATTTTCTCCTTGAGTTTTCCACATCTTATTAAATCTACAACTCCATTCTTCCAGTTTATATTCTAAAAATTTGGATTTACTTTTTGATTCCTCTCTTTCTCCCCTATCAACATTACCTTAAAAATAAAAACAGAATTTAGCCACTTCTCATCACCACCACTGGTCTCCCTGGTTCTGCTTTCGCATGTTTTCAGATAAACCCAGTGGCCCAAGTGATCACATCATGCCTTTCTTCTGCTCAAAAATCTTCAATGTGTCTCCTGTCGGAGTAAATCCCACAGTCTTAACGTCGACCAGGACTCTACATGATGTTTCTACCTCTCCAGTCACACTACCCCCCACCCCAACCCCAATTATATCTCACACCTAATTTCTAAATACTGCACCTCAGGGTCCTTGCAGCTGTTATTCCCTTTCTCACCATACCCTACACAACCAACTGCTTCATTTTCTTCAGTCTTTTCAATAAAATCCCTAGATATGCTATCTAAAATGCCAACACATTATACCTTCCCCTGCTTTGTTTCCCCCCTGTAATTTTTTAAGTTATCTAACATACATGTAGTCTTTTAAAAATAATGATATCTATAAAGTCTGAAAGGAGAGTGATTTTAGAAAAATTACACAATGCATGTTAATTTCATCTCTCAGGCAAGACTGCTTTTCATAGATGAAAGTCCCTACAGACCTGCTCAGATTACATCACAGAGTGACAGTTTACCAGAGAGAATGCTTTATGCCAGGGACTGGGAGAGGCTGTTCTCAAGTTGGACTAACTGCTTGTGTCTTTGAAGTTTGATGAGGTGTCTATTCCATATGTAATTGGTAGGTGAATACTTTTTTTAAAAATTGACTTTTAGAGAGAGATGAAGGGAAAGGAAGAGAGAGAGAGAGAGAGAAACATCAATCAGTTGCCTCCCATATGTACCCTGATCTGGTATGGATCCTGAAACTTGGATGTGTCTGGATGTGTCCTGACTGGGAATAAAACCTGTGACCTTTCAGTGTAGTATGGGACAATGCTCCAACCAACTGAGCCACACCAGGGCGGTAGGTGAACACTTTTAAAAATGTGGGAAAGTTTGGGAAAGGTGGGGGAGTTTTGAAATCAAACGAAGGACTTGTATGCATGCATATAAGCATAAACAATGGAGGCAAAACTCTGGGGGGGGAGGGCATGTGTGGGTGTGGGGTGGGGGGGTAATAGTAAGATATGTACACATATAATACCTCAATAAAAATATTAAAAAAAATAAAAATAAAAAAATAAATAAAAATAAAAATGTGCTTAGCTCATCAGTGGTGAGTGGAGTCTCTGGGTCTGATTGGACAGAGGACAGCCAAAGGGCTTTTTACTGTCTTTGACTTCATGATTCTTTGTACCTTAAGGATTATGAGTTCCTGAAATTCCAAACTATACTTTGGCTTATACAGTCCTGCTCAGAATTCATATTGAGTCTGCATGTTATTGAGGATATAGATGCTGTATTTATTTCCCCTTTATCACATAAAAATATTTGTAAAAATCAAAATATTACACAAAAATATTTAAAAAATCAAATGGCACAGAAACGTCTCTATTAAAAAAGACACAAAACAGCTATCTGAACTCCCTTGAGAGCACTTAAAACCCCTTTTAATTGTTTCCTTGTTTTGTGGTTTCCTAATATTTCAAAACAGTATGTTTATACAGCTGTTTCTTGAGTTATCAATCCTAGAAGTGATTATTTCCTTACTATCACTGAAGAAGAGGATTGACTTACATCTTTCATTTTCTACCTGCCAATTCTCCAATGTATGTACTTACATAATTCTTTTCTAGTTTCTTTTTTTTAAAATATATTTTATTGACTTTAGAGAGGAAGGAAGAGGGAAAGAGAGAAACATCAGTGATGAGAAAGAATCATTGATCTGCTGCTTCCTGCATGCCCCCCCCCCCCCCCCCATTGGGAATCAAGCCTGCAACCTGGGCATATGCCCTGATTGAGAATCAAACATTGACCATAAGTCAATGCTCAACCACTGAGCCATGCCAGCCTGGAGTCTGTGCTTTTAGACTATTAGTACTCTTGTCCTTTTGACCACCTAGTTTCTCTATTCCCGTCACCCAACTTCTTTAGACGTTTAGACACATGTTTACTTTTACCTTGCTAAAGCTTGATAACATTCAAATCCTTTTTAAAAACATAATGTTTTGTCTATAGGTTAATTCTAAAAGTTGACAACTAATAAAAAATTGCTTATGATGATGCAAATACTGTTTAGTGAAGAGGAAATTAATTTACTAAATTTGTGTTCTGTTCTCTTGAATTCCAAAGATAGATCCCTATGTCTAATATCAATTTCAAATGTGTTCTTCCTTTTTGAATTCTACCAATTGCTGAAAACCATGCCACATTTTAGTTTGCGTGGTATTCTGAAATTAATCTTTTTACACAGTTTATCTCCTGAAATTTCTCATTGCCTTTTTTCTTTCTGTTGGAGGAACAAACATATGTTTTTAGTACCATCAACTTGTTATCCTTCAGCTTCTTTTTTAAAAAAAAAATAGTTTTATTGATTTCAGAGAGGAAGAGAGAGAGAAACATCAATGATGAGAGAATCATTGATTGGCTTCCTCATGCACACCCCCTACTGGGGATTGAGCTCACAACCCGGGCATATGCCCTTGATGGGAATTGAACCTGGGACCTTCTAGTCTGCAGGCTGACGCTCTATCCACTGAGCCAAACCAGCCAAGGCTCCTTCAGCTTCTTAATAAGTTTATCTCTGTGTTGGAGTGCATTGCATTTTTCTTAAAGCCCATTTAATCTAATTCAAAGCCAATACCTTATATTTGAACCTTGGCTTCTATACAGCTTGTTCATGGAATTTCTAATTAAATGTTACTTACTTTGTATCTTTTGTATCATCATTTTCTGCTCAACCTCTCAATCATAATATTCATTCTACATAGTTACCCCTCATTTCCACCTCGTTTTGTTGAGAACTGCCTGTACTCCCTGCCCTCCTGGAATTTGCCTTCTATTGAAGAATAAAGCCAATTAACAAGATAAAGGCATTTTATAGTTTCGTATGTTGATTCTGCTTTGCATTAGGGAGAGGAATACGCAGGAAGTGGGAAGTTCTAGCTACCACCTTAGCAGGGGATGATGCATTTCTCAAGTTCCAAGTTAGGAGTCTTTTAATTATTTATGAAAATCAATATTTAAAAAGGTGTTTCTATTATGTAGTACTTGTAGAATATGTTGCATGTATTAAATTAGGCACTAAATAGGCTTTAGTGGACTGCCTAGAACTAAATCTATCATTGTTTTTATGCAAAGTAAATAATGTATTCTAATTTCCAAACAAAAGATTTGCAAGTGGACTTTTAGAATACAACCTATTTGTTGAACCCATTGGTTAAGTTGGCAATTGACTACATTGCAAAATTATTCTAAATGAAAAAAAAATGATTTTTTTAAGCAGCCTGTTTAGGCAGGAATCATATAGGGTGTTTCAGCATTGAAAACTCATTATTAATTTAGAAGAATTACATAACATTGTCAGGCTGTTGGCTATTTAGCTATACAAGAAATCCATTGTACTTAAATAGACCTGTTACTGAAAAGGTCAGCCTAAGATTGTTTTTGGTAAAGATTCATGGAACCATTTTTATAGTTTCTTCTATTTTGATCTGTTATTTATAAAATGAAGATAAAGTTAAAAAATATCCAAATGTTCTCATTAATCTAAGGTGTGAGGTTCCCTGGAAAGAAATACAATTATACCCTAGAGGCAGCCAGATTTCTGAGCCATAAATTTGCCACTTTGGCTATTTTAGCTATTTTGTTCTGTTTATTTCAGATTTCACTCACACAGAGAATCCATCTGCATATCTACCAGGGTCTAAATATTTAAACAATATTTTAATTTACTCCTGGTTGAAATAAAAAAAAAAAAAAAACACCCCTATATTCCTAAGCAGGTTTAGTTTATGATTGTTTTTACTTTTTTTTTTATTTACTAGGTGTTCAGGGGTTTTCAATGTAAAGACTAGTATATCTAAGAGTAGCCAAAATAAATACATAAAGCATAGGAATGTAATCTGCAGCAGAGGAAATATAGGCAATATTATCATAACTTAGTATGGTGAGATTACTAGAATAGTCATGGTGATCACTTTGTAAGGTTTATAGATAGTGAATCACTGTTTTGTACACCTGAAACTAATATAAGGTTGTATGTCAACTATATTTTAATGAAAAAATATAAAATTGAGTAATATCCTTAACAAAAGCAAAAATTCCTCTTATTGCTATAAATCTTGGAATAAAAAAATAATCATTATACTTGGTGAAATACCAATGAGGGATGAGAAGGAAGGAATTAAAACATTTTTTTGAGATAGTCTTATTTTCTCTAAGGCTATATATTTATGTAAATTGTATGTCATATTCATAATATGCTTGTTGTGTATATGTATAAAGCCAAAAGTCCACTGCTCTTTCTGAATCCTTCTCTACCTCTCTAATATGGCCCACTGAAAGCAGCCTATCTAATAAAAGGCTAATATGCAAATCGACCAAACTGCAGAACTGGTTGCTATGATGTACACTGTGCACTGATCACCAGGGGGCAGATGTTCAACGCAGGAGCTGCCCCCTGGTAGCCAGTGTGCTCCCACAGGGGGAGCACCATTCAGCTGGAAGCCAGGCTCATGGCTGGAGTGCAGCGGTGGTGGCAGGGGCCTCTACCACCTTCGCGTTAGCACTAAGGATGTTTGACTGACAGCTTAGGCCCGCTCCCTGCTCCCCTAAGGCTCCTGGACTGCGAGAGGGTGCAGGCCAGGCTGAGGAACGCCCCTGAGTGCAGGAATTTCGTGCACTGGGCCTGTAGTTAACATATAATACGTTGTACATTTCTGCTGTGTACAATTTTAAGCTGTGACATATACATAGTCCTGTGGAAGCATCAATACAATGAAGAAACTAAACATATCATTCACCAAAACGTTACTTTATTTCACCTTGTGATTTTTCCCTCCTACACTTCTCCACAATCAACACCCCCAGGCAACCACTGAACTGGTTTTGGCCCCTAAAGATGCACCTAGAACTTTATATAAATAGAATCATGCAGTACAAACTCTATTCTTAAATCTCGATATGCTTATCCGTGGAGCATTCCTTTTCATTGGGGAGTAGTATTCCATTGTATTGGATATACCACTCTTTGTCCATTCAACTGATGATGGATATTTAGATTATTTCCTGTTTTTGGCTGTTACCTATGAAGTATCTATGAACATTTGGTTCAAGTGTTTGTGTGGACATATCCTTTATTCAGTTCTCTTGGAAGTTTACCTAGAAGTGTGATATCTGGGCCATATGGTAAGTGTATGCATACATTTTTAAAAAGCTGCCAAAGAACTTTGTATATCAGTGTATGAAGGTTCCAGTTTCTTTATATCCTTGAGAGCTCTTAGTACTAGTATAATCAGTCTTTTAAATTTTACCTGGTTTTTAATATTGTATCATTTAAGTTTCAGTTGAATTTCTGTAATCACTAATGACATTTGGCATTTTGTTCCCCATATATCCCTTTTTGACAAAAACAAACAAACAAACAAAAAAATGACTTCAAATCTTCAGAATCAACTGTTATGGTCTACAAAAAAATAAATAAAAAAGCTTGCTGGGATTTTTGTTGGGATAGTGCTGAATCTATAGGGCCATTTTGAGAGAGTAGGCCTTAACAATATTTGAACTTCTAATTTGTGAACACATTATATCTCTTTATTTATTTTGGTTCCCTTTAATTTATCCCAACAATATTTTGTACTTTTTCAGTGTGTAGGCTTTCCTTTTCTTCATCAGATATATCTCTAAGTATGTCATATTTTTGATGCAATTGTGTTATTGATTTTCAATTAAAATTTCTATTTTTTTTACAGCTAGTCCAGAAAAATACACTTTGTATTTGTATACTCATCTTGCTAAATTTTATATTTGTTATAATAGCTTTTTTGTAGATTTTATAGGATTTTCCACATAGATGATCAGGTCATTTCTATACGGACAGTTTTACTTCTTCCTTGTGTTATATTCTCTTGGTGAGTTGATGCTTTTATCATCATAAAACAATCATCTTATATAAATATTACATTCACTTGATGCTCTTCATTCATTCATTTGATCCAGGTTTTAAAATCTGGTATTAATTTATTTTGGTTTAAGAACTTTCTTTAATATTTCTTGTTATGCAGGTCTGCTGGTGATGAATTCTTTCAGCTTTTGTATGTCTGAACACCTTTATTTTGCCTTTGTTAAAGACTTTTTATTGGTTTAGAAATAATAAAATGATTTTTTCCCTTTTACTTTTTTAAAGATGTTGCATCTTCTAGTTTGCACTTTTTAAAATGAGAAATTTGTCATCTTTATCTTTTTTCTTCTGTATGGCCTTTTCTCTGGCTCTTTTAAATATTATTTTTTAGAGAAGAGCACTGACACTGCTAGAAGAAGTAGGAAATGATAAAACTATAGGAAATTGTGGGGTTTTTTGACAATCAAATTTAAAAATGTTTTATACTTTGACTTAAATTCCTGGGACTTGTAAGAAAATTAATATATGTGTAAAGATATATCTATAAGGTGCACACCGTTTCTTTATTTTTAATAACAAAATAGTAATAACCTCAGAGTTATTTAAGTAAATGACAATACATCTGATACTGGAATTTTGGACTGGAAACGCGTGTTGAAAGGTGATATATAGTAAAGGTGGAAATCTGAGAAACAAGTACAGACTCCCATGTGGGGAGGGGGAAAGAGCCCCACTGAGTCCCTTTTTCCTCCGGTTTATAAAGGCTGCAGAGCATTATGCCTTGATATCCCCTCTGATTGGTCACCATCCCCTTCTGATTTGGTCACTATAGCAACTCCTGAGCTCAAAGGTGGAACCTCACATGGGACGGGTGAGGGTCTCCTCCCCTCCTCCTCATTGTTTGCCTCTTCCCTCTGGGCTTTCTTCTTCTCTCTGTGAATGACCGGCTTTCTTCCATTTATTCTGTAAATGCACACCTTCTGCAGCTTCCAGTCCCCTTATTCTATGGAAATGTGCCTTCTGCTGTTTCCAGCTCCCTTATTCTATGGAAATGTACCCTTTGCAGCTCTGTAGCCATGTGCTTTTTCCAGGGACCCCTTAATTTTTTAAAATTTCCTAAACCTGCCTATTTCACCCCCAAAACTTCTATTTTACCCCCAAACTCCTTTCACATCCATATGGTAAGATAATATTTAGCTACTGAAATTCCTATTGCAGCATACATTGTTAGAGTTGAGAAAATACTAAAAAATGTATAGGATGGCCCTAGCCATTTTGGCTCAGTGGATAGAGCATCGTCCTGTGGATGAAAGGGTCCTAGGTGTGATTCCAGTCAAGGGCACTGACTTCGGTTGTAGGCTCCTCCCCGGCTGGGGCTTGTGCAGGAGGCAAACAAGATGTGTTTCTCTCACATTGATGTTTCTCTCTGTCTTTCCTTCTCTCTTCCACTCTCCCTAAAAATCAATGGAAAAATATCTTTGGGTGAGGATTAACAATAACAACAAAAAATGTATAGTATGAAATAACTTTACATATGTTTTTATGAAATAAAAGTACATATGTTTTTACTTGCATAGAAAAAAATGGAACATATCAAATTTTAGCAATGGTGAGTTTTTTCCTTCATGTTTTTTTTTGTGTGTGTGTGTGTGTGTGTGTCAAGTTTCCTGTCCTGACTATGTCATTAAGCTGGAGTCTTAACATATTTATGCAAGGAAGAATTTTCAAGAAAATAGCCGATATAATAAAGAGGTAACATGCAAATTGACGATCACACCCTCAAAAGATGGCTGCCTATGACCAGGCTGGCAGGGGAGTTAGTGAGGGATGACCAAACAACTGAATAAGCAGGCTGTGTGGGGCGACCAGGCTGGCAGGGGGGTTAGTGGGAGATGACCAAATGACTGAACAGCAGGCTGTGTGGGGCCACCAGGCTGGCAGCAGGGGCAGTTAGGGGTGACCAGGCCAGCAGAGGGGGCAGTAAGAGGAGACCAGGCTGGTGGCGGGGGGGGGGGGAGTTAGGGGTAACCAGGCTGGCGGGAAGGGTGCAGTTGGGGGCGACCAGGCCAGCAGGGGGGGCAGTTGGGGTGATCAGGTCGGCATCTGGCGGCGGGGGGGGGGGCAATTAGGGGCGACCAGGCAGGCAGGCAGGTGAGTGATTAGGAGCCAGTGGTCCAGGTTTGTGAGAGGGATATCCGATTGCCGATTTAGGCCCGATCCCCAGGATCGGCCCTAAACTGGAAGTCAGACATCCCCTGAGGGGTCCCAGATTGGAGAGGGTGCAGGCTGGGCTGAGGGGGACCCCCCCACCCCGTGCATGAATTTTGTGCACTGGGCCTCTAGTTACATATAATGTGTAATGGAAAACAACTAATAGAGAACTCCTATTGACCTTTGGAGTCTACATAATTAATTGTCTAGGGAGTATAGATTTTTTTTTTTTTTTTGCCTAAAGGGCCAACATGAACCACTTAATTTGCAGTTCATATCTTCTTTTTTCTTTGCTTAATGAGCTATGGTAAAGGAATAAATGCTAACTTGAGAAAGACAGAATCCTGAATAAAAGAAAGCCAATACTAAGTGGAAGTGTCATTAAATTTTATAAGACTAATGAAAAGCCTGGTTTCTTTTTGCAGGTTTCCAAAATATTTTGAAATTAATATTTTCTGCTTTCTGAAAGGTGTTATGATTATTTTTTACTAGAGAACAAGGGACTTGAAATTGTTAGTCTGGTGACTCAGGGGTTAGTTGACCTGTTGGGCAAATGATAATGAATAGAAAAAGTGTGTATTCCTTATAAAACATTAATTTATATTTTTATCTATGCACATATGCATTACCTTAAGAAGGGTTGTGCTAGTGTACATTTTAAGGTCATGTAGTACTATGGCAAATTGGAATTTACATCCTCTGACAATAGGTTAGTTACTAACTCATTCTCTTGGTGAAATAAAAAGTACAGAGGACTTATATTTGAAAGAGATTTGTTACGGGTGCTATCTTACCTTAATATATTCTGATATTTTTGAATACTACTAAAATGTTACTTAGTTCTTGGTAGATATGGGTGGCAAGAGATATGATCTAATTACTACTTACTTAATGATTTCTGCTTCTAGTAGGAACAAATTAAATGCATTTATGTTACAGCTAAAAAGAAATTTATTTATAGGAAAAGTTAAATATGATGAGTGTATGAAAATATATATTTTATATCTTCCACTTAATATTTTATTATAAAATACACATATTTCTCTCACCTAACATTTTATTGTGATTGTTAAGTATGGAAATAATTATTTTTCAGAAATATTATCTTCAGTGGACATATAGGATTCTCCCAAAGGGAAAAATCTCTTCTTTTCCACCAACCAATTCCATATTCCAGGATAGTATAATATCACAAGATTGCGTGAATTAAAAAAAAAGTTTTATGAAACTCCCAACGTGTCAGTGTTCACACTAGCAGATTACAAAAAAAGGAGGCAATTTATCTTTAGTCTCTGATTAGATGTGCTTTTCCTAAGCAACCTCTTCCTTCTTTTTAACTTGTAGATACTATATGCCGTGTAAACGACTACATTTTAAATCTTGCCTGAGAGAAGTCTTGAATAAAGTTGTAACATAACTCTAGAATCTATAAATACTTCCCTTAGTTTTCCTATAACTCAACCTCACTTACTGCAAATATATTTTAGAGAAATGGAACAATGAGAAATAACATGTGATTGGGAAGAAGTGGAGGCATAAAAGATCTGAGTTTCTGCTACAGTTTTTTGTTTTTCTTTTTGCTGTGATTATATCCATTTTCTTTCAATCACACCCTGATACCACAATCTATTCTTCCAGTTCCTTTTTGAGAAAAAAGTCTCAGAGGAGATCCTTTGTCTAAGAAGAGTCATGAACATGGTGCCTTACCAAAAGGCACATACACTCTAAGAGAAATGACTGCACCCAGGGCTCTCCTGGAGCAAGAGACATAAAAATAGAAAGAAGAGATGGGGAAATTTGTTCTTCTTCATTTTAACTCTCTCTCTCTCTCTCTCTCTCTCTCTCTCTCTCTCTCTCTCTTTCTCTCTCTCTCTCTCACACACACACACACATTTAAATACAAATAAAAAGGAAGAGAACTACTTTTAAAAATTTGAAAAACAAATGGAAATTCTAAATGTTACCTGGAATTTATTATTAGCCTTTGCTTTTGCCCACAGTAAAGGTCTCCTTTATTTCTCAAATTGAGAGAGAGATATCCTTTAAAAAGATAGATATTTTTTATTGTTTAGAAAATGAGACATTATACAAATTTATATTAATAACTGTCACCATTTAAAACATACATCTTTATTAAGAATGCTTAAGTTATCCTTTGAAACAGTATTATAATTATGATTTCAATTTGATGAGCTCTTGAAAAATTACCTGACAATTATGATTGATTACTAGTTTATTATTGTTGTAAATGATATATAAACACATCTTGACAATTTTTTTGAATTATTACCTGTTTATAATTTTAGAAAGAATACATGACCCAAATGAAATGTCCTTAATCAGACAAATTCTTAATTTATAAATTAGGACTTTAAATTAATTTGGGGACTTTGTCAGACCTTTGAATTATTAGGACATAAGTAGTGGCTAAAAAATGTTTTACTGTCTTTTTCAGGGATACCCACATTTATAAAGAAGTGTTATATGTTATTGAGCTTGTGGTGAGATTTCAAAATTTTTTCAGATCACTGAGTGTACTATTTCAACATTATTGGGTAAATTTTACTAAGTTGGCTTTTATCAACCAACAATTAGTAAATATTTAGTACACGCCTTCCAGTTGTTCAGGGATATGTTACCTAAGAATATATATGCTGAAGTCATGGATTTCACTTTTAAGATACTTACTTTTGAAGAAACAGAATTTAAAAATAGGAAATAATGGCCCACAGTAAATAGTGGTTTTTGATTACACATGAAACAATGCAGTATAGTGTCCTAGGTATTTAGACAAATAAAATAGATCTTTTCTAACCAAGCCATGTCTTCTAACCCATCATCTGGTCACCCAGGCTGAGAGTAGAGTAGATGGGTTGTAATAAAGCCACCATTACAAACAACTCAATGAATATTTCCTGAGAGAGGTAAAAGTTGATATAAAATGTCTCCAGTAGACCATATTCTTCTTTCTTTTGCTTTACAGTTGTGAAACTAAAATATTTACCAGTAATATTTGCTATGGATATTTCTGTCTGTAGTCAGAGGAAGTTTCCTTGTGTATTGCCCTCCTCCTGCATCCTATGTTACTGGAGAATAATATCCAAATTTTACTCTCTGAATTGCTCTAATTTTCTATGCCAAGTGAATGGGTAACTAATAAATATCCATGCTGATATGCATAGGTCACTTAAAGATTAGTCAAAGGGTATTAAGAGATACTTTTCTCTTGACTAGAACCTACAATTGATTTCTAATACTAGTATCTAGCAAGAGTAAGTTACATTTGAAAAGGATTTTAGGAATTTTATGGATTTTAATCTGGATCGGAGAAGATTTAACAAATATTTTATTGAGAGGAGACTTACTGGTGATCAGTTTATTTGTATTGAGCATTCTTGAAAGCAAGTGTGGATTATCTACACTAATAAAAGAGTAATATGCTAATTGACCATACATTCATGATTCCCACCAGCCAATCAGGAGTGAGCATGCAAATTAACCTAACAAAGATGGTGGGTTAATTTGCATATACAGGCGCTGAGCAGCTGGGGGCGGGGCTGGACGCACCACCCCAACTGCAGGTGTTACGCACTGCCCCAGCTGCTCCAGGCCTCTGGGCAGCATGGGAAGGCGGAAAGGTGGCTCTGGGCCAGAGCGAAAACGCGGCTCCGACCGGAGTGAAGGCGGTGCTGACAGCCAGGGGAAGGAGGGCCCATTCTTGCATGAATCTTTGTGCATCAGGCCTCTAGTGTATAATATTAAAGAATAACAATTTGGCAAATGCTTCTGAATACTTCATATTTTGAATTCTGAAGCCTGTTTCAGATACTGTAGTCTTTAGTCTTATGGACATTTTCATCTTAAATTTTAGTAATTTACACATACACAGATGACCCATTATTCATCTATGAACCAATAATAAGAGCAAAAGCAGTGTTAAATGAGTAAGCCTTTAATGACATCATTAATATTCTTGATATTATCATCCCAATTGAATTTTAGTTCACTAGCAGCATACATGTCATTGTATTATATTCTAACTTATTAGTGTGGGGATGTCTGTTAGGTTACTAAATGACTTGCTTTGGTTGAGACAGTTTAATTTTCTTTAAATACAAAACTTCTAATAACCAGAAACATGACCAGGAAATACATCGTGCAGCTCTTAATGAATTGCTTCTGGTTGCTGTGATTATGTTGGTATGGCTGTGAGCAAAGTGAATCATAACACTTCATGACCTCAATCTAGTGCCTTTTCCTGGGGACATGCACCATCATGCTCAGAAATAAATGCTAAATAAGCTTTTGAAATGAGAGTTCTGAATGTATATTTCCCAATGTCAAGATCTCTCTCTCTCTCTCTCTCTCTCTCTCTCTCTCTCTCTCTCTCTCACTCTCACACACACACACACACACACACACACACACACACACATGCTGAGGCTGGGTGGAAGAAATCTAGATTTTTCTAAATTGCATATTCATTTTATTTGTCCTATGGTCATAATCCTGCCCTAATCCCACATTCATTGGTTGAGATAATTGTAACTCTAATTATATCTATAAGTAAAATAGAAAATTAATACGTAAGTAATTGCATGTATAATTGATTTAATAATAATCTAAAATTTTAGAATATTTTATCAATTTAACTTCTTCAAGACACAAAATAACTTTATCCATTGGACAGACCTTGTTAATCCATTTTACAGAAGAACAAAGATTTTAAAAGACTTATTGAAGACTATATAATCTAATTAGTATTAGAAACATAACTAAAAATCTTCCTCTTAGTATCTACTGCAGGGCTTTCTTATACTAGCTTAATATTCAAAATGCCAGTTGAATATTTTCAGTTTAATGATTTATAAAAATTCTGTTTTAAGGCTGGATGGCAAGTATACAAAAGTTAGGTTTATTATAGGTCTTTATAATGTGACAGCTTCAGTTTCTCTTAAATGTTCCAAATAGTATGTGTTCACATGTGGTGGGAAGATATAGTAAGTACTAGCTAAAACAACATTGATAAGTTCCAGGTCTCAGATAAAAATTCTAGAAAGTAGCCTGGTTGGTGTGCTCAGCAGTTGAGCATCAACCTATGAACCAAGAGGTTGCAGGTTCAATTCTGGGTCAGGGCACATGCCCAGGTTGCAGCTAGATCCCCAGTAGGGGACCTGCAGGAGGCAGCTGATCAATGTTTCTCTCATCAATGTTTCTATCGCTCTATCCCTCTCCCAACTTCTCTCAAAGCAATAAAAACGTATTTTTTTAAAATTCTAGAAGATATCACTTACATGGCAAATCACATTCTTTTATGTGAAAAGAAAGAGAACCTATTTTTAAAAAGAATTATTAGAATACTACATAATGGGATTTCATAACACAGATTATCTATTTTTGGTTTCCCATAAATTCTTTAAGATTAAAGGATTTAGATTTGAGCTATATAATATTATTAAGAGTATCACATATTTATTGCTAGTTACTCTAAGGAGTTTTGGTCAATGACAATTAGAATAAAAACTTATAGATATGTATAAATAATTTTATCACTTCATCTCCCTGTTAAAAATTGTTCCATTTTTGATGAACTCTCTGTATAGTTTGAATGTCTAAAATATGCCATGGAGGCAAAAACACACATACACACCATCACCATCACCATCACCATCACCATCACCATCACCATCACCATCACCATCACCATCACCACCATCACCATAGCCACCACTGCCATAAAAATACAATGATGACTTTTGAGGTCCTTAGTTTCTTGTGAGATTTATCACCAAGTAAGATCCTAGAAGGACACCTAGTTATAAATATTTTATAAAATCAATGATTTTTCCAAAAAAGCAAAGCAAAGGTTTTAATGAAATTGCTGGCAACATTAAGAACAATTAACCCAAAAAAATCTCTTTCCTGAAATTTTCCATACTTTAGCAATACTCAATTATACCTCTATTTCAGGATTTCAATAGAACATAATGTTAATTAAGCCATTCTATTAGCATAAGTCTATGAGGCTTGCAGGATGATTTAAAAAAAAAAAAACAATACATTCATTCCTTGCTGTTTACAAAGTGAAAAGGTCAGCTTATCTCTCCAGTTGATCTATCCCAGAAGACATTAAGGAACTCCTAAGCATAAAATGCTGATGAGTATAAAATGCTAATATTCTTAGTTTTATGTATTTTCAGAACAGATGTAATGTTTGAAATATGTGAAGGAAAATATTCAGAAATGATTAAAATACCATTTAGCCTCACTCACATCCTCTCAGAGGTTTATTTACTCTGGATGTAACACCTTTGCAAAGGGAACAACTAGTATAGTATATAAGATAGAGCTGTACATACAAAAAGAATGGTGATAAATGTTTTTTTTTTTAAATATATTTTATTGATTTTTTACAGAGAGGAAGGGAGAGGGATAGAGAGTTAGAAACATCGATGAGAAAGAAAATATTGATCAGCTGCCTCTTGCCCAACCCTTACTGGGGATGTGCCCGCAACCAAGGTACATGCCCTTGACTGGAATTGAACCTGGGACCCTTGAGTCCGCAGGCCGATGCTCTATCCACTGAGCCAAACCGGTTAGGGCGATAAATGGTTTTATAATGTCTTGGTAATATAAACAACCTCTACGAATTGTGCAAAATAAATTAGTTTTCTTTAATTCTTATAAAAGTAAAGGATAATAATTGTGATAATAAGGGACATTTAAAAAAACTAAGTTTTCAAATTAGTAAACTATTTCAAGTTTTCCTTGGTATATGTTTAAAAGGTAAGATCAAGAAAAATGTATCTATCCCCTGCTGGTTGCGGCTCAGTGGTTGAGTGTCGACTCATGAAGCAGGGAGTCACAGTTCTATTCCCATTCAGGACACATACCCGGGGTTGCTGGCTCAATCCCTAGTAGGGGGGTGCAGGAGGCAGCCAATGAATGATTCTCTCTCATTATTGATGTTTCTATCTCTCTCTTCCTCTCTCTGAAATCAATAAAACATATTTTTAAAAAAGAAACATATATCTACTAAAATTATCTACCCATGTTGCCCATATGTTAGGGACTGGTCTTACAACTCTTGGCTATTATCTGCCTCTAGTGTGTTTGTAAAAGATAAGATAGCAAGAAATATCATCGTCAAGGACAACTGGCCAATGTCAGAGCTCACAAAACCATTAGGAGTACTGTTAACGCCATTGGAATTTTAAGCTTTCTGGTAGACTATGGATTTGTAAAACAAGAAAATTTCACAAGTTGGCAGAGGTATTTAATTAGCAGTTTAGATGTGATATCTTTTTTGTGTGTGTATGGAATATGGATACTTTTTTAGATGATATGTTTTTTCAAATAAACCACTTCTCTCTTTTCTGATTCTCCACTTGCTAAGCCATGCTTTTATTAATTTGGCAATATAATTTTAAAATGATTAAATATTTATAAGTAATTTGGTATTCCAGGTATCTTGATACCGGGAAATGATGCACCCTCGAATCAAAGGTGAGCAAAGTATAGCCCGTGAGCCAAATCTGGCCCACTAACTGTTTTTGTGTGACCTGTGAGCCAAAAATAGTTCTTATATTTTTATATTGTTAAAAAAATACACAAAAGAACAAGATTTTATGACTCATAAAAATTATATGAAATTCAAATTTTAGTACATATATAAAATGTGATTGGTAAATAGGCATGCCATCATTTACATATTGTTTTTGCTACTTTCACACTACAGTGGTGTGTTGGAAATTTGCAAGAGAGATCATGAAATCCACAAAGCCTAAAATGTTTACTAAAATGTATGCAATCTGGTCCTTTACTGAAACTTTGCTGATCCCTGCTTTGAATTGTAGAAATGATTATTTCCATCTCTTGGAAATGTGATTAAAAATTAATATAACATCTTTTTTTTTTCTTTGTAAATCCTTACCTGAGGATATTTTTTCATTGATTTTTAGAGAGAGTGGAGGGGAAGGGGAGAGACACACAGAGAGAAACATAGATGTGAGAGAGACACATTAATTGGTTGCCTCCAGCACACACTGACCAGAGCCGGGGATCTTGACTAGAATCGAACCCAGGACCCCTCAGTCTGAGGGCTGACACTCTATCCACTGAGCCAAATCAGCTAGGGCTGTAACATCTTTAAAGTAAAAATTGCTGGGGGAACATATAGGGGTTATAAACTACCTAGAGTAAACAGGGTAACAGTATTCTCCTTGGTCTAAAATTATTTTTAGTATCATTTTGATCTAATTAAATTTAATATTACCCTGGGAAACTATTTCAGAATCTGAAAAGTTGCATTTGAAATCCAACATCTATGGTTATGACTTTAAAGTAGTAATTTTTCTAATATAGTAAATAAAACATCACAAATATCCTTAATACCGCTCATTTACAAAATTTTATATTTGGCAACTAATAATATAGATTTTTGTTACTAAAATTTAGTCTCTCTTTACACCCAGTGAAGAATTAATAGCCAGTTCATGCTGGAAAAACAAACAAAACACAACACACACACACACACACACACAAACAAAAACAACAAACCAAAAACCCCTTCTTGCTATATCAGAAGTCGGGACAAGAAATTTTAAACTGGCAGCCTTGGGTCAAATTCAACCCATAGAAATATATTTTTCTTTTGTAATCTTTCTGCTGTCTTAAAAAAATTGTAAATAGTTGCCAACATATAAAAACTCAGGAGATTTCACTTGGGATTTTGGCCTTTTAAGTTCTGACACATATTCCCATGTGGAGGCATGATTACAGTTGAGTGGCAGCTGACCTTTTCATAGGAGGCACAGTCTCCCCAATTAAGCATGGTCCTCAGCATGTACATTGCCTGCCTGGCTTAGGAACTTCAGCGTTGGGAGACTAGCAGTGGGCCCTTGGCAGCAGCTAACTCCACAAGGCAAAGGGGAATGGAAGTTTGTAAGAGATCCAAAGGGAGTGTTTCTCTGGCAGAGACACAAAGAGTAACATCCTCAGGGATATGGGAAGAGGACAGGAGCTTTACCTGAGACACCCAATGGCCTATAATCCACACTGACATACTCCACTAGATGACAGGTAGGTGGCAATATCACTGAAGCAGGGAGTATGAATTATATTTGTTATTAAGTGAAGTATAATAGTTAATATTGTTGTTATCATAGTTAATATCTGTATGAATTTGAGTTAGGGTCCTGTAGTCTCACACCGACTGAAAAAGTTGCATCGGTGATTTTTATGTGAAATTAAATGGCTTTACTTGGAGTGGCTCCGTTAGGCACAATTAGAATAGATAGCAGGACATGACAGAAAAACACATCTTATATGAGTCGGCATTTCAAAGACATACTTGCTGATTCAGGTTATAATGTGTTCCTGATCACTACAGGTGTTCACAGTAGGATGCAGGAACTGTTGGTAGGTGTGTTTGCTTAGGAGATTTAGACATCATTTGAGTTGTTGAACTAGACAGTGAATTAAATGGTGTTGTGTTTATCTTTCTATTTTAGAGAAGCTACAATTCCCTGTTCATTTATGTGATTAATCAGTTAATGATGAAAATACACAAACATGTGCACATGTTTGTATAGAGGTATAATATCCAGCCATCTATCTAATTATGTTGAACTATAACAACATATACATATGCGTTTATATGCGAGAATCTTAAATACATGCAAGAGAATGCTCTTGCCTTATTCTTAAGGAAAAAGAGTCTAAAGGCTCAGCAGATAAATTCAGTATATTATTGTCAGGTATGGGGCCTCTTGTGGCATTTATTTATTTATTTATTTATTTATTTATTAAAATATATTTTATTGATTTTTTACAGAGAGAGGAAGGGAGAGGGATAGTTAGAAACATCGATGAGAGAGAGATGAGAAACATCGATCAGCTGCCTCCTGCACACCCCCTATTGGGGATATGCCCGCAACCAGGTACATGCCCTTGACCAGAATCGAACCTGGGACCTTTCAAGTCCGCAGGCTGATGCTCTATCCACTGAGCCACACCGGTCAGGGCTGTAGTGGCTTTTAAATCCTGACTTACTGTTTTCCTCTTCCTCCTCCTTACTTCTTTTTCCCTTTCTCCTCTCCCTGCTCTCCTTCTCCTCCACCACCTCTTCTTTTCCTTTCTATGTCATATTTCATGGCTCCTAAATGACGGTTTTATTGAGTTTTTAACATGAAAATAAGAGTAATTATAATTCATCAATCAGTTACTAATTATTTTTCGTGCTAAGTGAATGACATTGTCCTACTTTGAAATAAAAGCAGGGAATAAGATGGACAGAAAACAGTACCTATCCTCTAGATATAATGAAAAATTCTCTATTGATACAATCAAGTGCAGATGAAAAAGATATGAAACCAAAGCCAAGATTTCAGAATATATAGAAACTAATAAAAATGAAAATACTATGAATTAGAAATTAAGCAAAGGAGAATTTGTTGTCTTTAAAACTTGTCAAATAAGAAGAGAAAACCAATGTATCAAATATTGAATTAAACAAAGTAGATAAAGAACAATGTAAGTTTTAAAAAAGCTTAAAATAGATACAAGAAGTCAAAAGAGAAGAAATTAATAAATTAAAAAATAGAACTAAAAATAATTGAGTGGTGATTTGTTCAATAATAAATCTCAAACACATTTTAAAGTTATAGTGTGTACTGGAAGCCTGATGCACGAAGATTTGTGCAAGAATAGGCCTTCCTTCCCCTGGCTGCCGACACGCGGTGGGCTCGCTCCGGCAGCCTGTGCAGCGGCGGTGGCGGTGGCAAACCCTGCGTGCTCCGTTGCCACTTCCTCCTTGCCCTCCTTCTCCGGAGAGTTCCTCTGTGCGGCACTGGCACTCCCAGGGAGGTGCGGAGGGGAAGAGGTGGGGGGAGCGAGGCAGGTGGGGAGGACTGGAGAGGTGGGGTGCGCTAGTGCGTTTCAGTTTCCCATTGTGAAAGTGGGATGCAACTGGCCCCTTCCTCATCCTCTTCCTCCTCTGCCCTCCACCTCCTGTCCGCCCTCCCTCCCTCCATGCCCATCGCTCCTCCCCTCTGGATTTGGCGAGATAGGGGGAGGGAGATCTGATAATCTGGGTTACTGTGTCAGTGGCCTCTTTCATCTATTCAAAACCAAGCTGAGTCACCTGCCACTGCTGCCATAGCTACAACCATTGCCCCTTGGCTGGCCCGGGGCTCCCGGGGTGCACTAACTGTGCACCGAGTGAGCTCCCACACACATCCGCGCCTGTGGGGCTGCTCCAATGCTAGGGTTTTGTTTACCAGAGCAGCGGAGTAGGGTTGGGGTAGAGGGAGATGCCAGACACTGGGAGCTACGACCCCAGGCACCAGAGGGTTGCCTCTGAGGCCTGGGGCTGGGCCACAGGGAGGCTGCAAGGATGGTTGACAGGTGTGGAGCACAGTTGGGAGGCCCTGAGGAGGCTCGCTGCCCAGAGGCCCGGAGCGGGCAGGGGGGTGTGGAGGGGGCACCATTTTTGTTGGGTTAATTTGCATACTCACTCCTGATTGGCTGTGGGTGTCACAAAGTGACAGTCAATTTACATATTTCTCTTTTATTAGTAAGATTATATTTTGTACTTTAGATACTAGATTTATATTATTGGATGTTGTATTAAATTGGAACTTTTATGATGGTAGGAAGGATGACATATAGACAGACAAAATTTCCATCCACAGAGTTTTAAATAATTTTTATGTCACAGAATTTCTCTACAACATTTGTACAATTATTTAGAACTTTTATTTTTAAATCAGACATATTTATTTATTTATTTACTTAAAAACATATATTTGTGAAATAAGTTTCTCTTTTAACTCTGGTACACCTAAAATAGTCTTTTCAGAGAAAGACATATTTTCACCTATTATTAGAAATTAGAAAGCAAAAGTCTGATTTCTCCTTTAAAATCATTCATGGAATTATTAAGAAGTGATCTATAAAAAGGTCCCTTGCATATAAACACAGTATTCTTGTACACCCTGAAGTTTTATTTTTGAGTGTTTACTTTTCTTTCTTATTCATAATGTCATTCATTCATATTTCTTGTTCTTGAACTATTATTGTTCACTCACAGAGTTGACAGTGTATGAACGTTTAAAAACAAACAAACAAACAAACAAAAAAACCCAAATGAACTAATTCTACATTTCTCAAAGAAGAGAATTCCATCAACATGGTTATGTTATGATAGGCCATTTACTAAGATATAATCATACAATATTAATGAGACATTTAAGGAGTCTGAATAAACGTTATTTGTTTTCCCATTGTTACCAAAAATTTTAAAATATTTACACTACTATATTTATAACAAATACGGTAATTGTGGTTGAATACTTACTTTGTACCAACCACTGTGCCAAGTGACTTATATTCAATACCTTATTTAATTTTTAGATCAATTTTGTAATACCCATATTAAAGAGACACAGAGTGGTTAAGCTCTTTGCTAAATATTACTCATCTAGTAAGTGGTAGAATCAATATTCTTTGCCTCCTGGTAGTAGAACCCCTCTAAAACATTTTAAAGTGCTTCCCCCTCCTAACTTTACTTCTTTTCCCTAAAAACAGTATTTAATTGATGCCTTTTCCCTTTTATCTTTTAAAAAGACAAAGGATAGTCTCATATGTATCATGCAATCACTTGAATGATTTTTAATGTCATCCCTTTCTTGAGTCCAAAGACAACAATTTGGTTTCTTCAGTCCTTTGATAAATCTGGAATACCTTTTATCTTTATCTAGTGTTGTGCTACTGCAC
The DNA here is from genome assembly GCF_027574615.1 of Eptesicus fuscus. NCBI lineage: Eukaryota > Metazoa > Chordata > Mammalia > Chiroptera > Vespertilionidae > Eptesicus > Eptesicus fuscus. Next base: position 31,864,417 of record NC_072486.1, read on the forward strand.
AAAAGGGATGCTTGACAGTACCTAGCAACTCACTTATCTATTTGTGACTTGGCAACATGCATTCTCGAAACAGGGAAAGCAATTTGTAGGAAGTGCCAGTGACCTATAATTAGACTTCTCTTTCTTCATGGACTATTTTCCTTTTACAACCTTGATTTTTTTTTAATCTGAATGAATTTTTACTATTTGTAATTTTAATGTGTACTTATCTAAGCCCATTTTAAGAAAATAGTTCAAGTTTGTTTGATTTCTTTGAGTCTTCTCCATTGTGTGTGTGTGTGTGTGTGTGTGTGTGTGTGTGTGTGTGTGTGTGTGTGTGTTTTCTGGCTAGATTTTGCTGTAATTTTCTTTTCCTTCACTTTTGTTTTATGTTTTTCAGATTGTTAAAAATTTTCAGCTTTGTATTTTCTTAATCCCTCTGAGTTTCTTTCATGTCTTTTATTTTTATGCTACTTCTTTCTTACTTGCCCCAGATCTCTTGATTTGAATATTTTTTCCATTCCCCTTGTTATTATTTATTTATTTTGGTCAGTATTACAGATGTCCCCCATCTTCTTGTTATTATTTTTAGTTGTTTATTATTAGTTAGTTGTTTAATGTCCCATTTTTCTCTTTTTCCTCTCTCTATCTACTTTCGATTTTTCTTTGCCATATTTGCTTTCTTTTCCCTTTGTTTTGCATGTTACATCTCAGTCAGCATTTTCCTGTCCTTCCCACTATTTGCTGTTTAGGCATCATCTATCTTTTGGGTGAGTCAAGAAAAATAAGGGGAGAAACAGTAACAAGAAAGCTTCATCTCAACATCTCCATTTTTCTTTTTCTTATTATTTTCTACTTTGTTTAAATGATCATGTCTAAATATTTCAGATTATAAATAGTTTTGAATTGATACTCATGTGGTGATAAATTACCTAGCAAATTTAATCAAGCGCACATCTGTGTGCCTTAGGAAAATAAATTACACGTAAGTGTATGCCCTAAAAAAACTCCCTCTTTTTCCATTTAGTTACCAAGATACTATGGCAAAACTTCCTTTATCTTGAAATAATATTCTTTGTTCTTTGCTTTGTTCATCTTCTAGGATTATAATGAATTGCAGGGAAGGTCTTGGCTGCCAACAGATCAAATTCTGTTACAGCAAAGTGTACTGGGATTTGTTATTTCCAACATTATTTAGAAATAAATCAGGTGTAAACAGGCAGACAAGCGTTTTTATTATTACTATTTTTTTTTCCTGAAAGTATGTGGAAGAGACCAATTTTCCTTCACTAATTTGAATTTTTTTCAAGCCAATTTAAATGCTGTGAAGGAGGGAAGCACAGGTTCTAATTTTGGGTTAGTTTCCATCAGCAGTCTTCACGGCATGGACCCCAGACGCCTTATTAATGTTTGTACCCCGCACTTCTGTGTTCCCTCTACACTTTCCACAGGTGCTGGGAATAGAGTTGATGCTCTCACTGGTAAATGAATTGAAAAAACTCACACACAAAAATATCCCTCTAAGTCCCAGAGTGGAACTCTCATCCTCTTTGGAAGGGTGATAGGGATAGATGGGTAGGATGCATTCTGCTTATATATTGCCCCAAAGAAAGATGGAATAATAGTGGTTATAATAACAAACTAACAATGATAAAAACTGACACCTATTGAATGCCTACTTAACTGTTTTTTTATTAAGGACAAATTAGTAATAATGACAACAATAAAGATGAAAATGAACATGCATTGACTTTCTACTATTAGCCAGGTTTTGTGCTAAGTTCTTTATATGAATTTTTATTTCTTAATCTTTACAAAAATCCCATGGAGTTTTAATGAAAACATTGGCTGCAACTGAGTAACTTGCTTAAGGTCACATAGTTGGTAAATATTTGATATACATTTTATATGCATTCCTGCCTGCCATTGAGCAAGCATTACAAAATGTCTTTCTTCCCTTGCTAAAGCTGTGGGGGTGCTGGTAATCCAAATTTTGTCATCGAAGAAGAAAAGATTATAGAATTCTATGAGAGAGAAAGGAAAAATTATTGCAAGTTGTGAAAAATTGTACAAATTCTTCCAATCTCCTCAATAACACAGGTACACAAATCAAGCAGAAGAACCTGCTTCTCCTGTTTGTTTCAAATTTAATGTATGACCCTTTTCTTTAGATTAAAAAAAATCTGTGTTCTAGGAGATTAGATGCTATAAATTCTATTATATGATTACATTCTAACATATCATGTGTCATCTAAGAAAGTAATAGCTGTACTATTGATACCGAGGAGTAACAAGCTAGAGAATTATACATAAGCAAAGCAATAGTCCCATAGAGCATAAAGACAAACAAATCAGGAAAGGATAATTAATTGTCTGTGCAGTGAAAAGCTAATGTGGTTCTAATAAATAAGAATTCCTTTCTCTTAGTTTGCATGCCGTAAGTACTATGAATCACTTGGTCTATTTTTGCTGTTTATTCGAAAGTGGTATTGCCATTAGAACTTGTGTAAAATAATAACAGTTTTAAGTTCATTTTCATAAAAGTAATTAAACTTCATCACTTCTTGTTGATGCAACAAGCCAAGCAATAAATGGAGAGAAAAGGGCACCAACACAAACTTTCAATTCAAAATAATGTAACCTTAGCATCTTTTGCACTGTGCAATATGCAATATACAGGTACAAACATGTAATTAATCATGTTTTAATAACAAAAAATATTAGGGGAAAATAGCTTTATTTATTATTAGTTATAGGAGCTAAAAGCACTGTTTAAAACATCCATAGTCATGTTATTATTAGCTTGTATTTGCTTTAGAAAATTTATCAAAGATGTGAGGAAGATACACTCTTTAAATGCTTCAATTCAGGGCAAATTACATTCCTTGGAGAAGTTAGGATGGTTCATAAATTCAAAACTCTGGCTTACCCCAGAGAGTAAAGTGTAGAGAAAAAATGCACATTATTGTTGAAATGTTCTCTGAAAGCCCCTCTGCTTGAGGGGTTGCTTTTATTGATGGTGTGGAGAAAGAACAAGAAGAAAATATATCTGGCTGGTTGATCATTTTCATAAGGAACATAACCTGTTTTTAAGTGATGTTACTGCTGTCCAGTAGAAAGTCACGTTTTGATGGATGTTGTAGGGACAAGTGTTTGTGTATGTGTTTTGTTACCTAATAAGCCTTTATTTCTGGTTTGTGAATTTCAAGTTAATCTTTGAAAAGGAAGGATTGAGTTTAAATTGCTTTTTATTGCCAATTGATGCAAACTTCAACTTTTAGGTAAAAAAGAAATATTTGTAATAAACAGTTACATTGAGTAACCCACCTGAAAACTCACCTTTTAGTCTAGTCTTTCCAAAACAAGCAGAAAAGTATTATGAAGTTCCCCTTTGATATCAACACACACACACACACACACACACACACACACACACACACACACACACTCCACAGTCAGTTTAAAAAATATTGTACAGGGACTACAAATTTTACCTGAAACTACTGTTATTTTACTAACGAGTACATAGTATTTGTTGAATAAATGAAATGGAAAGACTTTAAAGATACATACGCTTCTGTTCTACATGTAGAGAAGTACTGGGTTAATATTCTGTCAATTACTAACAATAGTCATGATGGTGAGTAGGACTCCATGTTTGTAAATGATTACTTGAAATGCATATGACATATTTGTACACCTTTTTATGATTTACTTAATTTTAAGATATTCTTCTTCCAAGGAGTTAACATTGTATGAGTTTGTTGAAATCATTTAACTTTATGCATCTTCTCTGTAAATTGATTTTAAGGGCCTTAAATAGAACATCTCACAACTTCTAAGGTATGTTATTTCTTTTGGGAAGCCTAGACAGAAAATCCAGGGGGAAAAAATTTCAGAGCCTTTAAAAAATAGGTTTTATTGATTTATTTATTTTTAGCAGTTTTAGGTTCACAGCAAAAGAAAGTGGAAAGTATAGAGATTTCCCATATACCTTCTGCCCCATACATGCATAGCCTGCCCCATTATCAACATCCCCAAAAGAGTGGTACATTTGTTACAATTGATGAACCCACAATGACACATAATCCCCGCCCCCCCCCCCCAAATCCACAGTTTATAGTAGAGTTCACTCTTAGTGTTGTACCTTCTATGGATTTAGACAAATATATAATAACATGTGTCCACCATTATAGTATTATATAGAGTAGTTTTACTACTCTAAAATCCTCTGTGTTCCACCTATTTACCTCTTTCCCACACCTTCAACTCCTGACAAACACTCACCTTTGTTTTTTTTTTTTTTTTTTTTTTTTTTTTGGTCTTTTCCATCATGTGATAATGTGATATAGCTGGACTCATTCAGTGTATAGCCTATTCTAACTGGCCTCTTTCACTTAGTAATATGTATTTAAATGTCTTTCATGCCTTGTTTTTTATTTTTAGTCTTATATCCTTTGTTTATTTTTTAAACTAATAGTTTATTTCTAAGTTATAGTTGACATACAATGTCATTTTTAGTTTCAAGTGTACAACATAGTGATTAACATTTACATAACTTACAAAGTGATCACTGTGATAAGTCTGATATCCCATCTGATACCATTACAATATTATTGACTCTATTCCCTATGCTGTACTTTCCATGACTATTTTTATACCTGCCAATTTGCACATCTTAATTTCTCCCCCTTTTCACCCATTCCCCCCAAACCCTTCCCATCTGGTAACCATCAAAATGTTCTCTGTATTTATGACTTTATTTGTGTCTTCTTTGTTCATTTATTATGTTTTTTTAGATTCCACATATAAGTGACATAATATTGCATTTGTCTTTCTCTGTCTGACTTATTTCACTTACCAGTATACCCTCTATGTCCATCCATGTTGTTGCATATGAATCTTGTGTTCTTATTCATTCAGCCACACTACATATTTTGATTGGAGCATTTAATCTATTTACATTTAAAGTAATTATTGATAGATATGTAGTTATTGCCATTTTATTATTCATATTTTCATCTTCTTTTTCTTCTTAAAGAAGTTCCTTTAATATTTCATGTAATACTAGTTTGGCCAGGTGCCTCGCTGGTTGCAGTGTTGTCCCATGCACCAAGAGGTTGCAGATAATTGATGTCTTTCTCAAGATCGATGTTTCTCTCTCTTTCTCCCTTCTCCACTCTCTAAAATCAATAAAAACATATCCTCAGGTGAGTATTAAAAAAAATAGCTATAACAGCTATTTTCATTTAGGGTTGTGGCAGGGGGAGAAGGGAGCAAAAGGAACAGGCTTAATTTTCCCTGTACCAGTCTCTTCTCACTCCAAGACATTAGATTTTGTAAGCTCTAATTTAGAGTCAGCAAGTAGGGAAAGTTGATATCAACATCCAGGTGCTATGTAGTTCTGTTTTGCTATTCTTTCTAAGAGTGATGTTTCTTTGACATTGGATTAACTTCATGATTCAGTGGCATAATTTGAATGATAGACTTTTTTTATTATGTGCACTTTGATAAGAGTAAACATTAGTTTCTGATATTTAGAAACCAGAGCTCAACATCATTTTTAAAAAATGTATTTTATTGATTTTTTACAGAAAGGAAGGGAGAGGGACAGAGAGCTAGAAACATTGACCAGCTGCCTCCTGCACACCCCCTACCAGGGATGTGCCCGCAACCAAGGTACATGCCCTTGACTGGAATTGAACCTGGGACCTTTCAGTCCACAGGCTGACACTCTATCCACTGAGCCAAACCAGTTTCGGCTCAACATCATCCTACCTAATAATAGACAAATATGCAAATTGACCGCACATTTGCTATGCCAAGCCACACCCACCAGCCAAGCCACGCCCACCAACCAATCAGGATGCTTATGCAAATTACCCCAACTAAGATGGCAGTTAATTTGCATATCAAGACAGCATAGAAAGAAGCGAAGAGCTGTAGAAGGGAGCAAAGCTGTGGAGAAGCAAGCAAGCCGCGGGGTGGAGAAGGGAGGAGCGTAGGCGGGGCGGGGGAGAAGGAAGGAGAGCAGGCGGGCTGGTGGAGAAGGGAGAAAAGCAGGCAGGCTGGCAGAGAATGCAGGGCGGGGGAGAAGGGAGGAGAGCAGGCGGGGCGGGGTAGAGTGCAGCAGGAAACCCTATTTCAGGATTCTTCCTGCAATGGGAACGCTAGTTTAATAATATCACAGAATAAGGAAGGTGGTTGTCAAATTGTTACTGACACTATTTAGAACGGGTAAAGTTCGGTTAGAGTGTGGAGAGATGGTGCTGGAAAAGTTATAATCTGGAGAAAGGCTTTGGAGAGTAGAAATGACATTGATGCTGAATTTCACTGATATTCATTTACCAGAGATGAGGCTTGCAGAAGCGTGTGCTATGGCATCTTACAGCATTCTCAGAACAGCCCCAAAAGACAGCTCTTTATGAATGGAGCCATTTAGGCTTAGAAAAATTTATGTAATGTGTTTAAAAATATACTAGTAGAAGCAGAATTAAAGTTTGTCCCCACATTTGATTGGGAACCCCACCTTCTATCATTAATAAAGCAATTTAATTCACTGGGTAAATGGATGCCTCTTTTGAACCTACAGTGTTAAGCAGTGACAGGGATGTGGGACATAGAGATAAGTAAGACATGTTTCCTGCCTTTGAGTTATTTATAGCCACTTAAAGAGAACCACCCTGTAAACTGAGAGTGCGAGAAAGTTTTATGGTCCATGATAGAAACATCAGCTTCCCAGTGAGCGCCCCAACGATGAAGTGATCCATCTTCCCTGGGCCACGTGGGCTCCAGCCTCAGAGTGGATGTAATGTTTAAGCTGAGCCCTGGAACATGAACCTGGGATCAACAGTCCAAAAACCAGATGATAGGGATGGGAAAGGTTTTTCCAAGGAAAATGTGCAGCTTGAGCAAAGGTACAAAGGTGAGGTTTTTCCAACAGATGCCTTGCAACAGATGAATTCATTGGGGTACTTGGGTGCCCCGAGGAAAGGGAACATGCACAATTGCTTTTGACGCCTTGCAGAGCACAGCTTGCCGCAAACAGAACCAGGTGATGCTCCCAGTGTGCCGATGTCTCTCTGACATTGTACATCCAAGAGGGACATTTAATTAAACAATAATTGTAGGCAAAGGTGAAAACTAGAGGAGACATTCTTTTGAATCTTATAAAAAATAAAAATGGTAGTCTGATCAGGGAAAATAAAAATGTTCGCCTGGAATTAGTGGGCACTGTAAGGACAAATAGAACCAAATGCCAAAGCTTTCACACATCACAGTAAGGAAGTGACTTGCAATTTCTAAATAAATATTCACCAAGTTAAAATTCTGAGCAGGAGGACCAAAACTTGAAGTTGATAAAGAAGACTGAAATGATATTGGGCATTTGCTTAGGACAGTGGTTCTTAAGTTTGGTTGCACATTAGGATCACCAGAGGAGTTTTTTAAAAAATCCAAATATCCAGGTTGCACAACATATCAATTAAATTAAATCAGAATATCCAGGGGTGATAGCCAAGCATCAGTATTTTTAGACATCTTTAGATCATAACCACATGCAGCAACATTTGGAAACCAGTGGCCTAGACCTGTGGTCGGCAAACTGCGGCCCGCAAGCCACATGTGGCTCTTTGGCCCCTGGAGTGTGGCTCTTCCACAAAATACCATGGCCTGGGCAAGTCTATTTTGAAGAAGTGGCGTTAGAAGAAGTTTAAGTTTAAAAAATTTGGCTCTCAAAAGAAATTTCAATCATTGTACTGTTGATATTTGGCTCTGTTGACTAATAAGTTTGCCGACCACTGGCCTAGACCAATATCTACTTCACTTTATTTCCTGAGTTTATTTTATGTAGCCTGACTTTTTAGTCAAAAAAGATATAGAGCCTGGTGGGCGGTAGGGTGGAGGGGGGTCATTGTGGGGATAAATGGTGGGGGGACATCTATAATACTTTCAACAATAAAGATAAATTAGAAAAATAGAGAGGTCATGTTTCTTTTTAAAACTGCTTATGAATGCTGTTGTTCCAACCAGGAACTGAAATGCCTAATCCTAAGAAAAGGCTAATATGCAAATCGACCGAACGGTGTTTAACGACAGGTCGCTATGATGTGCACTGACCACCAGGCGGCAGACACTCAACGCAGGAGCTGCTCCCTGGTGGTCAGTGCGCTCCCGCTCAGCCAGAAGCCGGGCTCACAGTTGGCGAGCACAGCGCCGGTGGCGGGAGTGTCTCCCACTTCTGAGGCAGCGCTAAGGAGCAGACTAAGCAGCGGGGAGTGGGCCTAAGCCAGCAGGCAGATATCCCCCAAGGGGTTCCAGACTGTGAAAGGGCACAGGCTGAGCTGAGGGACCCCCACCCTCAGTGCATGAATGTTGTGCACCGGGCCTCTAGTGGAATTATAAAAGCATACAGAAAATCTGCAAGTTGCTTTTCTTTCTCCCTTTATTGTCAAAATCCCTATGCTATCTTGCTCATCATCATATATTTTATAAGACATGACTGATGACTCACTAGTCTATGCTGAAAATCAGAGATGACAATAATGCATACAAAGTACTCTTCACATGGCACATTTCCCAGAACACCTAAGCCACAAGAAAGTATTGCTGTGAATTTCCACTTTGCCCTGTGGATTGGTTAGGACATGATCTTACCATTATTTGTGTAAAAGAAGAAAGTGAGATGCAAGTAACTGAGACTAGAATATAGGTTTATTGATTCTCATGCCAAGATTGCATCTATTGTCCCTGCATTACCTGATAGACCAGGCCAAAACTGAATGCTCCCATGATTAAATCTAGATGTCAGAGATGCTATTTTTAGGATAAAAAGTGGCAAGTTGAAAATTTTGCTTCGAAATCAATTTATTTACCTCACAGGTATCATATTTCTAAAGAAGCAGCTAGAGATTAAAATAAGGTCTGTAAGGAGGCAACACTTAAAATAGGGGCTAAGAAAGGAAGATTATTATTCCTAAGGATAATTCTAGATATATAGTCTTAGTCATTTTGGGCTGCTATAAGGAAGTAACATTGATTGGTGGCTTATAAATAACAGAAATTTATTTCTCACAGTTCTGGAGGCTGAAATCTGAGATCATGGTAAATGGGGTGAGAAACCTCTCTGGGCCACAGACTGCTGACTTTTTGTTCTGGCCTCAGATGGTGGAAAGAGCAAGCTAGCTCTATGGCCTCTTATAAGGGCACTCATCTCATTCATGACAAGGCCACCCTCAGAACCTAATAACTTCCTAAAGGTCCCACCTTAAAATACCATCACATCAGGGATTAGATTTCAACAAATGAATTTTGAGGGAACACAGACATAAAGTCCTTAATTTAATTTCACATGCAAATTAAGGAATATTTATTACATACCTACAGTGTCCTTAAGATTCACTAGGCACCATGGTGCAAATAAGCAGAAGACAATTTCTTGTATAAAAAATGCAATATATGGGTGAGCAAAGACAGCACTTGTCATAAAATCATCTTATATAGTAATATAATGTGTAAATGTTTGGTGATATTGATAGAAACTTGATCTTGTCCCATTACAGTATGAGAGGAAGGAGTAAATTCTCTTTTATAATCCCTTGAATATTATCCAAAAATCTACACTAATAAAAGAAAATATGCAAATTGACTGTACCTCTGCAACACCCACCAGCCAATCAGGAGTGAGTATGCAAATCAACCCAACAAAGGTGGTGGGTTAATTTGCATATGCAGGCGTGGAGTGAAGACTGAAGACTGAAGACTGAAGACTAAAGACTGAAGAGGCTTGGCTTCTCTGCTGCGGCCAGAGCTAAGGCCTGGGTCCCGGGTGCCAGAGGAAAACCGGTGCTGGCAGCCAAGGGAAGGAAGGCCTATTGCACAAATCTTTGTTCAACGGGCCTCTAATATATTATACTCATATTTCAGGAGATTTACATCAAAAGAGTCTAAAGAGGAGATTTATATGAGAAAATGTAAAAAGATTTTGCTTTGTCTAGGTCTGTGGTTGGCAAACTGTGGCTTGCGAGCCACATGCAGCTCTTTGGCCCCTTGAGTGTGGCTCTTCCACAAAATACCATGGCCTGGGTGAGTCTATTTTGAAGAATTGGTGTTAGAAGAAGTTTAAGTTTAAAAAATTTGGCTCTCAAAAGAAATTTCAATCGTACTGTTGATATTTGGCTCTGTTGACTAATGAGTTTGCCGACCACTGGTCTAGGTGAAAAGGAAGGAAGGCTATGGACAAAAGGAGAGCTCCTCAAACAAGAGGCTAGTGAAGTACCATATCTAAAATTTATTCATGTTCTTCTAAATTATTTCTCATGTTATAACATGAAATAAATAGGGCAAATAATCACCACTCAAAAAACTTTGCATGTCACAGTGTCTATTCCTCCACCAGCTAGCTTCTATAAGACTGTGAGTTCTCTGTTGATGGGAACACTGTTTTATTAATTTTAATTCCTCTGCACAACACAGAATCCTGCATATAAAATAATTTGTTAGTTGAACTGACCTTAAATTAAGATAAAGCACACCAATAACATCTTATTAAATTGTAAAAAACTGAAAACTTTTCATCTAAGACCAGGAATAAGATAAGAATGCCCGATTTTATCACTTCTATTCAACGTAGTATTGGAAATCCTATTCAGAGTAATAAATAGAAAGGCAGCTATATTAGAAAGTAAGAAGTAAAACTAGCTGTTTGCAGATGACATGATCATATGTATGTAGAAAATCCTAAAGATTATACCAAAACATTGTTAGAACTAAGCAATGAATTCAGTAAAGTTACAGGATATAACATCAGTACACCCAAAACAGTGGTGTTTTTATACGCAAACCATGAACTATACAAAAAGGAAATTAAGAAAATAACTAATTTACAATAGCATCAAAAAGAATAAAATAGGAATAGACTTAAGCAAGGAGGTGAAAGATTTGAATGCTGAAAACTATAATGCAAAAGAAATTTTAAAAGACAAAAATAATGGAAAGACATACAATGTTCAGGGACTAGAAGATGTAATAATTGTTAAAAAGTCCATATTACCTCAAATGATCTACAGATTCAATGCTATGCACATCAAAATTCCAATGGCATTTTAAAAACTGAAATAGAAGACAACCCTAAAATTCATATGGAGACAAAAAAGACCCAGACTACCCTAAGTGATCTTGAGAAAGAAGAACAAGGCTGGAGGCATCACCTTTCTTGATTTCAAAATACATTACAAAGCTACAATTATTAAAATAGTATGGTATTGGCATAACGACAAGCATATAAAACAATGGAACAGAATAGAGTGCCCAGAAATAAATTTATTTATCTACAGTCATCTGATTGTTTGTAGTAGCACCAACAACACACAATGGAGAAGGGATAGTATCTTTAATAAATGGGGTTGGAAAAACTGTATATCTACAAGCAAAAGAATAAAATTGGACCCTTACTTCACACCATATACAAAAATCAACTCAAACTAAATAATTAAATGTAAAACCTGAAACTGTAAAACTACTAGAAAGAAGAAACACATAAATAACTTTTTGGCATCAACCTTGACAATAATTTTTTCAATATGACATTAAAAGCACAACAAAAAAGCAAAAATAGAGAAGCAAAATTACACTAACTAAAAAGCTAAACAGCAAAGGCAATGGTCAACAGAATGAAAAGGCAATATATAATTTTGGATTTGTCTACTTCCTTTTCATTTTTTTTCAGTTATTGCTTCATATATTGTGAGGTCATAAATTTAATATTTTTGTATCTTACTTGATGAATTGACTCTTAATCATTATGAAATATGTCTTTATCCCCAGTGATATTCTTGTCCTGAAGTGTATTTTGTTTCTGACATTAAGATAGCCACAGCATCTTTCTTATGATTAGGATTGTGTTTGTATGCCTCTTTCCATTCTTTTATTTATTTATTTATTGTTATTTTTTTATTGTTTAAAGTATTACATATGTCTCCTTTTTTCCCATTGATGCCCCCCTGGCCACTCATACCCTTTAGGACAAGCCCCTACCACCTCTGTGTCTTGGTCCATTGGTTATGCTAATATGCATGCATACAATCCTTTGGTTGATCTCTAACCTCCCACCCCATTCCCCTGTCTTCTCTCTGAGGTTGGACAGTCTGTTCAGTGTTACCTTGTCTCTGGATCTATTTTTGTTCATCAGTTTATGTTGTTCATTATATCCCCCATATGAGTGAGATTATGTAATATTTATTTTTCTCCAATTGGCTTATTTCACTTAGCATAATGCTCTCTAGTTCCATCCATGCTGTTGCAAATGGTAAAAGTCCCTTCTTTTTTATAGCAGCATATTATCCCTTTGTGTAGATGTACCACAGTTTTTTAATCTACTCATCTGCTGATGGGCACTTAGGCTGCTTCCAAATCTTAGCTATTGTAAATTGTGCTGCTATGAGCACAGGGGTGCATATATCCTTTCTGATTGGTGTTTCTGGTTTCTTGGGATATATTCCTAGAAGTGGGATCACTGGGTCAAATGGGAGTTCCATTTTTAGTTTTTTGAGGAAACTCCATACTGTTCTCCACAGTGGCTGCACCAGTCTGCATTCCCACCAGCAGAACACGAGGGTTCCTTTTTCTCTGCATCCTCGCCATTGCTTGTCATTTGTTGATTTGCTGCTGATAACCATTCTGACAGGTGTGAGATGGTACCTCATTGTCGTTTTGATTTGCATCTCTTGGATGATTAGTGACTTTGAGCATGTTTTCATATGTCTCTTGGCCTTCCATCCTTTTATTTTTAACATGTGTCTCTATTTTTAAAATTGTATAGACAAGATATAGTGAGTGTTGATATTTCAATCCACTCTGAAAATGTCTGCCTTTTAATTGAAGTGCAGACCATTTACATTTACTGTGACTATTGATATTGCTATGTTTGTTTATAATCTTGCAAGTTGTTTTCTATTTATCTCACTACTAGAGGCCCAGGGCACGGGGGTGGAGTGTGTATCCCTCAGCCCAGCCTGTACCCTCTCCAATATGGGACCACTTGAGGGATGTCCGACTGCCCGTTTAGGCCCGATCCCAGTAGGATCGGGCCTAAACGGGCAGTCAGACATCCTTCTCACAATCCAGGACTGCTGGCTCCCAACTGCTCGCCTGCCTGCCTTCCTGATTGCCCCTAATCGCTTCTGCCTGCCAGCGTGATCACGCTCTAACCACTCCCTTGCCAGCCTGATTGATATCTAACTGCTCCCCTGCCAGACTGTTTGCCCCTAACTGCCCTCCCCTGTAGGCAGCCTGGTCACCCCTAACTGCCCTCCCCTGCAGGCCTGGTCCCCCACAACTGCCCTTCCCTGCAGGCCCGGTCACCCCCAACTTCCCTCCTCTGCCAACCTGGTCACCCCTAACTGCCCTCCCCTGCAGGCTTGATTGTCCCCAACTGCCCCCCCCCCCCCTTGCAGGCTTGGTCCCTCCCAACTGCCCTCCGCTGCTGGTCATCTTGTGGTGGCAATCTTGTGTCCACATGGGGGCAGCCATCTTTGACCACATGGGGGCAGCCATTTTGTGTGTTGGAGTGATGGTCAATTTGCATATTACTCTTTTATTAGATAGGATTCTTTGGTTCCATGTTTTTCTCTATTTTGCTGCTTTGTTTGGATTGGATATTTTTAAAGTATTTAATTTTATCTGCTGAATTTGTTGTACCTCTCTCTTTTTAAAAAGTATTTCAGTAGTTGTATTAGGATTTACAGTATGAATCTTTAACTTTCCACACTCTACTTTCAATATTATACCACTTTACATAAAATGTAAGAAACTTCTAACAGTATAATCCAATTTTTCCATCTTGTTTTTGAGCTATTAGTCAGTTTTATTTCCATGAAAGCTATACATTCTACAATACATCTTGAGTTTTTCTTTTTGCTATAGCCAATTATCTGTTAAAGAAGTTTAAAAATATTTATGTACATTTTCATAATTCTGTTTTTCTTCCTTCCTCTGTATAAAACCAAGTATTCATCTGGAATAAACTTTTCTCTTCGTGGAGAACTTGCTTTAATATCTGATTACCCACCCACCTTAATCCCATTGATCCCTCTTCCACTAATTTCCAAGCTTTCATTTACTCTGAAGTACTTTATTATCTAGTAGATGAAATTATGTGAGTTGTATTAACAAGTCGCAGCAATCATTTAATACCAGTTTACTCATATTCTAAATGCCATTTATGTATGAATTTAGATGTATAACTTGAGATCAAACTGAAAGACAAGTTAGTTTAGTTGTGGTTGTGAGTTAGATATCCATTTACAATTTGGTCTAAAATATGACATGAAATCATTCTGGGAAAATTAAATCTTACTGAATTTGCTTTAAGCTGTTGAAAAGATTTAAAAAATAGACTTTTAAGATCAGTTTGTAACATACTGAAGGAAGATGTTTCATACATGTAGATAATGAATGATTTTCTAGTCATATTTTATGATGTAGATTTGAGTTTACTTTGTAAGGTTGTCAATTCATCAACTAACCTCAATACTGTGTTTTTTTTTTCCTTTGGTTTCCACTTGGGAAAAATCATAATGGAGGCTCAGTTCTCAATAGAAACATATTGATGTGAAATTGCTTCATATTGTATTGCTCGCAGGATGTAGAAATAATCATTTCATATGCATTCAGGGTACCTTTTTATGAGGAGAGAAAATATAAGAACTGTAAGCCTAATATAGTATATAGAGATTTAATGGCACCTGAAAAAATACGTTTGACAATTCCAGAGCTATTTTATTGATGTGGGGTACCTAGTTACATACTTTTCTTTTTTTTTTTTATTATCTTTAAACAACTTCAGTTTATTTGGTTAGTAGTACCTAACAGTTACAAAATACGTAGAAAAAGTATTGTAGGCGTTTTATGTTACCTATTAAATTCTGGCAACATCTTAATAGATGATATGCACTTTTAGAGACATGTAAACTAAAGATCAAAAAGTTAAATAACTTGCATGATAAATGGAAAAACTGTTCTTTCACTTATATCACCCACAAACCAATAATAAAAATGTAAAATTTAATGTTTAATATTTTATCTAATTTTCTCTTTCTTTCTTCCTTTCTTTTTTGTCTCCATTTTTCAGTGTCTGTCTGTTTCTCTCTCTTTTGCTCTTTCTTTCCATGCACTTATAATGCTGGTTAATAAATAGAATCAGGGATGTATCAGGTCTAAAACATGGAGTCTTCTATTCTTCTTCTCCATCTTACTCACTCTACAGCCATATGGTTAGGAAATCTTGTTGGCTTTTACTTCAAAACATCTTCATTTTATGACCATTTCTTATCACCTGTATTAAAATAGTTCTACCAGTTGCTCTATGCCACCTGCTTCTTCCCTAGGTTACTGCAATAGCCTATTGTTAGTAGTCCCTGCTTCTGCATCTTACTTTTAGGATAGTAACTTGAAAACTTAAGATGGATGATGTCAATATTATTGGCTCCCCATTGTTTCAGAGTAAAGGTCACATTCCTCACCATGGCCTTGAAGGCCCTGCATAATCAGACTCATCTCTCTATCCTCCTGTGCTACTCTTCTTGGTTGGTTACCTTCTTGTTTACTCTCTCCAGGATTAAGAGCTCTCTTTATCCTCCTAGAGTGTGTTAGCTTTATTCCTGCCTCAGATCTTTGTACTGACTTACCTCTCCTTGGCATGTTCTTCCACCAGATACTACCTGTAGGGATAATTACCTCATCCCATATAAGATTCGCTTAAATGTCTTTTTTCAAACAAGCCTACCCTAGCCATTGTATTGAAAATTGCAATCCATATTCTCAATCTCCTATCCTTTGTTTTATTTCCATAGTACATATTACTTTCTGATATACTATTTGATACAAGCATCTCTAATCCAGTACAGAATTTTTGTTAGAGTGTATTTGAGCCAAAACTGGTAGCCTATGCAAGAAACCAAGATCTCAAATGCTCAAGAGAACAAGTTTGCTGTTTCTTTTATGCATTTGATATTAAGGAGGGATCCTAAGGAAGATTTTAGGAAGGTGGGAGAGAGCAAGGTGGGGAGCAGATTACAGAGTAGTTATGATTATGTGATCCCTTTGAGGGTGGTCACCATTTAGAAGGAGGGGACTGAAAGGGGGATTTTAAAAGTATGTTACAGGGCTTGCTTGAGGTAAAGATAAGCCTTTTACTAAAGAAGTTATATGCCTGGGGCATGACTAGTGACCATGATCTGCCCAGTTAGAAATGTATGACCAGATAATCCTATAAGGTTACTTTCCCTAGAATCCCTTTTCCATCCACACTATATCATTTAATTTTTCACTGTTTTAATTTATATCACTTTATCCTGTTATGACAGAATATAGCCTCCAAAAGAAAAAGATATTTTTATTCTAATAATTGATCTCTTCAATATCCAGAAATGACTTGGGGCATACTCAAACATACTCAAATAATGAATAAATAAGTGTTATAATGGAGGGAGTTGTTAAAATGGGGAATTGTTAGAGGTAGAATGTTGGATGGGGGCAGGAAACAAAGCAGAGTAGGAAGCTCTAGTTTGTAATCCTGAAATAGGTGGCATAGTTCTAAAACATGTCTCTGTAAGTTAGATCAAAAGGGATGTGACTATAACTGCTGAAATGCACAGGCCTGCACAGGCTCAAGAAATAATAGTGATTTAGAGCAATCTCTTCTTTTTTTGAGGATCAGTTACATAAATATTAGTTCTAAATTCTTCTTAGCCTATATTGAACCATCAGAAGGAAGACGTGAAATCCTGAAAAATCTCTTGATATTTAGCTTGGATTATGGCTGAGAGAACATCTTATTTCCTAGAGACTTTACTATTTTTTTTTGAAGGGTAAAAGCTTTCTTTATCAGATCCAGGAAGAAGTATTTTGTCATTTTAGTACTTTTGAGTGATAATGTTGTAAGAACACAAGCACTCCTCTGACAACCCAATAGATTTTGTGTGTGGAAGGGGAGCATACACAAATGAAAACAAGTTGTTCCTCACTATCACAACATAGATCATGAGATGTATGAAGTTTTAGAGACTCATCTGGGGTCAAGAGTTTGAGAATGTGTTCCTGAAGGCAAATTACTTTATGTAACTTTCAACTAAGCAAAACTATCATTTAGAGAATCAATCAGGGGAAGAAAGCCTCGCATGTTTTATTTTATAATTCAAAATAAGCCCCCTTTGAAAGGAAATATTTAGTGAAACTCTATTAAATTGAACTAGAGGCCTGGTGCACAAATTCCTGCACAGGTGGGGTCCAGCCAGCCCACCCTGATTGGGGCGGATTGGACTGGGCTGGCTGGGGGCTAGGGAACATGGGAGGTTGGCCAGCTGACCCTGCCCCCAGTCAGGGTGGGGGGATGACCAGGGATAGAGCTGGCTAAGGGGAGGGGCTGTGGGCTGTTGGAGGGCCCACTCTGCCGCTGCTCAAACTCCCAAACTCCTGGTTGAGGGGACAATTTGCATATTAGCCTTTTATTATATAGGATTGGTTAAAAAATGG
This sequence comes from Eptesicus fuscus, assembly GCF_027574615.1. Taxonomy (NCBI): domain Eukaryota; kingdom Metazoa; phylum Chordata; class Mammalia; order Chiroptera; family Vespertilionidae; genus Eptesicus; species Eptesicus fuscus. The sequence goes on from NC_072486.1 coordinate 31,881,925, forward strand.
CCATCTTAAAACATAGGCCTTAATCTAGCTACAAATATCATTTTTTAACCCTGTAGAGATTGGTGCTAAACCCATCTTCAACAATGAAGAAAATGAAAGTCTTTATAATTAAAATACACTTTTAAAAATCTAGTACAATATTATTCAAATCGCATTTTCAGTTACCTTTAGTATATATCATTTACAAAGCAGAGAAAACATTGATCTCATTTATTCCAATAATTTGTACCTGAATTTGCATATATTAGTAATACATTTTTGAATTTACAAATGAAAAATGTTTTCTCCTTTATCTTAACCTTTGATTTCCACAACCTAAAACAATTCATAGACAAAATATTCCCATCATTTCATCTTAACTTTACAGAATTTCTGAGATATAAATTTATAAAATTCTGTATCTTTCAAACTGTTCTGATTGACTATATACATAGATTTCCCAACATCCACACCTTGAAGTTCCATATGTATTTTTTCCTAAAGTTTATCTTAAAATAATTTGAAAGCAACTGTATTCAAAATATTTTTTCACCCATTTTATGGAAGATAATCATATGTCTCGTCTAATGCACATTGCCCCAGGGTTTAAAAATCTAAAGAACACCAAACTAGGGAAATACATTTTTAAACCTAACTTTCCCTGCCATATCTACTTTTGTTAAGCATGAAGCTTGGCTTTCAAAACAAGGTTTGGCCTTGGCCAGTGTTCTCAGTGGTTAGAACATGGTCCTTTGCCCTGAAGGGTCACAGGTTCAATTCTCCTCAAGGGAATGTTCCTGGGTTGCAGATTCGATCCTGTCCTAGTCAGGCACCTGTAGGAGGCAACCAATCAATGAGTCTCTCTCCTCTCTCTCTTCTCTCTCTCTCTCTCTCTCTCTCTCTCTCTCTCTCCTCTCCTCTCTCTCTCTCCTCTCCTCCCTCCCTCCCTCCCTCCCTCCTTATGTAAGACTTTAATACTTTAAATCCTCATTGTAAAATGTTTTGAGGAATATGGTATAATTTAAAATAACCATAATTCACAAGAAAATTTTATAATCAAGTAGTAGAAAAGTTTATTTTTGACTTAAAGATATTATTTTTCAGGCCAGTGAAATGTTACAATTACACATGCTTTAATTTAGTAGGTATATCTCCTATACATGATTTTACAACTATTATTTTAAAAATACAATTTTTCCTTTAACCCGCATCAATGTTAAAATAACCTGTATCAACTAAGGGAAGACGTCTTACTAATTATGTCATGAGGTGGTTGTTTCCAGGGATTTCTACATAGATATAATCTGATGTGTTATCCTTCTGAGACTGAGTTTTTAAAGAGATTCTGAAATAGGTTATAAAATTATAGAAATAAAAACGTACCAACCAATTCAGAATTTATAGAAAGAAGATGGTATTTTCTGTTTATTGTTGAAGCAAGAAAACTTATTCTTCAGTCCTCATATCTGCAAAGGGAAGGGAAAGGAACCTCCCTTTTATTCCTTTGTATGGGGAAAACCTATGAATGGGGACAGAATGTATGGGGAAAACAATTCCAACTTCTTCAGCGCCTTCTCTCACTGTTTCCAAGGGGCAAGAAGTAGTATTATTGGCATTTATTTTTTAAGGAACTGAAATACTTAGTGAGGCTACTTCTGGTTATCTTCCTGTCTGCCCATTGATAGTGTATTCTGGTCAACTCTCTGCCTTGTGTAATGAAGTGTCTTTCTCCACAGGATCTGGGTTGTCGTAGTTTATGCCAGGAGCTAAGTGTGTGAATCAGGGTGAAACATTAGCAAGTCTGTTGCATCCCCACAATTCCTGCCATTTTCATCTTGTTTGCTTCTGTCTTTCATTCTTTTCAAACTTAGGAGAGACATAGGCTGATACTGATTGGCCCCAAATCCTTCAGTATGCAGCATGTTTCACTGTCCCATTGAGGTTATTAAGTTTTCTATGCCAAAATCAGTGTAGTCTAAAATTTAGACTCCATATATGGGGCTATGTTAGCAGGACGCTATTCTAATGTGATTTGGGGTTGGAATTTATTTTTGTTCCCTCCTGAGAGGGTCAGTTGATTTCAGGGTATATGGAGACTTTTGATCCAACTCAGTAAATCAGTGGTAAAAAGGGGTAAAATAAGGAAAAATCCCTACTGCTAATGCAAAAATACTGCAATGACTCACTTATCATTGGTCAGAGGTATCATGTCCAGAATCAGGACAGTGCATTACTACAGTATTTGTAGACCTACCTCAGGGCAGAGACATGGATGCCCTGTGTTCTTAAGATTTCTCTTTGCCCCTTATAGAGGGAAGAATGATATTCATATTCATATTATATCCAAACAATTGACTGCATGACCTTGAATTTTATTGCTTCCACAGTGTATGACTGGGATTTCAAGTCACAAAATAACAAACCTCATAACACATGATTAAATATTAATGGTGAAGTTTCAATTACCTAAAATATGCACTCTAGTCCAATGGCTAAACTTTTTTCACAGGGTATATTAAATTATCACTTTTATAGTTATGGTTTTAACATTGACCTTTCTCTTGTACAGATTTCTTTCCAAGCAACTTACAGATAGAAGAGCTTGTTATTCAGCATGGCTCTGAATTAAGTAGTGTGCAATATGCTGTAATTTTTTCTCAGGCAAATCTATGCTTCAGAGAATGTGTTAGAAAATGTGGTAGTGTGATGGAAGTGGTATGAAGTTGATTTTACACAATGGTTAATGCTATTCTTACAGAGTGCCATGTGAGTGGGTGAAGATAGGCTGAGTCCTGGGTTCAAGAATTGGGAATGCATCAATTCTAATATTAATCAAAAGGAAAAGGAATAAATTTCTTATGTTATGAAGTGATAATCTAAATTATGATGTTTTATAAACTTATTATCTCCAGAATATAGGCATTCCTAGTTATGTCTGTAGAATTGGTGGGGTGGGGCTTACTCAGGATGTATTCTAATAGAACTTAATAGTCATTCTGAGGAAATAGATATGAAGCCCATAGACTTGATATTCATTAGCACTATCCTTGATAATTAGAGGAGAGTGATGGTGAAATATATTGTATACCATATATCATTCAGATCATTGTTAAAACTATTCTAGTGAAATACAAGCTAAACCTTTAGAAGAAGATACAGAACATATATGAAAAAACATGCTGCCTTATAACCCTTGTGTAAGAGTTCAGCCTTTTGGTAGTGAGAAACTATGTGGAAAATTGAAAGGTATTTTCCCTATTTGGGGTCACTGCTAAAACTCAGAATGAATAGTAATTGCTTAATCATAAGTCTGAACGAAATCGTCAGATACAATGAGTAGTAGTAGTAGTAATAATAGTAGTATAGTAGTAGTAGCAGTAGCAGTTGCAGCAGCGTACCCTTTTATAACACTTTATACAGCATACACAACTCCAAGCTTTTGAAAAGCATATTGTAATGGGCACGCATCAGAGTGAGTGTTGGCAGCCTTAAAGAGCAACTGGTGCCTCCAAGTCACTCTGTAGCAGAAGATGAAAATAATGGAATCATAAGATTGCTGAGAGCACATCTTAAACATACCCTAAGGACTTCCTTCAGAAATAGTGATTGGTAGTGACCTTAAAGAGAGGGGTCAGAGGTTCTACCAGGATGAGTGGGAATTATTTATCCTGAGGTCGGCAAAACCCAGAGGTAAATGTTTTGTGAAGGAAGATGCTAGGAAAGTCTTCTGATCCAGGAGTAACACCCTATTCCACTTGTCTGAAATGTTCACTTCTCCACCCTTCATTTACTTAGGTCTGGCAATGTTGCAACAGGGTCTGAGGATGCCAACCTTGTAGTTCCTAGCTCTCTACTTCATGTCTCTTAATAAATACAGTACTGTCTGTCGTGATCAAGGCAAAAAGTACTTCATATATATTCATTTCCATTGCATATTCATTAAAGGGTGTCAAAGACCTGTCCTGCTAGTTATCTTTTTGGCAAGTCACCCTGGTCAGCTGCTCTGGAAGATGTCTGCTCTCTTCAGAGGTCCTCTCCAGACTCTCCCAAAGCACATGTCAGTGGACTACATAACTCAGTTTCTATTTACTAGTAAGACAAAGTGTTGGAAACTTAAACTCTAACTTGGTATAACCTGACCCACTATTTTCTGATAATAGTGTAATGTATAGATAAATAAATAGGAACTTAATTTATATATTTACTATATACAAAACATTGCATTATTAGATGACTGACCGAATTACAAAGAACGGAATTCAACATGATGAAGGAAGTATTAGAAAATTTCCTTGTTATTTGGAAACTTTCATTAAACTTGCATAAGAGGAAAGACAATAGGTACAAATATTTTTAGAATTATCATTCTGAGACTTAACAGAAGCTTTCTAATATAATAAGCAACTCCAATGCTAAACTTGGCCAAATTCTCATTAGCCTCTTAGATTAAAAAAATAATTCTTATACAAGTATGGGAAAATGATAGATGGGAGTTGTGTACTACATTGGAGCGAAAGTGAATTAACCACCATAAAATTATAAGCTTCTATTAAGGTGAATCCTTAACACATGTTCAGTTTACAAAAATCATAATGTTAATAACTTTCTTAATCAGAGGGTAGGTAAGCCCATAATGAACACTAACTATGTTTCTTATCACCCTCACAAAGAAAAGTTATTTATAACTCCTTGGGGGCATTTGAACATTCGAATGGTACTTTCTGCTTATGCTGAAAGACTCCTCAGGAAATACACTTGTTTGCAGTGTCATTGGTTCCATTGCTGGACAGGTTGATTTGCTTTGTTTACATGTGAACTTGTTCCCAGGCACTGGCTGCACCCTTAATCCTCCACGTCTTTGCCCTTGCCGCTTTCATTCTTCTAAAGGCTCTTTCCCTAAATCTTCAAAAGGCTGGCTCATTATTCATGTCACAACTCAAACCTCAGCTTCTCCGTGTGGCCTCTACTAAATTCCATCTACAGTAACAATTCTAGTCGCTCAGTTACATTATACTGTCTTGATTTTCTTCACTTCATTAACTACTTCTTATTTATTCAGCAAATGTCCTTTGAATACTGACCATGGGTCAGGCGCTGTTGAAAGGTCAGAGGGCACTGCAGCAGTGAAAAGAGATAAATTCCTACTTTCCTGGAACTTGCCTTCTGACATCCATCTTAGTGAATTTGTTTACTTTTTACTATACTCTCACAAGAATGTGAGCTCCAATTTCTAGGATTACGCCCATTAATAGGTGCTCACAATTGAATGAATGAACCCAATCTGTAAAACTGTTTGAAACTTTCAATATGCCTCTATTCCACTGACTTCCCAGAATCTATGCTGTCCAATCTTTATGTAAAAATTACTGACTGGAGACCTTGAAAGTAACATGAAACTGGCTTATTCCCTAGTGTATCTGATGACTCTGCCCTTATTATTTGCACTTACCTAGAATTAGCTTCAATTTTTCTCAAACTTATTTATGGCAAGTATATTAGATTTTCGTTGCTGTATAATAAACCACCATAAACTTAATGATCTAAAACAACATACTTTTGTTATATAGCATCCGTGGGTTTGGGGTCTGGGCACAGCTCAGCCTAGCTTCTCTTTCATGGGTGCTCATATGCTGCAATTAAGGTGTTTGCCAGGTTGCAGTCTCATGGGACGGCTGTGCTTCAGACTCTTGTGGTTTGGGAAGAATTTACTTCTGTGGAAGTTGTTGAGATGAAGGCCTCAGTTCCTAGCTGGTGATTGGTTGGTTGCCGCCCTTAGGCCATTGGTTTCTCAAACATGGCAGCTTCTTCCATCAAAGCATGTGAGCCAAGAAGACAAGAGTCAGGTAGCAAGACAGAAACCGCAATTGTTTTGTAGGTTAAGCACAGAAGTGACAGCCCATCTTGTTTGCCATCTTATATTGATTAGAAGCAAGTCATTAGATAGCTCCCATTCCAGGGAAAGGTCACAGAACACTGGATATCAGGGGATTAGGATCAGAGGGCAGCTGAGAGTTTGCCTATCACAACAATTTTACACATGCTATTTTAATGATTTGGTTTAATTAATATTAAAAACGATGCACGAGTGGGAAGAGAGAGTTGTTGGCATAAAACTATCATATATGCTTTGTAAAGAAATGATAGAGCCAATTTGCTAAGTAAAATATTTATGAAATACATGTAAGCTAGAATATTGTAAAAATGAATAACAATCTTTAATTTTGTATAGAGTTTTTTTCCACAAGTGTGCATAAAAAATGCACATTTGAGTCATAAATTATAGCTGATCGATTATGAATGTTTCTTAGACAACAGAGACAATGTAGAAATTTTAACAACCATACTTAAAAAGGTTCTACCATTGCATCAAAAATATGGATAGCCCAAAGTTTTTAAAAAACTGACTTTGGTGTATGTATGTGTTGGAAAAAAATTTCATGGGCTCCACATAATGAATACCAACTAGGGCAAATTACTTGCTAATATGCATGCTGCTCAGAGACTTAGAGAAAAAAGTGGAAGTCATTTATCAATAGAGAAAATTGGATTATGGAGCAACTTTACAAAATTAGAGAAACAGGTCTAAATGAGAATATGTCACATTTACTTACAAAAGTAATGGCAGAAAAATCGGGGCATGTAACATCTAGAATCAGAAATTCAAAGAAGAAAGCCAAGCAATCACTCGCAGCAATCCAGCTTATATCCAGGATTGCAATTTTTAACAATTGGCAACTCCTAGAATGTTAAAAGCATAAATCTTCTATTTTTACTACTTGAGTGCACTTCACAAGAATCAACATAGATGAATGGTGAATTATTCCAAGAAATATGTGAAAAAAAATAAAGTTACATGAAGAGCCAAATTATTTTTAGATTGCACACTTTCACTACTGAGTGTGAAAAACTTTTAAGGCACCATAAAGATTTTTATTTTTTCTCTTCAATGTTATATTCTTGATTCAGCCTACTAGTATACTTCTAAAATATTTTTTAAAAAGGATGCAGGCAAACATTTTCCTCTTTTTGAAAAATAAAAGATAAGAGTATGTCTTATGAAGTCATTAACATTCAGTAAACAAAAACCTTTACAATGTATATAAATTCCTAATTCAGCCTTTGATAAACATAGGTGAAAAATATCACCTTGGAATTATAGTGCTGTGATAAACCCCAATCAACAAGAAGTCATTAAGACTATAGAGTCACAGCTGATTTGGGCCAGTTAAAGAGTGTAAAGATTTACTGGAAGACAATACATAACAAAAAGTTTGTGGTAAGTGTCCTGTCAAATTAAATGATTGAAAACGCAGAATTCTTACATGTACTATCAGAAAATAGAGTTAAATGTGAAGAAGTTATAAAATTGAATCCTAAACCAAAAACTGCTCATGCACTACTAAAACTAAGTCATAGAGGTAATTGTCTATAATAATAAAAGCATAATATGCTAATTAGATGGGACAGCCGAACAACCTTCCAGATGTCCTTCTGGATGAAGCTGTTACAGCAGGGGCCGAGGCAGAGGCAGTTAGGGGTGATCAGGCAGGCATGCAGAGTGGTTAGGGGGGATCAGGCAGGCAGGCGATCAGTTAGGGGAAATCAGGCAGGCAGGTGAGCAGTTAAGGGAATCAGGCAGGCAGGCAGAGTGGTTAGGGGTGATCAGGCAGGCAGGCAGAATGGTTAGGGGTGATCAGGCAGACAGGCAGAGAGGTTAGGGGTGATCAGGCAGACAGGCAGAGTGGTTAGGGGTGATCAGGCAGGCAGGCAGAGTGGTTAGGGGTAATCAGGCAGGCAGGCAAGAGGTTAGGGGTGATCAGGCAGACAGGCAGAGTGGTTAGGGGTGATCAGGCAGGCAGGCAGGCGAGCAGTTAGGAGCCAGCGGTCTCTGATTGGGAGAGGGATGTCTGACTGACAGTTTAGGCCCAATCGTGCAGGAATTGGGCCTAAACTGGCAGTCGGACATCCCCTGAGGGGTCCCAGATTACTAGAGGGTGCAGGCCCAGCTGAGGGACCCCCCCTCCCGTGCAAGAATTTCATGCACCTGGCCTCTAGTATATTATATTGACTTACGGCTGAATGAACCAAGAATATTCAGATAACATGTTGACAGGAAATTCCTGGAAAAGTGTATCCCTTCTTCTAAATACCTTAATAATTAAATAAGTTAAGTTAACTAAATATCAAGTTAAAATATCTTAAATTTTGTGTTAATATACCACTTTAACCAATGCTTTCCATGATCTGAACAAGTACTAGTCCTTGTAGTACTGTTTGAAACTTCTGCTGATGTAGCTTATAGTCAAATTGGACATTTGACTCATCTGGAGCCTTAATGGAATTTGTTAAAACAATGCCCCTATGTTTATCCTTTGGATGGTGGTTTAGCTGCATGAAACATAAGGAAATGATGCTTTTCATAGCAATGGGAGTCTCAGACCTGACTCCATAATTGTGGCTAAGGACAGTACTGTTGAAGTGATTCATCCCATTAATCATGGGAGAAAACAGAAAACATTATTTTTGGGGGGGCGAGGGAGGGGTGACTAGTATAATTTACAGTAATTGGTTAAATCCGAAATCACAATAGACTTAGAATATGTGTTTAGTATAGAATATCAAGCACAGAAGTGTAAACTCAAACTATGGAAATGGCATCATTCACTTAAAAAACACACACAAAAGCATTAAACAGATGAGTTTATTGCTTCCTTATCACCCATTTTGCTTTTGCCCTGCTGTGTAGTAGCCACAGAGACTCAGCAAAATCATATCCCTCTTGCAGAGCAATTGATCAGGGATGGGACTGTGACCTAAGTTGGTCCTAGCTGAGTGACTCCCAGAGCCTTTGATCTGTGGTTGGGGATAAAAGCTATCTGTCTTCTAGGATGTGGCTGGTGGGTGATCCAGTCTCAGCCAATTTGCTATAGGATAGACACCAGGCTGAAAAGGAAATGTACATACAGGAGGCTGGAGCAGAGAGAATGAAGAGAAATGGAGCGTCCGGTGTGATAGAATGTACCTGGAATCATTTCAACCTTTAAGTGTTTCAGGAACAAGAATAAAAGCATGTATACGTTATAGTTTCTGTTACTTGCAACAAAAATGTCCTTATAAAGCATACAAGTCTTCAAGGCACTGAAACAACCACGTAGGGTAGAGGACGAGCTCCCAGAGTCTCGCACGCTGACTTGAAAGAGGAAAGGGAGGCTGTGTGTCGGGAGCAGCGGTGGCTTCTGAGCAAGGGAACACCGTCACCAGTGAGTGCCTGGCCGTGCAAAGCTGAGGGAACCGGATCTCCGTGCTGCTGCTGCAGTGGAAAGCTGATGGATTTTTTTGTATTTAATGGTCAGTTCTGTTGGATACATGGAGAGTTTTGTGCTTCAAAATAAACCGTTCTTCTACTTGCCCATTCTATTTTTCCTCCCAACTCTGATTATTTTTGGTTAGAGAGATTAAATATTTATTGAAGTTATACATAACTTGGAATTATGAGTGATTGACCAAAGCTACAACCCATAAAATATTCATATGTATCTTTAAATTATTGATTGATATTACAAATGTAGAGGCGTCATAATAGAATGAACATTGAGCATATTTTTCTCCTGGCAAGGATCAAATAGAAATTGTTCACCCATGTTCTTTTTTCCTGGTTACAGGAAACTGACAATGTTGGTAAAGTATATATTTTTTTCTTTTGTTTTGAAAATGTCTTGCCAGATATCAAGAATCCTATATGAAAGAGAGATGGATAGGTAAAATAATGCTAATAACAACAAATAACAAAAATAATAGCTAACATTTATGTGACACGCCATGAGCCAGACCCTATTTGAGCGCTTCCCATGTGTCCGAATGACAGCACAAGAGTGAATACTATTATCTCCTCTTTAGAGATGGGAGGGTTGAGACAGAGAGAGTCAAGTCACTTGCCCAAGTATATAAAGCTTGAAGGTGGCAGAGCTGGGATTTAAACCCAAGTGGTGTAGCTCCCTAGCCCATGCATTGAACCACTGCCCACGCTACTTGTAATCCTAGACATCACTAGATATTGGACAGGGGACACTTGTTTAAGGCTGGTCATTCTTGGAGTGGATCACATGATTGTGAGTCATGGAAAAGAAAATTGGTTTTCTAGCCAGAGATGTAACAAGAAGATATAAACTGTTTCTGGATTCTTAACTTTGGGGCTCAGGAAGTTTGTGACATGGCAGTGGATGAAGTTCAAAAGAACGTGACCAAGTTAATTTTAACATGAAAATAGACAATGAAGGTAAATTTTAGGATATTCAGATGGGAGGAAAGTTTTTATTTAGGATAGGTGTTCTCCAGATGGATGCTTTAAGGCAGTTGAAGTAGGACACTCCGATGCCAATAATCCCAATGAGAAAGCAGATGGGAAGGCATTAAACTTTTCATGCCATAGGAAGTCTTCTATCTTTAGATCTTTCAAAATCATTTGTCTTCAACGGCCAAATGACATAATTTTAGGAACCACAAGTGAAATTCTGGTCAAGATTTCCCTCCCAAGCCATGGCCCATATATCCAACTGCTGATTGAGTACCTCCGTGTGATGGTGTGGATGTTCTCATTTGACAAATGGTATCACATATTTCAATTTCTACTTAAATTTTAGGGGTTTAATTGGCTCTGTAAATTAAAATGACTTTGTTTTCCTTTAAAGATACAGTTTATAATTTTGTGTAAGTATTCATTTTCTCTCAATATTTTGCTTTCAATAAAATGCTTTATAACACTGATTAGTGTGTTAATTACCAGTAGATTGATAAAATAGCTTTTTCTTTACTAGTAAAATTGCTGTGTAAGCTGTTTACCTCAGGCTTGCAATGTCAAATACAAATTGAGGCTTACCTGCGGGGGGGAAGTGAGATGAAGCATGGCATAATCCTAGATGCCTCTGTGCCTCCACTGACGACATCAAATTTAACTCTAATTCTATATACTGCATTTCAATTATGACCTTTCTCTACAAGTTCAGCAGGTTAGATGAGAACATCAGCATTTTCACAGAGATGATTGGAACAGTCTTCCGATATACCCTCCTGCCTCTTCCTTTGCTACCACTCAAACATATTTTCCCGTCATCAGAGTGATGCTTAGGTACAGCAAACACTCCTAAGATGACACATAGAGCTCTTGTCCAGTGACCAGACTTATCTGTCACCATTTTGCTTTCACACCCTTTCTTTCTCAAAGCCATCCTATATCTAATTGCTAAATACTTATTCTTGCAACCTACCTTATTCTCCTTTTTTCACTGTGTGTGTGTGTGTGTGTGTGTGTGTGTGTGTGTGTGTACACATGTGCGCATGCATATCCAACAATGCATTGAGACTTTTATTGCAATAATTATTATGGTAAAATTTGTGACTTGTAGCATTTGTGGGAATCTAGGATACATTTCTGTGAAAGTTCCCTTTCTTGTACCAGTAAGACCGAATCTGAAGTAATCTTTAGTTTTTGGTGCCCATTTTTAAGGAATAAATCAGCAAGCCAGAGCATTGAAAAGAAAAACAAAGAGAAGTCTGAAAAGGATTAGTCTGGCTGAGCTCACAATAACTCTCATCAAATAGTTGAAGGCCTGTTTTGTAGATGGGATCTTTGGCTAAATTTATGTAGCTTCTTGTATAACTTGAGAGAAGTCCTTCGGGACAATGTGAATGTAGAAAGACACCGACTTAATAGACTGTGTAAGCTGTTGAGGAAGTGGTTAAGGGGAGGCTTGTCTGAGAAGATAGGGAGGTGAGACTAATACAATCCCCCACACCTCTCAGTCTGAATATTCTTTTAGTGCCTAATTCATTTTTTTACCTTAAAATGCTATATTTGACTGTCTTGGCATACTAATCAGGACCTCTATTCTGGAACGATCAGCAATCAGTTAAAAGTATGTCTTTATCTACTTTTTGAGAAGTATAGCCTTTGGATTGTAATTTATTATTTTCTATAGGTTCATATTGTGATCTTACAAACTGTTTTTGCCCCTCATATCATGTGGCTAATAGTGTGTGTAAAAAGGTGATTAATTAAGAAGGTATCTCCATTAAATTCTATTATTCCCCACTGACTTCTGTTTGTTTTTAGATAGTAATTCTTAAGCTTGAAGTTCAGCATGTCTAAATAAGTCTTTTTTGAATGTTTGTTCTTGGGCTGTTAGCTTAAATATTTTTCATTTCAATGTATTTTAGTTTTATTTTACATAAATAACTATATAATTTTGATATTACTATATTTTGATAAAAAGCCAGTTCCTTTTTGAAATAAGCATTTTAGAAAATAGAAAAGAATGCAAAGTAACTTAAAAATCACTTTTAATTCTTCCTCGCAGACACAACTATTAATGACTAGTAATTTTGGTATATTTATTTTCAGTCTGTTTTTCTAGACATACTAGTATATGTTTATTTTTAAATAGTTGCTATCTCACCTTATTTACAAGTTTGTATTCCACTGTTGTTAGTTCACATGATACAGAGTGGTGCAAAAGTAGGTTTACAGTTGTTCACATGGAAAATAATACAATAATTAATAAATAATAATGCAAGAATAAACTGTTTTACATACTCACAACTGTAAACCTACTTTTGCCACACCCTGTATTATTGCCTGATTACATACCATTCAAAAGTCTTTCTAAATAAGTTTTTGCTAATCCACTATTATTAAGGGCAGGATTTCTGAGCAATTTGGTTTTTAAAATTATATATAAATGCCTTCTATACAGAAGAATGAAGGGAAATGGCTGCCGAGTACCGCCATTCACTGACTTGTATAAGAACAATTAGAGAAAGAGACAGTTAGGAGAGAAAGTTTCTGTCCTCTCAGAACCATATAGGATGTCTCTGATGAAGTGTCCAGCATCCACTTATTCCTTCCACTTCATTTGCATCAATTTTAGCCCTGTCTCTCACCTTTACTTCCTTTGTTATTAACCCAAAGCTCTTTCTCAAAAATCAAATCACCTGCCCTACCTGGTTTGGCTCATGGGGTAGAGCATTGGCCTGCGGACCAAACGGTCCCTGGTTTGATTCTGGTCAAGGGCACAAACTCGGGTTGCGGGCTCGATCCCCAGTAGGGGGCATGCAGGAGGCAGTCGATTAATGATTCTCTCTCATCATTGATGTTTCTAACTCTCTCACTCTCCCTTCCTCTCTGGAATCAATAAAATATATATATTTAAAATAAAATAAAATCACTTAACCTATTTTTGTTCTAAATGCTACTTATATTTCATATTATTAATTATGAAGTCCTAAATTACGGATAATTATTAGAAAACAAACATTTCCTATTGCTCTATAAAAACAGAGAAATCACTAGAGATACAATTGACTCATTCTTATCTGGCTTACAGCTCTGAAAGCAGGGCTGCACATGCCGGGGTTCTTTTCCCAGCCTTACAAAGGGTTCAGCATTCTGGAGAAAGGGGCTACGCATAGATGATTAAGAAGTCCGGAGACAAAAGATAATTTTGAAAGGCATTGGGGGTCAGAGGATCTTCAGCTAAAGGAGCTGCAAGACTACTTCCTTGTCTAGGACCCCGTGGTATTTATTAAACACAATTTATCCTAAGGCAAGGTGGAAATATGCACTTCAAAGGGAAAGGTATTAAAGGGTACAGAAGCATTGTCAGTTTGGGGAATAGCCTACAGCTGTTCAGGTGTTTGGCCAACAGGAGGTAATAAAATGCCCTGAACTGTCTGGCAGTTAACAATCCTATTCAGGTTTGGGGGAAGTGCCGTTTAGCCCTTTCCAACAGGTAAACTACATATGTGGCTCACCCTTGTTGAGCTGCCCAAGTTTCACCAACTTTTTGATGAAACTCTTAAAATTATTACATGCTGGAATTGGTTCCCAGTATGCACCCTTTATTTCATATAGCTTGGCAGTTTAGCATGTTGCAGACACTTATCTAATGGCATTTAATGAAGTGCAATAGTTTTTTTTGTTGTTGTTGTTGTTTTCCTAACCTGCTATTAAAAATCAAAGAAAAGCATAGAAGAAAAAGAGATGAGAAAAATTGGGAAATGAGTCAATGGAATAAAAGTTGGCATGTGGATGTTTTCCTGTGTCTTCTTGAACATATTTGCCTCCCTGAGTTCTGCAAATGTGTGAATCCAACTAAGTAAGATGTATAAGCCAAATCAACTCAACTTAGATCATTTCTCCCATCATAAAAATAGGCAAAATCATTCCTTCTTCAATTTAAGAATTCAACAATTATAAAAGTAATAGAGGCCTGGTGCATGAAATTCACCGGGAGGGTCCCTCAGCCTGACCTGCACCCTCTCACAGTCCAGGAGCCCTTGGGGGATGTCTGACTGACGGACACGGAGACAGGAGAGGCTCCCACCATTGCCACTGTGCTTGCCAGCCATGAACCCGGCTTCTGGCTGAGCAGCACTCTCCATATGGGAGCACACTGACCATCAGGGAGCAGCTCTTGCGTTGAGCATCTGCCCCCTGGTGGTCAGTGTGTGTCATAGTAACTGGTCATTCTGCCATTTGGTCAATTTACATATTAGCCTTTTATTACATAGGATGGGTATAGTGAGTAGTTTTATATTATTTTTAAAAATAAAATAACATTTAGTGTATTTTTAAAAAACAAACCTAATATAAACTTTTTTTTATAAATCACAATTATGTTAAAGCCAGTTTGGAAGTAGTCTGGCTTCCTCATTAATGCAATATTCATTGGGGAAAAATTTGGAAAGAATATGAAATAAGATCCCTTACACTCATCACCTAGAAGTAGGCAATGTTAACTTTATTTTATATCCTTTGTCCTTTTTTCATATATATGGATGCTAATTTTTCCCAATAAACCCAGGATTATATTATACATATATTTCAACTTGAATTTTGCACTTTACATATATTGAGTATATTCTCATGGTTTTATTATTAAATAGTCTTGTATATTATTTTTTAAAATAATCTTGCTCAGCTGGCATGGCTCAGTGGTTGAGTGTTGATGAGCAAGGAGGTGATGGTTTGATTCCCAGTCAGGGCACATGCCTGGGTTGCAGGCTTCATTCCCAGTGTGGGGCATGGAGGAGGCAGCCAATCAGTGATTCTCTCTCATCATTGATGTTTTTATCTATATCTCCCTCTCCTTTCCTCTCTGAAATCAATAAAAATATATAAGAAAAAATAATCTTGATTTTATATATAAAACCAAGGTATGCTAGCCTGGAAATGGTCTATATTTTAATTTTTATTTAAAGTGTTTTATGCCTTCAAGTTGAAGTTATTTTTTTTTTTCAAAAAAATGTAAGATAAATTTATGATAATTAACAAGTCAAGGGTTAGCTTCAGCTTTTTCCTCACTAACATTTGGTGGTGGGGACAATTTGGATATGTGAGGGAAAATTTGACTTCGCAGCATCTAGTCAAAGTGAAACAGGCAGAAATATTTATTTACTGCTAATAGTAAAAACAAATAAACAAACAAACAAAGCCCCAAACATGTGCATGTATGTGTGCGCGCACGCGCGTGCACACACACACACACACACACACACACACACCACAGTACCAATGAGCAATATGAGTCACCTACACAGCTTGATTGCATTAATAAAAGCTATTTATGGAAAAAGCCAAGCTAGTAACAATAGAGTCTTCTGTATATGTATAACCACTGATTTTTCCCTATAAACCAGGTATCTTAACCTTGGTCAGGCATTAGAATTACCCAGTCACTTTCTACAACACATAATAGTCCAGCTCTACCCCTCAAATTGGTCGTGGTGGAGGCTGAGCATTCGTATGTGTTAAGACATTCCCTTATGACCCTTATATTTAGTGAAGTATAGAAAACATTGCTTAAATAAATACTAAATTGCAAAATTGAGTTTTGAGCAAGTAAAATATAGTTTTCCTTTTCTAATTAGAGAATAAACAAAAGGGATACAATGAAGGCAATTAGCAGGGTAAAAATATTTTTTTGATTTTCCATGTTCTCCTGGGCAGATTTCATTTATGCAACATCTAAACTGAGCATAGAACATGTGTCTCTAGAAAAGTTTAAATTCAACCTGAAAGCTTTTTCTAAACAATATTACATATATGTTGATATCTGCTCTTTATTAATGAAAATATCCAAAATGCAAATAATTTGCTTTTCATATTAAAAATTAATTTATATATTTGTAATGGAGATGATTGATCTCACAGAGTATCATTTATCTACAATGGCAAACAAAATGATTTTCAGTTTTGTGATATGAAACTATTCCAAAATAATTATTTTTAAATTTACATTTTATATCTTGCACAAAAAGTTCTTTATCTATTTTAAATTTGTGAACAACAGACAGAAGTAATGTCAAATAATTAAATACATTTTTTTGGTTAAAATTTGATTAAATTGACTAGCTGGTTTAAATTAAACCCTTTCTTAAATCAATATAATAAAAATGTTCTGCACTGATTCTAAAGCCATTCTGAGAAATACTGGTAAATCCCTCTATAATTAACTTACCTAAAGCAAGTTCAGAGTGAAATTTGCTTTCTGGCTTTTCTATCACTGGCAAGAAAAATAGCCCCCAAACTGATTAACCTAGTGTTGTTTGCCTATCCTATATAATAAAAACCTAGGTGGCATCATGCCCTCATACGACGTCATCACAAGATGGCTGCCACAAGATGGCCACTACAAGATGGCCAGCAGGGGAGGGCAGTTGGGGGCGATCAGGCTGGCAGGGGAGGGCAGTTGGGGGGGACCAGGCCAGGGGAGGGCAGTTAGGGGCAACCAGGCCAGGGGGGGGGCAGTTGGGTGCAACCAGGCCTGCAGGGGATGGCAGTTAGGTGATCAGACCAGCAGGGGAGCAGTTAGGTGTCAATCAGGCCAGCAGGGGAGTGGTTAGGGGTGATCAGGCTGGCAGGCAGAAGTGGTTAGGGGCAATCAGGCAGGCAGGCAGGTGAGCGGTTAGGAGCCAGTGGTTCTGAATTGTGAGGGGGATGTCCGACTGCCAGTTTAGGCCCGATCCCACTGTGGGATCGGGCCTAAACCGGCAGTTGGACATCCCCCAAGGGGTCGCAGATTGTAGAGGGTGCAGGCTGGGCTAAGGGACACCCTCTCCGTGCACAAATTTTGTGCACCAGGCCTCTAGTCTATATATATATATATATCCAGCAACCAGAACGACCAGAATGACCAGAATGATCAGAATGACCGGTCACTATGATGCCCACTGTGGCAGCCAACTGGCCCAATCAGGGCCCCAATTGGCCCCCCCAAACCTCCCACGTTCCCTCACCCTGCCAGCCTGGTCCGATCGGCCCCCATCGGGACGGGACGGCCATACCCCACCCATGCATGAATTTGTGTACCGGGCCTCTAGTATTTTATATTTAGCCTTCTTTCTAACATAATTTCTATATTTTTTATTTAGCTAATAGTTCTTGAGTATTTGTGTTCATAAAAAGTCATTTAGGAGTGTTAGTTAAAAATTCAGATTTCTGGTCTCCAAACTAGAGATTCCTAGGGATGAAGACTAAGAGTCTGCATGTTTTAAACAACCTACTCTGTCTATACTGCTTAAGACAGGAGAATGAGATAAAATGATGTGAAACAAAGTGGAGAAAAGAAGAACTAAAATGGAGAATGTAAATATAGGGAGGCAAAGAAGGGATAATAAAATCAGCTAAATCACAGAACACTAAGTAGCAATGAGGAAATTTTAATTATGATCTCATTTAGTTACTTCCAGGGCCAATGGGTAGATGCTATCATCATGTGTTGTTACTTATAAGAGTCAGAGCGATGCTCCACACTCGGATGTGGAGTTTCAGAACCAGTGCTCTAACCATTCTGCTGTACTACTTCAGAAGAGAAGGAGATGCCAGGGAGGCAACTGCCTGAAGGCAGAAATTAAATAATGGCATCTTTCTTGGAGTTGATTATTGTACTAGTTATAAATTACTCTGAAAGTTATCAGCTTAAAGCATCCGCTATTTATCATTTCACAGATTCCATGAATTAGGAATCTAGGTGTGACTTAGCAAGGTGCTTCTGGTTCAGAGTGTCACATGCAATCAAGTTGTCGTCTGGGACTGAAGCTGTCTCAGGGCTCAACTCAGGCTGTAGAATCCTCTTTCAAGGTCACTTTCATAGCTACTGCAAGCCTCCTTCAGAAGATCATTTCCCAGCTCACTCATGTGGGCACTGGTAAGCTTCACCTGTAGGCTTCTATGTAGGCCTGCTGAGTGTGCCCACACAGGGCAACTGGTGACTCAAAAGAGAGAGAGAGAGAGAGAGTCAGAGTGTGCCCCAAATAAAAGTCACGGTCTTTTTGTAACCTGTTCTTGAAAGTAATGTTTCATCTCTTTTGCATATTTTACTTATTAGAGTAAATGGGTAGGTCTAGCCCATGGTCAAGTTGAAGAGATTACACAAGAGACACAGTGCCAGGAGGAGTGGATCTTTAGGGAGCACTTTAGAGTTTGACAACTAAAATTGTGATGGGTTTGTTAGGTATTGTTCATTTTGCCTGAATCGTGTTTCTGATATCTTCAGTATTCTAATAGAGGATGCTTGGAGTTGAAAGAGTAAATGTTTATTACATCTAACTTAATTACTTTAACAATTAGATGTCAGAGGTGTATTTAGAATGATTTTTCTCTTCAGTCTCATTTTTAGGTTTTGTCACACAGAAAGAAGTGGTATCTCAAGAATTACAAAAATCTGGATATATTCTTCTGTGAGTCTAACAGGTTTTAAAAAAGTAAAGATGTTGTCTGTCTTTTGTCTAGTACAAAGAAGAATATTATACCAAATGATTTATTGAATCATTTTCATAAAGAAAATTTAGCATAAATGCAAAGCTGGAAGCATAGTCACATTTCATGGTGGGCTTTGGAGAAATTTAATGGAGTGAGGTAACTATTGTTTCCTTATGACAGATACTAATTAATATTTATGTAGAATGAGTCATATAGTTTGAAATTTGAGTAAAGTGGGAATATCATTCATCTTAGGGGATCATTGGTCAATACTTATTGTTTTGAGGCCCTTCTGAGTGTTAGGCAGTGTGGAAATATAAACGAGATCCCTGAACTCTGTTGGGTTGCAATTCCTTCATTCATATACTTGTTCATCAAGATGCTAGTGAAGAGCCTACTATGTGACTAGTATTACCTGCTGAAGTAATAGTAGGGTGGAAAAAAAAAGATTTTTAAAATCCATCAGTCTGAGTCTTGGATTTCAATCTGAGTCATATGTGTATACTTTATAGCTCAATATTAGCACTTTGTTGTTCATGGAAATTGGGTAGACCCATGCTGAATTATCTATTAAGCTTCTTAATATGTTCATCAATGTGTTCTACTCTGTGTACTTGGCACCCTTCTCCTGGAAGATGCCTACTCACTTTCAGTTCTTAGTTTAGACATCATTTCCTCTGGGAAGTCTTCTCTGACCACTTCAGACTGGGTTTCTTGCTCTTCCTTTGTGGTGGTCTCCTAGCTACATGGGCTATTCATATGTGGTATGGTGCCTGTTTTCTTTTTAAACCCATGCATCTCATTCAAAGGTCAGCTGGCATGAGACAAGAAGGCGTGCTCATCTTGTTATCATTGCATTCCCATCTGTGCAACAATATTTTATTTAGTGTCTGTAATATGTCAAGCACATCTCCAAACATGGGAAAAATAGTGAACAAAATCTAGACTCAGCTTTCATGGAACATATGCTCAGTGGAATGAGATAGACAATAAATAAATAAATAAATACATACATACATACATACATACATACATACATAAATAAATACATATGTACCAACTTGGGTAGTACTAAGTGAAGACAAATGAAGAAGGATAAGGGATAAAGTCAGTGGAATGGAGGTAAGACAATGATCTCTTAGATGAAGGGAACAAAGAACCCTCCTTGAAGTGATGATATTTGAGCTGAGAACTAGAGGAAGAGAGGAAGGAAGCCATCGGGGCAGAGTGAGTTCAAAGGCCCTGAGAGCACTGATGAACTGAAGGAGCCATAAGATGGCTATTGTGGCTGGGGCAAAGAGATAGTGGGCAGGTGGAGCAGAGAATGTTAGGGTGTGAGGTCAGAAACATTCCCAGGGGTCAGACCATGTAGGACTTTGCAGGCCAGGGTATTTCTAGCAGCTGGCACACACAGTTAGTATTTAATGAGCATACATTGACTATTGTTAGGTTAGGGTTGAGAGTATAAATATTGTTTAATTATACACTGAGTGGCCAGATTATTATGATCTCTGAACGCATAGTAATGATCTCTAAACGCATAGTAATTTGGCCACTGTGTGTGTGTGTGTGTGTGTGTGTGTGTGTGTGTGTGTGTGTGTGTGTATTAGAGGCCTGGTGCATGAATTCGTGCATGGGTTGAGTCTGGCCAGCCTGGCCAAGGGGAGGGGACATGGGCGGTTGGCTGGCCTGCCTGCTGTTCGAACTCCTGGTCAAGGGGGACAATTTGCATATTAGCCTTTTATTATATAGGATATACACTGAGTGGCCAGATTATTATGCATTCAGAGATCATAATAATCTGGCCACTCAGTGTATAATATTAGTATTATTATCATTAAAGTACTTTGAGTAGTGGATCAAAAGAAGTTTGCTGCACATTAGACTCACTAAGGATCTTTTTAAAAAGGCTGATTCTAGGTCACCTGGCAGACAACATGCCATCGGGATCTCTGTGGGTGGCATCTGTATTTTTAAAGCTCCGTAGGTAATTTTAGACAAGCATGGGCATCATTAACTTAGCTCAGTGGTTCTGGAAGTGTGCCTACCAGCAGTAGCATTAGAGATAATTAGAAATACAAATTCTCTGGCCCCATCTCAGACCTACCGAATCAGAGACTATGGGGGTAATGCTAAGCAATCTGTGTTTTAAGTAGTCTTTCAGGTGCTTAGAATGTGTGCTAAAATTGAAGGATCACAGTCTTAGAGGAGCAGGCCACATGAGGGCCAAATAAATAATATTTTTTGTGAAATTAATGGTAGAAGGCCCTGTTTCTGTAATGTGTGCCCTGGCAAGAATATCTAAAATTTTAGCATTTAAGAATGATTTCTATGGATTAAACTTTCTCTCTGTAATTACCCTTTGTTTAAATAAACCATTCCTCTGGGTAAAATATCAAGCCATTGTTACTCTTTAGCACTTTAATGTAAATGAGCTTATTAGAATAATTTAGCTGACAAAATAGGCCATTTTGACTATAAGAATGGCTGAAGCTAGAAAAGGTTTCTAGAAAAGGCCTGAGATGATGCCACAAACAATTTTTCTGTAGTCTGAAGAGTATGGTTAGTAATCACTAGTATTTAATGAGGTTCAGACTGTATTTAATAAGATTTTGAAATCTAAAAATATTTTTCCCCCAGGGATCTGGAAATGTGTTGACTTCTCTTTTAGTTAATTGTGCACCTGATTCTATATAACCTCTGTCTAAAAATGATAATTTTGAAATATAACACCAATATTTGTCCTAATTTAAGAACAGAAGACTTGTCCAGATTTCTTTTTAGAAATTGAAGTCTTGCTGCTTAGGTTTCTATCTGGCATCTTTCTTCAAGAGAGTTTCATATGGAAAACCTATCATCATTCATCCTCCTAGAGAAAGTTACATTTTCTTTCACAAAACTCCAGTGTTAATATCTACCTTGGAGTTCCTTTTTTCCTTTTCCCTTATCTGAGAATAACAATGAATGGGAGAAAGTGAATTATATAGCTCAGAGATGCTGCTGAAAGGCCAGTTTGAGCCATATGCTAATTCTGGTTTTAGTGTTCTTATCAATCCAGCAGGTTCATTCACATTTAAGAATGCAGTGTGAAAGTCTTTTGTTGTCCTGCTACACAAGTTTTCTCTGATATAGAAAAAGCAGCTTTTTCATAAAGGCTTAACCAGAGGCAATACCTGATATTGTCTGCAAAGTGCAAGCAATACATCTTTGAAGCACTTGAATAATATTAGTATCTTGGCTGAGAATAGTAGAAAAAAATAATCTATAGAAATAAGGATAATACAATTTTAAAAAGGAGCCTTCACATGCCAGAGGGTTTCATTCAGCTCGGTGACAAAGACTCCAGATATAAGTAGCACTTGAGATGGAAAAAAATGTAAATGCAGAAAGTATGTCTTGATATGGCCACTTTATGTCCTCATATGTTCCTTATATATTTGAATGATCAAAGCATTGCTGAGATCCGCAACCATGCACAAAAAGCTGTCTGTAGGATTTTTAAAGGAACAATTTCCTTCTATACTCTTTAACCAGACAATATGCATTCTTAATTTTTCCTATTATTATTTTTTCAAGATAAACTCCACCCTTGTGGAGGTGAATGTAACCTTTACAATATTATATTGACCCCCTTGCTCCCAGAAATCCTTCTCTTGAGAAAACAATGTTTCCTCAAATATCAAATTCTTATCTGTTCTTGCATTGGAAATAGATATTAGCAATACTAGAAAGTCTTTTTTGTTGTTGTTCTCATATTTCTTTTCAACCCACCTAAAGCAGCATCATTTAATGGAGCACTATCTAGTTGGATGACTTAAATCTGAATTCTTCAACTATAAATAGTATAAAACTGTCAAATATTCTCCTTTGCATATTTGAGTGCCTTGCTATTATATTTTATCACTCCCTGTTTTATACAGTGGCTAACACTCTGTTACCGGATCATAACAGACAAGTACAAACATGTCCATATATTAATAACTCTCTCAAACATTAATACAAGTACTTACAAAACTAGTACAAAGGTAATATTTTTATACAATAAAAAAATCGCAATTTAAAAGTATGTATATGTGCTTTCTGTGGTCTGAAAGTCCAGACCATATATTCTTAAAGAATTCATAGGATACACACATGATAAATCTACACATAGACAAACATATTATTTCTTAGTTTTTCTCTTTTTTTTAATACACATTATGGATAAATGAATCAGGTCTTTATGTCTGTTACATATAATCCAGATATTTGCTCATTATTTTTTAATTTAACAAGTATTTATTAAAGGCAGGGTTCTAGTTGCTGTGAATATAGATGTCTGTGTGTATAGATAAGGTCATTGTACCCATGGATTCTATTTTCTAGTGCAGAAAACAAGCAATAAACAAATAAATGAATAAGCAAGATAACTAGAAGGCTTTAAATGGTAGAAAAACAACAGGATAATGTAACAGATTAATTAGATTAATAGCTACAGGTGTCTACAAATGGCAGCGCATTTGAGGTGAGACCTACCAAGATGAGAATGAACCAGTGAGGAGATAGCTTTTGAGAAGAGGGAACTCGTGCCAAGTCTGTCAGCAGAGAGGGCTGGACATGTTCAAGGAAGAGGAAGAAGGCCATTGTGGTTGGAATATAGTGATCAAGGTGGCAAATGCTATGACATGAAGGCGAAGAGGTGGTAGAAACCAGAGGCTGAAGGCCTTGTGGACCGCACAGGATCCAGGGTTTTATTTTTATGAGCAAAAGTGAATATTAAAAGGAACTTAGGAACTTATATAAGTACCTGAATGATGGAAAATAAAAGCTTGGACAAGAACTTTGAGAAAAGATATACCAAAGACATATTTTAAAGATAGAACAAGATTGACTACTCACAGTTCCATATTGATTTACTTAACTATTCTCCTTAGATACTCTAAATATAGCACAAAGGATGTTCCTTTTGAATGTCTAAAATACTACCTTCAAATAAAGAGAATGTAGCACTCAAGGAAATCTTTTTGATAAAATCAGTTATTTATTTAAGATAGTGAAAAATGGGCAACAAAACTTTAAAACCAGATATTTCAATATATGCATATTAAGTTAAGCTTCCAATATCATGTTTGAGTTGAAATATTGCAGCAGGAAAAATACAATTTTACACACACACATGTACACACACAAAACCATGTTTTATATTGTTGATGTAAGAAACATCCATACTCAGAGAGAATTTTTATGAGTTTATTTGAGCAAAAACTGATGACATATGCCTGAGAGCAAAATCTCAAGTGCTCCAGAGAATAACAGTTTTGTAGTTTCTTTTATGTATTTGAAATTAAGGAGGGAACCAAAGGAAGATTACATGAAGGTGGGAAAAAGCAAGGTGAGGATTGGATTACAGGATAGTTAACATGATTAGGTGCTCTCTTGAGGGTGGTTAAACTTATTTCAAATGTGTGTTAACCTGGATGCATAAGAACAATAAGGACAGAGCTTGTTTAAGGCAAAGATAACCCTTTTTCTAATAAGTTATATGCCTGCCCATATTTAGGAATATTGATGAGATCACCCTGTGAAGTTACTTTCTATAGAACCCATTTTTGTCCACAATATCCACCACATCTTTGGGAATGGAAGCCTCCTCACCTGGCATTTGGCAGTTTCAGGCAATACTGTGTTCACCTCTGCTATGGACTGAATATTGGTTTCCCCCTAAAATTCATGTTGAAATCCTAACTCCCAAGGTAATTGTATTAGGAAGTGGGGCCTTTGGGACACTATTAGTGCCCTATAAGAGAGGGTCAATACAGATCTCTTGCCACTTAAGCCACTTGAGAAGACGGTTATTAAACATCAGCAGGCCGAAACCGGTTTGGCTCAGTGGATGGAGCGTCGGCCTGCGGACTCAAGGGTCCCGGGTTCGATTCCGGTCAAGGGCATGTACCTTGGTTGTGGGCACATTGCCCAGTAGGGGGTGTGCAGGAGGCAGCTGGTCGATGTTTCTCTCTCATCGATGTTTCTAACTCTCTATCACTCTCTCTTCCTCTCTGTAAAAAAAAAAAAAAACATCAGCAAACTGGAAACTGTGATTTCAATTTTTGACAGTCATTAAAAATAGGACATATCTGGGCTACATTTAGGCTTATATGCAGATGGTCATGTGGGAATGTTGTAGGTAGCAGAAATGGCACTGGGTGTTAGACCAGTGGGTTCAGCAATCTTGGTACTTGAGTTCTGGCTAGGAAACAATTCAGAGCCAAGGTTAAAACTATAACAGTACATTTATTTATAAATCACAGAGGTAGAAGAAATAGGCCGAGGAAAAAAGTTATAACAGCAAAGGAAGGGCCTCTGGTACTTGGGAGTGAGGAAAGTTAATAGTAAGGCACCTGGGCGGGGCCGGGGTGGGGGGTGGGGGTAGGGGAAAGGCACAGGGGTGCTCCTGGGAGGGAGAGCGCATTGTGTCCTCCATCCTAAGGGTTTTAAGTGTGGAAAGTTTAGGGGAGGTCCAAGAGGAAGATCTTTTTTTTTTTTTTTCAATCCTCACTTGAGCATATTTTTTCCATTGATTTTTAGAGAGTGAAAGAGAGGGAGGGAGGGGGTGAGGAGAGAGAGAGAAAAACATCTATGTGAGATACATTGGTTGGTTGCCTCCCACATGGGCTGGGATTGAACTTGCAATCTAGGTAAGTGCCCTTGACCAGGAATCGAAATCGAGACCCTTGGGTCTATGGGTCAATGTTCTAATCACTGAGCCAAACCGGCCAGGGCCCCAGGGAAAGACCTTAACGGACATTCATCAGTTTTCCAGATGTGTCCTTTCAGGGTGTGTATGGGGGCGGGGGGGGGGGGGGCGGGAATGGGGCTCTCCACTGATTAATTGGCCTGCACCAGGGCATGGGGTCATTATTCAATGCAGCTGGTCTTGAGGGTAGCCTTTGTGTAGCTACCTGGATTCAGGAATCTCCCTACTAGGAAAGAATTCAGAGCCAAGACCCAAACTGTAAGAGAACATTTATTTGGTAAGTCACAGAGGCAGAAGTAATTCTTAGAAGAAATGGGTTAGGAAACAAGTTATAGAGGTAAAGGAAGGGCCCTTAAAGCTTGGGAGTGAGGAAGTTAATGCTTGGGGGGTCGGGAGGGGAGGGAGAATGGAAAGGCACAGGAGGGAAGGAGAGCACTCTGAGTGCTCTGTCCTAAGGGTTGTCAGGGTGGAGATTTTAGGGAGGCCCCAGAATAAGATCTCAGTAGAATATTCAGCTGCTTTCCAGGTGTGTCCTTTCAGGGTCTAGGTCTCCACTGATTGATTGGCCTATGCCAGGGCAGGAGGTCTTTATTCAATGCAGCTGGTCCTGAGGTCAGCCATGGGGTCACTGGTTTGGTTTTGCTCCTTTTCTGGACCTGGAGCTGAAATACAACTGAGGCCTAAATGTTATCTTTAGGGAGGAAAGGGCAGGGGGTCCAAACCCTCTATATGCTAGGGAGGAAGTTCACCCTAGGGGCAAGGTCCCACCCTACAACTGTCCTTTGCTAGGCACCTGGGACTTTCCTACCCTGGTGACCTTCTGTACCTGGCCCTTCGCCCTTGCTCTGCTCATTTCTGTCCAACTGCCTATCACAAAACAAACCTGAATTTTATTCATGGCTCTACAACCCACCTTATTATTTTTGATTTTAAGCAGGTTGCTTTACCTCTTTGAGTCTGTCACTTCTCTGTCATGTGGATAATAATACTCAAAGGCTGCAAGGGAAAAGGAATGAAGCAATACACAGAGAGTGCTTAGCAGAGGTCAGGTGACTTTGTTTGAAGTTGTAATTCCTTCACCTCTCCCGGTGCTCTTGATTCTCCTCACCTTGCTGCACTTTTTCTCTTTTTATACAGCACCTTATCACCTTTTTAATACTCAAAGGCATTTATTTGTGTATTATATTAGTGGTTTGCTGTGTCTTTCCTGGCTAATGGAAGCTTCGGAAGAGAAGGGACCTTTGTTTGTTTTGTTCACTGGTGTATTCTAAGACCCTAGGAAAATGCCTCACACATCATAAACACACATGTGTGTATTCAACTTGTAAAGAACAAAATTCAATAGTGTACATTCAAAGATGTAGTTGGCTTTATTAAGCCATTCATGAATCCTGCTGCATCCCATCTAGCAACCAGAAGGGCCCTCCAGGGGTTGCACAAAATGGGAGGTATTTACAGGAAGAAGCTTGGGGCAAGGGAACTATTAACAAAAGAGAAACACAGTTATTTTTAGGCCTGACTTCTTTTGTGGGGGAAGGAAGTGACAAGGGTTTTATCTTGTGGAATGCCTCATCTTTCTACATGGGATAGAGAGGGACAGATTACCTCATTGGTGTTGACCAGAAAATTCCAGATTGATTGGTTTAAAATTCTACACCTGGGAGATGCTGAAATGGCCAATAAGGTTAGTTATTAAGTTTGTTTTAGTAACATGACTTAGCAACTCCCTTCCTTCCTTCCTTCCTTCCTTCCTTCCTTCCTTCCTTCCTTCCTTCCTTCCTTCCTCTCTCTCTCTTCCTTTCATCACAATTTATATAATAAAGTCCAGCTAATCGTTAATAATCTGTGTTAACTCTTATTCTGCTCCCCTGGATTCTCACTCTCCCCTGAGAGAGGGCCCAATTCCCTGAGCCATAGAAGGAGAGCAGGGAGAAAAATCCCAATCAGTGGTTCTCAGCCTTGGCTGCACATGAGAATCACCTACAGAGCTTTTTAAAAATACAGATTTTCAGGTTTCAGGCTTCATCAAGAGAACCAGAATGGGTAGGAATGGAATCAAGCATCAGTATTTAATTTTTTTTTTCTATATTTCAATGTGTTGTGTGAGAACGACTGATCTAAGTCATAGGCTGTTATAGTTGCTTCGGTTCCCAACCAAATTATGCTGGTCAATGAGACTCTTCATTTTTCAAGCCAGCTTTTTCTTCCTGGCAGCAAAGAGTGGAAGGGTGATGGTAGGACAATGTTAGAGTGTAACCCCTTGACATTTTGGTATTGCCAGTAAACAAATTGATGGGAGAAACAGTACATTCAGATATTAGAAGCTGAGAGAACAAACTTAATTTTAATCCTTTTTAAATTCATATTATTTCCTGTATTATTTCAGGACTTCTTAAGAGACTTGTTTATTAGACTTCTCTCCTTTCTCGAATTCAAATGACTGCTTACTTCATGTGCATGTGATTTATCTCATTGCAATGCTATTAAGGATAATTTTAGAATTTATCTGCCTAGAATAGTTCTTACTTAGCTTTATAATAAAATAATCTTCACTTTTTGGTTGCCTGGTCACTAAATTTGTCCATATTTCTCCTTCCTCTCTCTTTTACATCTGTAAACGTTTTATTTTATTAATAGGGATACAAATTGTACACATTCTTCTAGATTTAAGCTCATGTTCCAGTTTCTCTTTTAGCATTTTTCTTCAATGTGCTTAATATTTACTGTAAATAGATCTTGGGATTTGCTCCATCCAGAGAACACTGTCAGGGCAGGAGCTCGGTGTTATACTTTTTTCATTATAGGAAATATATACACACATAATAGAAGCAACAATAGCACACACACACAAAAACAACTAACTGCTTTAATATCCTTGCTTCCTTAAAAGCTTTCATTAAATTCTCCAGGGTTATCTTCATTTACTCAAGACAACTCTGAATTAATATGCTCTGTGTTGACAGTATTTCTTAAAATCATCAAATTCTTGATTTTGTGTGTGTGTACAATTAAAGTGTTCATACATTTGCCTGGTTATACTTTACTTCATCCAGTACTCTTCATAGATTATACAAAACTGTATTATTTTCCCCCATGTCCCTAGATTATAAATATTTTCTATTCTTATTCCTGATGAGAGATTTATGAAAAACTAAATGTTTTTCCTCCTAACTCCTTATTTCTTCAAAGAAATCTTATTGAGGGAACTCAAAATAATGGCAGCTAGCAACCCCAATCTCTGCAATTAGAACTAATGTAAGCTTATTTCCTCATAAACTCACAGAGTTAAAATGAATATATTTCCTAATGCTTCTCTGAAATTATGTGGTGCCAAGACATTGGTTTATTTGGAACCATTTATTCAGTTTAAAAGCTGTATCAGGCTAACTCTTTCTAGCTTTCATTGGACAGAGTTAGTATGGCTCTGAGCTTAAGGCAATTATTAGATCATATATTTACAAGGCACTTTTTAGATAAAGAAATTCTTCCCTATGACTTTGCAAATCTTGAAAGAAATTATTCAGTGAGGAGTCGAAGAGGTTGTAGTTTGAGAAGTTTATTTTAAACATTCCATAATTCAAGGCATGATCTCAGCCGAGGATCAATTGTAGTTAAGCAAAACTTAAACTGTCCTCTAGTACATTACCAATTGATACATGATGAGAAAAAAGTATAATTAATAAAGTAAAGAAGTAATTTCCAGTTAATTCAGTTTCATCAGATCTTGGTGCATTGAGGCCAGATTCTGGGTTGATCCTTGTATGAGATTAATGAGCTGTACAAACCATCGATGATGCAACCAACTCCAGTTTATTCATTAAAACCCTTTTATTGATAAGGAAACACTGACCGGAGTTAGAAGGAATATTTACCATTTGTTTGCTCAGTACAGCACAGGGAACAGAAACAGCAGAAGCCCAATAACAGGAGATTGGAAATGCAGGACAGTTGTTATGTGGAATGAGGTAAATAGCACAGGTCAAGAGAAAGATCAGATCAAGAATCTCAGCTGGCCTGATCGGCATGGCTCAGTGGTTGAGTGACCTATGAACCAGGAGGTCAGGGTTCGATTCCTGGTCAGGGCACATGCCTGGGTTGCAGGCATATACATATATATGGAATCTCAGGCTGCACATCAGCAACTGGAATGACATTGTGAGAAAAGTGAGGAGGCCTGTGCCTCTTGCCCTGACTGTCAGGAGACAGCTGATGACTGTTTCTACCTTAGCGTGCTAATAGAAATAAACTTGTAAAATTGCTTTTTAAATTCAAGACCTTTAAAAAATCCAATACCCCATGAGAAAGTTCAAAATTGGTTTCTTAGTTGTTGTTTTTTAATAGAAATAAGTGCTTAGAAAACACTTTAATATTGCAACACCCCTCTCCCCTTCATTCAATATAAGGATTGGATGACTTTGTTTCCTTATGCTTCAGAATCTCCTGTGAAGGTCAGCATTTGCCAGGTAGACAAACTGCAGTCACAGAACTTAAGTACATCATTTTCTGGCTGAGGGATTATGAGCAAGTTATTTAAACATTTTCTAAAATTTGATGACCTTGTCAGTAATATAAAAATGTGAGAGTCAAAGTGCCCTTTCCATTCTAACACTCTACAAAAAAAAAAAAAAAAAACTCAATTTATGAATTCTCACATACCTTTTTATCACTGTCCAACTCTTGTTCAGCATTGAGTATGGTGACTGGTGATGACACGTAATAATTCTGAGTGAATTATTTTGAGAATCTTAAGTACAAAAAAGCTTCTTTCAAGAAATTTAAGTAGTTTTTAGATCTTAATAAAGTAAAATTGTTTATCATAAAATCTTTGCGACTTTGCATTTTTTCTTCATGTGTGTATGTTTAAAAATATGAGAGTCAATCTCTTTTGGACTCAATGTTTTATCTGATCATGGACATTGAGGTTTTAAAATTGTTTCTATTTTTAAAAATCAGTGGAAAAATTATGTGCATCACATGTAGCAGTATTTCAAATTAAATTTCACTTAGTTTCTGAACTTCTTGTATGAATTGGAAATGTACTTTTGATAAAATTTACTAAATAAATTTGCCTACCCATTTGATCATATTACTTTAAAAATATATTTTTATTGATTTTTAGAAAGAGAGAAGGAAGAGAGAGTCAGAGAGAAAGAGAAACATGAATGTGAGAGCAAAACACCGATTGGCTGCCTTCTGCACATCCCCGAGCATGTGCCCTAACTGGGAATTGAACTGGCAACCTTTTAATGCTGAGGACAATACCCAACCAACTGAGCCACATTAGCCAGAGCTTACATTACTTTTTAAAAATCTTAATCTTCACCCTAGGATATTTTTTCCATTGATTTTTAGAGGGAGTGGAAGGGAGGGAAGAAGGGGGAGAGAGAAAGGAAAGAGAGAGAAACATCCAGGTGAGAGACATCAATTGGTTGCCTCCTGCCTGCTCCAGACCTGGCCTGGGGCCGGAGATCAAACCTGCAACCCAGGTACATGCTCTTGACTGGGAATCAAACCCATGACTCTTTGGTCTGCGGGCCAACACTCTAACCATCAAGCAACACTGGCCAGGGTAGGGATCATATTACTTTTATAGACGTGTAAATATAGTGAAATAGAAAGTAGCATTTAGTGAGTCTTTTTCTAAGTTCCAAGCATTGAGGAATGTTATTGAATGCAGGCAATCCAGGGCCACAGAGGGTAAGTAACCTGCCTAAGGTCACACATCCAGTAAAAGGTGCAGGCAGGCTTTTAACGGTAGGTATCTGAGCTGGGGAGTTAACCAGCACTCTGCAGTGGATGCCAGTGTGTGCGCCTTCCCGGATGGAGCACAAGCCCTGCACAGTGATTTTTGAGTTCGGCAGCAAGGCAGTAGTGGAACGTATTCTTTCTTGGTAACCTTAGACAATAGCTTACGCTCAACTTTTACAGACAATTCTGTCCCCAGAAGCTCTGCTGACCTGGGTGTAAATCCAGTGTGCATTTGGGGACAGTCTAACCACTGGAGCAGGTAATTCAGTAATCGGAAACAGTCATTTGACTTGTTTTATCTGAAGGGAGGATCTTTCATAAGTAGCCTGCTTGCTGTTTTACCACCAAAACTGTTTATTTAGTCTCTTTGGTTATTTGTTCTGAATGATCCCTCCTCTGAAAGATGAGAGTGTAGCTGGGAAATGACTTCAATTATTAATCGGGAGTCTCTTTTCATTGTCCACAAAATTTTCCAAACACCATATGCTCCACACTTACTTTCTATTCAAGAAGGTAGATTTTGGAAGAGAAGTTTTTTTAAAAAAAGTAGTTAGATATTTATATATTTGTAAGCTTTCTAAGAAATATGGACCTAATCATTTGTGTGATTTTTCAGCTATAGCCTATCTTCACAATATACATACATAAAATAGAAGGATTCACTTCTATATGTGCTGTCAAGTCATATATGATTTTGTGTAAACAAATCAGTCCTCAGATATTAGCACGAAGAAACCAAATATTTTATGTAGTAAAAGTTACATTTTGGGGGTCTTTCTAATTTTCTTTCTTCAAATAATAATTAAATTATACGGTATGAACCATTTGGTTCTTATTAATATGTCTAGTAATACAATCCTGACTAGATTGTCTTGAAATAGAATTTGACCATGTCCTGGATTTGACATATAGTTGAATAGTAAAACAAACAAACAATTGACACCCCCCCCCCAAAAAAAAAAAATCCTAATAAAGAAAACAAGACAAAATGTCATTACACTCATTTTCCTCCCTAGAATATTCGCCCTCAGAAGCCTTACATAGAAAAACAATTCCCGGGGCTCTTAATAGGTGTTCCTCCAACACAGGTGTTCCTCCGACAAGTTTGAGACTGGTTAAATGAGGCGGCGCAGCTTTCTCTCTTAGGGAACTTCTTCCTGTCTCTAACGGGGACATTTCGTGGGCTTACTATTTCATGGAACCCCCACAATATTTACATCAGCAGTTCTCACAAGCAGCTGGACCTTAGAATCACTTAGTGAGTCTGTGAAGCCTTTTCTTGCCAAGAGAATCAAATTTGAGTCCTTGGAAGGTGGGAGCCTGCAGTCAGCAGAATAACAGCCTCCCAAGATGTTTAAGGCCTAACTCCTGGGACCTGTGAATTCCCTACGTGGCCAAGGGGCCTCAAGGTAGCAGCTGGGGTGAAGGCTGTTAACGGGTCTCCCTGCAGGATTCTGCAAAGCCCAGGTGGGCCCACAGTCATCACAGGCGGCTTTAAATGCGGGAGAGGAAGGGCAGCGGAGCAGTGAGTGTTGGGGTGATGCAGCGTGAGAAAGACACCCCGCAGTCCTCACAGGCTTTCAAGATGGAATGGGGGAGCCACTGCCGAGGCGGCCTCTAGAAGCCAGGAAAGGCAGGGAGCAGAATCTCCCCTAGATCCTCCAGAAAGGAGCGCAGTCGCGCTGCCATGCTGAGGTGCATCCGGAGAGACGCCGTCTGCGCTTTGGACCTCCGGAATGGTAAATTCACAAGTCGGCGTTGTTTTGAGCACTAAGTTTGTGGTAATTTGTTACAGAAGCGATGGGAAATAACACAGGGCCCAAGCATTGGTTATTCTTAAATTATTTTATTTTTAATCCTCACCCAAGGATATTTTTTTCTTTTCTTTTTTTTTTCAGAGACAGTGGAAGGGAGGGAAGGAGTGGAGAGGGAGAGAGAAAGAGAGAGAGAGAGGGAAATATCGATGTGAGAGAGTCACATAAATTGGTTGCCTCCTGCACGTGCCCTGGGGCCTGGGATAGAGCCTACAACCCAGGTACATGTCCTTGACCAGGAATCGAACCCACGCCCCTTTGGTGTGTGGGCTGACACTCTAACCATTGAGCCATGTCAGCCAGGGCGAGCATTGGTTATTTTTAAGAGCTACTGTGTGATCCTGAGGGGCATCCTGACCGAGAACCACTGATTTAAATGAATGGCTGCTCATTGGAATCACCTAAGAAACTTTGTATTGAACACTAATACCTGAGATTCAAACTCATATTTAAAGTATTAACTTATTTAGTCCCCATAACAACTTCATAAAAAAAAAAAAGAATCATTATTTTTAGAAGCACAAAATATTTTAAGTAAATTGTCTAATGTTAGCCCAGCTACTTAAGGGGTAAGCTTCAAACCCCTGCCAGGTGTCTCCTATAGCCTCCGTCATGTTTTCACTTAAACTGTTGTATAGTCCTGTTTTAAAAATCACCATTACTGTTATTGTCTAGTTTCTGAGTTCCCCCGTCACAGAAAAAGTAAGTTAGCAATGAACGGTTCCAGTATAGGAATAAATAAAAACGATGGCAATAAACTTATACCTGGCAAACTGATGGTGAGGCTAAGAGTAAAGAATGAAAAATCATTTAATGATTCAAGTTATGAAAATCCTGAGGGTTTGAGGGGAGGTGTAAATGTTACTAAATGTAGCAATATTTAGTGTTGTTGAGAGTATTTCTGTATTAGAGCAGAGTTTATCTTAACTGATTTATCAGGAAAGATTTATTCTGTATATTTCTGATGAGAGGTATATGTTTATAAT
The DNA here is from genome assembly GCF_027574615.1 of Eptesicus fuscus. Lineage (NCBI taxonomy): Eukaryota > Metazoa > Chordata > Mammalia > Chiroptera > Vespertilionidae > Eptesicus > Eptesicus fuscus. The sequence goes on from NC_072486.1 coordinate 31,915,942, forward strand.
TTCCTAATTGTAACATAAATAAATGTTAACACTGCAAGGAATAAACATTAATTATCTGAGTATTTAGTAGGTGGACCAGGACTTTTCAGGAAATTCAGTAAAATGTATTACAGTGCATGCATATGCTACGTACCTTATGGAAAACCTGCCTGTTTGCATATCAGACCTATTCATTTTTTTTTTTTTTAAATCAAAGGCCATTCAAAACCAACTGAAATGTCAACGTACTTTGACATTTTGGTGACATACTTAGAAGAAGCACAAAGACACCAAAACAAAGCTATAAAATCCAGTAGAACATTTATTTATAAAGCATTCTGATTTTAAGAGTTAGGATGGCAAAGATAAATAGCAAAGCCAATCCCCTTGTGTGCAGGCACTTGCCATTTCTGTTCATCCACATTAAAGGGTATAATCCTAGTATATGTTAAACCTTTCACATTTTCAACCTTCCATCCCCCTGAGTATTGTAATGAAAAGAGGACTGAACTAAAGACAAAACACTAACTAGTTGTGTGACACTGAGTTCCAACCATAAAACCACAGCAATCTCCCCTGATCTATAAAATGAGTATTTCATCTGCTATTTCTGTCTCAATGGATTGCTAAAAGCCCAGTGACAATGCATGAGCAAGTGCTTTTGGAGATAGTAAAGCCCCATGTAAATAATTATTCTAGACAATGCCTACAGCCAACTGTACTGCAAAAGTTATCTGTCCCTGATAACAAATTACTCCAAAACTTTGGGTTAAAACAACAGTTGTCTTATAGTACAGGCATGCCTTGTTTCATCTCACATCTCTTTATTGTGCTTCACAGGTGGTGCCTTTTTTAAAAATTGAAGGCAGGACCCTCTACCAGAGAAAAGACGATGAAGCGCTTTATTGCAGTGGTCTGGATCTGCCCCTCAATATCTCAGGTATGCTTGTATGTTAGGTCAGAAGTCTGCCAATGGCTTCATTAAATCTGCTTCAGGGTCCCTCACTTTCTGCAGCCAAGGTGTCTGTTGTGGCTATAGTCATCTCACAGTTCATATGGGAAGAAGGATCTGATTCCAAGCTCATTCACATTGTTGTTGGCAGGATCCAATTTGTTTCAGGCTGTGGGACTAAGTTCCTCTCTTATTGGTGGCTGAAGACTGTCCCCTGTTTGTTGGTACATGGGTCTCTTCAATGGAGCATCTTGCTCCATCAAAGTTTGCAAGCCAAGAAGGCAATAGAAAGAATATAGCAATATGGAAGTTGAGGTCATTTGTAATCTAACTGTGGAAATGACATCCCACCACTTTTGACTTTACTTATTAAAGCTAATTGCTAGGTCCATGGCCCACTCAAGGGGAGGGAACAATCTGGTGGTGTGAATAACAGGGTGCAGGGATGATTGAAGGTCATCTTAAAAGCTGCCTCTCACATAGACCAGTGGTCGGCAAACTCATTAGTCAACAGAGCCAAATATCAACAGTGCAACAATTGAAATTTATTTTGAGAGCCAAATTTTTTAAACTTAAACTTTTTCTAACGCCACTTCTTCAAAATAGACTCGCCCACACCGTGGTATTTTGTGGAAGAGCCACACTCAAGGGGCCAAAGAGCCGCATGTGGCTCGCGAGCCGCAGTTTGCCGACCACGAACATAGACCATCCCTTATTCTCTAAACACATCCTGAACTTGGCTCTCTCTGAGTTATTGTTTAAGAATTTCCTTTTTTTTTTTCCCCTGTAAAAGTTTCCTCAAATCCATCTCAGCCTTCATGGTCCAAATCAATGATGATCTCCTTTTTAGTGTGAACCCCTTTGAATTCTTCAGTTAAATTCTCCCAATATCAAAATGCCCAAAGCATTTGACACACATCTGCTTGTCTCATATATCATCTCCTGCTTTTTTTTAATGTTAGTCATAGCTTTCAGACCTATTCATTTATAACAGCCCCAAAGGCAGGAAATGGGTCTTATACCTCTTTGTATTCTCCCATGGGGTAAAGGACATTAAAGACTACAAAATGAATAATCTATACATATTTATTGAATTGAGTCAGTTTTTTATTTTATTCAAAGGTTAAAATCAACGGTTTTGATCTTCTTTCTGCTTACTTGAAGTCACGAGGCATCAACAATATCAATTCTGAAACAGTCTCATTCTAAAGGAGACCTGCCAGTTGCTTGTTTTCCAAAGGACATCTGTGGTCTGCTCTTCTAATGGCTTGATTCATTGAGAGCATGAATCTGCAGAAAATAATGGAACCATTTGACCTCAACAGTGAGGTCCCAGATTTTCTGGCGCCTATGCATGATAAGTGCACATTTCTGTTCCAAGAGTTGTACTGTGGCTCACACATACAGTTATTAAAAAGTTCTAGAACAAGCTTAGTTTTAAGGCGATATTTCCCTTGAGTACGAAGTTTTAATGAGAAATCTTTCATTTACCTTGACTAATTAAAAAATATTATATGGGTGATTATTTTTTAGCCAGACCCTGTTTGTGCAAATAGACCTATACTTCAAAGAAATAACTTAGATAATAGCATGGAAAAGAGTATCTGGGGATCTATAAAGTTATATTGGCATAGTAGAACTTGCAACAAGACTTCTACTTTTTGTGGGGTATTTATTTTTATGACATTGGGTCCAATATTCTTATTATCTTAGTTAATGAACGATTAATTCATTTCAGTTCAAAAAATTGCAAAGATTTCACTGGCCCTTAATCACTGGCCCTTATATGACTTGTTAGTTTGTTGAAACTGACTCTCAGGGGTTTTAGACTCAATCTACATTTAGTTCTTTCTCTCTCTTTTTAAAATAATTGATTTTAGATGGAGATAGGGAGAGAGAGAAGTATCCATTTGTTGTTTCACTTATTTATGCATTCACAGGTTGCTTCTTTTTTTAAAAAAATATTTTTACTGATTTCAGAGAGGAAGAGAGAGGGTGTGAGAGAGAGAGACAGATAGAAATGTCAATGATGAGAGAGAATCATTGACTGGTTGCATCCTGCATGCCCCCCTACTGGGGATCAAGCCCGCAACCCGGGCATGTGCCCTTGACTGGAATCGAACCTGGGACTCTTCAGTTCAGAGGCCGATGCTCTATCCGCTAAGCCAAACTAGCTAGGGCTCACTGGTTGCTTCTTGTATATTCCCTGATGGGAGACTAAACCCCCAACCTTGGTGTACTGAGATGGTGATCTAACCAACTGAGCTACCTAGCCAGGGTTTTGCTTTTAGTCATCTTTACTAAATTTACTCCAAAGAAGGCTTGGGAGAGCACTTGCAGGGAAGCTCGCTATTAAGTTCTATATGAATCCCTCTTCCAACCTCATTTACCCATCACTTTCTACTTATCATTGCCATTTACTCCAGGGAGAATTGCAGGAGGTCTGAGCTGAATCTGGCTTCTTTTTGAGACTCTCCCTTATCACTAGTCCCAGTGTATAAAATGGTCAGTGTCTGAAGTTAAATTTTGGCTAAGCAAATAGGTCTTAATTTGTTTGTTCAATGGCCCATGTACTCCAACACATCATGGGTTTTGATTCAGTATGCTGAGTGCCAAGTCACAGAAAGCAGTTATCTTTCCTATGATATTTCATTGCATTTTCTTTCAATGTGTAATAGAGAGAAATTGTGAACTAATAGAAAAATAAAATTGAGCAAAAAAATTGAGAAGTATAGGTTTTGTCCAGGCCACATTGATTGATTGCTTTCATTATATCATTGGTTAAGTTATTATACTTTTAATTATTTGACAAAAGAAATTTGAGTGTTAATGAGTCTAGTACTATTTTAGGCAATGGGACCAAGCAGTGAACCAAAAATCATTCCAGCTCTCATGAAGCTTACATTCAATCAGGAAATAGATAATGAACAAATAATCAATTAGACCTACATTATGCCAGATGGTGATAAGTGCCATGGAAAGAAAATAAAGCTTGTAAAGCGACAGAGAAACAGTTGGAGATCAGGATGTTATAGACAGAACAACATTTGAGCAATGACCTGGAGAAAGTGAGAGTAAGTTTATATGAGCATTTGGAAAGGGAGAAGTTCTAAAAGGGACAGAAAATACATAGACACTAAGGGGGGGGGGATTTTGTGTTCAAAAACTATCAAGGGAGCTTGAGTGGAGATAATAGAAGATTTAGAAATAAAATCAGAGAGGTGGGGGTTGGGCGTGGATAATATTGGGATAGGTAGGCCATCATATGGACTTTGAATTATATTTTTAATGAGATAGCCATTAGAGGGTTTTAAGCCAAGAGGTGATTTGTCTTATATTTTAAAAGGATCAATCTGCCTGTCATATGGAGAATAAACTTCAGAAGAAGTTTTGTAGGAAAACAAGAGCCCATAGTAATTTTGTTGGTGCAATAATAGTGGTCATTGTTCCAAGGTAGTAGCAATTGGGATGAAAGAAATAATCAGATTATTGCTCTATGTCATGGTATAAACTGGTAGGGTTTCTTGATGGATTGGACATTGGCTTTTAGAGAACATAAAGTATCAAAGACTACCCAAATACCAGAATTGGAATGATGAAGTTGCAAAACAGTGCAAGGAACAGATTATGGGGAAGACAGGGAGCTCAGTTTTATATATTTTAACTATGATCTGTACTATTAAACTCATAGTGGAATATGAGTCTGCGTATATGAATTTCACATGAATAAATATAAGCATCAGCAAGGGACTGGTGGAAATACTCTAAGAAGCAAGTATGTAAGTGAAAAGAAGTTCAAGGACTGAGCTCTGGGGCATGCTCACATTTAGAGAGAAGGTAGTTATGGAGAACTGCACGAAATAGGGGAAATGAGACAGTGTGTAAAAGATTTTGAAAGATTTATTGAAGCCCTAATATGTAGTAAGCTCTGGGATAGGTACTGTTATTCAGAGAAGAATAAAATAGTTTCTGCCCTTGAGGATTCCACAGTTTACTGGTGCTTTAATCGTTATTTATATAGACAGTTATATAGAATGCTCTCTGGGCTCAGGGAAGACAAAGCTGCTATCTCTGTGTTTGGACATAAAACATGCTTCAGAAAAGAGGTGACATTTGAGCTAGCAGAGAAACATGAGATTCAGTTCCCCATGTACTGAAGGGAGTGAAGGGCATCCCAGGTGCAAAGAATGGCATGTATGCAGGTGCAGAATTGGAACAAGCATGTGTTGGCAGGAGTGCAAGGAGGCAGCATAGTCATAGGAATAAACACAGACTTTGGAGTTACTCTCCATTACTCTTTGGTTTCTAAGTTATAAAACATGGTAATGATATCTTCCATACATGATCACAATGATGATGAGGAATGAGTATCTCTAGTATTTCCCTCTGTGATTATAGTGTAGTAGCTGCACCATGTAGGACAATTTAGCTGATGTTATTACTGCATCTACCATGCTCCTGAAGAGTTACATTGAGAACCAAGACGAAAGGAGTTGGATATTTAACTTTACACTGGGGAAAACTTAGAAAATTTAAACCAGGAGTGTTATGGTTGGACCTTTATTATGCAAAAAACTAGTGAGCTGGTGCATGGATTCGTGCACATTGAAAGGAAATTAATTAGAAGAAATATTTTAATATCACTACTCGCCCTTTATAATAGAAGTGTCAACCAAATTCACAATTGACAATGACAGATTGAAACACATGTGTGTGATTGGTGCCAGCGAGAGCTTTATATGTATCATGCATGCGCGAGTCAACTTAGCCTTTTATATATATAGATAAACTTGCTTAATTAGACCTGCTTTCTGATTTAGCTAAACTTTTTCCAGCCCAGTGAAGCACCTCAACTTCTCTTTCAAGTAATTGTCTATAACACAGCAGTAAATATCAACATGAAGCAGATTATTATTGTAGATCATGCAGGGAGAACAAAGAGTAAAATATTTAACTGCAGTAGTGTTTGACTATATTCTGCACAGTGAGAAAACCTGAAGTCATTTTTAAGTTCCACCATTTCTTACTTCTTTTCAGTCGGGTCAAGTTTCTAAACTTTCTAAATCTCTGTTGTCTTGCTAATGAAAAGAAAATAGGATTCTATTGAGTCTCCTATCTACCTACTCCAGGACTTCTGTGAGGATCAAATGAGATGAGGCATGGGAAAACGCTTCACAGACATTTGGTTAAAGTGCGAAATGTTTGCACCTGGCTATAAAGCAAGTCGTGGTCCTGGGCTGAAGAAACTCTAAGGAGGCTAGTAGCTAGGGAGAGGAAGTCAGGCGTTGCTATGTGACGCCATTACCCAGCGCCCACAGCGACCGTGCTGGGTTGGGCTGTGGGCCACATTTTGTGCCATGGAGCCTTTGCAGCATTGGTTGTAATGTAATTTGGTGGGTGTTGCTCCAGGGTGGTGGTGGGGCCTGTGTCCCACTTGGGGGAAGCTGAGTGTTGTTTTGTCAGCTCCAGGTCTGTGGTGCTGTTCATTTTTGAATGGCCAGTATGTGTCATGGCAGCTCCTGTGTTGTGCGTCTGCCCCCTGGTGGTCAGTGTGCATCATAGCTACCAGATGGATGGACACTTAGCCTTTTATATATATACTAGAGGCCCAATGCATGAAGATTCATGCAAGAATGAGCCTTCCTTCCCCTGGAGCTGCCTTTCCACCTTTCCACCTTCCCACGCTGCCTAGAGGCCCAGAGCGGCTGAGGCGGTGTGGAACTTCTGTGTTGTTGCCATGGCAACAATGCAAGCATCCTGCCCCTGGCCGCTCAGTGCCTGTGTATGCAAATTAACCCACCATCTTTGTTGGGTTAATTTGCATACTCCTCCTGATTGGCTGGTGGGTATCATGAAGGTACAGTCAATTTGCATATTTCTCTTTTATTAGTGTAGCTAGATTACCTAACACAATTGCCAGGGGAAAATTAGAAGGAGAAGGAAGGAGGAATGAGGAGGTTCATGGAAGGAGAGTGAATAAAGGCACAGTCAAGGAAGGAGGGAATAGTGAAAAGAGGGCAGAAGGAAGGAAAGCACAAAATAGAAAACAGAAAGCCCAGTCAGGTGTGGCTCAGTTGAGCTTCCACCCAGGAACCAATAGGTCACTGGTTTGATTCCTGGTTGGGACATTGTGGGCTTGATAACCAGTAGGGGGCAGCAGGAGGCAGCCAATCATGATTCTCTCTTATCATTGATGTTTCTCTCTCTCTCTCCCCTTCCTCTCTGAAATAAATAATATATATATTTAAAAAAAGAAAAAAAGTTTGTGTTTATGATGTCCAGCCATTATTTTTTATCCTTAGTGTACATTATCAGTTAATCCTCACAGTCCCATGAAATAGTTATCACCCCCATTGTACACCTAAGGAAACAGATTCTCAGAGAAGCTAAATAATTCGCTCAAGTTTTCCCAGAAAGTAAATAGGGTAGAGGCTAGAGTGGAGGGATCATGAGGAAAGCCAAGATTCATAACAAGGCTTGTATGACTCTAAACACTAGGCAGGAAGACATGATGGCTATTGATGTTAGTAAGGTCCAAATGAGAGCCAGCAGATTAGGTTTGTAGAAAAAAGAGTGGATTTGGTAAATTTCAGCTGAGGCATTGCTAAAGAAAAAGTTTTGTAGATTTAAGAGATTAAGTACATGATGATTTCATTGATTGAAGAAAACTGGGAGGAACAATGAGGGGAGTGGCAACTTACTAAGATTAAATTGTCTTTGATGACTCAAGATTACTTATTCACATCAATTGGATCAACTGAGCTTTTTACCTATTAGCTCCATAAAATTTAGTCTCTGGACCCCTAGGATTTTTGCTTAAGACCATAAAATACAGAATGCTTTTCTTTTCAATTGACTTACAACCAAAAGGTCTCAGAGCTCTTGGAGTTTATTTAAAACTTTGAAATCTCTCAGCATTCATTTTTAACAGCAAATTGCCTCCTCCCTCTGTCCTCCCAATACATCCAAAGATAGATACTGTGCCCTGGAAAAGAGGGCACAGGAATTTAAATTCTGTGGATTAGTAGAATGCAAGGAAAGATAAGGCTTTAGCACTAAAGTGATTAAAATAATTACAATAAAAAGGCAATTTAAAGTTTCTGATGCTTGAAGCTGGACATTTTGGTACAAAGTTGAAGTTTTAATGCTCAGACCTCTCTCCCGAGTTCCAGACCTAAATATCTTTCTATTGGGAACTTCTGTGTGATAACTGGTCCTTAGGAAGCTTGCACATCTCAGAGGCATTAAACTCAATATGTCCAAAATGAACTTGACCTCTTCATTATCTTTAATTTCTTCATTCTCCACATCTAATTAGCTACCTAGGTCAGTCTCCAATTTTCCTAAATAATTTGCATCAATAATCAGCTTTGCTTGTATAGTCCCACTAGATGAATTCCTCTCCTCCACCTCCACCTTTAGAGTGCATGTCATATTGTTGCCGGGGGAAAAGGCGTCCTGGTGGTGTCCTGAAAAGAGCATTTGAAGCTGGAGCTAATACAAAAGACAATTCTGGGTTCAGCTCAGTTCAGTTGTGAAGAAGCCTAGCCTTGTCTTCATCAAACCCAGAAGAAAGGCCAAGGTCTAGAAATTCTGTGCCATTGGTCCAGTCCACGTCGTAGCTTAGTCCTGTTCAGCCTCCATTCCCAGCTGCTTGGCTTAGTCTGTCAACAGCTGTGCTCAGGTCAGCACTGCTTAGGCCAGCACTGTGTTGCTGTACCCAGGCTCATGCTTGGAGCCTGCACTTGGAGCTGCTGCGCTCTGAGTGACTGCTAGGCCTGCATAGCTGTTATGGAGAGAGAATGCATGCAGACACACAAAAGTATGAACACGTTACGGAGAGATGGAGATGGAGATGGAGATGAAGATGGAGATGGAGGGGGGGAGAGAGATGTGGAGTGAGGGGGAGAAAGAAAGGGGACAAGAGAGGGGCAAGAGAGGCTTTGCCTTTGTTAGACCATGCTTGGAAAGGACCAGGTGCTCTTTCAAACTAACCAATCAGTTTCCCAATTCTTCATGGGCTTGTGCTGGTTCCTCCCCATAACCAATCCATTTCCTAGATCTTCCAGGGTTCTGTGTTCCTTTTCCAATCCAATTCTTTTCCCAGGTTAGGCATTTCCCTTTATGGTCACCATCCTGGCTTCTATTGCACATGCCTCAACAGAAGAACTTCCCCCTGTGCCATCTTGGCTCCTACTGGGCATGCACTTACCTCTCACTTTATTGTTTTATCTTTCCCTTGGTAATACCAGTTAATGACCAGTAATGATCCTTTCTACTGGCTTGGAGGATTAGGTCCCAAGCGTGGAGGATGCAGTAGTACTCTGGGGAGCCTATGAAGGCTGCACTTCCTAGTGAAGCAGGCTTAGTGCCTGATTTATTATGCTTGATGTCTGATTCCCTTTGCTCCCTTCCTTTATTAGTATCTGTCTCTCTATGCTAACAACATGTAGTGTCCATGAGTGAGGTATGGAGTCTACAGGATGTGTGTGAGTGTGTGTGTGTGGTGGACCCATACATATCTTTCTTGTACTTTACTCATGACAGGAGATGTCACTGAAGATAAATAGGTCTCCTGTAAATTCAGTTCTTTTTTTTTTTTTTAATGAAATTCTCTATGAGAAGAAGTTGAAGTGATCTTTAAGGTTAATTAGGAAAATAATGAAAGAAGGCTCTTGTATCCTTTCATAATTTTTCTAGACTGTGCAGAGCTTCTGGGAAGTTAAGAGATTTATATGTACAGTAATATATTAAAGCATTATACTTTTTTTCTGTTTAACTGATTATCATTATCATCATTATTAATAGTAATACTTGCTATTGACTCATCAATCAGAGTAGTGAAAAATACATTTGTAAGATCTGGGCTCTCCGTGCTCTAAGAGAAATAAGTGGCTTTTTGGAACTTTAGAGAAATAAAAGTTTTCCATATAATGTAAGGGAAAATCAGGCAAATACCTAATCCACTTGTTTTGGTCCATTAAGCAAATGAGTTGGGTGCTGGGAGCTAGCATGTGAGAGAGGGCGGGAGGAGAGATACTTTTGTGTTTTGAGGTTTAAAGAGAGAAATAGCCTGTAACAAACAATTAAAGTCCTGAGATTGGGATATCTGAGACAGGAGAGGTAGAATCTGCTGAAATTTTGAGAATTGGTTCTTGAATCATTGAAATGTGTGGGTTTGTGAGAAGACTGTGTGTTGAGAACTGTAACTCCGAGGTCCTTGAAAAGACTGACTAAAGAAATGAAAAGTGCCTGTCATTTATCTGATCATCCCTTAGGCCTGAGCCATGGTCAGTGGCTTTGGTGCCCAACATGAAGGAACATGTGTGGGGTGGAGTGGGGGCAGGGCTTCATTTTACTGAACTTCGGCGTAAACTTCAGTGTTCTTGTCTGATCAATAGTAAGGAGCAAGACTTGAAAATGGGTTGATATTAGCTCTGTGAACTATGATAATTGGCAGCTAGAATCCATTTTTTTTTCCTATTTTTTAAATTGATTTTACTGAAAGTAAGGATAGAAAGATCACTCATGAGAGAGACTCATTCATTGATCAGCTGCCTCCTGCATGACCCCACTGGAGAGTGAGCTGAACCCAGGCATGTGCCCGGACTAGGAATTGAACTGCAGCCTCCTGGTTCATGGGATGAGGCTCAACTACTGTGCCACACTGGCTGGGCTATAATCCAATTTTGATTTGATTGAAGATAAATGTGAGGTGTCTGGCATTCTGGATGTTGTGGAGCAATTCATACTCATTACACAAAAATTCAGAGTGATCAATAGTTCAGCTGAAATCTGTTTAGAAAAATACATGACTCATTTACAATGTTGATGGGGTATTTAAAAACATGAGCTCTTTAGATTGTGGTAGTACTAATTTGTTTTATAGCCTGAAGAATAGTGAATTCAAGCTTTTGCTGCTGGAAAACAATTAACCCTGGATATTGTCCGTGTACCATACTGAATTCTTTAGAATTTTAGTTCACTTTGTATACCTCCAAAAATCAGTATTCTCAATGCAGATACATTGGTTTTCTTATTTTATGTTCATGGCTAGGAATTCCAAGTGCTATTTCTTAAGATATCTCTCTCCAGAGGGAATTAATAGACTAGAAAATCAATGACTTGCTTTTCCTCGTTTTGGAAATAAGGCTATTTTTTCCCCAGTTCAATTATACAAATCTATATTGAATACCTCCTATGTATTTTCAATCAAGAAGACAGTGGGATCTAATGTAAAGAGCATGGGATTGGAATTTATAGTATTTGATTTTATAACCTGAGCCTAAATATTTACCAGATGCAGGTATATAAAAAAGTCATTTACTTCATTTTTCCTACATTTATGTTATAATAGGAATGTCTATCTCACAGTGAACTGACAACAATATCATATTTGGGAAAGCTGTGTAACTGTCTAGGGGTCTGTTATCATGGACAAGACTTTCTGCTCAAATTTCAAAGTGTAATTTTGCTTCTTATTTTGTCAGTCTATAAAAGGAGGCAAAATTACCAACCCTAGTAGTCCCTCTAAATTATGTGATTTCAGCAAAAAGAAGAAACTTTCAAAATTCATGAAAAGGGTATTTTAATACAGTCTTTTTAAAAAAGGTGTTTAAACGTAACCCATTGCATATAGGATCTATAATGTTAATCTAGAGGAAGTAAATAATGGTCATAAATGGATATATTAATAAGTAAATAACTTGTTTAAAGTCATAAAAAGAGTAATTACCCGGCCACGTAATTCAGTTGGTTACAGCATCCTCCCATTATGCCAAGGTTGTATCAAGTTTGCAAGTTTTCTTACAGATCAGGGCACATATAAGAAGCAACCAAATGAATGCATAAATAAGTGGAACAACAAATCTCTGTCTCTCCCTTTTTCCTCTCTCCTTCTGCCCCTTCCTCTCTCTCTCTAAAATTAATACATTAATATAAAAAATAAAAAAAAATTAAATCACAAAAAGGAATCACAAAGACATAATCGAATTGCTCATATTGTGCTCTCAATAAGGTTAGGGATCTTAGCTTGTTTACTTAAAATAGTGGGCATTTGACAAATGTTAATGCATTAAATAAATTTTCAACTTGCTTTTCAGAACTAGTGGTTCTCAAACAGTACCTTCAGCATCACCTGAAGGGCCCATTAAAATGCATTTCTGGGTCCACCCCCAGAATTTCTGATTCAGTAGGTCAGAGTGACAATTTGCATTTCTTTTTAATTTTTAATTTTTAATTTTTTAAATTTCTTTATTGATTAAGGTATTACATATTTGTCCTCATCCCCCCATTCCCATCCCAAACCCCTCCCCACGCATGCCTCCATCCCCCTGTTGTTTGTGACCACTGGTTAGGCTTATATGCATGCATACAAGTCCTTTGGTTGATCTCTTCCCCTTACTCCCACCCTCCCCTACCTTCCAACAAGCTGCCAGCTGATGCTGATACCATTGCTCAGTGAACCACAATTTGAGAACCCATTCTTCTAAAACATCAACCAGTTGACTCGTCTAAAAGGCCATATGTAGGAATTGCCTGGAAAGCTTTTAAAATAGATTCCAGGCTTTACCCTCAGAGATTATGTTTCTGTAGGCCTTGCCACGACCAAGGCATCAATGTGTTTAGAAAATTCCCAGGACATATTATAACCCAAGTTTGGAAACTAACTCTCTGTACAGAGCTAAGGGCTTGTTGGGTTTGTATGATGTCACTCAAGCTTTTCTTAGGTTTGAAAATTCAGAATTAACTTAGCATAAAAAATAATAAAACATCTATCTGATGTAAAGGGAGAGAACAATAAATAGAACTATTTCCTATTTAGGGAAATTTTGGTTTATTTGATTTCAATTACATTTAAGACAAACTTACATTCATATTTAATATGAATTCCCTTCCAAAAGATGACATTTCATTGATTTTGGTTTTATGTCCTTAAAAGCATTCTGATGCCAATATGCTAAGATTTTACATACATACTGCGATATACATGGTGCTTCATAATAATTCATACAATTCTGTTCTTCTTTAAAAACCAGATAAACAAAATTAACACAGCAGGTATTTTGTTTATTCTAAATTTATCAAAGTTATCTGACAAACAGTCATCCAAGACATGAGAAATGAGTCAGGTGAACTCTCACAATAAGACCATTTTGATGATGGATTGTACTCAGTTACTTGCTAAAGAGTGCTACATGAAATCATCTATCACAGCCCTTTAAGCCTTTGCTGTTAATACTTCTCCATATCAAATGTCCCATCTACACATATGAGTGATTTTGTTTCATAACCAATAGTTCTGCAAACTCCACACATCAACCTTGAGAATCAAACTTTATCTTCTATCAGATATCTCTGGGCAATAAACATTCAAAACCAGAATTTAGCTGTAAACTCAGCAGATAATGAAAGAAAAATCTAAGCTGACTCTTCCAAACTATTTCAGTTATGTAATACGGAAATGAGTAAATATTTATTTTGGTTGATACAGCAAGCAGGTGTGGCTTGAAGATAGGCCAGATGAGCTAAATCAAGTAAAAAGTGGTGGTTTTACATAATTACCTTCTGACCACCATGAAAATTTATATTGCACACTTGAGATTAAAGGTTTTTCACCCTTGAAGACTAATCCTGGGAATTTTATTTCTCAAGTAAGGTGCATATACTTTCAGTTTTATTTTCCATTTCAACCTTTCAGGCAGAATGAAACTTAAAAATGATATTTATAATTTCTTTAGATTTTCTTTTATAATCAATCTTAGAAAAAATTTCCAGCACTATTCAAGATTTCATTTCTTGTAAGGTCAAGGATCCAAATTTTCCAAAAAATGTACATGAATATACTTACATCATGTGGAACAACTGAGAAATCTTATTCCAAAGCATTAGAAGACCATGCCTGGAAAATCATTTTTCAATAAATGTTTGCTTTACTTTTATATAACAATAATTGTGCTAAATTAGAAATTAAGCACCCTTCCAATGGGTTGAACAGATCAATACAAACACCATATATTTATGGGACAGAGGCACAGTAAATGCTGAGGTAACCCAAGGTAAAATCCTTACCTTTAGTAACACATGGGAAATTGACTGGGAGTCAGTGCAGGCATCATGGGGACATAATTATCAAGTTGATGTAGGAATGCTCAGTGTAGCCAAATGAGTGAGGGAATTATGCCTCCAGAGAAGCTCATGAGAGAAGACAGTGCATTTGGGTAATAGTAGGTTGGTCTTGATGGAGGAGTCTAGGGGTGGGATAATTTGGGCAGTGGGCAGAGAGAGACCACATTGCAAAGGGCCTCACCTGTCTTGTATATTAAATATAGGAGCATTTATATTTTATCTTTTAAAACCTGGGTAATTTCTTTCTTCACATGGTAGAAAGCGGCTTACCAGGCTTCTGCAGGCCATTCCAAGCATCACTGTCTCCTCTGCAGATGGAGACACAGGTATAAATGCTGCCAAGTCACGTGTGAGAAAGCAACCACCAGGTGGCAGAACAATACCAGATTCTGTGGCCGGGACCAAAAAGCTGATCCACTCGTTCCTTCCGTCTACCATTTATTCAAAGTCATGTTGGCTCCAGACTGATGCTAGTAGTCTAGGTTTGTCCAAAAACTTTGTTGGAGATTGCACAGCAACTTTTAAGGAGTTCTTGCCACTGCAGACAACCTGCGGCCACCAGCCCTGCTCTCTTTCATTCTTCCTGGGGGGACATCAGTTATTGGATGACTACAGCATGGAAATATATCTCAAATAATTTCTTTGATTAAAAATGTAATCCAAGTTCATCCATCAACAGACACACCATATTTCACATATAACGAGCTCATAACTAAACTTAGCAGGGTGTGCAAAAATAAAACAATGTGTCAATCTGATTTCTTTTCCGTCTGCCAACATAGAATAAATGCATCACCATATGGACCATCAATGCAGTAGAAAACATGGGGTCTAGTGGTATTTTGTTAGCAAACTCTTGGAAGTGATACATTTTTCTAAGTTACCAGCTGGGTTACATTGTGTGCTTTGGTGTTATTATCAGTAAATGTACTTAACTGTTTACAAAGTTCAAGAATTCTATAGTAATTTGATTTGCCAGTTCAGAACGGTGAAGTGTTGAGAACAGGTTGATAATATTTAACACTTTAATTTTTTTCTTCAATACGATGTAAATATCTGTCTACATGTAGGCAGCCTCTATGTTTAGGTAACCAACAATTAGTCATGGATAATCTGCTTATTTGGACTATCTTTTAATTAATGGTACATTGATTAACTGTACTCATTCATTAAATCCATTAAAATAGTTAATTTGGTTGATTTTTTTTTTCATGAGCATGTTCTTTTGGTGATATAGTCATGATCTGAGTCTGGTTTTATAATAAGTGATCAATGTGGCTGTAATTAATGTCCTAAAGAGGTAATTAATATCTTACTGCTTTGGGTAATATTCAAAATCATTTTACATCTAAACTATAGGACTTTTTAGAGGCATTTCTAGCACAAGAAAAGGAGGAAAGGAATGAGCTTGTTTTGTATGTGTGAATAGGCATATAGGTATGACACTTTCCAATATTCTTCTTTAAGTGCCCAATAAATGTTAATGTTTTAAATTTAGCTTTTTAAAACCATAAATTCTGTAATACCTATATTCTAATTAGACTTTTAATAGCTTCCCTTTATTGACTAGTTTTAAAAACCACAAGGAAACCTCTTAAGGCCTTGAAACAATACTACTTTCTGAATTCAGACTTTTTATATATTAGAATTTTAGTTTGTTTGAATAAAATTAAAGTCTATATAATTTTAATAATGTATTTCTAGATAACCATGAAATCTCTTCTTCAACCTGTTTATCATATATAAAGGAACTTAAATTAACTTTTGGTTATCTTAGGGAAGTTAGAAACATATTAGTACATATATCCAACTGGTTTTAAAATAAAGTGCAAACAAAGTTCCTGAAATGGCCTGGTTTCTGATTTTTCCACATTGCTTTAGGAAAAAAGAAAACATGATACATGTTTCTACAGCATAAAACATAATATTAAGTTGTTCCAATGATACAATTATGAATGGAAACCTTTGAATTTTAGCTTGAGAAGTTGGATAAATTATTCTCCACCCAGCATTCTCCATGAGAATATTCTAGTTTCTTATCTTTCTACCTTTAGACAAGGTCATGTGTAATGTTTTTGTTAGGGGAGATCTTCATCCAATTTTTAATGATTCCAGTGTAATGTAAATATCTGTGTTTTCCGATGGTCTTAAGCTCTACAGCAGCGGTTCAGTCACGACCCACAGGTTGAGAACCGCTAGCAGGGTCCCCTAAGACCATCAGAAAACACAGATCTTTACATTACGATTCATAACAGTAGCAAAATTATAGTTAGGAAGTAGCAACGAAAATAATTTTATGGTTGGGGGTCACCACAACATGAGGAACTGTATTAAAGGGTCGTGGCATTAGGAAGGTTGAGAACCACTGCACTAGAGGGTCTTGCAGAACCATCTGTACTTAGCTTTTCTGTGTATGTGTGTATAGTTTTGGAAAGAAATACTTTAAAACTTTTCATCATATAAAATATCTATCATACATAAATGTTGAGGATATAATGTCATAAACCCAACCACTCAGTTTTAAGAAATTATCAATGTGGGTCTCACCTATAAGATCCAGATAATTTTAAAGCAAATCTGAGACATTTTACCATTTCATCTGTAAATATTTTAGTGTGTATCTTTAAACAGTGTTTTTAAAATAGCTACAATATGATTAAAACATCTGAAAATTGGTAAGAATTACTTAATATTATAAAATATATAGCCATTATTCAAACTTTCCTGTAATCTTTTATTATAAGAATACTATGCCTATTTATACCATTTGTATATTTTTAACAGTCAGTGATTGTGGCTTACATCCATTATTTCTTTTGGGGTTGTAAAATAGAGATTTTAATTCTATTCTTTTTTATTAGTACAAATACCTCTACAACAATTTTTGCTTCATATTTCATCAATATGTGGTTGCTCCAAGAAATGGATATATGCTCATAGCTTCCCTTTATTAACTAGTTTTATTTATTTATTTTTAATTTTTTTCTTTATTGATTAAGGTATTACATATGTGTCCTTATTCCCTCATTGCCCTACCCCTCACTCATGCCCTCACTCCCCTGGTGTCTGTGTCCATTGGTTACACTTATATGCATGCATACAAGTCCTTTGGTTGATCTCTCCCCCTTACCCCGACCCTCCCCTACTTTCCCTCTGAGGTTTGATGGTCTGATGGATGCTTTTCTGTCTCTGGATCTGTTTTTGTTCATCAGTTTATGTTGTTCATTATATTTCACAAATGAGTGAGATCATGTGATATTTATCTTCCTCTAACTAGCTTATTTCGCTTAGCATAATGCTCTCCACCTCCATCCATGCTGTTGCAAATGGTAAGAATTCCTTCTTTTTTACCGCAGCATAGTATTCCATTATGTAGATGTACCACAGTTTTTTAATCCACTCATCTGTTGATGGGCACTTAGCTAATTTCCAAATCTTAGCTATGGTAAATTGTGCCACTATGAACATAGGGGTGCATATATCCTTTCTGATTGGTGTTTCTGGGTTCTTGGGATATATTCCTAGAAGTGGGATCACTGGGTCAAATGGGAGTTCCATTTTTAGTTTTTTGAGGAAATTCCATACTGTTCTCCACGGTGGCTGCACCAGTCTGCATTCCCACCAGCAGTGCACGAGGGTTCCTTTTTCTCCGCATCCTCGCCAGCACTTGTCGTTTGTAGATTTGTTGATGATAGCCATTCTGACAGGTGTGAGATGGTACCGCATTGTCGTTTTGATTTGCATCTCTCGGATGATTAGTGACTTTGCGCATGTTTTCATATGTCTCTTGGCCTTCCTTCTGTCTTCTTTTGAAAAGTATCTATTGACTAGGTTTAAAAATAGCATCTGCCAGTGGTGGCCAATCCTCCAATGGTAGTTATGAGTTCATGCATTTAAACGTACTTGCTGTGTTTCAATCCATTGTAGCTTTTATCTATAGAATCTTCAGTTATTCCTATTCTTGTGTAATGGGCACTCTTTATTTTGACTCATAGCTTAGACCATTTGATATGCCTCTAGTCATCTTTGCTAGCTTCTTGCTTTGTGTTATCACAAAGGTTTCCAGGGAAATGTCCTGCCCTACACCTCAAATCTATCTTGCCTCAGGAAGACCAATTGCTTTTACTGAGAGATAGTGTTGAGAGCTCATTAAAGGTGACAATCTGGTTACTAAGGGTCATCGTTACCACTGATTGGTCAGTGTTTCTAGGCTTTTCAGTGAACAGAGCTTGGAAATGGTAGTTTATTTTATAAATACTGAAGTTATACATTTATGCTAATACTTCCATTTCAGTTTAGGGGTTTATTTCATCAGTCACATGTTTCCCTCTCCAATGCATAAAATCCTGGATTTCAAAGGTGCCAACATAATTTCTTTATCCCACAACACACACTATGAAGTAGTGTTAGAATAAAAACCACTAACATTGCCATAAAAATATAGTTAGTGAAAACAGCTTAAGATTTTTAAAAAGACCCTTCTCTTTTTAAAAATTTTTCTTTATTTTGGCTTAGTGTATATACCACTTTGAATGTATGAAGTGACTGTGTTTTAAAGTAAGTTGGAATAGTTTTTCTCTTTGTTACTATGCCATCAACTTAATGCACAGTTAGGTTCATCCATGTCATTGCAAAGCTTTTGGAGAACACGTTTAAATGTATGCTTGTTTTACAATTATGTAAGACCAGGAAACTGAGGCCAATTCCAGTTGGCTGTGGAACTTGACTCAGGAAGCCCTCAGAGCACACAGGAAGCCCTCAGAGCCATGCTCTTTGTGCTTCCTAAGGGGCAGCGGCCCAGCAAACAGAACAAACCTTCCAGTCAGGCTTCCGAGCCTCTTTCTCAAGCACCTCTTCATTGCGGATGCTCCACATTCTTTCCTCTCCCCCCATTCTTTACTGCCCCCCCTTCTCCGAAGCAGGTGGAAGGCTTCCCACTCACTGCCTAGGCATGCTCTGCTATGGGTGTAGCGAGCTTGCTTTTGGGTGAAGGCAGGAGCAGTAGTCACTGCCTCTGAAGTGTGAAGGCCGCCTGAGGGAGGCCCATTAGCACTGGGAGCTTCTCTGAATCACGTCAGTCAGTCCAGTACCCTGCAGTGCAGCACCCCTTCACTGAGGTGGCTCCATCCCTCAACCCCCGCCTCAGGGGTGAGGGTCCTTGCCCCTCTGCCAGGAGTCCTTACATGCCCCTTGACCCCTGGCTGGGCCCACCCACATCTTGGGGGCACTGCAGAACCTCCGTCTCTCTGCAGATGAAGCAGATCCCTGCCCTAGGTCTCCGCAAAGCTATGAATCTGTGGCCAGAGGCCTGGTCTGGGTCTCAGCAACCACATGCCTGCAATGTTCCCAGGGACCCTGGGAGGGGCTGGGCGAGTGCTGCCACGCCCCACCCAGGGTGGCGATGGCCCCCGGATCCCCCGGAGCGCCTGGCTCGGCCGGACTCGCGCCCCCACAGGGTGGCGATCGCCTGGCTCGGACCCCTGGCATCACCTGGCTCGGACCGGACACGCCCCCCAGGGTGGCGATCGCCGCCCCAGACCCACGGCAGCGCCTGGCTCAGACCGGACACGCCCCGCAGGGTGGCGATCGCCTGGCTCGGACCCCTGGCATCGCCTGGCTCAGACCGGACACGCCCCCCAGGGTGGCGATCGCCGCCCCAGACCCACGGCAGTGCCTGGCTCAGACAGGAAACGCCCCCGAGGGTGGCGATCGCCTGGCTCGGACCCCTGGGCAGCGCCTGGCTCAGACCGGACACGACCCCCAGGGTGGCGATCGCCACCCGAGGACCCCTGGCATCGCCTGGCTCGGACCGGACACGCCCCCCAGGGTGGCGATCGCCGCCACCCCAGACCCACGGCAGCGCCAGGCTCGGACCGGACACGCCCCCCAGGGTGGCGATCGCCACCCGAGGACCCCTGGCATCGCCTGGCTCGGACCGGACACGCCCCCCAGGTTGGCGATCGCCTGGCTCAGACCCACGGCAGCTCCTGGCTCAGACCGGACACGCCCTCAGGGTGGCGATCGCCTGGCTCAGACCCCCGGCAGCGCCTGGCTCGGACCGGACACGCCCCCCAGGGTGGCGATCGCCTGGCTCAGACCCCCGGCAGCGCCTGGCTCGGACCGGACACGCCCCCCCGGGTGGCGATCGCCTGGCTCGGAACCCGGCAGTGCCTGGCTTGGACCGGACACGCCCCCCAGGGTGGCGATCACCGCCCCAGACCCAGGGCAGCTCCTGGCTCAGACCGGACACGCCCCCCAGGGTGGCGATCGCCTGGCTCGGACCCCCGGCAGCGCCTGGCTCGGACCGGACACGCCCCCCAGGGTGGCGCGCGCCGCCCGAGGACCCCTGGCATCGCCTGGCTCGGACCGGACACGCCCCCCCGGGTGGCGATCGCCTGGCTCGGACCCCTGGCATCGCCTGGCTCAGACCGGACACGCCCCCCAGGGTGGCGATCGCCTGGCTCGGACCCCTGGCATCGCCTGGCTCGGACCGGACACGCCCCCCAGGGTGGCGATCGCCGCCCCAGACCCCCGGCAGCGCCTGGCTCAGACCGGACACGCCCCCCAGGGTGGCGATTGCCTGGCTCAGACCCCTGGCATCGCCTGGCTCGGACCGGACACGCCCCCCAGGGTGGCGATCCCCGCCCCAGACCCACGGCAGCGCCTGGCTCGGACCGGACACTCCCCCCCCCCCGGGTGGCGATCGCCTGGCTCAGACCCACGGCAGCGCCTGGCTCAGACCGGACACGCCCCCTAGGGTGGCGATTGCCTGGCTCAGACCCCCGGCAGTGCCTGGCTCGGACCGGACACGCCCCCCAGGGTGGCGATTGCCTGGCTCAGACCCCCGGCAGCGCCTGGCTCAGACCGGACACGCCCCCCAGGGTGGCGATTGCCTGGCTCAGACCCCCGGCAGCGCCTGGCTCGGACCGGACACGCCCCCCGGGGTGGCGATCGCCTGGCTCAGACCCCTGGCAGCGCCTGGCTCGGACCAGACACGCACCCCAGGGTGGCGATCGCCGCCCCAGACCCCCGGCAGCGCCTGGCTCAGACCGGACATGCCCCCCAGGGTGGCGATCGCCTGGCTCGGATGGGACACGCCCCCCCCGGGTGGCCATCGCTGCCCCAGACTCCCGGAACTAAGAGGATTGGGCGCCGCCATCTTGTTCTTCTCAACGGCATTATTGAGTTCCATATAAAGGCTATAAAACAATATATTTAGGGATCTCTAGCTTTTGTTACTATCTACAAAACCCTATTTCTTACCACTATTTTAAGAATATGGTTTAACCTTCTATTATAGTTAAATGTATATACATTTTTATCCTACTTTCTTAGATACCCAATTTTCTCCATCTTTTAAAAAATATATTTTTATTGATTTCAGAGAGGAAGGGAGAGGGAGAGAGAGATAGAAACATCAATAATGAGAGAGAATCATTGATTAGCTGCCCTGACCTGGAATCAAACTGTGACCTCCAGATTCATGGATCGACACTCAACCACTGAGCCACACCAGCCTGGCTCCATCTTTTTTTTTTTTTTTTCACATAAAAATAATTGTACAGTGACAGATGGTTATTAGACTTATCATGGTGTTTGTAGCTTAAGATACATAAATGTTGAACCACTGTGTTGTATACCTGAAATTAATATTGTATGCCAGCTATACTTCAATGAAAAAAAAAATTAAAGAACAGATATTGGAGATTATTCAATCATTAAACAGATATTCCTCTTTTTTTTTTTTTTTTTGGCAGCTGCATAGTAGGTCACTCTGAGGGCAAACTATAGCTCATTCAACCAGTCCCCTCTTGCTGGGCACTTGCTGTATGAAAATCCTTGTATATATGCCTCTTTAAAATTGTCAGTGTACTTGTGGGGTTGATTACTGGAAGTTAGAACTGTTGGGTCAAGGGTAAATGTTTACATAATTTTCCCAGATGTTGCCTCATATATATAGTCCTACTTTTCATCCCTACTAGCAATATCTAAGATTAACTATTTTAACCAACCTTGTTGGCAAAGTGTAATGTCAAAAGTTCTGATATTTTCTAATCTGAGCTGAGAAATGGAAATTCAATTTAGGTTTAATTTGCATTCAGTTTGAATGAAGAAGTTGAACATCTTTTCATATGGTTAAGGGCATTTATATTTCTTTATCTGTGAACTATCCATTCTTATGCCTTGCCAATTTTTTTTCATTTTTTAGAAAATCATACATTCTGGTGACATTTGTACTTTGTCTGTAAATTGGACATTATTATTATTATGTCATGGTGCTTATATCATATATCACTATGTTGGTGTTTGCCATGAAACATTTTTATTTTATCTATTTGTCACAATTTAGCAATCATTTTTTCCCCTTTGCTACTGGATTTGACTTAGAGAAGTTTTCCCAACAGTAAAGTTACAGGGAATTGTACTCATATTTTTGCCTAATGTTTATATGGTTTCATTTTTACTATTTAAATTTCTGATCTTTCTGGAATTTATTCTACTGAGTGGTATAAGCAATGAATCCTCTTCATTTTTTTATGCCTAAAATAGTATAAACTTCACTTGGTTGTATGCTAAATTTACAGAAAAAATTATATAAATTTTTGAGCATTTTCCAGCTTTACTGAGATATAATGGACAAAATTATAAGATATTTAAAATGTATAACATAATGATTTGATATACATGTATACGTTGTGTGTGAAAATACTTCTCCCCATCAAGTTAATTTACAAATCCATCAGTTCACTTATTTACCTTGTGTGTGTATGTGATATTTATGTGCTAATATCATGTAGTTTTAAATATGGTAGATTTATAATGTTTGTTAATTTCATTGGGGGAGAAAGTGTCAGGTTTTCCTGGACATTCTTGCCTGATTGGTTTCTAGATGAACTTGATAATAAACCTACCTAACTTCTGAATAGTTATATTTAACTAGAGGCCTGGTGCATGAAATTTGTGCATGGGGGGTGTGTCCCTCAGCCCAGCCTGCACCCTCTCCAATCTGGGACCCCTCGAGGGAGGTCTGACTGCCCGTTTAGGCCCGATCCAGGTAGGATCGGGCCTAAATAGGCAGTCGGACATCCCCCTCACAATCCAGGACTGCTGGCTCCCAACTGCTCGCCTGCCTGCCTTCATGATTGCCCCTAACCGCTTCTGCCTGCCAGCATGATCACCCCCTAACCACTCCCCTGCCAGCCTGATTGATGCCTAACTGCTCCCCTGCCAGCCTGTTTTCCCCGAACTGCCCTCCCCTGCAGGGCTGGTCAGCCCTAACTGCCCTCCACTGAAGGCCTGGTCCCCCCCAACTGCCCTTCCTTGCAGGCCTGGTTGCCCCCAACTTTCCTCCTCTGCCAGCCTGGTCACCCCAACTGCCCTCCCTTGCAGTCCTGGTCCCTCCCAACTGCCCTCCCCTGCTGGCCTGATTGCCCACAACTGCCCTCCCTTGCAGACCTGGTCCTTCCCAACTGCCCTCCCCTGCTGGCCATCTTGTGGTGGCCATCTTGTGTCCACATGGGGTCAGTCATCTTTGACCACATTGGGGCAGCCATCTTGTGTGTTGGAGTGATGGTCAATTTGCATATTATTCTTTTATTAGATAGGAGGATTAGATAGGATAGAGGCCTGGTGCATGGGTGGGGGCTGGCTGGTTTGCCCTGAAGGGTGTCCTGGATCTGGGTGGGGGTTCCTTTGGGGCATGGTTTGCAGGCTGGCCATGCCTCCTGGTGACCCAAGCAGAGGCCCTGGTATCTGGGATTTATTTATCTTCTATAATTGAAACTTTGTAGCTTTAAGCAGAGGCCAAGGCAGGCCAGGGCAGGTGGAAAGCTTGGCTTCCTCCATTGCCAGGGAAACCCAAGCCTCCTGCTTGCTCTGTGGCCGCATCCATCTTGGTTGGGTTAATTTGCATTCTCGCTCCTGTTTGGCTGGTGGGCGTGGCTTGTGGGTGTAGCAGAGGCACGGTCAATTTGCATATTACTTTTATTAGATAGGATGAGATTGTAAATTAACTCAGGCAGAACAGGTATCTTAACAATGTTGTGTCTCCTATCCAAGATCATGGTATATTTTAATAATAATTTCTCATTTTTGTTTTATTTCAGGAAGATACATTTCTTAGTTCCTAGTACTTTTAACCCGTTAAGTATAGTTCACCTCAAATCCTAGGTACACTTACCACAAAATAAAATCCTTTAATGTAAATGTCTGTAGTTCAAGCTTTTAAACTCCGGTGGTTTCTTTTAGCTTTTCTGCATTTGTATGGTTGAAGAAATAAATTTGTCTTCTCTGGGCTTTTTCATATATTAGAGAGTCTTTTACAGTATGGAGAGTCAAGAGACCTGGATTTCAGAAATGAGTCATTAATTAAAAGTAGAGGGAGAACTTTGAGAAGGAAGCCACTTAATCTTCTTCGCCTCCATTCTCTTATCTATAAAAAGAGGTTTTGTGGAGGAGTTGCATGTATCATTTATGAATAAATTCAGAGGCATATAAAATTCAACTTAATCAAATTAGCTGTTTTGTTTCTGACATAACAAAAAGTCCAGATTTAGAAAATACAAGTTTGGCTAAATAGCCCAAGGATGTCATTAGGACTCAGGCTCCACTTACCTCACTGCTTCACCAACCTTAGAGTTGTTGTTATGCTTATAGTCTGTGGTTTCAGGATGGCTTCTCTGATTCCAGCATTGGGTCTGTGTTTAAGGGAAGGAGACGGGGAGGAGCACAGCATATAAATCATACCTGAACTGTATCAACCTCTTATTAAGATTTCCCATAAGCCATTTCTCCTTATGTCTCATTGATCTCAACTGTGCCATATGGCCACTCCTCGTTGCAAGGGAGGTGGGAGAATGAAGTAATACTATTGTATTTGTTTATTTGTTGGGTTTTTAGCGGAGAGAAATGCCATAGCAAGTGAAATTATGATTCTGTTAATCGAGAAGAAGTGGAAAGATGGATCTAACGGTTTGCCACAGTGCTATAAAGCATCTAAAGGCCCTTCTGTGGATACCAAAATAAAACTAAAGTATTTACCTCCCCCCCGGATTTCTTTTCTCATTTATAAAAAGGTCTTTCCTATGAAGAACCCATTTTTAAAATGTATTGAACTTCTGAACGGTTAGAAGAGCATTCAGATGATAAGCATTTTTAAGTGTCCGAAGTGTGAGGAGAGAGGAGTGGGGGACAGGAGAAACGCTATGCACACAAATGAAGGGAAAATAGAGAAAGCAAGAAATGTTCAAATGTTAAACAACTGGCTACATTTTCCATTTTTTTATTTACAAGTATTGCTGACTTTGCTATTTTAGAAAAATAACTAAGATTATGTAAATTATTTAAAGGCACATGAAAATGATTTTTGAATTATTCCAATGGACTACAAGTTACCACTTAACTTTTTGATAACAATGTTAGTGAGGTATAGTTTATAGGCAGCAAACCTGCGGTTCACTGGATTTTGAGAAATGTAAAACAATTCCATCACCCCCTAAAGTTCCCTCATTTCCCTTTGTAGTCTGCCTCTATCAACTCAGGAAACGACCCATCTACTTTTGGTCACTATAGATTAGTTTGCGTTTTCTAGGACTTTACACACAAGGGGTAATACAGTATATATTCTTGTGTGTCTGGCTTCTTTAATGATTGTGAGATGTATCCATGTTGTTCTTGTTCAATCATTTTATATTGCTTAGTATTATTCCACTGTACAAAAATACCAAAATTGGTTTTATCCAGTCTACAGTTGTTTTTTCCACGTATTGGAAAAAAACTGTACTGTATCAACCTGACCCTCCACCAGCAGAAAGATTATCTCCAGTTTTGAGCTATTAAGATAAAGTCGATAGGAACATTCACATACAGATCTTTGTGTGGATATATGTTTTCATTCTTGGGGAAAATATCGATGAATGCAGTTGGTATGCCATACGATAGTTGTACATGTCAATTTGTGATGCTGCAAAATTCTCTTCTAAAGCGGCAGGACACATTTACATCCCCATCTGCAATTAATGAGAGTTCTAGTTGTTCCACATTCTTACCCGTGCAGCGTATTGTCAATCTTTTTTACATTTCAGCTGTCTAATGTGTAGTGGAATGTATCCGGTAATAAAAGCACCAAACTCACAGCTCTCTCCTATCATTCCAGAATAAATTCCTCTGGCCTCGGCCTGATTTCCCACCATGCTTCATGAGCTCCTCCACATGCGCGAGTAATTTAGCTGTCAGTCAGGGATTTGTGCAGAATTTATACTTCGATTTGGGGTCTCATTCCTTCAGTTCTCTTGCTGCCAGGATTTCTTCTTTAAATATGCCGGCCCTCAGCTGTATTCTCTGGCACCTGGAGTTGCCAAGGATCGGGTTTTCCACACTTCCTTTTCCTAACCCTGTAGGGAAAGGGTTAGGAAAAGGAAGTGGCTGACGACACCCCTTCCTTTGTTCTTGTGGATGGCTTGACCCTTTATACTGACATACCTCATTTTATTGTGCTTCACAGGGGTTGCATTTTTTACAAAAGGAAGGCAAGACCCTCCACCAGCAGAAAGATTATGATTTGCTCTATTGCAATGCTAGCCTTATGGTGGTGGTCTGGAGCAGAACCCGCAGTACCTTTGAGGTGCACCTGTATGTTCACCCACTCTTCTCTGAGCCTATGTTCATTTTTCTCCATTGCACGTGCAGTTTGTTCTCTAGTTTCTGTCAATTAAAATTTCTAATGATTTTAAATAGACATTAGGTGGCACACAGTCCCAGAAGAAGTTCTATAATTAGGTTCAAAACCAGTGTTCAGAAATCTGGTAACTGATAATAAATGTTACTGAAATAAAAAGTCACTACTTAAAAAAATCTAGCCCAAGTTCTGGGAGCCATACAGTCTAGAATAGAGTTACAGAGAGAAGGGTTTCTTTACTTTCTTGGGTCAGGGATAGTCCAAAGAAAACGTTGAACTTGATGGAAAATTTAACAGTGGTACTTCTCTCTTTCCCTTTCTGCTTCTTTCTCCGACTTCCCTGGGTACCTACCCACTGGCTCCTATTTTGTCACTCAGTGTCTTCCTATTGAGGTCTGACTACCTGCTTGAATTTTTCTTACTTCCTAGTTACTTAACCTCATCCAGCTTTGGTTAGAACCCAATTCTCCAAAGCAGTTTGTCTCTGCTAAATATTCAGGAGGCAAGTTTCTTCACATTCCCAGAGGCATTTTCATTTTTAGAAGTAGATGTTTAATATCTCAGATTTCTAATTGAGAACATTCAGATGATATAACAATATATTAAATCATTCCGTTCACATGGGAAAATGTGCTGGGGCTGAGGGCAATTTGTAGGCAGTTCCTGAAAGAGGACTTTTACTAACCATCAGCTCTCCTGGGATGTTCCTCATTTTCACCTGTTTTTACCCTGTTTATGTTCAGATCCAGAGGTTTGTTAAAGGCTACATGTGTTGGCATGGTTTGTCTGACTGATTTCTAGTAGCAACGCAGGGCAGTAACTCTGAGGATTTGTGGGTGGTGGATGGCAGGCAGGAGCAGTAGCTGTGAAAACAAATTTTTTTTGGCAATAGATGAACTTGTCTCTGGAACTTTCCTATATTCTATCCTGCTGCTTTTCTCTGCTTTCCATACATGTCTATCCAGGCTCTCAGTCAATAAATTTGTCCTCAATGGGAATAAAAGTGTTACCAACCATACTTCTATTTGACCATATCTCAACATTCCCGGAGAAAGGGGTTTTTCCAAAGTTGAGTTGGCCCTCTAAAATTTTACTCTTACTAGTGCATTGTGCAGCTAAGCCAATATCAACCAGAACTGTATGCTCAACCACATCCCCCCACTGTCTATAATGATTCCTAGCTTTGGCCTTCATCACCTTTGCTTTTAGGAACTCTTCTAGATTATTGTATTTTATCCTTGTAACCCCTGTTTTGGATCCATTTTAGCATTTTTTAAAAGAGTGATTTTCTTCTCTGAGGTCTCATGGAATTTTATTCTCTCTGGTTCTGAGAAGTCATTGTGATTCTCATGCCCAATGTGGAGGCCCTCAGGGTGATGGCCTCCTCTTTCCCCTGGACTCTGACTTAATGCAGTGGGCAAACACTGTCCCCTTTGAGCACTCCCTACTTTGTAGTATGAAGATTGAATGCAACGCCACACACGTGTCTCTCCTATGCACCGCACATGAATCCTGTTTTCTTACATCCTGAAGAAGATGACAGTGAACCCCTCCTTGCTCCATCTGATGCCACACAGTCACATCACAGGTGCCTGAAGTACTAAGTGAATTACAAAGCAGTTTTGCATATAATAACAGAATGTGTCAGGCACTCTTTCATGTACTTAACTAGGGGCCCAGTGCACGAATTTGTGCACCTTGAAAGGAACTGTGGACTGTGAGGCTGCTGTGGGCACAGGGGCAGGTCTTGGCCCATCCTTCATGCCCCTGCCTGACCCCTTTCACCACGGCCCCCAGTCCCATCTCTTCCAGCAGCCCTGCTTCCGCCACTGCCCTGACGATGCTGGCTCCACTCTCACCTCCTGACAGTGCGGAGTGATTGGGATTGGTGTCGGGCACCGGCAGTGGGTGCGAGTGGGGCCGTCGCCGGCAGTGGGTGTGAGAGTCGGCTGCCGGCCCCGATCCTCCCTCAGGAGCAGGGGGAGGTGGAGAAGCCCTCGGGTGATTGGGGCTGGCAACTGCTGCTTGCACCCACGGATGGCACTGGCAGCGGGTACGAGCAGAGCCCGCACTGGAAGCAGGTGTGAGCGCCAGGTGGGACTACGGTATGCTCAAGCAAAGAATTTTCAGTAACCATCAGAGGCTCGCCCTGATGACAGTGACCGGCATCCCGCTTTGGTCTGGAGCCCCACTGCGGCTGACACCTGCCATGTTCCACGCGCATCCCCTGGTGGTCAGCGCAGGTCATAGTGACCGGTTGTTCGGCCGTTCGGTCTATTTGCATATTAGGGTTTTATATACTAGTGTATAGATATGCATTATTCATTTAATCATATAGGTAATGAGGTGGGTACTGTAATTTTTCACTTGTTAAATAGAAATATAAGCAAGAGAAACTAAGTGAGTTAATATAGTCCACGAAACTACAAGTTAACAGAGTGAGATTCAAGTTGAGGAAGTTTAGCTCTGGAACTTGACCCTTCACTCTTACCAGATATGGTGTATGTGAAGCTAATTGCTCTAGACCAGAGATTTTCAACCCTTTTCATCTCATGGCACACATACACTAATTACTAACATTCTGTGGCATACCAAAAAATTATTTTACATTTTTTTTGCCAATCTGACAAAAAAAATAGGTATAATTTTGATTCGTTCACACTAGACGACTATGGTTGTATTGGCTGTTGTCATTCTTTTATTTGACAATCTGAGGGAAAAAGATGTCGGTGCCCCTGACTAAATAGTCAGGTATTGCATGTTTTAAAAAGCCTTGTGGAGCACTGGTTGAAAATCGCTGCTCTAGATAATTGCCCAGTGAGATGCCAGTATAAACACCATTTGTAGTTCAGGAAGTAGCCACAGCATGAGGTTAATTTATTACTTCCTGTTGCCTGACTAAAGCAGTTCCAACAACTCTCAATTGTGATGCGCTAACACCTATGGAAAAGTCTATTACTGCCAAGAATTCATGTTGCTTCTGTCTTTTTGGATATCTTATGGGAGACAAGAGAGACCATAACACAATCTAATGAAGGTTATCTCATTTTAATCCTTGGAAGCAACAGCATTTGAAGTATACAGAAAAGAAAATTAGAAAAATGACAAATGCATTTATTACGAACTGAACCAAATTCCCCCAGCAAACAATGTTCTCCCAAATGTTATAGCAACTGCTTGAAAGCCTGCCAGTACCAATCACTGAAGAACAAAACAAACTGTGTAGCACAATGCTTAATTGTCTCCTTGGACTAAATATATTTGACTATCGAGAGCCGTGACCTACTGAAGGAAGCAAGTGGAGCATTCAGCCCCAGCGTCTCTCAACCAGAAAAGTGATGCTTAGCCCAGAGATTTTGACTTAGGAAATCCTTCATTAGTTAAGGAATTTTCCCCTCCTGTGTAAATATGTGCACTCCTTGGAGCAAAGCATATTAAGTCTCGCTCATTACTCAGGCTCTGGTGGAACTAGTTAATTCAATCCCATTGCTGGCCAACTGAGAGTAAGTCGATAAGGACCAGAGAGAGAGGCAGTGCAGTGTGTTGGAAAGACACAGGTTTCAAGGTCAGATAAAATGATCTACATCTAGATCCATCACTTATAAGCTGGGTAACAATGAACAGATTATGAAACCTCAGTTCTCTGTGAAATGGGTTTGATGATACTTTCAGGACTTTATTGTCATGATTACGTGAGATAAAGCCTTACATCAGGGAATTTCCTCTTGATTAGGCTCTTCCCTTTAAACTCCTCTAATTGATGTCCTTTGGTCAAAAGAGTCTCTGTCAGTTACAAACACCAGAGAAATTGCTCTACATCAAGTGATGCACCTTCAGTCAAACTATTAAAAAGCCCAGAATCCCCAGAGGGATCCAGTTTTCCAATGGCTCTGTGATAATAACAGAACAACAGAAAGCAAATGTGAAATATCTCCAGTGGCCTGTGTTCTACAATCTACTGACGTGGGATTTTTTTCTTGCTCTGAAACTACTTGGATATTTCCTACTTGAAATAAAATTGTGTTTTTGTTTAAGTTTAAAAAAAAAACAAAGAAACAAAAAACACACCCAGGTTATAATATCTACTAAGATGTTAGTTCTGTTTTATCCTAATGTTTCTCTGGAAGATGTATGGGAGGGGGCACAATTAGGTCACTTCTGCCTCCAGAGGTCTGGGTTGACAAGAAAGGAGTAAGAGAAAGGACAAATAAAACAAGAGCGATTTGGAAGGAGGTCATAGGTACTAAACCAAAGAATTCAGCTATTTTGAACTGTTCATGATTAGACCATATTTATTCTCTTACTATCTATCTACTTTTTTCCTTTGTAAAATACTTTCTATTTAAAAATATTACATTATGTAAATATCTGTGTTTTCTGATGGTCTTAGGCGACCCTGCTAATGGTTTTCAATCTGTGGGTCACAACCCACAGGTTGAGAACCGCTGCTGTAGAGCCTAAGACCATCGGAAAACACGGATATTTACATTATGATTCATTAACAGCAGCAAAATTACAGTTATGAAGTAGCAACGAAAATAATTTTATGGTTGGGGGTCACCACAACATGAGGAACTGTATTAAAGGGTCGTGGCATTAGAAAGGCTGAGAACGACTGCTTTAGAGAAAGGACACTGTGACTGTAGGAAATGACTTTGAAGTCTCACTAGCCACTCTGTCTTATACCCAACCCTTCCCGTTTTTCCTGCATAGTTCTCCCTCTTTAATCAACAAGGTTAAACAGTCAAATTAAGGTCACAATTCCCCCCAGGGGCATTTATTACTATTAACTTCAAGCCAATCGGAATAGAAATGCTAATATCAATCCACAGATGAGGAGCGTTGAGATGATGGGGAGGGCCTTCTGTGAAATGGCCCTCACAATGGCAGGAACCACTTCTCCCTGGCGTGCGCTTGGTGACTGGTTCTAGGGCAGCTGACCCATTGCTGCCTCCTTTTCTACTTCGATTGCCTTCCCTTCCCTCTCTGACTCTTCCATTCCTTCTTTCCCCAGGAAGGTGAGCCGTGGCGGAGAGACGAGGTCATCCCAGCGGCTTTCCTGAAGGTACAACTTCTGATTATATTTGGGAATTTAAATGTTCAATTGACATAAGTGACATCCTCAATGCTATCTTGTTCATATTGCCTTTAATATACTCATGCCTTCAGTTGTCTATTTTGAAAAAACATTTCTGAGGCTAAGTCTCATTTAAACTGAAAAAAAAGCCACTAAGGTAAGTCCTCCACAGAAACCAGCAAGCAGCACCGATTCGGAGGCCTTCACGGCACCAGCTGCTGAAGAGATCGAGGTAAGGTTGCATCAGTTGCTGATGCTTCCCATCCCTAACCTGCTGTTCTAGATCAGAGCTGCTGCGGAGATATTTGCCACAGTGAGTTTGCTCTAAAATGTAATGTTAAGATAATACTACGTATTGGAGACCATAACCTCCTGAACGGTGCCAGTGTGAGGAATAACCCCACATCCACACATACATGTAAAAGGAGAGGTTGTGGGCCTTGTTCCCCAGAGAGACGGGGGACATCAAAGGTATTAAAGATTAAACATAGAAGGAATGTTTTACCAGCATTTGTCAAGTGATAAACCTGTGCACTTTTTCTCTTTCTTTTGATTATTGTAATAGCTTAAATGTGTTTTTTTTTTTTTTTTTTCGGGGAGGGGGGAGGGTATAAAATAAGGTTTTCAATGCAGCTGAAAGCATACATTTACAAAACTCTGACTGAAATGTGGTAACTTGTTCATTCAAGAACATCAGGAGCATCTTCTGGGAGGCAAACCTTATTTTAGGTGCTGGGGGCTCAGGGGTGAATAAAGCAGATGTCGTCTCTGTCCCCAGTAGCTTACATTATTAGGGGGAGAGAAGCAGGGAATAACCAAGTTAGGAAGGACATCGACAGTATCATTTCAGATAGGAGGGAAAAACCCGAGAAAAGAAAGCAACGTAAAGGATGAAGTATTCTCTGCATGGAAAGTGGCTACGGTTTCAAATTGGGTGGTTAGAATAGGCTTCTCTGATAAGGTAGACATTTAGAAGCCACATAAATAGAAAGCATCATAAAGAATTGTATTTCACTACGCAAAACACAGTGCGAGATTGTGATAAAGTATATACAGTATTTAAGTAATTGTTTTGACTTGATTTTGGTACATGAAGATCATAAAACATTTTTGCTCGTTTTAAATGAATTATTTAGGCGTTTGCCTCCAATCTAAATTCGTAAGTAACTGTGCTGTGCGGTGCTTTTTGGCCTTCCTCCATGCAGCCCTCAGATTTTCCTCAGTCTCAAGGAGAAATGGATGGGGAGTATTGCTTTGGGTGCCAGATGATTAGCCCTGCCAGATGATTAGCCCTACCTTTTATGGTCGTGTATTGTGCATAAAAATATAAAAGCAAGCTGGAGGTTTAGAACTTCGTTTTTATATAACATTGTCAAGTAGATTCTGTATCTGGAATGATTTTCTAATACTGCTTTTCTTTTTATACCTAGCGATAGCTTTTCTTTCACCGTTTTGTACTCTTCATTATTTTTGTTGAGTCAATGTCCAAAAAGACTCTCTGACTTTTAACAGGCTCTCCTTAATTGACCTAATTATTCAAATGCTCATCTTAAAGTAGCTATCTGGTCTCTAACCATGTTAGTGATCGCAAGAACTAGATTATTATAATTTTCACAAAAGATAAAAATTATCGTGTATTGGCATGGCTGAAGATATTTACAAAGAAAATTTAGCACGGCCTGGCCGGTGTGGCTCAGTGCTTGAGCATTGACCTATGAACCAGGAGGTCATGGTTTGATTCCAGGTTAGGGCACATGCCTGGGTTGCAGGCTCGATCCCCCATGTGGGGTGTGCAGGAGGCAGCCGGTCAATGATTCTCTCTCATCACTGATGCTCCTATCTCTTTCTCCCTCTTCCTTCCTCTCTGAAATTAATAAAAATATATTTAAAAAATATAGCACAGTATCGTGACTGTTAATGATAAGAGGCTATGAATTAGAACTTTCTCATTCAAGTTAAATTCCTCTAAGACTTTGTAGTATCAATTGTAACAGTGCATTTTCTTGATGTGGACACTTACCATCTAGATAGAGGGTACTGATGCATTTCACACTGGCCGACAAAGAGTGGCGTGTGAGTGCTTCCCCTCTCTGTCACATAGTCATTGGGCCCTGCAAGCCCAAAGTTGTTTGTTCTGTTTCTGGGCCTCAGTAATAAAGATGAATTAAAGTGATACAGCATGATAAAGGAAAAATCAGACTCGTAAAGGGCTACTAAAAATCGAAGTTAAAATATCAGAAGCAGTGCCCTTTTTGCCAGGTTTTAAGTATCTTAATTAGAGCACAAAAGAGGTGTCCTCCCTTAATGACAGGAACATATATGCTTTTCTAATAGATATCAGTGATTTAAAATGGAAAAGAAAATGCTGTAACAATGTGTAGGCACCTGATTGTAGGAATCCTTTGTACACTCACATAGCATGTGAATTTTTAATGTTATAAAGACATACTAGTATACATGTAATTTTCAATGCAATGTAGTGGTGCGAGAGCAACAGACTATGTGGTTATCCACATCCATTTTTATCACACTCAAAGAAAGTCAAGTCAAAGTTGTGTAGAAAAATTCAATAAAGTAAAGTATTTCAAAGGCATTATAACCTAGTTCTAAGTTTTTGTAAGAAAGCATGTTTCAATCTAACCGTCTAAGGTGAGAGGCACTCTTGACAAAAGAAACCTATAAAATCTCTAGAAATGTGGTTTTAGGAAAAATAGTTTTAATTAGAAATAATGCTGAGCTCTTAGAAAATATATCCCCCAAAGCAATGTATTATAGCTCACATTTGATTTTATATTTCTGTGTTTGTATACAGATTCATAATTTTATAGAGAGAATAACTTTTCTTTAAGGTGACCATTTGCTTTATAAGCAAAATCTAATATTCAAAACATTCATATAATTTGGGGATGGGACCTAAGATTGCGATGTTAGCTTAGCAAAGGGAAAATTAATTTCAAAGGAATTAAGTTACCACAGTAAGGAAAAATCATTCTATACTCCCAAATAAAACTGTTTTTCAACAGACAGATTAAAAATTAAAAACCATCTTTTCTTCCCTCTCTGTCTCTGTCTCTTTCAGGAATTTACTATGGTTCTTTGTTTATATATTTATTTGTGTGGTTTATACATCGCCCAACTTTTCACATCATCTAATCATTTGGTACTGCATTTGCTCTTTTTAAAGACAGAAAAAAATCATTTTATTTTGTCAAATGATTTTGTCATTGATGCTTAGTAAAATCACATTAAAAGTACTGTTTTGAAACATAGATTGGAACATGATAAATGCAACTCTGTACTTCATCCCATTGAGAACATTTTGGTAGTTTTTAGTCTTGATTTCTTAGGAAATAAATGGATGTGATTTACAAAAGGTCAACTGTGACCTTTCATCTACTATCACACCAATATTTTCAAATCTGTATGGTATTTCTACTTTAAACTCAACCCCCTTAAAACTCAACATGACTAAAGCATGTACTTCTCTCCTATATGTTCTTCCTCGCCCTGGCAAAACAGTATTCGTCTCTCAACGACTCTATTTGGATTTACCATTTTACTATCTCAGACTCTGACTCCTTTAAAAAGAATTGCCTTTGACTTCTAAGACCCCTCTCCAGACCATACTCTGATATCCTATTCTGAGAAGAGTCTCTAGTTCCTAGTATGTCTCCTCTAGCTCTTTCACGAGGCTTCTGGATCCTGACTGATCCATACTAGTTAAGAGAGATTCTTAGTTTAATGTTTACAAGTCTCACCTTGCAATGACTTAACCTGCTGCAAACTACCACCTCATGTAAACCCAACAGAAAGTTTTTCATTCTTATCCAACTAGATTTTTTTACACTTAACACTTTAGATTAGTCCCTACTTTAAAAAATTCTGTATTCCATTTGTTTTCATGACCCATTAGGCTTCGGTTCTATTTGTGTCCTGCTGACCACCCTTTTTCTTGTACAGTATACATGAATGGGTAGAGTCCAGGAGGGCTCGTCTGTGTCTGCCACTGCTTTTGCTGATCACCAGAGTTGTGACTGGCTCACAGGCATAAGGAGTGTTAGCTAGCCAGTTTTTGGGAGCAAAGCAACACTGATAAACAAAATCATGCAAAGTAATAGGTTTTAGAGCATACAGTGCTTTTAGGAAACATTTAGTAGATTGAAAGATGAAAGTGGGGTGTCTCTATGGGTAAAACTAAAGAGGTGGGTAGAGTCAGATTATGAGGAATTTCAAATGCTGTGCTAAGGGTTTGGACTTTGTACAGAATATTTGGGGTTTCAATGGTAGATTCTAAACAGTGAAGTGATATAAAGGTGCATTTGAATTTTAGGAAGACCACGCTGGTGAAAATTTGGAGAATAATTTGAAATCGTGTAAGATTGGAGGTGGAGACAAATTGGGTGGTTAGTCTAAAATCCTAGGAGATTGATGATGAAGATTTAAACCAGGACTTTCTCAGTGAGATAAAGAGAATGGAATAGATTCAGTAGCTACTTGGGTTTCAGAATTAACAAAACTTGAAAATTAATTGGAAATGGAGTGGGGTTGAGAAAGACAGCAGATGAGTACTATTCTCACAGGTAAGTGATATTGAAATAAGGAAAGGTAGATAACATTTTTGAAAGGAAGATGCTGAATTTAGTTTTGGTCATGATTATCAATTGCATGAAGAGCACTCAGATAAAATTGTTCAGGAAGCATGTAGAAAATGTATATAGTGATTAGGTGATTTTTCCTGGGAGATTCTTTTGAGGAAAATAATAATAATAATAATAATAATAATAATAATAATAATATATAATAAAAAATACACACACACACACACACACACACACACACACATATGGCAGCTGAAGCTATGATTATAGACCAGGGATAGAGAAAATAGATCACTCTATCAGTCAGGGTAGATATGGTTATGCTACAGTAACAGCCTGCTCAAACCACAATGATTTACAATCACAAAGGTTTACTTCTCTCTTTTGCTACATGTCCCATGTGGGTGGGCTTTGGCTCTGTTCTTATTTCTGGGACACAGCCTTCCTGAACAACTTCTATACAGAACAGCACTTATGTCTGATGGACACTTACAGCTTCTGCCTATAATACATAAAATTATTCACATTTCCATGTCAAGCAAGTCACAAATCCTGACTTCTAAGGGATGGGGAAGTATAATCCTCTCCCCAGGGGAGGAGAGAGCAGACATTTGGTAAACAAATGAAATCTACCAGATTGCCAAGTCAGGATCTAAGAGATCATAAATATTTAAGTTTCTCTTAGAAAAAGGAGCACCCTTCAAGAAAGCTGAAAAGGAGTGTCCAAAAATAGAAGTGGAAAACACAAGAGAAGTATCTTTCCAGAAAAAAAGAAACATATTTTGAGTCTAAGTAATCATTTATAATTGGAGGAGTATGCAGGTAAGTTTCTTGCAGAAGAACCTCCCTGCCAGATGCTTCGCCACAGGCAAATGCAAAGAAAAGTGCAAGGAGAATGCGTTAAGACAGGGTTTGGATATATTCTCATATAAAGGCAGGAATACTTGCTAAATTTCTCTTCATAGTTAAAATACATGTTTTCCTAGAACACTAAGGATAGTTTTAAATTTCCCATACTCCACGCTTGTTGAAGGCCATGGGACTGGTGGTTATTTGCCCCTTCCTCTTCAGGCAGAAAGAAAACTCCCACAGATGGCGGTAACTTTTTATGACTTTTTTTTGTGCTATGATGTTCCGCTCTTTAAAATGTGAATAAAGTACTAATTACTTTTCTGTTGTGAAGAGCTGGGCAAACTTCCAGAACTGACACCTGAATTTGCTGTTAATAAAGAAACGGTGAAACATTAGGAAATGGAAGTGGTTCTGTCTTATTCTAAAATCAAATGTGGAATTAAGAATCAAGATTTTAGATGTCAGTAAATCCAAGATCTCTAAAACATTAATTGGCTGTTGGTAGCTCTGCAGAATCATAATAAATAAACTCATAGACTATGTATTTGTGCATCAAAAAATATATTGTGTTTCTATGGAAATCAACTGTGAATGAAAGATACAAGGCTCCTCTCCCCCTTCTGTAATTTACATTAAACTTGAGGGAACATGTTAATAAGTTGTACAATTAATAATATAATTATATTATTGCTAAGTGTCAGGAAGGAGAAGTATGATTTCTAAAAGTTGATTTCATCTAGTCTGGTTTCTCTGAGAAAGGGATCTGGTGTGGACAGTTGAGGGATGAATAGGCATTAGCAGATTGAAAGAATGGGGCAGTGAGCTTTCCAGACAGAGGGAATTGGGGAAGTTGAAAGAATTTAGATTAGGGCCCTAGCTGGTTTGACTCAGTGGATAGAGTGTCAGTCTGTGGAGGGTCCTGGGTTCAATTCCAGTCAAGGGCACATGCCCTAGTTGTGGGCTCAATCCCCAGTAAGGAGTGTGCAGGAGGCAGCCAATCAATGATTCTTTCTCATCATTGATGTTTTGATCTCTCTCTTCCTCTCTAAAATCAATTAAAAAAATTAAAAAAAGAAAAAAAAGTATGGGGGTTAGGGAGCTTTCAGACAGAGTGAAAAGCTGAGTTGCCAAGAGATTTTGAAAATGTTCAGTCTATGAGAGAAGCATGGGGAAGACTCACTGGCCTGAGTTGTACTTGA
Source organism: Eptesicus fuscus (assembly GCF_027574615.1). Classification (NCBI taxonomy): domain Eukaryota; kingdom Metazoa; phylum Chordata; class Mammalia; order Chiroptera; family Vespertilionidae; genus Eptesicus; species Eptesicus fuscus. The sequence continues at coordinate 31,954,403 of NC_072486.1, forward strand.
TTGACAGATCCTGAAGGGTCTTAAAATTTTTGTAATGGATTTTATTTGAGGGACCATGAAAGTCTTTTTTTTATGAAGACAGAGGAGAGGCATTCACATTTGTGTTTTCAATAGCTTATTCTGGTGGCTGTGAGGAGAATGGATTAATGAAGGGCAAGAGTGGCCATGACATAATTTATTGTAGTTCAAGTAAGGGACCATGGTGGCTGGGAATGGGAATGGAGGAATAAAGATGGGATCCAGAGTTATCTTGAAAATAAAGTCTCATGGGATCCATGCTAGATAGATGCATGAACTGAAGTTCTAAGAGGGATGAATCAAAGATGACTGCAAGGTTTCTGGCTTATGTAACTGTAGGGATTAGAGTGACCATTTACTGAGGAGGAACACTGGAGGGGACCAGATTTATGAGAGAGTATTTGGACTCTGTAATTTATATGCAAGGGCATTACTATCCAAGGCACTGGCCTTTGGGTGAGTACAAGTAGCATTCAGATAGAGGAGAGATCTAGCAACTGCATCTCTTTTTGCTCCATGATCAAATTTTGTGAGCCCTAGGGAAAATCAATTTATTATAAAGGTCCACTTTATAATATCAAGTTAGCCATTCCTGACCTATTTTAATACAAAGTTGATTTTGAGGGAATATTCAAATTGATTGGGTGATTTGGCATTTGGGAATAGACACTTTAATATTAAGCAGTTTGCTACCAACCACCTCTAAGTTTATCCCTGGCATATAGTAATAGTGATGATAAAGATGATGAGGGTACTTATCATTTGTCATTAAGTCCTTACTATGTGCCAAGCACTATTCTATGTGCTTTACATTTATTTGTCTCCCCATAACCCTGGGTACTATTATAAACACTCTTACAGATGAGAACAATGATGCATAAAATTCTTCCATACTTGCTCATGTGTACATAGCTAGTAAATGAGAGTAACAAGATTTGAATACAGTTAGTACAGCTGTGGAGTATAAGCTCTTAAACACTTTATTTTGGAATTGGGCTGTAGTGAATTCTGGTGTGCAGAATCTAAAAGAATTTGACTGGAAAAAGGCAAAGGTCAAGGGTTAGGATTGTGCTTTGGGGACAAACTGCTTTCACAAAAAGCCAGTAGCTGCCTCATAAAATATAACCCCATGTTTGTTATTAAGGCTGATGTTTCCTTGAGTGAGGAGCCCTGAGTGAGAGGTTGGTGATGATTAATCATAAGAATCCTATAGCATCATAACCTTAAGAAAACTCTAGGCTGGGGTTTGGAGATCATTGCATGTAGGAAATATATTACGGTCATCTTTGTATTTCCAACATCTGGAAAGGGCTTGATGAATGACAGATATGAAGTGAGTGTTTAGTGGGTAAATAAATGAATCTTGTAGTTACAAGTACAGTTGACCCTTAAACAACACAGGTTTGAACTGTGCAGGCCCATTTATATGCAGAACTTTTAAAAAAATACTATAAATGTATTTTCTCTTCCTTATGTTTTTCTTAATAACATGTTTTCTCTAGCTTCATTATAAGACTATAATACATGTAGCATACAAAATATGTGTTCATGGACTGTTTATGTTATTGGTAACACTTCTAGTCAAAAGTAGGTTATTAGTAGTTAAGATTTTTGGGAGTCAAAATTACATGTGGATTTCTACTATGCTGGGGTCAGTACCCTTGACCCCTGTGTTGCTCGAGGGTCTTCTGCAGCTGCCAGGTGTCTTTCTGATAAGTTGTTGAGGAAGGAGATAAACTGTGTAAGGCCGAGGACTGAGTCTTTTGTAAGAAGTCTCTCAAATTATTGAGAATTTTCATCAGGTATAATTAAGAATGTGACTGAAATAATAAACCTTGTGTTATGATGAGCTTCTGGTTGATTCCAAATACAGCTACAAATACTTTGATGATGTGTAAAGATGAAATTCACTGTAGGAGAATTATAACATTTTATAATTATTTATCAATATTTCTTTTCCTAAATTCTTTAGTTAAACCTCATGCCATCTGTTGAAATGCAAGGGAAGATGAGACTATCGCCAATTTATAAAGCAAATAATCAGAGCAAACAGAGAAGAGATGACTTGCTCACTTACAAAGTGAGTGAAGTCTAGTTGAATTCCTTAATCTGATGAAACCATACCAGGATTTTAAATTCCTAGTCAACCATACTGATTTTTGATTTTAAATTCCTAGTCAACCATACTGATTTTTGATGAAACCATACCAGGATTTTAAATTCCTAGTCAACCATACTGATTTTTGAGTAAAAGACACTTTCCACTGTCACGCACTATAAGAAAGCTATTATAGTGCTCAGTTTGGTGTAACTTGTAGCTTCCACTTTTAAAAGCTTTGGGCCTGTTCATTTATTGCTTTACTGGCTCTACTTAATCCACTATAGATTCCAGGGACTATTGGACAGTGACTTCTGAGTGAATTTTGTGAGATGGCCAGCCTTAATATTAGGAACTGTGTATTTTGAATTATAATCTTGCAGTACCAGTTTGATCCCCCCCCCCAAATATGAGAATTGCACACTATTTGTCAAATGTGAGATTATTTAATTTTTATTTGTAATAAGAGAAAAAGTGTAAAACTTTTCTTCAAACTCACCTTATATTGTTGAAAGATCCTATAGTTCTAAAGAATTCTAATAAAGTGATGAGATTGATTTTTTTTCTTTTTTATTGAATTTATTGGGGTGACACTGGTTAACAAAATTATACAGGTTTCAGGTGCACAATTCCACAATACATGAGATTGATTTCTTTACATATTACTCTGTGAGCCTCTTAAGTGGTTTGATTATCAATGGAATCATATAATGCAGTTGGTGTGCTTATTTGATCTTGTTTGGGAAAAAGATTTGCCTTTCAGCTGATATAGATTTATTACTATAACTTATTTAAATTCAATCAGTTTTAAATTCAATTACTCATTGATTTTCTATTGAAAACTTTCTATCGGAACTATATAATGCTATGTTTGAGATCCTGGAAGAAATATTATATTTATAGGCAGAAAGAGAGAGGAAGATAGACCAAAAGTAAAAAAGGTAATAAAGGATTCATATTTTCCTAAACGTAATTTCCCTAAATACATACTAAATGGTGTATTTTGTTGGCCATCATGTTATAAATTATAAACTTGCTTTTCTAAAAATTTAAAGAATCTGTTTTCTCTTTCATCTTGCATGTGTTGGATGTTGATTCTACCTTAAGGCCAATTATGATTAAATATATTATACATTATTAAAAACAATAAAGTTATCTTTATATCTTTTAAAAGTGGCATAGCAACTACATGTATGTTGGGAATAATATATGGAACTTGGGTAAAAAAATGGGAGATCAATCCTGTAATTAAATTGACTTTAGACTTGCTAATCACTAGAGTGGAGTCACATTAAGGATGAGAGGGGAAGGTGAGTTATGGAGATAGAGAGCAATTCAAGATTATTGATATTGTAATGTGCCATTTGCAGTGAAATGAATACCTTTCTATAATTTATCTTGCTTATATATCATATATTGATGTGTCAGGAAACACCTCAGCTTCTGCGCATATATTTTTTTAATCCATTGACTTCAGTAGATATAGAGACAAATTTTTCTTGTTAACCATTTCTATTTTTTTCAATTACATTGAAATACATGGTGTAGGAGCCAATTAGAACATTGATTGCATCTTTCCTCTGGAAAATAGAAGGGAAAACAAAACCAGTACCTGAGATCTTTAAGTTTTCATGGTGCTAGACAACTTTAAGAAAAGTAGGAGGTTTGGGAAATGAAGACCAATTTAACAAGAAAAATTTTACCTGGCAGTACTGTTTGTCTCACCTATGTAATGACCTAGTTAGAAGTTTTCTTTTAACACCCTATTTATTTCAGCAGTATTTCTATTCTGAATGGATTGGAAAAGTGAGTAGATTTTTTAAAAAGTTCTAAAAGTACATAAAGATTTAATCATGTGTTAAAAAGTAAAATACTTTTTATAATTCACAAAGCCTTTTTTCACAATCAGAAAGGGAGGAAGGCCTCACCACCTACCTATACATTTGTTAAAATTATAAGAAAACCTGTACATTAATCTTTGGAGCAATTTTAGAGGAAAAAGAACATTGCTATTTATAGTGATGTCATTCATTGGTCTATAATTACATGTGGGAATTGGCTGAAAGGTATATGGTTTTGTTTTAAATTGAGCAGTAGTTTTATGGTCGTTTTCTCTTTCTAACACTCAGATCTACTGAGAAGTCAGACTGTGTTCTATGTGAGGTTGCAGAGAATGGGGTAATTTCATTTAAAGCTGTATATTTGCTGCTGATAAAATGGTCAATATATATATGTACTGAAAATTGAATGCCAGATTGCATGAACATTGCTTCCAGTATTTTTTTTTTTAAATAAGTTAGCAAGAATGAAAAAAGTAAAATCTTTGAAGTTTTAGTATGAAGTAGCTTAAAAATAAAGGGTAGAAAATTTGGAACAAGTTTCCGAAGAAGAGCTTAAAAGATCAATGGCATTTATAACAGTTTGGGTTTCTCTAGAAGTAGATGCTAAAATGGAGAATCTCCAGTGAGTGGCTGGTAAGAAGTGCTCTTGGGAGCAGCACCTGTGTGGGAGTAAGGGGCGAGGGACTGGGCAGGGGGAGAAGTTGAGCTGTATTCAGTTGCAGCAGAGGATTCATCTGGCACAAGTGGTACTCTGGATCTCGGATAGCCCTTCATAGGTGTTTCAAATTGAGGTAAGCTGGTCAGGGCATTTGATGCAATCTGTCCCTGAGATGAGGGTGTAACCTTGGGTAAGGCAGTGACCTTCCTCAGAGGGCACTTCAGCTATGAGCTCTCAGCAGTCAATAGTCTCTGCAGCTGAGAATGAGAATTTGCAATTCAGTGGGGGCTCTTGCTGAGTTCCCTTTTACAAGTGTTTACTTTCTGTGAGAATGAGGCATACAGAACTGCAGAAACTAGGATTTCAGGAGCTGGAAGCACTAATTTCCCAAACAGGAAACCAGGACTCTTAATAACCATGGTCCTCTTCTTATCCACCATCTTGGTTCCATACAATCAACCTATTAAAGAAGCAACTGTCATTGGTTTGGGCTATATTCTGAGTCCTAGAGGATAATGCCTCAAACTGTCAAGGTTATAATTTCTAAGCAGGTATTTGCACCTTCAAAAGTCCATTTCATTGTTCTCTCAGGCTAGCAGCTTCTGTAGGTATGGTATGGTATGTGATAGAACCACTATATCCCATGACCATGTTCCCACAACCACATTTCCTTAATATAAGAAGCTTTCTTATATTAAGTACTAGAGGCCCAGTGCATGAAATTCATGCACGGGGGGGGAGTGTCCCTCAGCCCAGACTGCACCCTCTCCAATCTGGGACCCCTCAAGGGATGTCTGACTGCCTGTTTAGGCCCGATCCTAAACGGGCAATCGGACATCCCTGTCACAATCCAGGACTGCTGGCTCCCAATTGCTTGCCTGCCTGCCTTGCTGATTGCCCCTAACTGTTTCTGCCTGCCAGCCTGATCACCCCCTAACCACTCCCCTGCCAGCCTGATTGATGCATCAATGCTCCCCTGCCAGCCTGATTGCCCTTAACTGCCCTCTCCTGCAGGCCTGATCACCCCTAACTGCCCTCCCCTGTAGGCTTGGGTTCCCCCCAACTGCCCTTCCCTGCAGGCTTGATTGCCCCCAACTGCGCTCCTTTGCAGGCCTGGTCCCTCCCAACTGCACTCCCCTGCTGGCTTGATTGCCCACAACTGCCCTCCCTTGCAGGCCTGGTCCCTCCCAACTGCCCTCCCCTGCTGGCTATCTTGTGGTGGCCATCTTATGTCCACATGGGGGCAGCCATCTTTGACCACATGGGGGCAGCCATCTTGTGTGTTGGAGTGACGGCCAATTTGCATATTATGCTTTTATTAGATAGGATGTTGTTATATGGGATCCCATGTCATTCTGCTATCCTGCAGATATTAGCACTCATTGCTCTTTGAAGTCCTAGGGGTAAGAGAAGCAACTATTAATGGTATGTGTAAATCAGTCTCAATCAAGATTATTCACTGACGAGTCAAGGACAAAAAGTGTTCAATATAATCAACTGGCCACCAAGTTCCTGGTTGGTCTCCTGAAGGGACGACACGATATTGGCAATGCTGTGCTATAGCTGGCTTGAGTTGTCTCTCAACTGGTGATGATGCACATCTCTTCACACTTTTGCATTTAGTAATGTCTGGTTGGTAACTTGTAATTTACCATGCTGGTAATATTAATATCTCAGAAATAAGAACTTCTTTTGACAATCAGTTGTTACATACTTGTGTTCCACTGTATTTTGGTGCCTGAGATTTGGTCTCTGTAGCTGAAAATGTAGACATTTAGTACTGGTAATAATTACATCAGCTTTAGTGAATGGAAGCGCATGCTATTGGGCACCTGTATAGCTTCTATCCCTCCCATCACAGCTATTCTGTTCAGGACTCCAGAGCACTCTGATGGCCAATGACAGAGGCTGGCTGACGTCAAATGGCTCATTCCATCTATGATATTAGTGGCATTTCTGTGGTGGATGTTCTTGGATGGGTGTTGACATACAATACAAAGAAATTCCCATAGATTTATTTACATACATTTTCCCCAGATGTCCTAGTCTTCCCATTTTCTCTTTCCATGCCCATGACCTAGTAGCCAAGTCATTCACCACCACTTATTAGATGATATATTTTCATATTTCAGGCCATTTTCCCACACAGAGTAGATGGTCTACACCGTCAGAAGTTTTGACCACTGTAAAGATTTCTGTTATGGCTGACATCCATGGCCATCTCTAGAGGAAGATAACCTGCATTAGCTGTTAATTATTTTATTAAATTCACACATTGAGCTGGTATATCTGTGATTCCAGGTTGCCTCTTTTTCTTCCATGATCTAGTCTTAAGGGATCCTCCCCTGGAATACAGGCATTGTCAGGGGTTAAGGGACAGAACAGAGAGACCCAAATCTGTTTTACCTGTTTGTGAACAGACCTTGTGCCATCTGTGTCTGTCCTTGCCCGATCCCACATATTCCATTTTCATTTTACAAGGGATTGTTGTTGGGTTCAGTACATTAGGACAGAATGCAACTCACAATGTGGTATTCTAGCTGCTTGGACATTTGGCATAGCTCTGCCAAGACCCAGAAGGACAATACAGTTTGTTTTCAAATAACATTTAACTCCCTGCTGCAGATGGCATGGCCTTGATCATGAACCCTAGGAGTCTATGTTGCAATTTTCCTGTTGGAGAATTCTACACATTGTATCTTTCCCCACTATATAGTATATATATCTTTAAAACCATAGAGTCTGTTGGATCATATGGCCCAAGAGGCAGGGGTGCTTGCATTGAAATCTGGACCTGCTGTAGAGCTGTATTCTTTTCTTGGTCCCACTCAAAATTGGGAGCCTTTTGTGCAATCAGGAAATGCATTTTATATTTGGAGTAAATAATGGATTTGGAGCAGTGTTCTGAAATCTTGGATTATATTGCTTCTAGATTCTGAAGAGTCCAGCCAGGTGTTGTTGTTTCCTTAGTGGTGGGAGATGTGATACCATACTTTGTCCTTTACAAAGGATGTGTCCTGGCATGCCCCACACCATAGGACATATAAACACCTCACATATATGGACTGTGTATATTCAATGTATGGGCTACTGTAATATTCTAAAGATGATATAAATGTTGTAGAGTATTTCAGATAACATTATAACAAAGTGCAGCAAGGCAAACTTAGCCCTGGAGGAAAACTTGAAATGTATACTGTAGTCATTCCCATGTGAATGTCAACTGCTTCTTGATAGGTATGGGAAACAATGGGTTCAAATTAATGGTAGTGTACCTCAGGGCTATTGATTTTTCCCTAACAAAAATAGCACATCAGCCACAAAAGGTGAAATTGGAGAACTACTTGGTTGAGTTTGCAGTAGTTCATTGTTATTCTTCAGGATCCATTTGGTTTGTGAGAGGGCTAGAATGGAAAAGTAAATGGGGTTATAATGGGGACCATTAATTAGCCCTTTACCTTTTAAGTATTTATAATATTGTATACATTATATGATATAGTTCGGTAATTTAATATCTTGACTGGGAGTAGGGTTAGTTTCAGAGACGTCCATGTGTTTTTTCCAACTCTAATAGCTCCTGCCTCATAAACCATAGAACCAATGTGGGAATTTTGACAACTGTACTATGTATCCATTCTAATTATGTATTGAGGGACCAGGGGAATTACTGTAAAATAGATTTGTGGACCCAGTGGACTTGGTGGAGGTCAGACTTAGAAAGGACACAGATTACTGCTTGCCCTCCACAATCCCCACTTCTGACAAAGGCAGAGGTAAGGAATGGACATGTAGATACTTCAATTTTCTCAACTCAGAAAATTATTGTGTCCATGAGTCACAAAAAAATCTGCCTATTCATTTTCCTCAATGTAAAGTTCAGTAAATGGCCATAGATCCCTTGGGTAAAGTGCTAGAGGACATTTTCTTACATACCCTTTCTGCAGTAAGACAGTCCTTTCTCCAGGGACCTGGCCTATCATGTAAACAAGGGGTTCTGGATCTAAAAATTGGCTCAGGACTGGGTACTCTGCAAGGGATTATGAGTTTTAGGAGGTAGCCAGCCTTAGCTTTCTGATTATCCAACCTTGATTTCTTTGTGTTGATTGAATAACACCCTATCATGTCCCCATGGACACTGTTCTATTAGCCTTTTCCAAGGCTCTATGTGTCAGGCCACCCTTGCTACCAGTCCAGCCTTGCTTCTCATTAGGATAATTGCTCCAACTTTGGTCTCTGGTTAAGTGACACCATATGGCCTTTACTATTTTGGGATTACATCATCCCTTTGCTATCAGAAACCTATTTCTGTAACAGCATCTCCTACTGTTATCCTTGCCCTACAGAGGACAGCCACCACTGAGCTTCTTAATAATGGCGGTGCCTGTCTCACAGGCAAATTTCTCATCACTTTGCTAAACAGAGGGTCCTCCAGGTTTTTCTGTAGAACATAGTTATCTGGTGAATTTTTGGACTTTTCTTATTTTATATAGCTTACCTACGCTAGCATGTTTACTTCTCTGAGTCTTTTGAACTTTTCTTCTAACATCTTCCATGACATTTTTCACTTTTACTTCACTTAATTATAAACCATGGCTTAGTCTATGACTCTAAGAGCCATCCTAATAGAATGTTTGCACTTGTCTCCTAGGTCCTTGCTAGGACTTTAAAGAACGAATCAGTAAAACTGTCCCCATTTCAATTAACTCAAGCTTTATGTGCTAGCAAGAGGAAGGAGCATCAGCCATGGAAAGAGAGCAGTGAGCCACGTTTACAGGACCAGAGGGGTCCTGGGGCATGTGGGGATTTGATATATTTTAGTTTGTATACGCAGGTTTTCCAAATTTAATTTTATATTCTCACACCTTCCCAATAGTAGACCTGACCTTGGCATAGTACACTTGTTGGAGTTTAGAAATCAATCTTGGAGTTTTTTTCTACTCTTAAGTCCTGGGTGTGATATGAATCATCTCCTATCTGCAGGATGCAGGAGATACGATTGTTTTTTATATTTTACCAGGGAGGTCTTCTGGCTTTCATACTCTGCCTTGAAAAGTCTACCTTTTTATATTTTTTCTCTGATGTATCAATGACATCCAGTAAGGGCCATTTGGTTCCATGGTCATTATAATTGCTACTACTCTGAAGCTCTCAAATGTGTCAGATAGTATATTCACTAGCACAAGCCCTTCTACTGATATCCTATCCCAGCTCACCATCAGGGAAAACCACATGCCAGAGTCTGTCTATGCTTCATCTAACACCAGTGATGGGGATGTTATTTGGACAGTGGATGCAATGTTTCCAAAATCTCATGCTAGGCTCTGTTTCCCAGCACTAATTATCATAGGTCATTTCCCCCTGGAAATAGGCTCCAGAATGGACATTTGCATGCAGTTAGTATACTGGAGAGTACTAATAAGTGAGTGAGGGATGAGCGAATGGGGAAGGGAGAAATTGAATAGTGATGCATTATTAGCAGAGGCCTCATCAGTCCCCAGTGGAACTCTGAAACTCAAGTCCTTCAGACATATTCACAATTGTGGCAAGGAGGATGGATCTCTGTACCCCAACATCAATAGTATTATTGGATATTGGCTGTCCCTGGGAAGAGTATGTAACCTTGAATGAGGCATCTCTTTTGGAGAGCTATTCCTAATGAGGAGGTCATTGTGATCAACAGAAGGCAGAAGTTATTGCACCTGGGGATGAGTACTTTAGCCCTAAAGGGAAGATCTGGGTGCCATATTAGAGTATCTACTACAGAGTCAGAAAGATCCATACATATTAAGATTTTGGTACACTTCGTAGCCTTTTATGCTTTCTAAATCATAAGTGAGAGCAAATGATCTATTGTTGAGCCTTTAAATATTTCATGACTAAAATTTCAAATTGGCATTATATTTTCATACATTACTACATTTTAAAAGAAAATATCCATGGAAGTCATTCTTGCGTATGTATTCAACCTCTCATGACATTTTTATATCTAGAACATTGAAATGTTGAGGTAACAAAAATAATTATATATATCCTATATAATAAAAGCCTAGGTGGCACCGCATGACATTGTCACAAGATGGCCGCTGTGACATCATCACAAGATGGCCACCACAAGATGGCTGCCTTCACATTGTCACAAGATGGCCACCACAAGATAGCTGGCAGGGGAGGGCTGTTGGGGACAACCAGCCAGCAGAGGAGGGCAGTTGGGGGTGACCAGGCCTGCAGGGGAGAGCAGTTGGGGGTGACCACGCTGGCAGGAGAGGGCAGTTGGGGGAAACCAGGCCTGCAGGGGAGGAAGTTGGGGGAAACCAGGCCGGCAGGGGAGGTTAGTTGGGGACAACCAGGCCAGCAGAGGAGGGAAGTTGGGGTCCATCAGGCTGGCAGAGGAGGGCAGTTGGGGGCAACAAGGCCGGTAGGGGAGGGCAGTTGGGGGAGATTGGGCTGGCAGGGGAGAGCAGTTGGGGGTGATCAGGCCAGCAGGTAGAAGCAGTTAGGGGCAATCAGGCAGGCAGGCAGGCAAGCAAGTGGTTAGGAGCCAGCAGTCCCAGATTGTGAGATGGATGTCTGAAACCAGCAGTTGGACATCCCCCAAGGGGTCCTAGATTGGAGACGGTGCAGGCCAGGCTGAGGGACACCCTCCATGCATGAATTTCATGCACTGGGCCTCTAGTACAAAAATAAAAAGGAAGGAACAAACTATTAATCTGGAGTAGTCATATCTATGTAGTAATTTAAACATTTGTGAGAAAGTATCAACATTGTTTAAAAGCAAGATGTACAATGGCAAAATCAGCAATGTGATTAAGATGAAGACATATTTAAAATATCAGATTAATACAATTTCCATATAAAATTTAAGTTTTACAGTTTTAAGACCTAATGACCATTTTTCTTCATTTTTGAAATAGAGGTACCCTGTACTATAAAGAGAATCCCACAATAGCAAAAGAAAAATAAAGTGCCATGATAGCCAAAACATGTCAATGAATAACTTATTCATTGTTAAAGTGCCATGATAGCCAAAACATGTCAATGAATAACTTAAGTGCTAAATATGTTATATTAAAATTATAGATATAACATTTATCTGAAAGAAATCCAACTTGAATAAAATTAATTAAACTTAAAAAGATCTTTTAAAAAATATGTACCACATTTTCAATATGTCAAAATAACTTCTTTCTGACATGTTTCAATGTGCCTTTTTGATGTTGATTGAACATCATTAATTTGTTTTCCAAGTAACATTGTTATCAAACATAACACATGCCATAAGAATTTTCAATTTCCAAGGGTAAATACAGGCCAATTTTTATGCTTTCAGTTGGTACGGTTGTCCTTTAGCAATAGCTGCTGTAGAGACTACTCTTGTATAAATGCATGTCTGCTCAGGAGCAATTTATTTTTAGTATTAAAACAACCTGAAAAAATAAAGTTTTTCTTGTTGGTTATAGAAAAAGGTCATGACTTTTAATGGAAAATTTCAACTCATGTTTTAAAAAGTATATCTATTTAGAATTTTGGAGCACATGATATGTTTATAACCAAATTCTAATATGCATAATGGCAATACCTGCATCTCACGTAACATTCCCAATATCAAAGTAAAAACACAATTTATTTTACTCTAACAGTAGGAGGTACTGTTACAGAAACAATACAGTGTGATAAGTATTTCTGTTTTATTATTTTTACAAAATTACCTTTAGTTGTTTCTCTGTTCATTCAGTCTTTATACAGCCTTTCATGTAAAATCCTCCATGATTTTTTAAATTTCATCTAACTTTCCAAATGTAGTAGCTTCATAATTTTATTTTCCTGCCATAAATTGTTTTCTGTTAAGTTATATGATATTGAGTATAAAGTGAGTATAAAGTTTTCTATTGAAGAATAACTGTGTTGATGGACTTAGGGGTGGGCGTCATGTGTTATACCTGAAAAGTCATGACCTCCACATTCTCAGGCAGTAGGGATTCTCTGGTTAGTTTACACTCAATCTAGAAGTTATTCTTTCCTACAAAAGTAATAGGTTATAAAACGCTCTGTTTTTTCTTTTTCATCTCTGCTGTGTAGGCAGAGCCCAGAAGCAGATGGCTAGAGAACACAATGTCCTAAGATTAGAGTCAGAAAAATCCAGGTCCCCTCAAATAGAAGTCAGTTCACAGTACCAAGTAATGCAGGCCAGACATTTGGTAGCACATCACAGAGAGGAACTAAACTAGCTTAACAATCACTTGGATTTAAAAAATACTTAAGGTGACCTTAAAGTAGAGACTGAAGTTCTGTAATGCAAGGATGAAAGCATTCAGCACAGAATGGTGTAGCATGAGGACAATGAGGCGGGAGAGGGAGGTAGGTAGGTAGGTAGGAAGAAAGAAAGAGAACTGAAGCCCAGAGCTGAGACTCTTCTCTTAGAACATCAGCAGATTGTTAATAATCATTAACAAGGCTCTCTGTTAGTTCCTGATCAAGAGGAAAGTGGAAATACACAGAACTCTATATTCTTCCTACCAAATGATGCAGAAAATTATACTTTTATTGACTTTGTATAGTATTTCTTATAAAGTTTGAATTCAGTCATCCTCAAAAAAATCCATTTGTTATCTATATAAAATGCTTAAGTAAAGAGGGATTCCTGAATTGGACAGGCCCTCCTGACAATTTCAAGTACCCAGAGAAGACAAAGCCAGGTTGGTAGTAGCCATTGCATCATGCTGTTTTAACCATTTTCATTGTGACCGGCGCTTTGCATTGTATGTGTTCCCTGCTTTCGTCCTCATGCCTCTGGTCAGGGTATGTAATTGCCTGAAACAAGCTTTCTGTCATTTGTATAAGTCACTATCTTGCCTATCTTTTCAAAGCCTAGCTGAGATGATCTCTATGTATGCATTTCTCCTTTAGATCTACACTGAATGTCTCTTATTTAGTTAGGAGTCAAATGATAGAACCATAGAGAAATCAAGGAATGTAGAATCAGGCAAAGATAATTTGTAAATTAAATAGGAAGTACAGCAATAAAATTGTTACTGGAAGGGAGGAAAAGGAATTAGAATTCTATTTTCTGTAGGAGATGACAGATGATCTGTCTTATGATGTTAATTAACGGGAGAGAATGGAAAAGTATAACTGAATAGAGAAGCACGAGGAAAGGAAGAGTAAGTGGAAATATCCTGACATTTGTGGAGAACTACAAACAATTCAGTGTGAACAACACGAGTGAGTGAAGACATGGTGAGAGCTGAAATTGGAGAGGTGGACAAGGTTTACTGCATGGAGGTCCTGGAAGATACTATTATAGAATTTGAATTCTTTTTAAAATCCTCACTGGAGGTTATTTGTCCCATTGATTTTTTAAGAGAGTGGAGGGAAGGGGAGGAGGGAGAGAGAAAAAGGAAAAAAAAAAACACACCTATGTGAGAGAAGCACATTGATTGATTGCCTCCCGTTTCACCCCGACCAAGGCCGAGGATCCAGCCTGCAATCGAGGTATGTGCCCTTGTCTGGGAATTGAACCTGTGATCCTTCGGTCCAAGGGTGATACTCTAACCACTGAGAAAACTTGCAAGGGCTGGAATTAGAATTTTTACTTGTAAGTTATTAAGATTCACTAAAGTGTTTAAGTAAGAGAATGGCAAGGCTGAGTCAAGAACTATCACTCCTCTAGCTAAAGTAGAGGAGAACAAACATGACCATGCTAGGTCATTTTTTACCATACTTATTGAGTATGATACAGGAGTAGAAGAAAGGATAGGGGAGAAAGATAAGAGTTCAGGTTGAGCATGTTGAATATATACCATGCCTGGTAATAGGATATGTTGACAATGTCCTCAAATGATTTGTCAGCTATGTAAATATACATACTATACAGATATAGAGATAACTATACACCTTGTCAAGGCAATCAATGTGCTTTATTATTTCAGACCTAAATAAAATTCAGTAGCTTGATTTGCCTGTCACAAAAGTTAAAATGATATTACCTGAAATGCAGTAATAAGTATGTGCCAGGTTAAGATGGTAAGACAATGCCAGTGTGTTATGTACTGCTCAGTTATGATCTGTAGTGTTGGGTTTATTTGGGGCCATGTCTTACTAAAACAGACAAAAAACATTCACATGACACAAAGATAAAAGATTGGGTTAGGATTAAGTGAAGGACCAACTTTATCATTTGAATTTTGGGGAAAGAACAAGACTCAATGAAGAGCCACACCCACCATGGCTGCCTTCTAGGACTTTTTATTTACTAAATTATTTTTATCCAGGACTATTTTAGTTATACTTGATATCATTATTTTAGATAATAAATTGCTTTTGCCAATCATGGTTTTGCAACTTACGTCAATAGAATCCGAACTCTGTTGCACTAAACAGCTGAGTTCCAAGCTGTACAACCCAGACTATTCTGACTGGTAGTGATATCATCTTTTTAACTAAAGCACATGTTCTACTGTTTTCAGATGAGAGCTTCTTGTTGCCTAATAGCTTGACACTTTCTTGAGACTCTTATCCTTTTTTTAATGGCCCTATTGTGGCAACTCAAATAACTTGTTGAGAAAAAATTGTTTTTTCCACCTTATGCAAAAAGGCATTTAATTTAACTTTTAGTGAAGAGACTGAATTGACATAGAGTTACCCGTGTTTATGTCATCAGTTTAGATATCTGCACTTTACTGGAAGTTGGAAACATCCTACCTAATAATAGACAAATATGCAAATTGACTGTACCTTCACTATGCCCACGATTGGCCAGGAGGCGTGGAGGGGCGGGACTCGGGGTGGCCGGGGTGGCCGATTGGGCCAGCGGAACGCTGAGCTTGCATTGCCAGCAGCGGCGTGAGCTCAGCGTCTGCGCCATGGCTGTGCTGCGGCACAGAAGGGGCCTCTGGGGCAGCGAGCTCACGTCCCGCCACAGACCATCAAAAGCAGGGAAGCTGGGTGCCTGTCCGCTCCGGCACCAGGCTTTTCAGAAGCCGCCATGCAGGAGGCTTCTGAAAAGCCTGGTGCACCAGAGGACAGGCACCCAGCTCCCCCGTGATGGAAAGCGGGGAGCTCTGTGTCCGCTCCGGCACCAGCGGACCCCCTGCCATCAAAAGCGGGGAGCAGGCTGCTAGCAGTGTCTTCAGAGCATGCTAGGCTTTGCGGGGCAGTGGATATGGCCTGGATGGCAGGTTAGGCCTAGGGGACCCTACATGTGCATGATTTAATCATGTACTGGGCCTCTAGTCCTACCTAATAGAGTAATATGCAAATTGACCGTACCTTTGCTACACCCACAAGCCACGCCCACCAGGAAACCGTCGCAGGGACGTTAGGGTGCGGCCGAGCCCAAGGCCGGGAAAACCTCAGGTGGAGGCTTTCCTGGCCTTGGGCACCAGCGGGGAGCCTGCACGGATCGCAGGCAATGACCAAGGGGTCGACTCCTAAGATCCTTAGCAGGGACGCTGGGTGCAGCCGAGCCCAAGGCCGCCGCCCGGGGCCAAGCCCGGACCCTGAAAGAAGACAGAAGGCGGTGGCCACAGCCAAGGCCTGGGTCCCTGGTGCCGGCAGAAAACTGGTGCAGGCAGCCAGGTGAATGAAGGTCTATTGCACGAATCTTCGTGCAAACGGGCTGCTAGCTAGTAAAAGTATAAAAGGATTGACATAAAAGTTTCCTTTAAACTTAGCAGCCTGCAAGTCTTTTAGGCAGTTGGTTTTGTAATCTAAATTAATCACATTTCTTTTTTTTTCTTTTTTACATTTAGACTTTATATTTTATTTCTCCTCATGGTTTAAGGGAATGTTCTTTGTTTAAACTGCAAGATCCAAATTTAGATCATCATTGTGAAAAAAATCTCTCATCATGTTTTAGTCTATATCTATTCCCCTTGACACATTCACAATCCTGTAGTTTAAGTTCACACTTCCAGCTGTAAAATCTCTCACATTTATTTAGCAGCACAAAGCATTTTAGCCTATCCACATGTACTAATCACATTTTGATTATGCCACCATATATTCACAATATCCCTCAAGAAATTTTATAATTGTTATCCCAGTTAAATCATTAGAAAAGTATGTCATGCCAAGTACTTGAAAAGTATATTTCTGAAATTAGATCATGTATCTTCAGGTATGTATTTTGCTATCATTCAACTCTATTTTTGCTCGGTTAAAAGTCCAAAGGTTTTATAATGTTAATGCCAAATATTAGCAGAAAGCTGGATATTCCAAGGACTTAAGATGTAATAGGTATTTAGCATTCTGAATCTTAAAGTGGCTTGAACTACTAGTTATATTTTAACTTTTATCTAAATTTGAACAAATATGAGTTTATAGCTTTACATAAAGCCCACAAAAGCATAAAATAGCATTTTTTTTTTTTTTTACAAGTCAAAGCTATGCAGGTATTGGAGAATCATCAAGGAGTTGAATTGAGTAGTAGACAGGGTAGTTTTTCCAGGACTTAGTTTTGTTAGGTATATTCCTTTAATTCATTAGGTAACCTTTCACATCCAAATATTATTTGCCTGTATCGGACTTGATTTTGTGGTACAATAACTTTAAACCCTTTGGGAGTAAACAAAATGGTTGTATGAGAACTTCTCACTACATAAAGTGAAGATCACTTTTCTCTGTTCAATTTGAGGGTTTCTTTAAGAGTTAAGGAACTCTAGCATAACATCCTATATTCCTTATATATAAATATTTTGTGTTGTCTTAACACTGGAGAGAGCCTAACTTATGGTGGTTGATAAGAATAGATGTGGTTCAATAGAAATGCAAATGAAATAGTCTTCTCTCCTGTCAGAGTTTACCTTTTACTCCAGAGAATCAGCTCATTATTGCAATATACTAAATACATGGTAAACATAAATAAATACTTTAAATCAATATCAAATAAGCTAATTGCTCTAGAATATTCTTGCCATGATAACTTAATCCCAACCACAAGCAAATATGTCACATCCCCGCTGCCGTGGTCCCTGCTCTGGAGGGTCCTCTGTGCTGGGAACCAATCGAAGGAGGATGTTTTAACAATGTTTTTGTGTTTTTTTCCCCTCTCTTTATTGCTATTTCTTCTGTTCCCTCATTTCCCCCTCTACATTAAACGTAGGATGAAAGACATTCATTGTTCCTAAGTGGGCTATTAGAATTGATTATCTTTCCCTTCATAAAGATCAATAGAGCAGTTTGCATATTTTTCCTCTATAAATTGTCTTTGGCTTCCAGGAGAAGAGATTTGTATTTATTAGAAGAGAAATGACAGTGTTTCGATGTATATTGTCTGTCATCTATTTTTTGATATTTCAATAAACTCTTCAGTTAAGAAGCACCTGCCCCTCACCATTTTTCCCCTCACAGTAGGAATTTATTTTTATTAAGTCTCATATTCATCAACTTAATGCACTGTTTTCCATGTTAACTCATGGAATGATTCAGAGATAACGTATATAGCTTAGAAATTGAACTAGCTAAGTCACTAGAGACAAAAGGGAGCCCAAACTGTTAAGTTTAAAACCATAGTTTAGGAACTGTATTTAGAGTTTAGAAAGTACTCATTATTATTCAAAGTCTACCTTGATTACTAAGTGTGGATAGAAAATTATAACTTCATTTTGAAAAAGATTCATTATAAAGTTTTCAGTTATTTTTGGTGCTAATTTAAATCCCCAGAATAAAACTTTTCTTTTATTCTGAAATCATACTAAGGTTTGTCTAATCTTACAAGCTTCATATAATTAGACTAAGTAACATAATTTCTACCAAGCCTCAACACTATAAATATTAATTAAAGATTCAAGAGGTGTTGAAAGATAGAATGATGTTTCTTTTTTCTTAGGGAGTAACATGTACTTTAGGTTATGCATACATATAATAATCGCTGCAACCCCTCCCCAATTCCTAACCAACTTAGGGCAAGCCAGGGAATAAACTCAAGATTTCAGACTGTGTGCCCTATTTTTGTGATTATGCTCTGGGCTATTATAATAATTCTAGGCCAGATTCCATTTTCTTAGTCCCTGAAGAATTGGAGAGTAGGGAAAAATAAGAGACTTATTACCAGGGATTATGATTTCGTTTTTAATTTTAAAATGCAAGTTCACATTCTCCTTTGAGTCTCCACCACTGAGTTCTTTTATTTCAGTCACTTGGGAAATTTGAAATGCTAGATCTGCTTTTCTAAGACACAATGTACTGGAATAAACATAGGGACACATTATAGGGACTTGATAATGGCAAACAAATAAATTCTTTCCCTTTAAGCAAATGCACTTTAAATTGAAAGTTAAAGCTAATCTGTGATCACATCATTCAATCATACTGGGTTCCTAACAGAATGCCAAACTACAGAATAAAAGGAAAAGACTTATCTGAATATGTGAAATTCAGAATGGCAAGTTTCTGTCAGAGATTTTGAAACTATCAGCTTTTCAGAGTAGTATTAGACAAAAAGGAAGAATTAAACAACTAAACATCTGTAAAACTGCCTTAATATCTAAATAATGTTTTCATTTATATATTTTAGGGGCAATTTTGAACAATGCAAGGTGTAAAGTACTTTATAAAACCAATTTTACTCTCATCCATCTTAATTATCCACTTCTATAGGTGTGGACATCTTTGTTTTCCTCATGATTTCTTGGTAAAATAGAAAAGAAAGTTTAATTAGAGAAAATTAATCATGCTTTAATATCAAGAAGAAATCACTTACCAAAAAATGAATAATGTATTATGTTTTACGGATTTTTGTATACAGGCTATTCTAGACTACTCTGAAAGTTTTTCCTGGAAGCAAGCAAGCTATACTGTTTTTCAAGTCTGTTAGTTAACTTACCTGTTCATGTGCCAATATGTATTGTAATTAAAAAAAACAACAACAGAAAATAAACATAGGTGATTTTTATCTCTTAAAAGCAAACATGACCAACTATAAATTTCCAGTCTTATGAGTTGGTTCACGTAGTCAGTTGGCAATGGATTAAAAAATATTCAATTGTCTGTTGAATTGTAAAAACAAATGTATGGATTTTAAAAAAAACATGAATGTAATAACTATGCTGGCCATGCCCTGAGAGATGGATGACAATAGACCTTCCCAATAGAATCTTTTGGTGAACTAAGTCAGAGTTTATCTTTCATACTGATATAAGCCTGGGTGTCAAAGTCAGCCAGACCACAAGGACCAAGAGCACACGCTACAACTCACTGACTGAGTGACTGTGGCAATGGTAGTACTTCTCTCAGTGAGTTGTCATGAGCAACACGTGAAATAATGTAGGATTAGCAGCTTGTGCCTCAATGTTATAGAGTTCTGACCTACCAATAAATAGATACTCAAATATCTTCTAGTGATAGAAATCACATGGCAGAGCACTGAAGAGCCAGGCATGTGGGTGAAGTTCACATTGCAATTGCATTAGTTGGACTTCAGGTAACTTCAGCCTCAACCCTCATCTCAGCTGGCATTGGAGACCCAGACCCACATGACATTCATCTAGCTGAGCTCAGTTAATTCACAAAAACATGAGAAATAATTATTTTTTATGTTAATCCATTACATTTACTTAGTTGTGACATAGGAATAAATAATCAAAATAATATGGTACTATTATTACCATGGGCAGAATAAAAAGAAAAATGATTCAAACATCATTCACTCATCACACAAATGATTCAAACATCATTCACTCATCACACACACACACACACACACACACACACACACACACACACACATATGCTTCTTGATTTACAATGGAGTTATGTCCCAATAAATCCACTGTAAGTTGAAAATATTGTAAGTAAAAATGAATTGAATACATCTAACCTATTTGACATCATTGCTTAGCCTAGTCAGTTTCTATTGAATGAATATTGCTTTTGCATATTTCTGTACCCGATGCCAAGCACTGTTTCACCATTTTAGGGATTTAACAGTGAATAAAACAAAATTTCTGCCCTCATGAAGGTTGCAGTCTAATTGGGGTGTCAGAGCAACACTGGAACTCTCTAGTATTATGTGTTCTGTGCTAGGAAGGCTTGTTTTGACTCTGATAATAAATTAGGGTTTATTTATTTTTGGACAGAGACTCAGGGTAGAATGTGACAGTGAATTAGATTATCCATGAATGCTGAAAGTGGTTCAGTTATACAAGGAAAAAAAAAGATTAAAAAGGAAAATAAGGTTTATTTTGATATGCTGTGGAAAGATATTTCACCTTTATATTTTACATCATATTTATGAATAAAAGAATTATTATTAATTATATTCACTTTCCACAAGTATATCCAGTACTCTTAAAATGATAAGACAAATATAATTTTAATATTGGAGTCAAAGTTTTTCTGAGTGAAGAAACTAAATGTGCTCTACTAAGTTAACAGAGGGTGGAAAGTGAGCTCCAGAAGAAGTGAGTTGGGAAGATGTAGGGAAGATATATAAGAACAAAGAGATGAGCATAAATCCACTGGTAGGAAAAAAAAACACCCAACAAAAATGAGAATAATGAAGACAGATAAATAGAGAATGAGGCTAAGCAATGGGATAAGGGGCTGGAACATGAGGAAAATATGTCCAACTCTGGAAAGTCAAGGGAAGTGCAGAAACAGAGTGTATTTCTCTAAGTCTTCCACCTATATTGAATCTCTATTGCTTATGTAATTTTTTTTTGCAAAAATCAAGGATAAAAATTAGTTTGGTATAGGAATCTTCATGGAGTAGAGAGAAACAAATGGCAGCAGATGGTGAGATGCGAGGGAATTTGAGAGTTCACTGAGGCAGAAACCAGGATCCAGACCTGGCCATGAATGTAAGCTCTTGAGAATCTGCTGAAATTTTAGAGAAGGCATTAGATTTCATGTAAAATTTGAGGTAGAAGATTGAGGTAATTTTAGCAAAATATCCAAATTCAGGCTGTCATGAGTGTCTGGTACATCATATATGAGGGGAAATAGAGGATGGATCATGTGAAAAATTATTCTGAAGAGAAAAGTTTTATGGTGGGGGTTGGAGTAATGAGCAGGAAACTAATATTTACTGAACAACAACTACTATGTACTAAGAACTATACTAGATGCTTTGCATATTTTTTATCTTTTGAATTTAATGACTCTCTATGCTAGTTATTACAATATCCAAATGACACATATGAGGTGACTAGAAACTGTAACATAGCTAGTAAGTGATAAAAATTGGATTATTTGCCTTCAAAACCTCTGTTCTCTCTACTACATCCCCTTGTGCATTCATGAAGTAAGAAATGTGATTGCAATTCCAAGATGCCCCTGAATACACTCTTACCTAGCTCTAGAAAAATATTCTCAAGTAGATTCTTATATGAGGTACATAGTAATATCACTGGTATTTTTAAAGGCAAAATCGGCATTGATCCTAAATAAATTTGACTGAGTGTTGCTAGATGTCCTCTCCTTGAGTTCTGTCCTCTAATGCCTTCCTGAGAAGTTTTGTAGAGACTAACATGAGCAAAATAACACAGTGGATATAATTTATCATTACTTTATTTTTTTCTTGAAGTTATTTATATCTTAAGAATAGTCTTTGTTTTCTTCCATATTTTCCCACTGCATTAGGTGGCAATGCCCTCAACATAGTATTTTATCAAAACCTGCCTTAAGGTGAACAAATTAATATCTGACCATAAAATTTCAGGCATCATCCATTGCTCTGGGATATTGTGGATAATCAGGGCTCTTTTTGGTGCACATTAACTCCCCCAAAAAATTAAGTAGAAGTTACAGTGTGAGCACTACAACAAGAGGAAAGAAAAATCATAAAAAAATCATATGCAGGAAAAATATTGAAATAGAATTTAGCCCCTTTACTGTTTATAGGCTATTTGTTTTCATTGTGAATTCTAGAAATATTCTCAGAAAAGCTTTCTTGACAGTATAAAAATGAACAATAGACAACATTATGGGAAATGGAGTGTATGTTTCTGTGAGCATCTGGCATAGGCATCTGTTGGAGATGGGACACCAGCTCATTGCTCTTTTCTTATGTGGAAGGTCTAATTAAGTAGCAGACAACCCTAGAAGCCCTAGGGTGTAGTTCAGATCAGTATCCAAACATTTATATGTGCTCACAAACCTCTTAGATCAGTAATACTGAAGTGTGAATCTCAGCAAAACTAGCTCAAACTTTCAAGCCTAGAAGTTGAGAGAACTTTTTATGAGGCATTGTATCTAGCTCCAAGGCATGATAGAGAATGACTAAAGCAGAAGGAACTTCATTCCCAGCTAAGGCTTCTATTTAAGCACATTTAAACTAGTTCAGAATGAGAGCTATTTACACTTTTCTAAGTAATCCCCAGGGAGTGAGAATTTGCATTAGTATCTAACAATCTTTAGGATCAGGGAGTTTTGTCTGTTCACTAAATTCTATCTTTTGTCCATCCTCTTCCTTCTCTTCCCTTTCATCTCCTTCTTCCCTTCTTCCATTTTTCCTTTTCTTCCCTCCATCCTCCATTCTCTCCTTGCATTGATATTGAATTATTGCTGATATTCAAATATATATTTAATTCCACATATCTCGTTGTCCTCCTTCAATTAGTTCATCTCTAGTCTAAGGAATTTTTTTAGAGGTTCAGATCATAGAACCAGTTTGCCCAATCTCTGCTCTCTTTGGGGGAGGGGCCTATATTGGTTTTTTCTCATCCTACTTATCTATGAGATATAGACATAATAGACCTAGACAGATTATCATAATGTTCACCAAATTAAATCTTCTGTGTGTTCCCTTTCTAATTTATTGCTCTCTTTGAAATTGGTTTAAAAGTTATTTTAAATTAATCAAAATATCACTTTGATATATGGGATATCCTCTCAGCCTCCCAGTCATTCTTTTACAAGCTGAGTGGTACATACTTGTTGGACACCCATCCACGTAGCCCCTAGGATTGTTATGGTTCTATTAACCCACTCAATAAAGGTCTAATTGCCAGGCCTTTGGGGCTACAACTGCACCCTTGTCAATCAATATGACACTCACAGCCTTCAAACTCAGCTACTTGGCTCCTGTTGTGAGAGCGTTTGTGATCTTGGTTACTGTCAGCAAGCAAAGTTCTGTAAAGGCCTCTCCTACCTTCAGCTCCAGTCTACAGAAAAGAACCAGTTAATTGTTTAGTTAAGTTTTTATGCCTCCTTCGAAGCATTCCTTTGCCTTTGTGTCTTTCCCTGGAAGGAAATCATCTGGTGGGTTCTGAACATATAGATTATATTTATTCAAGTATGCACAGTTACCTGAGCCTTTAAAATTCCTCCCCACCATCTGCCACAGCAGTTCAACCTTCCTTAACACCGACCTTCTCTTCCCATTTCCCATTTTCTGAGGAACTATCTTCTGAAGTCTTTGCTTGATTAAAATCCTCTATCTTAGGAGAGTACTTTCAAATCTATTAACTCTTCCCAGTCACTTTTTTAAAAAATATATTTTATTGATTTTTTACAGAGAGGAAGAGAGAGGGATAGAGAGTTAGAAACATTGATGAGAGAGAAACATCGATCAGCTGCCTCTTGCACGCCCCCTACTGGGGATGTGCCCGAAACCAAGGTACATGCCCTTGACCGGAATCGAACCTGGGACCCTTGAGTCCGCAGGCCGACGCTCTATCCACTGAGCCAAACCAGTTTCGGCCCCAGTCACTTTTTATTCTGGATCCATTGAATAAGCACTCTTAGAACCGACTCCTGTGCATATTCCTTCAGTTTCTGCAGGTTCATGCTAAATAGGTCTTGCAGTTCCCCTGGGATATATGACCTTTCCTTTCTTAACAAGCCTGCTATATCCTCAACTAGTCTACACTACAGTTTAATCCTAGCTATGAGCCTAGTTACCCAGGACAGGAGGCAGGGCAGGTCTCAAGGGGAAAACTGCTGCCTTGATGGGGAGAGGCCTCTGCATTGCTGTGGGCAGGAGGGAAGTGCAGGCTCTTCATCAGGCCACTTCTGTAGGCTCAGAAGGTTCGAGGAATCTGGGTGCCTAAAGTCTTAGAGGGTTTCTCCTCGATGCCTTCATTCCCTTTGTCAGGCTCTAATCTTGATCTAAACGACTTGTCTGGCTAGACCATTTGTCCTTTGGAAGCCTAGCTTCTCAATCTATTGTATTCTGGGGTTGGTCTTCTGCCCAGGATACACAATTTTGTCTGTACTCCTGAGTAGGAGATAAGGGCATTTTATGTTACCAAGGAGGCCTTCAGGCTTTTATACCTGGGTTTTAATGCTTGGTAACTGCCTTCAGCATTTCATTATCTTTCTCTACAGAAAGCATGTCAAACCCGGCCCATGGGCCGCATGTGGCCCACAATGAATATGTTTGCGGCCAATATAACAGTGTGATCAGTTATTTACAGTTATGAAAGGAAATACATATCCTGTCAGATCCAGAATTACTGACATTCACATTGGGTCAGTTTTGAAAGTAATCACTGTTTCCCCTGAAATAGGAAAGATAGTAGCAGAAAAGAGATGCCAATTGTCAGGAAGAAAACATTAATTTTATCATTGCTCTTGCTCTTTTTTAAATATACTTTTCAAAATAAACCTACGTTTCTAAGAAAATTGAAGCTTTTTTTTAAATTTTTTTGTGGCCCACATAAACTTAAACCTTGTTTATTTGGCCTGTGTTAGCCTTTTGAGTTTGACATGCTTGCTCTACGGCATCAATGAGGTTTAGAAATAACCACGCAATCCCACAGCATTTATAATTATTCCCTCCATCGATTCAAGTGCCTGGTACATTGTACCAGCTAATGCAGTCCCAATTTACCACTGGTAAAACTTTACAAGAAGAATGCCAGGGGCTGTTTATGATCCACCAGTAATGGGAGAGGGAATGGGGGATTCAGCCTAAAATGCCCAATTATCACCTACTTATTTTCTCCTCTGTCAGACCATTCCTAGACCTTGGCATCCAGGAGTTAGGTACTTAAAAAAGGTACCCTCTGGCATAAGCATTGTGTAGGGTTCATTGCTTTTTTATAAAGCATCATAGCCTCTGAGTAGTGACCCTTTCTAGCCACTGAAATAGATACTTAGCCTGGAAATTCTGAAGAAGGTAGTAGTGGGATCTCCACTGTGTCCAGGCTTAACCCCTTCACAGTATATGACCCTCCTGCTGCTGCTCGCGAAGGAAAATCATGTTTTAAAGAGGGTTTTCAGTCTTTCATTTGTTTCTTGCCAGGCCTGCCTCACATATCAAAAGTGATGATCAGAAATACAATCAATTTCTAGTCATATATATATATATATATATATGCATAACCAATGGACACAGACACTAGGAGGGTGAGGGCATGTGCCCAGGGGTGGGGGAGGCCAGGAGGCTCCAAATAGGGGAAAAAGGAGACATATGACATGTGTACTACTATTTATAATACTTTTTTTTTTGTCAAACATTTTTTATTTATTTAACATTTTCTTTTTTTTATTGTTTAAAGTATTACATATAGTAGTACATATATCACCTTTTTCCCCCCCATATACCTTCCCCCAGCCTCCCCTATCCCATCACATGCCCTCATCCCCCCCCCGCCCCCCCTCTCAGTGTCTTGTGTCCATTGGTTGTGCTTATATACCTTCATACAAGTCCTTTGGTTGATCTCTTTCCCCCCAACCCAACACTCCCCAGCCTTCCCACTGTAATTTGACAGTCTGTTCGGTGCTTTACTGCCTCTGTGTCTATCTTTTATTTATAATACTTTAAACAATAAAAATAAAAAAAAACTTAAAAAAAAGAATTTTCTGTGGTAAGGGGGGGGGAATAATTTTCTGAGACTCAACAAAATAAAGAAAGAAATCTTTGAAGACTGGCAGTAGAGACATTCTATGTCCTAACTGAAATGAAAAAAAAAAATTTTTTTTTTGG
The DNA here is from genome assembly GCF_027574615.1 of Eptesicus fuscus. Lineage (NCBI taxonomy): Eukaryota > Metazoa > Chordata > Mammalia > Chiroptera > Vespertilionidae > Eptesicus > Eptesicus fuscus. Next base: position 31,980,886 of record NC_072486.1, read on the forward strand.
AAAGTATATTAGCTATTTTGGCTGAATACAACTTTCAAACAGCAGGTGATCTTTGCTACAGCTGACAGAAGGCCTTTAGACTGGGTTCTGGAGTTTTATTTTCTTCATCTTACACATAGATAATTGAATTGCAGTTTGCTAACTGAGACAACTTTAGTTGGTGACGCATGTACCATTCTGACATTTTGAAGGAATTTTTGTTTCTTTAGCCATGGAAAAATAGGATACTAAAGGCATAACGTTTTCAGAAAGTTATATTTTTAAACTGACAAATGATTACCACTTCTGTGAGGAGAAATAAACGTATTAAAATCTTTCCAATGTTCTCTAGAATCTTGATGATAGGCTTGAAAGCATTATTCTTATGTTAATAGTAATATGGCAGTAGTAATAACTTATTTAACACATACCAAGCCCCATTTATTAGTTAGAACAGGATAATATATGTGTTATCTCATTTAATCTTGTTTTATAGTAGGGGAAACTAAGACTTAGCTAATTTGAGTATTTGGCTTTAATCATTTGGGTAGGAAGGAGTGGTGCTGGATGGTGAACCCAGATCATATATTATAAATCCAGTGCTCTGAACCACTATGCTAAAATATTACACATATACTCTACTGCCTTTTTAAATTCTCAGCTCCTAGCATAGCATCTGACACTTAATAATGTAGAAAATAAATGTTCATAGAATTAACTGGAGTTTTAGTTATAGGGAATGGCCATTACATATAATTTCATGAAAATAATTATTTGGCTACCCTGAGCATATTTTATTATTATTATTATTATTATTATTTTAATCCTCACCCGAGGTATGTTTTGAATAAATTTTTCTATTGATAAAAGAGAGAAACATTGATGTGAAAGAGAAACATCAATCAGTTCCCTCTTGCATGCACCCCGACCAGCCACAAGCTGGGCATGTACTCTGGCTGGGAGCCTGTGACCTTTTAGTGCATAGGACAGAGCTCAACCAACTTAGCTACACCAGTCAGGGCTGTTTTTATTGATTTTTTTGTTTGAGAGAGACAGACAGAGGCAGAAAGAGAGAGACAGAGACACAGTGATGTGAGAGGAAACACCGACTGGTTGCCTCCTGTACATACCCTGCCCTGGATCAAACCTGCAACCTGGGTATGTGCCCTTGACTGGGAATTGAACCCGTGACCCTTTGGTGTTCAGGTCAACACTCCAACCACTGAGAAATTTTGGCGAAGGCTAGCTATAGGTTTTTGTAGGTGCCCCTCATCAGGTAGAGGAAGTTTCTTTTATTCCAAATTTATTTAATTTTACCAATAATGGATTTTGATTTTATTAATGCTTTGCCATTGCTTATAGAAAACCATGTTGATAAAGTTCAACCTGTTGATAAAGTTAATGACTTTAATTTCCTAATGGATGAACCCCACTTCTGACATTATACATACTTTGAATAATCCTTAATTCCAATGGGTTCTATCTGGAAAAAAAAAAAAGAAACATCAATTGAGCTATCATCTGTAAAAATGTACATTCTGTGGGGATACTATATATATGGTGTCATATAATTTTATGGGTTTTGACAAATGCATATAATGTAATCTATTCATCGTTACAGTATCATGAAGAATAGTTTTACTGTTCTAAAAATCCACTGGGCTCCTTCCATTTCTCTGTCATCCCCTTTATCCAAATCCTTGGCAACCACTGATTTTTTCACCATCACTGTAGTTGTGCCTTCTCCAGAATGTCATATAGTTGGAATCATACTGAATGTGGCCTTATTGGGCTGGCTTCCTCTAGAACAGGCGTCCTCAAACTACGGCCCACAGGCCACATGTGGGTGTTTTCACCGTTTTGTTTTTTTTTACTTCAAAATAAGATATGTGCAGTGTGCATAGGAATTTGTCCATAGTTTTTTTTAAACCATAGTCCGGCACTCCATGGTCTGAGGGACAGTGAACTGGCCCCCTGTTTAAAAAGTTTGAGGACTCCTGCTCTAGAAGAATTAACTTAATGTTTCTCCATATATTTTCATGGCTTGATAGCTCATTTCTTTTTATTATTGAATAATCTGCACTACTGGGCATTACAGTTTGTTTATCCATTTACCTATTAAAGGATATCTTAGCTGCTTCCAAGTTTTGAGAATTAAAATAATGTTACTCTAAATATTCATGTACAGTTTTTTGGTGCATATCAGTGTTCTACTTATTTGGATAAATACCTATGAGTGTGACAGCTAAGAGTATGGTAAGACTAAATTTAGCATTTTAAGAATCTGTCAAACTGTATTCCAAAATGGCTGTAGCATTTTGCATTACCACTAGCAATGAGTGAGAGTTACCTGTGTGCCATTTCCTAGTCAGCATTTGGTATTGTCAATGTTTTGGATTTTAGCCATTCCAATATGTTATCTCATTACTGTTTTATTTGCAATTACTTAATGACATATGATGTTGAGTATCTTTTAATTGCCTGTTTGCTATCTACATATCTGCTTTGGTAAGGCATGTGTTCAGAATTTTTGTACTGTTTAAAATGGGGTTATTTTTTGTGTTTTAATAATTCTTTGCATATTTTGGATAGAAGTCACTTGTCAGACATGTGTTTTGAAAATATTTTCTTTCAGTCTGTAGTTGTCTTTTTATTTCTTAAGTATATTTTGCAGAGCAAAGATTTTTAATTTAAGTCCACATTCTCAATTTTTTATTTCATGGATCATGCTTTGGGTTTATATTAAGAAACTATCACCAAACCCAAGCCACTTAGATTTTCTTGTGTTATCCTCTAGAAGTTTTACACTTACAATCTATGTTCTATTTTGAGCTCATTGTATTGGACAGTTTAAAGTCTGTGCCAAATTCATTATTTTGTACATGGATGTCCAGTTGTTCCAGCTCCATTTGTTGGAAAAGTATTTTTTCCCCATTGACTTGTCTTTGCTCTCTTGTTAAAGATCAGCTGACTCTACTTTTGTTGGTGTATATTTTGTTATCGATTCTGCTCAATTTATCTATTTGTCTATTCTTTTGCCAATACCACAGTCTTGATGACTATAGCTTTATGATAAATGTTAAAGTTAAGTAGTGTCAGTCTTCTAACTTTATCCTGTGTTGTTTTAGCTGCTCTGGGTCTTTTGCCTCATCATATAAACATTAGAATTAGTTTGTTGATATAAAAAATTGCTGGGATTTTCATTGTATCATTGAATCTGTATATCAAACTACAGAGAACTGACATCTCAACAATATTGAGTCTTCCTACTTATGAACATAAATTATCTATTTATTTAGATCTTTGACTTTTATTCATAAGCATTTTACAGTAATCAGATAGATCTTATACTGTTTTGTTACAATTATAGCTGTTACTCCATTTTGGCTAGAGGTAGAAATCAAAATAATTCGTTCTTTGATAAGGGAACTTGTAGCTGTTTTTAAAGGACTAATGAAGTTTTAAACCTGAGTCCAGGTTCATTTCCAAGCTCAGCGATTGCACTCTAGTAGCTATAATTATTTTTCTCATTCACTTACTCATTTAGTCTTTTAATTAATATTTGAGTTCCTGCTATAAACCAGACCTTTTGCAAGACCTTAGTGATACAGTTATGAATAATAGATCATTATTAAATTATACATTTTGATTATCATTTGGATTACATAAATGATAAAATTGCCAGCTTCAGGCAAAACAATATATTTGGAATGTTTATCTTGGTTCCCATCCAATTTATTGTTCATTGCTATCATTCAGATGAGTTATTTTGTGGCTCATTCCTGAAGTGTCTCTATCTCCAGCATGTGCTAAATAATTTGTAAAGTGTAAGTCGGTAATTTGTTATCAATGAACATATAAATCAGAGATGACCACTTACATTTACATGGCCACTTGCATATTCACTGGAGGAATTTTAAATACTGTAGGTATTTCTGGGCTAAATAATTTATTAATACAGATATACCTTGGAGATATGATGGGTTCATTTCCAGGCCGCTGCAATTATCACAATAAAATGCATCACACAGATATTTTGATTACCCAGTGCATATAAAAGTTGTGTTTATACTGTACTATAGTCCATTTGTGTGCAATATAAATAGCATTATGTCTAAAAAAACAATTTATATACTGTAACTAAAATGTACTTTTGCTAAGGCATGCTAAGCAATACCTGAGCCTTCAGCAAGTCATAATCTTTATGCTGGTGGAGTGTCTTATGTTGATGCTGCTGACTGGTCAGGGTGGTGGTTGCTGAAAGTTGGGGTGGCTGTGGCAATTTCTTCAACTAAGGCAACAATGAAGTTTGCCACATTGATCGCTCTTTCTCTCACTTGAACACTTAGAGGCCATTGCAGGATTATAAATTGGCCCAATTTCAATATTGTTGTGTCTCAGGGAATAGGGAGGCCCAAGGAAAGAGAGAGAGGCATGGGAATGGCCAGCCAGTTGAGCAGTCAGGAACACACACAACGTATATTGATTAAGTTCACAGTCTTATATAGATGTGCTTCCTGGAGCCCCAAACACTGACAATAGTAACATCAAAGGTCAGCGATCACAGGTCACCATAGCAGATATAATAATAAAAAATCTGAAATGTTGCAAGAATTACCAAACTGTGACAGAAACACAAAGTGAACAAATGTTGGGAAAATAATGCCAATAAAAACTTGCTTGACACAGGGTTCCCACAAACCTTCAATTTGTAAAAACCTAGTATCTTGAAGTGAAATAAAGCAAAGCTCAATATAATGAGGTATTTTAAAGGTACCTTCCCAGAAAAGATAATTTGGGACAAACTGATTTGAGAGAAGGGATGATGCTATTCTGGTGTAAGTTTAGGTCAACCTTTCCTGGAAATGATATGTTCCTAAGCATATTATAACTATTAAAATCTGTTCACAATGAAATCTTTGACCCCTAGGTCCCAGGATTATTATAAAAGAATACAGAACAAGGCTAGGATCTTTAAACCAACATAATCTCAATAAATTTTATTGGCTTATGGCCTCTTATATGCTATGGAGGTTAGTCTAGTGTAGGGAAGACTCAGAAAGGAAAAAAAGAAAAGTCCAGAGATATTTTTAAAACTACCAAGTTACAAAAACTTGCCCTACTTTTTCCCAATTCCATTCATCTTCCATTACCTTGGGAAGTGGAGAGGTCCTCGATGCAATAGTTATAACTACTTAGAACATTCAGCTTGGTGCTTTTTTAAAAAAAAGTACCTATGCTTTAAATATCATGTGGGTAGTTCTTATCAGGGGAAAGCCTTGAGATATCAAGAATAAAATAATTATTTGATAAACAAAGGAAGCAAGAGAAAGCCACTACTCAAAGTGAAATAAAGCAAAACAAAACAAATGCATGTTTAATTACAGGCATCATGCCCATAGAAACTGAAAAAAAGTGGGTGGTAAACTTTTCAGTGTATTAGATTTTTTTTAGCATAAAAATCCTCTTAGAGATTACAAATATTATTTATCAATAGTTATTGTTGGAATTACCTTTAAAAACTTGATTTTCCTTAGTTTGCAGGATGGTATACAACCTTTGTCTGCATCTCAGTTATGTCTTAATCATAAGAAGCTAGTCCTTTATAATACTTACTAGAGGCCCGGTGCGTGAAATTCATGCATGAGTAGGGACCCTAGGCCTGGCTGGTGATCAGGGCGGATTGGGGCCTTCTGGCTGCCGGTGGTCAGCACACATAATAGCAAGAGATCCAACGCTCGGTCTCCCGGTCAAACTCCTGAGGGGGCACTTTGCATATTAGCCTTTTATATATAGATAGATAGATTCTGTGCCAGGTAATGTTTGAAGTATTTTAAGTATATTAAAATACTTTATTAGTGGTAAGAACCATCTTATGAAATGCTGAATTCAAATCCAGGCAGGATGGCTTGAGTCTGAACTACTAAAGAGCATTGATTTCTGTTTACTAGAAGTGATGTTTGTAGGTATTACCACTCCAAGTGAATTATAAACACTTTGAATACCAACTAACATAATAGGGGCTTCTCCTTTAAGACACTAATACCTATTCAATTTCTCACCCACTTAATATTTTGCTTTAGAATTCTTAAGGATGGCATGCTCAATGCAACAACATAAGATGAGGCTGGGGCATCAGAAGAACCAAAAGCTTTTAATAGTCTGCAGAGAAGTCCTGGTCCTACTCTGATTCCTGTTTCTTCCTCATTTAGCCTTTCTGTTTGTTTTTCTGTAGATTCTTTCCCTACTTTGCAAATTAATTAGGATACATATTTTTACTCAACATAAAAGTTGGGGTTTCTTTTATACCATTTAATTAATAGTTAATAATTGTTAGATGATAGTTTTACTTAGAATGTATTTTCTAAGTAAACATATGTATCTCTATATCTCTGTATATATATCCTATATAATAAAGAGGTAATATGCAGATTGACCCTAACACCTTCACAAGATGACTGCCTATGACCAGGCCAGCAGGGGGGTTAGTGAGGGAAGACCAAATGACTGAATAAGCAGGCTGCGTCAGGCGATCAGGCTGGCAGGGGGATGGTGAGGGATGACCAAACGACTGAACAAGCAGGCTTCGTGGGGCAACCAGGCTGGGGGGGTGGCAGTTGGGGGCAACCAGACCAGCAGAGGGGGGCAATTGGGGGCGACCAGGCCAGTAGAGGGGGGCAGTTGGGGGCAACCAGTCCAGCAGGGGATACAGTAAGGGGTAACCAGGCTGACAGGGGTGTGTGTGACAGTTAGGAGTGACCAAGCTGGTAGGGAGGGAGCAGTTGGGGGTGACCTGGCTGGCAGTGGGGGGCAGTAGGGGTGACCAGGCTAGCAGCAGGGGGAAGTTAGGGGCGATCAGGCCAGCATGCAGAGGCAGTGAGGGGCAATCAGGCTGGCGGGTGGGGGGGGGGAGATAGAGGTGACCAGGCAGGCAGGCAAGTGAGCGATTAGGAGCTGGCGGTCCAGGATTGTGAGAGGGATGTCCAACTCCCGGGGATCAGGCCTAAACCGGCAGTTGGACATCCCCCAAGGGGTCCCAGATTGGAGAGGGTGCAGGTTGGGCTGAGGGGTCCCCCCACCCCCGTGCATAAATTTCATGCACTGGGCCTCTAGTATATATATATATATCTATTTGAAATTATCACCTTCAAAGGGGCTCTCTAAATTGTATTGAATTTATCTGTCAAATGTCAAGAGAGTTCAGCCTCACAGTGAGACTTGAGTTCACTCAGAAAAATATGAGAAATTTTACCACAGCTTTTTAAATAAAGATATAATAATTAGCTAATAAAAGGATAACATAATCTCTACCATGTGAACAAATTATATGGGCACAATTAATAAAATATTAAATGAAGAAATTTGGAGAGACTTTTTGTAAAGTCAACTACAATATTTTCAAGGTCTCGTTTAAACTCTAATTGAATTTATTTTCTTACCTCAATAACCTTATGTACCCAATATTGACTGCAAATATAGTTAACACTCAGAAAAAAAAAATTCCCGTTTAAGTCCAGAAAATCTTCAGAAGAATCATCTGCAGTGTCTAGAAAAGGTGGCAGCACTGAGACCTACGATTTGCCTGGCTGCTTCACTGACGACTTCATCAGACATTTCAGTCCACATCACTGACATGCCACTGATTCCCTCCGGGGTCATAGGGCATTGTTAGGCTTTCATCGAAAGGAACTCAATCTCCTGCCCCAGCTCCTCACATGCTGCTTCTGCCCTCTATGCTGCCACTTACCTGGGAACTAAAATTGGTTTCCCAGGGAGAGTTACTAATTAATGCAATTTTATTTCACAAGCCACTGAAAATAAGAAGAAATATCTGTATGAATTACCATATTAAAATAACATTAATTTAATGGCACATCTGCTTGGCACCCCAACTTTAGATGGGCACCTTTGAGGCTCTGTCAGGCACCAGCCACCATGACAACCAACCTTGCTCTCTCTTCTTGAGGGGTCTGGCTGTCACTGAGCAAGTTGATATTCCTGCTAACTCGCTAGCACCTGGAACTCGCGGAGGCCATGTGCAGCTGCTCAGGAGTTATGCAATGTGGCAACCTCTCTGTGTTCTACCGTGTTCCACCCAAAGGGAGAAGGATGAACTCCTTTCTGTGTTGCACTGTGAAACAGGTCCATGCTACTGTGTCCCTATGATCTGAAGTCTCCCAGAGTTAAAATGAAAAGTATGGTTTTCTATTTCTTAAAGGAAATAGGGTAAGCCTAACAGGCTTTATTGCATGAGTCCTAACTTACTATTTATTTTTTCATCTTAATATATTTTTTTTTTCTCAGAAGCTGCTTAATCCTTCATTTTAGTGTGAAATGGATCCCATTGAGATTACCAACAAATGTAGCCACTGTTTCTGATGGGGCTGTTTCTGATGACTGATACCGGTAACCAGGACTTGCAGTGCACAGTGTTTAGTCAGTGTTGCCTCACTCTCAGTGCGGGGACTTAAGTGTGCAACTCTAATGTACTGTAATTGGCAATGACAGCAGATATTCTCTGGCCTTGCCTGTGGATTTACTTTGTATGGAGATAGTGCTAGTTTACATTTTAACATTAGAAATATTGAAACGATAGGTTCTAAAAGCTCAGATAAAGGAAACAGAACAATGCAACACCAGGGCCAGCACGGCAGAGGCATCACTGAAAAAGAAGGCTAAAGAACCGTGCTATTTTAATGACAGATGGAAGGACATATATAACTGGCTTAGGGATATAACGAACACAGACATCTGTGATTGGGCATGGTGCAGAAGGAAGGGTGAAAGCACCGATGGAGACCGAATCTCACAAGTCCTGGGTGAGACAGGCAAATACATCTAAATAAATAAAAAAATGTTTTGTCTCCCCAAAAGACACCAGAACTCAGCTGAAAATAGTGGCTGCTGAACTAGCTTGGGAATACCCCACATGCATTTCATATCGTTCCCTTATTACTCTATCAAACTCAGTGCAGTTACATTTCCTGATTAAGAAGTTGCAACTAAAATGCTCTGTGGGAGAAAAAAAAGGCAAACATTTAAAAAATATTTTTAAAAATTGATTTTTAGAGAAGAAAGGAGGGAGGGAGAAACATTGATCAGCTGCCTCCTGCACACCCTTTACCTGGGATCCAGCCCCCAACCGCAGGCAGAATTGGACTGGCAACCTTTACATGCATGGGATGATGCCCAACCAACTGAGCCATACAGGCCAGGGTAGAAAATTTTGATCATACTAGTAGTTATGTTACCATATTTTCCGGCGTATAAGACGACTTTTTAACCCAGGAAAATCTTCTATACGCCCAGTCGTCTTATACGCCGGAAAATACGGTAGTCCCTTATGTGATAAAGTTAATTCTGTCAGATCTTACTAGTTTTATCAACATTGGGAATATTATGTTTTTATATGCACATATGTGTGTGTGCCAAATTGAAAATATTTTTTTCTTATTGGAAGGACTAAGTGCATTCACATTTATTTTTAGGGTTGATTGGATCAGTTTCAACTGCACTGTAATTTATAATTGTGTCTTTTGTTGCATTTTCTGTGTTTATAGAATGTGCATTTTCTTCCCTTTTATAAAAAATGGATACTTCACAAAGTTGAATGGTTTGTTCGAGAGGCTACCATGGTACTTTTAGCTCCTTTGGTGACTTCTGTTCCCTGTATCTTTAATTTAATCTTTAACTGTATGCTTTATCAGTGTGTTTTTTGTTTGTTTTGTTCTTTGGTGGGATTCTTTAATACCTTCCAATTGCTTATACACGAATAAAATTGTGTTTTCATCTTTTCTTCTCCATTCTTCTCTCAAATTTTAGTTGCATTATTTCTGTGCTACAAATATATAACACAAAGGTGGTGGGTCAAAAGGTACCAACTTCCAGTTATTTAAATATTATTAAAGTAAGTCCTGGGAATGTAATGTACATGCAGCATGGTGACTGTAGTTAATGCTGTGTTGTATAGAAAGCTGCTAAAAGAAGAAATCCTAAAAGTTCTCATTATGATGAAACAAAAATTGGTAACTGTGTGTTGATGATTGTTAACTAGACTTATCATGGTGATTATTTTGCAGTATATACAGATACCAAATCATTATGTGATAGGCACCTCTTAGCCACACCAGAGCGGTGTTACCGGATGAGAGAGCCCCCTGAGCCAGTGGGAGAGGGCCATCCCCAACCTCAATCCTTGTCTTCTCATATAAGTGCATTTATACGAGAGACTTTGCATTGTGAAAAGCCAATTTACTAAAGCATGCATCTTTATTGAGAAAAAGCAAAAGCAAACCTATACTCCTGGCTTATGAAGCACAGACAGGCTCTCAGCTAACCTAAAGAGCAGGTTGGGTAGCTGTCTGAGGCATTACATATTCTCCTGTCTATAGGCTTAAAATTCCTCTGCTGACTATTTTGGTACAGATTAATTCTCAAGGTCACCCCCATTTTTTTAACTTTGTTGTGGCCTCCCCAGAATTCATGAAAGGCCCTGACAACTTTGTCTTGCCAAGCCTGAGACTGCTGGCTTTTCTGGTTAGGAGTAAAACAGCCCTTTTTTCCTTTTCCCTTTCTCATTTCCCTTTCTTCATTCTGCCATTAGGGAGGTTGTTTTAACCATTGTTCTGTGTCCTGGGCTGGGGAAGATAATGGTTGTTAGTTACAAACTGGCTGCAATTGCCCACACTGTTTGGCCTTGTTTTAACTTTCCTGTCTGTTTCCCATTCCTCTGCCTTGGAATCCTGTAACAGTTTTAACTGGCTCTTATGGTCGTCCACATTTCCTCCTTCCTATCACCCTTTGCCCTGACTGCCTAATCCTGTTTCTAACACCTTTTAATTATGTTGTACACCTGAAACAAATATGTTATATGTCAATTATATCTCAATAAAATATACATATACATATACATCTCCCCCTCATCTCTAACTTTATGGGTATATTTGTATATTTTTAAAAATGCTTGCTGTCTTTCTTAGAAAAATTTCAGTCATAACTTGGTTGGATGGAGCTCATGCATTTTAAAAAATCCACTTTGAATTTTACTTTTTAATTTGTGACCCAAAGTGGCTTTTTATATCGTCACATGGTTATTTCAATAGTTTTAAGTCCATTGGTGTGTAGAGCTGTAGTTTTCTTTGCGTTGATGGCATTTGAGTGTGTGGAGGGGATTCCTCATTTAAGTAGTATGTAAATTATTTGCTGATTTTCTGCAATAAATCTCTGCGGACTGTACTTTTCTTGAGTTTATTTTGAATAATATCCTGGTAATTTACAAGGTTCTTATTTTAATGGCACTGTTGTTTACTGTTAGTTTAACAAAGAACTTGTAATTTAGCACATATTTTGTTTGGTGGTAGAAAAGAGGTTACATGTCTTTTGTCTTGCAGAACCGTACATTTTTTTTTCTTTTTATCACCTATTGCCAGAGTGCACTTTTTTCCTTTTCCTCTCCAGAAGTTTTATGTTTGAAATACTGTTTTTAAAATTATGCTTCTCCCCCTACCGCCCCCTTACGAGTGTTGGAGGAGACAGAAAAATGTATCTAAGTAAAAAATATTTTGTTTTTCTAAAAGACACAATCTCAATTGTGAACTAGCTTGGGAATACTCCATTAACAAACATGCATAATCATTACTTTCCCTTGATTATTCCATGAAACTTACTAAAGTTACAGTGCCTGATTAAAAAGTTTGTCCCCTTAATAATTTACTTCTTGAAATTGGATGCCTGAAATGGAGTCCATCTCTCGAAATTCTTCATTTGTGTCTTTTTAAATCTGCTTTTTTAAGAGCATGTACTTTGAAATCCCCTTCCTGTCATCTCCTGTTTATTGTGTCATCTGTGTTATACGCCCCCATCCCCCAGTATCTTCAAATTTAGTGTAGATTTCATCCTTCCTGTGCTTGCTTCAGCTTACCATGTGTTTCTCCACTGTATGTCTTGCAGTTATTTCTGCCTTTGCTTGCCACAATGCTCTGAGGTGCCTGGGGATGGGTGGGAGCATAGCCTTATGCTAAACACTGATGGCCTTATGATTTTTCTTTTGTATTCACAGTAATTTGCATTCTCTGTCTTCAAGTCATGTTGAGGGTGTGATATGGCATAGAATTTTCATAGGTAAACAGTGCAGTTAATCCTGCCCTCTGGTAAGAGATTCAGGGTGATTTTTTAACTACACAGTATCCAAAGTCTGTAGTTACCCCAAAGCTTTTTCATCGAGTATAATTTCCTTGGCAATACAGGTCCCTGTGCCTGCGCTTCCAGCCAATTCAACTTTGCTTTTTGGTCCCTCCCGCAGCCCAGTGGAGTCCCTAATGAAGTAGATGTGAAGGCCATTCTCTTATCTGTTTTTGTGATCTGGTATTCACTTTATGCAAGTGATAAACATTTCTAGCTTTTTGTTGCTCAAAGCCATTTAAATTTTAATCTCTTGTGTGTGTGTGTGTGTGTGGCGGGGGGAGGGGGGGGGGGGGCGCAAATCCTAAAAATATTCAGCTTTTCCAATTCTTCAAATCTAGGATATTTTTTCATTTCTAAATGCTGAATGACCCATTCTTCTTTGTTTAGCTCTTTTCTTTCTATACATTGTTAGACAGCCAGTATTAGCATGACCACACCTGTGCTGGGATTTAAGAATCATTTTTACTACCTCTCCTAATTCACTAGGCACATGATATGGGAGGCCATATCGTGGCAGCAACAGTTTTGCTAAACATTTTGGTACTGCATAACATGGAGCATAAAATGTCCATACTTCATTATTAATTTCCTAGTAACGATGTAAACCATGGTTCAGCAAATTACTGCCTGTGGGCCAAATCTGGCCTTTGACCTGTTATATAAATAAGGTGGTATTGGAACACAGCCATGGTTATGCATTATTTATGGTCTACAGCTGAGTATAGGATTATTGAATGGTTTAAACAGAAACCATATAGGTCTCCAAGAGTAAAATATTATAAGCTGATCCTTGGAGAAGAAGTTTGCTGACCATTGCCACATATATTATGTTTTTGTTATAGAAGAAAAAAAACACATAACATCAAATAATAGATGAACACCACTTTACAGAACATATTTCTGGATTATTTGGAGTGAACAAGGCATTCTCCAGTACCTGATGAACTCTGAAATTTCAGAGATTTGACATCATAAAAGTATATTTTTTCACTAAGGTAAAGTTCAGTGCTTATTAGAGGCCTGGTGAGTTCCTTATCAAATAGTGACTTCAGCATCTAAACATTTTTGATCATGTGATTGGCATTTTGGAGCCTTTCACTATCAGCCACACAGAGGGGAGAAGAAAGGAAAGAGAACATAATGGATAATTATTTACCTTGGCATGGAAAATTCACCCACTACTCTCATTCATATTTGATTGGACAGTAGAGTCACAGGACTAATCTTAGTGCAAGGGATGCTAGGAAATGAGTTTACAAATATATTTCTAATGATTCTCTAGGTTTCTTTAATAGGCAGATGCCCCTGCACAGCTCCTTTACCTCTGCTTTTGGATTTCAATTTGTTTATGGCCATAAAGGCGTTCCCATACTTTATGCTGAGATCAGCTTTGCTTTTAAATGTTTATTTTGTGTGGGGTTTTAACAAATGTCCACAAATTCTTTGGTACTTTATCTTAAGAGGTGGAGCTTAATACCCATCCATAGGATTGTTGGTTTTGTCTATTATTCTAGATATCTCCAATATTTGGACAGCATTGATATGTAACAGATGTTTCTTATTGAATAGAAAATAGAATGTTTCATGATTTATTGGAAAACAATACTGCCACAGAAATAGATAAATACTGTACTCAAAATGAGCTGCAAATGGTAGCAGATGCAGAGCTAAAAATATTCTGCAAATAGTAACTTATGACAGGAAACAAAGAAAATAAAAATTAAAAGAAATAAACAAGTGATCATGAAAAAGAGGGTTGGTGAACTTTGACAAAGTGGCATCTGGAAGCAAGAGGAAAAGTGATGATTAATTAAGAATCTCACCAGACCCCTATAGAGAAACTAAATATTGACATCAGAATGCACTCATAATTTGTGGCATATGTAAAAATTTAATTGTCTTCTTTATAAAACTCTTAAGTTGAAAAATGTAACTGTTCTTCATGTTAGCTTGTGTTAAGCATAAAGCAAAATTTAGTAATGTGGGTGACTGGTATGTAATTGAGATCAGAGCTATTTTATATAAAGTGATCAAGAAAGGCTGCTTTTACAAAACGACTTTTGAATTCAACAGGAAGTGAGGGACTGAATCTTGTGGATACTTGAAAAAAAAAAAAAGGGTTCCAGGTAGAGGAAAAAACAAGTGCAAAGGTCCTGAGGTAGGAGTATGTTTATCCTGTTTGGGGAATAGCAAGGACTCCAGAGTAATAGTAATAAATTAGTTCAGAGGGATAGTGAGGATTATTCCTTATAAACTTTGGTACATTTTTTATTAACCTCTAAGAGAAATAGGAAATTTAAAATACTGCAGAATTTATAATAGAGTGGGGAAAATATTTAGCTTATATTTTAAAAACATATCTGGGCAGTTCTGTAAAGGCTATTAAGAGGGCTTTAGGATGTTATTGCAATAGTCCATGTAAGAGTTGACAGTAGAGCAGGAAGGGAGTTGTCAGATTCCTATATATTGTCTTACAATTAAATTGCGTACATTATTATTGTATCTTATTCTAAAACACAGATTCCCTAGGTAATGCTGTAGTACCAATAGATTGTCAGGTCCACAGGACAAGGCATTCCAGCACATAGAATAGTTCCTATAATGTAAATAGTTTCTTCAGTAAAATACTATGTGTGGAATGAATGAACAAGTAAATGAAGACTTAAAGAATGAATAGGTAAATACAGTAAGTCCTTACTGAATGCTGTTGATAGGTTCTGTGACTTTATGCAAAACGACATATAAGAAAACCAACTTTTCCATAGGTTAAATGACATAAACACGAGTTAGGTTCATATGGCATCTATCGACTTTATGACAAAACATTGTTGAACACAATAACATGATTCAAGAACCTGCAGAACCATATATTCTATCCTTGTTGTAACCGGTTATAATTACTAAAATATATGTATCTGCATTTCCCAATTCTGCATTTCTTTTCATTGCATTCAGTGAGTCCGCCATAGTTAAATGGTACAATGCAATTTGAAAAAGAAGCTACACACAACTTACTGAATTCTACATAAGTAATTGTTCACTACCTCTCTAGTTCTTATAAGCAAAATAATGACTCTAATATCTCCTGAGGGACTCTATTACAAGAGTACCGCAATATGAGTCAGATGAAAGTCTTCCCTGTTTGCATTGTCATACATGAGAAAACTCATGGTCAATCCCTTGAAAACATTTTTGAAATAAGACAGAATATAAATCAATAAGCAAAAACTGCTAAAATGATGACTACTATTTAAAAAAACTAACTTTTAAGGAGTGAGAGGATTTACTATTTAAACACCACTATGTTTCCATAAAAAAAATTATGTTCTTTTCACTAGTGTAGCAGTTTTATGTTAAATTTATTAACTGGCATAATTCTCATCACTGCTGATAATCCTGAGTATTTGTAGAACAAAGATTCTATTTTACACTGATTCCATATTCATTTAAAATGTTTTAAAAACAATTCTTTAAAATCGATGTGAGGTCAAAACATGAAACTTTCAGGTGAAAGATGGTAGAATACTCACAACTTTATACACTTGAACCTAATATTTCTGTATACTTTGGTAACTAACATGCATTGTGGTTCCCAGATATACTGAAATCTAAGGCATATGTCAGGAAGAGCAGCTTTAAGCCATGGCTGTTTATGGTCTTGCTTACCCTTCATTTTACTGTTTAGACACCATAAGAAGATTGAACTCTGATAGAGTTGCTGTGATCTTGGGACTTTAATCTAGGTCCAGGCAGAGAAAACTGAGGAATTAGCATTATATTAATTATATCCCCTTCATTTCTACTGACTTGCATGTACGCTGTGATTAATTTTCTGCTGGGAGGACTGACCTTGTCTTGGTTTATGATGTAGCAATGCTGTTTGCTTAGGGAAATGTTAAGTTAAAATAAAAATATACACATTAAACTATTATACAAGTAAAATATGTATATACGTATATATATGCACCTATGCGACCATCGCAATCCAACAGACAACCGAAAAGGCTGCGTGGGGCAACTAGGCCGGCAGGGGGGTTAGTGAGGGGGCGACCAAACAACCAAGTAGCAGGATGATGGGGCAACCAGGCCGGCAGGGGGGGTCAGTGAGGAGCGACCAAACGACTGAGCAGCAGGTTGCATGGGGCGGCAGTTGGAGGCAAGCAGGCTGGCGGGGGCGGCAGTTAGGAGCCAGTGGTCCTGGGGATCGGGCCTAAACCGGCAGTCAGACATCCCCCAAAGGGTCCCTGATTGGAGAGGGTACAGGCTGGGCTGAGGGGACCCCCTCCCCCCCGTGCACAAATTTTGTGCACTGGGCCTCTAGTGTGTGTGTGTATGTATGTATGTATATATATATATATATATATATATAATTTTCTCAATCAAAATACTTATTGCATAAACAAATTTACTCTTTCTTTGTTTTCTGAAACACTTTGTTGTAGGGCTTAGCAAGGTCATTTTTCTCAAGCTAGAGCTAAATTGTATGTTTCCAAATTTTGTAAGCTGAAAGTTTCTTAGGATGTGAGATTTCTATTTGGTAAATAAACTCCATAAGTCATAATAAACAAATGTAAAACAAAATGTGTAACTATTGCTAAAAGGCAATGAGAAAACTTTGACAGATATCATAGAGTATAGGTTTATATTCTACTAGAGGCCCGGTGCACAAAATTGTGCACTGTGGGGAGGCGGGGTCCCTCAACCTGGCCCGTGCCCTCTTGCAGTCTGGGAGTCCTTGGGGGATGTCTGACTGATAGCTTAGGCCCGCTCCCCATGGAGTCAGACATCCTTAGTGCTGCTGCAGAGGCGGGAGAGGCTCCTGCCACCTGCTGCACTTGCCAGCTGTGAGCTCGGCTCAGGGCTTCTGGCTTAACAGCGCTCCCACTGTGGAAGTGCACTGACTACCAGGGGGCAACTCCTTCATTGAGCGTCTGCCCCCTGGTGGTCAGTGCATGTCATAGTGACAGTTCGTTCCGCAGTTCAGTTGATTTGCATATTAGCCTTTTATTATATAGGATGTTTTATTTTTACATACCTTTTAATGATTGGTCTCTGTTTCACATTCCACATAATAGAAGTTACTTATTTCACAAAGGTATTAAGTAAGACTGTGAAATATCATGATATATATTTGTTTAGATTTTCAAAGTGAAAGATCAAGTAGAATACTTATTTAAATATTCAATTAAACTGTGTTTAAGACATTTTGTTGGATGCTGTGAGGGATGGAAAAAAATGTCTGCCCTCAGAGAAATTATAATGAAATTTGGAAGACAGGACCAAAGAACAGAAATACAACCCTGTATAAACACAAAAAAAATTTTAACTACTGTTTTTCAGGATTAAGGGGCATATAACACTGTATATAATTAATTAATCAAGTTAATTTTCCAAATAACTCCAGTAGTAATTAATCAAGTTAATTTTCCAAATAACTCCATTAAAAGCTCATCATTGGGAGAGTTTATGTTAGGTATGTGATTAGATATGATAGCGAAGTTATAAAACATAAACAAGGATTATATTTGCTGCACATTTGACACCTCCTCATCCTAAAGATTTGAATTCAACTGACTGACAAAGCATGGGGGCAATTTATAAAAAGCAAGGACAAACTTTTAAGAAAAGAACTAGCTGTACTAGTATTCACATTATTTTTTCAGTACCTGTAGAAGTTAATAAAATTGGGCTTATCTTGTTATCTGTACTTCTATCACAGACAGGGAAGAATACGGCAAGGGAATTGGTCCTATTGATTTGAGTCAAGATTCTTGTCAATCTCCTTGAAAATGGAGATGTAAAAACATCTGAATTAGTGTCCACCTTTTGTTCACTAGTGCTATACTCATTTAATTTAAAAGATAATTGGTCTACTCTTTATCAGAGATAATTTTATATTCTACTACCAGAGCTAGTTCTCATAGTTAAGGTTTCCTATAAACGGGCTGATTCATTAAATGTTTTTCCTTCCTTCTCTCATGAGTACAATATAAACCCGAAACTCTCAATTATTTTTAACATTTTGCTATGATTTTATTCCAACTAGAGTTGTAAATATAAAAATATCTCTTGAAATAGATGACTAACATAGCTTGGGCTAGTCCATGGCACATTTTCAGTCATACTATAGTTTATACACACACAGATCTCTACACAAGCTAAAAACCTTGCATAAATTTGATGACTGCTCAATTGACTTCACTGTCCTGGAACAAGAATGAGTATGATCAGGATGCGATAAAGATTCAATCAGATACAGGAGGCCACTATGTCTCATTCGGGCAGATAAAAAAGGTCACTGCATTCTTTTAAAACCATTCAGGGCTTGTTAATTTAGGCATTCTCTCAAGAAAATCCCATAAAAATTAATATGTAAAATACATATATGAGTACAAACTTCTTTGGAAAGTTTAAGCTTATGAGATATTGGAAGACAATATGGTATAAAAAGAGCACTTAGCTCCAAAGTCTTCTGCACATCTCTGTTCCTTTTGCAGGGTTCCTCTAGCTACAATTCCCAGTGTTTGTGACTAAACTATACACAAGATGAACTTCTTTGAACAGATGCTACCTTCGCAACCTGAAATCCAAAAGGAAAATAGTGTCGACTGCTCATGAAGGCATAGATTTTTCTGCAGCAAAGTTCCAGGAGTCTGTTCCATGACTTAAAAAATGTCCAGCAGTAGATGGTATAAGTAGAATTCTGAATAGTCAGAAGAATATGCATTTAAGAAACATCTGTCAGTTACTTGGCATGTCAGTGTTCCAGTCAATTTCCTATTTGTCCTTTTCCTTTGTCCACACATTCTCTTGAAGTAAACAAAACAGCAAACTTCATCACAGCAGAATTATTTCCAATACAGCAGCACTTCTTTCATAATATGGACTGAAAAAAAATTATTAGACTCATTTTTTATTTTAATCCTCACCCAAAGACATGCTTAGAAAGAGGAAAGGAGGGCGGGGGGGAGGGGGAAGGGAGAGAAACATTGATCAGCTGCCTTACACATGAGCCCTGACTAGGGATCAAAACCACAACCTAGGTATGTGCCCTCATCAGGGATCGAGCTGGCAATGCTTCAGTGCACAGGATGCTGCTCCAACCAAGTGAGCCACTCCATCAGGGCACTAATCTCATTCATAAACCCTCAATACTGTGCCTTATGGAAGGCTAGTTATACAATATATGACCTTATGTTTTACAATATATTTTCCATTTTATATATTTAAAAATAAGTTACTAAGAGATTTGAAGTCAACTTGTAAATTTCTCTTATTTAAGATTGGCCAATTAAAGAATATTCAAGAGTTATTATCTTTCAACTTTTAGACTACATAACAACTGCTTTAATATCAGACTCAAAGACTTCTTTTAGGCCCTCTGTATTAGATTTTCTGTCTCACTCTCATAGGTCTTGCTTTAATTTTCTTTTTTTTTTTTTTTGGTTAAAGCTCATTTATCCTTTTCTTAAATTAAACATGAATTTTATTAAATTCAATAATGTATTCTTTTTGGTCAAGAAAGATACTAATAAAATGGTTTAAAAGAACTTATAATGAGGCAGATAGACTCTTTGAACATTAAATACTGTTTGAAACATTTTATAAGAAAGAGAAATGCACCAGAAAAAACATTAAAATCTTTTGGTAAAGATTGATGAAAAATGATGTCAAAATGGAGAGTATGGAACTTTATACAGAATGAAATATATAAAATTATTTAAGTTGAATACATGTAACTCTTTCATTTATTTCTAAATTAAATGAATGGCTGGTGTTTAAAAGAAAGAAATAGTTAGTATATAAACCAAGTACCAACTATTAAGAATTGTGACAGTATAAGATCAAGTCATTACTCTGTATTTTAAAAGCACAGGTATAAAAAACGTATACTTCTGTCCCATTGCAAAATGCATCTGGTGCTACATAGACCCTTGAGGATACCGCCTGTTTCTAAAAGAGGAGGCTGAGAAACTAAGAGGCAATCGGACCTTTAGCAAATTTACTATGATTACTAGACAAAAATTTTTGGCCAACATTCACTCAGGATGAGGGTGTCTGATTTAGTCCCCACACTTTAAGTTGGTTTTCAAATAGGCTACCTCCAGGAAAGAAGAGTGAATTGGAAATATACTGGTCCTAAAATCCCAGTTTCAAAGCATCTGAAAATGTCTCTAAAGTAACTTGCCACTAGGCAAGATTTAAATGTAGATATTGATTCTATTTCTAAGACATTAACATCATCTCATCCTTCAAATTATTTTGGCTGTTCTCATAAACAATATCCAGAAGTCCATAAAAGTAATCAGATACATGAAACATGATGCCATATTAATAAAATAGAATCAAATTCATATGTCTTATATTTTCTGGCATATGCTTTTTGTCATTGCTACTAATGCACTGGCATATTCAGTGATAGGGTTTAGAAAATTCCAGGAAATGTCTGTCTATAATAAAGTAAAAACAATGCTATTTTCCTGAACATTTAGGATTTTGCTATATGGTCTTATAAAAATTTCTGGGGCTAAAGCAGTAATTTTGGTTACCTCTTTGGGATTAGCACAGTAATATACATGCACATAGCATATACTATAGCCTATAAATGTTATAGTATATCATTTATATATAAAAAAGCCCGAAGGGAAAGGCTTCCTGCCACTGTCCTTCATCTATTCAAGCTTCAGAAGTGTCTTTTACCTTTTTTGTTGTGTAAGAGGCTTAGTGGAACCGCTGCACAAGCAACCACTCAAACTACAAGCAAATCCTTTATCAGCACATCCCTTTGAAACTGTCATTGAACTGCATGGACCTGAGGAGTGATAAGCACTAACAATACCCTGTTCCTTTCTGCCTTTCAGCTTTATTGCTAGATTCTTTATCTAAACTTGGGTTTTACAGTCCAGACAAATGCAATTCTCTGAGCCTTCAAAAGTGATGCTTAACCTAGCTTGTATAGTTGTGTAGGACTTTTTCTAAGCACTTATTTTCTAAAATAATCAATACTTTCATTTAAGTGACTTTGGGCTTTTGCTTGGATATCTATACCATGGAAGTAGTATTGACACAAATTTTTAGAAATATTCATTTACATAACAAAGTTGATTTTTCTTCATAAATCATATTACAGCTTTCATGCTCTGATATATACCTTTATTTAAAGCTTCATCTTATTCCATTTAACAGTGTTTCCTAAGTCTCAGGACATTTAACCTACATTAAGATATGCTTCCATTCACTTAGTTACTCTTTCGTTTAACTTGAATAATTTATTGACAATTCTGGTGGGAGTAACAATCACAAATTTAGAGGCACAGTTTTGAAACTTAACTGGATTAAACAACAAGCCTATATATTATCTCACTAACAAGAAGTTCTAGGACTTCATAAATCATTACTTAAATTATTTCAGTGTGTGTGTTTTTTTTTTTTTTTTGCTTCACCACGACACTGATTCTTTCTAGTTTTTATGCTAATTAGTCCAGTCCAATAGTTTTTGCATGGTAATCAGGATTTATCTCCTCATAGATGCAAAAGGTCATAGTAATTGCACACATCATACCCAGACAGGGTTCAAAAGTAGTCGAGATTGTCGCTTTGTGGATGACACTTTTAAGAGTGAGAAAGCCTTTCTAAAGTCTGACAATTATTGGTGTATCATCATGTGTCATTCTTTATCACTAGATCTATAAGAATGAATGATATATACACATATTGACTGAATGATATTTAGATATATGTGATCTAATGATAGGACCTTAAAAGAGAAACCTGAAAGTTTGCCTCATATTTACTAGAACACACTGAGATCCTCCTAAGACTGACCGGATGGGCATTTCTCAGTTCCTGTCATTTGCGGGGCCGTGCAAGGCTAGCTCTAGTGACCCAGACTTCCAATTAAGCTGGCTTCAGTCATTTTGATGTAACCCAAAGTTTAGTTACAGTAACATTTTGGTTTAGGTGCTTACATAGCTTTTTAAACAAAAGTCTTTTTTATGCAGTTCATCATTCTGCTTTTATTTTCTCCAATTTCAAAGTTTTTTTTTTTAATTTAAAAAATAAAAACAAAATATAAAAATAATTTTTTAACAATGCCACCCATAAGGGACGGTTTCAATGCACAATGTTATTACATTCTTTTAGTCCCTTAATCACAGTAGTTGTTTCTTCATGGCACAATTATTTTACAATAAACTTTTCAAGAATAGTTTCAGATGTACAGAAAATTTCCAAAAGAGTTCCCACATATTCCACACCCAGCTTCCCCTGCTGTTAAGATTTTACACGTGACATATACTTGAATGAACTAAGGAACCAGAATTGACGGATTACCATTAACTAAATCCATATTTTATGTGTATTTCCTTAGTTTTTGGCTAATGTGCTAGTTTGGAGAAGTACTAATCAGATATTTTGTAGAATTTCCCTCAGCTGGGAATTTCCTGATGATTTTATCATGCTTAGACTGGGATAATGGTTTTTTTTTTTTTTTTTTTTTAAGGAAGAACATAGAGGATTACAGTTCTCATAGAATTTTATAAAGGATACATGTTATCAACACAACCTATCACTCTGAATGCTAAGTTGGATCATGAGGTTGAGGCAGTGTTTGTCAGGTTTCTACAGAGGAAAGTTATTCTTTTCCTCCTTTCCATATTGTACTCATTGAAAGGAGGCCACTATGTGCAGCCCAGTCTTAAGGACTGGGGCATTAGAACCCTGGAGGGAGCTTATCTACATACATTAACTGGAATTCTCTTGCTCAGGATCTTTATCTGTCTATCTATTTCATTTCAGTATAGGCTGAGGGATATTTGTTTTCTAATTTGGTTTGTAATCAGATATTGCTTTGTTGCTAAATTTTTATCTTTGACTACTGGGAGCTCTCAGTTGGCTCCTATGTCCGTTTGGCATATTTAAATTGGTTTTGCTTTTTAAGCACTTCCTTAGTTTCTGAGTGCTGCAGGCTCATCTTCTATATTCCCTTGCTGAGCACTAGAGTCAGTCATTTCTCCAAGGAGCCAGGTTCCTATTGATAGAGAATGGTATTAAAAATCTCAATTGGGTTTGCTTGTTGCTATGGGGTGTTGTTGCTTCTAGATCCTCAGCTGATGGAGAAATAGACGTATATATACCAACAAGTATACAAAACCTATCATTATTTTTTCAAAGTATAAAGATATAACTGGCATAAAACATTGTGTAAATTTAAGGTATGCAATGTGATGATTTTATATATATATCGAAATGATTACAATAGTGTTAATCTTTCAGTCACTTCACATAGTTATCATTTTTTTTATGTTGAGAAACTTTAAAATTTACTTCTCTCTTAGCAACTTGAATGTCCCTGATAGAGCATTGTGCCTTATATTCACCAAGCTTTACATTAGACCCAAGGAACTTAGTCATCTTATAACTGAAATTTTGTACCCTTTGAACAACTTATCTCAATTTCTGCCAAACCCCAGCCCCTGGCAACCAATCTCTTTCTATGATTTTGGACTTTTAAAATTCCACATATAATTGAGATCATATAGTATTTATATTTTCTCTGTCTGACTTACTTCACTTAGCAATTATGCCCTCAGGTTCCATCCATGTTGTCACAAATAACAGATTTTCCAAAATGTCTACAGTGTTATAGTTCATAAGACACTAACCTTTTCAGAGGAAATACAGCATTGCATATAGTACTCACATTTGGGGGCATTTCTTCTCTGTAGGATCATGACCCGTAAAGTCTTTCCGACTTCAATATTTTCAAGACTGTATTTTTTACTTTGCAATCCTGTCCAGATTTTCAAGCCATTGTTTGCAAAGTGTTTCCTTCAATCAAGGTAATGCCATGACTGGAAGATAAAAATCACAAATTCAGTTCAGCATTCTGTGTTTCCCCACAGTTCATTTGCAGAATAGGAGTAAAGAGCTGTGTTGCACAAGGAATGGGTGATAGATTAAATCTAGAGCTAAGCTTATTCAATATTAAGGAATAATTTCTGTAAGAAAGAGTCTATGATTGTGTTATTGATCAAGCTGACTTTGGATTATAGGATAGTAAGGAGAATCATTTTATCACAATCAAGAGGGTGGACTTTGGTTTTAGCAAAAGAGTCAGGATTGGGATTAGAATATAACTTGGAAGGCAAAGCTCAAGTTTTACAGTCCCACAATATTTTAGTTTTAGCTGCAGCTCCACAATGATTGTTTACAGCACAGTTTTGTGTGTGTGTGTTTTGTTTTTTAATGACAAAGGTGTCTGACTTATAAAGTGGAAGCTATCCTTCAGTAATAGTGGATGCTAGTTTAAAGCCCATCAGGGAGCTTTTAAGTGCTGAGACACAAGAAATCTAATTTATTTTCTGTTGGCACTCAAATTTAAATTTAGTTATTTTGCATTCTTTTCAAAAGAACACCATTAGATATTAGTCTCTCAGGGATAGTAGCATCAGTGTCTCCAATGGATTAACTGCTCCCACAAGTTCTTTCTAGTTTTGAGGACTGTATACCTAAACTTGGAAGCCCTGCAATAGAAAAAAATATCCACAAGTGTCGGGGTGTATATGAATCTAGTTTTAAAAATAGATACAGGAGTGTAGATGGTAAATGCAGAAATAGCTGAGGCATCTTGAAATTAGTGCAGGTATGAACACATCTAATACCCAGATCTTTAGGAAAATCTTCAGCAATTTATAGTGAGAAAAATAAATTTAAAAATCCAACATTATCTATGAAGAAGTTTATCCAATAAAAATTGTTGCAGTTTGAATAAATTGAGAACCCTATTATAAACATTTACAATCTACTTAATTTCTTTGGTAAATAATGGGGAAATTGTAATAGCTACTATTGGTTTTCGTGTTAATATGAATAGAGTGGCTGAGAGTATACAATAAAGAAGGGTGCAATTCTTCTGTTTAATGTTCTCTCATGTTCAGTAAAAGATGACAAATTTGAGAGTGAAGGTAAAACTTGCTATATACTACAAAACAGCAAAGCTTGATTTTTTTTTCTTTAAATCACTTCAGAAGGTTAATTTGGAAGCTGACATTATCAGCTTAGGTAGAAATGTTATTTAGACATTTGTAATCAACATTGAGGGAAGTTATTCAAACCAATCTGACCCAAACAGGAAGTTTCTACCAACTCATGATCCAGGATAGGAAGCAATCTGGATCTAGATCGACTCTTAATCCTGTGTAATTTATCAAGACATTAGATTCCTTAATTATAGGGTTTGATTTTGTCCCTGATAGTGTCCTTTTAACTCTGTAATGTCCTGTAAAACTTCCATTTCATTGACTCGTTATATTGACAAAATGGACTGCTATTCAACATTAAATACAATGTTTCTGCAAAATATTTAGTGATATGAGGTCATATTTAGTATATATATTTAAGTGAAAAGTGTTGCTTGCCACACAGAAAATATAATATGGCAACAATGGCTAAGACTTCTAGTGCATATTTTATGTGTATTGTATTGAGTATCTGCATTACATTCATTGATTCATTAAATGTGTATCTATACATTTCTCTACAACATTTTTATAGGGACAGTTTTATAGGGATTATTTCCGAGGTAATATTGCAGGTGACTTTAATCTCCGTTCGCAATTTTCTTTTAAAAAATTTTCCGTAAGACTAGAGTTGTCTTTAAAATTAAGAGAAGTGACTGGATATGGGTGGAATACAATTAATATACATTTTAGTTGAAATTCTATTTTAAGATACATATTTCACATAACTAAAATAAATTCCAAAATTTTATATGGAACCAAAAAAAGACTATGAATAGCTGAGAAAGAAGAACAAAGTTGGAGGTATCACAATACCAGATATCAAACTCTACTATAAGGTCATTGTAATCAAAATAGCCTGGTACTGGCATATAAACAGGCATATAAACCAATGGAACAAAACAGAGAGCCCAGAAATCAATCCATCCCTTTCATGTCAATTAATGTTTGACAAGGGAGGCCAGAATATAAAATGGAGTTGGGAAAATTGGACAGGTATATGCAAAAAAAAAAAAATGCAACTAGACTACCAACTTATATGATACACAAGAATAAACTCAAAATGGATAAATGATTTCAATGTAATCACAAGACCATAAAAATCCTAGAAGAAAACATAGGCAGTAAAATCTCAGAGCAATATTTTTTACCAATACATCTCCTAGACAAGGGAAACTAGGGAAAAGATAAACCAATGGGACTACATCAAGCTAAAAAGCTTCTTCACAGCAAAAAGAAACCATCAACAAAATTAAAAGAGAACCCACTTTATGGGAGAACATATTCGCCAATGATAGGTCTGATATGGAGTTAATTTCCAAAATTTATAAAGATCTTGTACAACTCAACCCCAGGAAGACAAACAATCCAATTGAAAAATGGGTGAAAAACTTGAATAGGCACTTCTCCAAAGAGGACAAACAGATGATCAATAGACATATGAAAAAATGCTCAAGGTCACTAATTATCAGACAGATGCCTGGTTGCCCCTAACTGCCCTCCCAAACTACAATGAAGTATCAGCTCACACTTCCAGAATGGCTACTATCAATAAATCAACATACAAGTGCTGGCGAGGATGTGGAGAAAAGGGAACTCTGGTGCACTGCTGGTGGGAATGCAAACTGGTGCAGCCACTGTGGAAGACAGTATGGACTTTCCTCAAAAAATTAAAAATGGAGCTCCCCTTTGATCCAGTAATCCCACTTCTAGGAATATACCCCAAGAAATCAGAAACACCAATCAGAAAGGATATATGCACCCCTATGTTGATAGCATTATTTACAATAGCCAAGATCTGGAAACAGCCCAAGTGCCCATCAGCAAATGAGTGTATAAAAAACTGTAGTACATTTACATAATGGAAAACTATGCAGCTGTTAAAAAGAAGGAAGTCTTACTGTTTGCAACAGCATGGGTGGACCTGGAGACGATTATGCTAAGTCAGTGGTCAGCAAACTCATTGGTCAACAGAGCCAAATATCAACAGCACAACAATTGAAATTTCTTTTGAGAGCCACCTTTTTTAAACTTAAACTTCTTCTAATGCCACTTCTTCAAAATAGACTCGCCCAGGCCATGGTATTTTGTGGAAGAGCCATACTCAAGGGGCCAAAGAGACGCATGTGGCTCGTGAGCCGCAGTTTGCTGACCACTGTGCTAAGTGAAATCAGCCAGTCAGAGAAAGACAAATGCCATATTATCTAACTAATACTTTGTCAGTATATTTTGTTCATTAGATTCAAACAAAATGGAACCAGATATGAATACATGGAACAGACTGGTCTGTGCCCAAGGGGAGGGGTGTGAGGGATGACTGGGTAAAGAAGGTGAAGGAAATAACTACAGAGCATATATGCATACCCCAAGAACATGAACAATAACTTGGGAAAGGCCAAGGAAGGGGGAGGTGGGAAGAGGTGGGCAAAGTAGGGGAGAGGGGGCATTCCTGCAGTAAATGTCAACATTCAAAATATTGTAATAAAGAAAAGAAAGAAAAAATAAATTATATAGATTTAGAAGGAAGGCTAAAACAAAGGCTAACATGAATTATTTAACTTCTGTCTTTCACTCTTATATGTCTCTCCTATAGATGTAGATCACCAAGTATAATAAACTGGAATATGTCTCTCCTATAGATGTAGATCACCAAGTATAATAAACTGGAATATTCTTTTTAATGAGAAACTAAGTGAAGAGTAAAAAAAGAAAAAGTCCTCGCCCTAACCAGTTTGGCTCAGTGGACAGAGCATTGGCCTGTGGACTGAAGGATCCCAGGTTTCCATTCTGGTCAAGGGCACATCCCCAGTAGGGGGTGTTCAGGAGGCAGCTGATAGATGTTTCTCTCTCTCTCTCCCTCTCCCTTCCTCTCTGTAAAAAATCAATAAAATATATATATTTTAAAAAGTCCTCACCTAGTATAACACTCGGCAACAAAATCTCCGTCACTGAAAGTAGCCTCTCAGTCTTTTTGTCAGCCTTTCCTTCAGTGATGAGCTCTAGTTCAACTATCATGAATTTCTTTTTTCAGACCGTTGAAGTTAATTTTTCCGAGATACAGTGAAATGCTCTATATTATGCAAACAGACATAAAAAGATAGGGATGTGAAGCCATTTTCTCTAGATATCTGAAAATAATTCAGATATTGTGATCATTTTCTAAATTAAGTAAGGTGTTGGTGGGTGATGAGAAGTCTAAGAAGAAGAAATGTATTGAGCCAGGGATTGTGTTTAGTGCTGGAGACAAAGCTGATTGTAGTGGTCTGTACTTGCTGAAACCCATGCATCTGAAATTATTTGTTTGCATAAGCCCAGACTGGCACAAGTAGATGTGAGGTGATTGTTCTCTAATTGCTGAATCAACCACTGCCCTTGATTCAGGTCTGCCTCTCCTGTCCTCACTTGGAACAATTACTGGCTCTGTATGCCTCTGCTTGCACACCAAACACCAAAGACAACCATAGCCAACAACACGAAGTGGACTTTCAGATTTCTATGTTTTGTACAGCTGGGAGTGTGACAACAGTGTTTCTGGTGTGCATTGCTACCAATGATTGAGGGCTTTCCTCAACATTCAATTTTGAAGGATCCAAAAAACTTCTTACTGCGGCATAAGGCTTTTAAAGTGTCCAAGTTCTTGAAGCTACCCGTGACAGTTGGCTACCTGGTACGTAGAGATAGAGCCCACATGAATATACCTACGGCAAGCACACCTAACTGGCTGCCTTCATAGGAATAGAGCATAATGGAATTTTTGCCTAATCTTTTATTACTATTGCTTTTGTGTAAGTATTTCAATAGAAGTAGGCAGTATACCAACAGGTATATATCCAGTTGAATACCAGTGTGCTAAATTTAATACCTTTTTATTTAGGTAGAGGGATTTCCTGGCCCAATTTATTCAGCAAGGATGTTTCCCACTTGATTTCCCTTTCTGAATAGGAAGATCCCATTGTTGAGGGAAATGGATGTTAATTAATCATATTCTACCAAGCTTTTTATTATGTAGCTCAATTTTATTTGAAAAGCATAATTGGGGTTGAGGTAGGGGAAGAGTGAACATTGAAAACAATGCTTATTACTTATGACAATATTGAGTAATTATGCAAACCATCTGAAGGTTTTACTTTGTTTTCTGCTGGTAACATTTTATGGTTGATTAAAGCTATCAGAACGGCATTCAAATTAAATGCAATAGGAGGTCACTGAACAATCGAAGTTATGTGCCCTCAGCCAGCACCCAACACTGCTACAGATGGGGAGAGTGCTACTTATTTTAGTCCTTACTGAAACTTGGCAGTGTGTTTCATTTTTATTTATCAATAGTCAGTTAAAATATGTTTTATTTGGTTTTAATAATCCAAATATTATATTAGAGTCTTACTTTAACTTTTAATTGGTAGACAAAGAATTAAGCTAAAAAGGAAACTCATTCTTTTTACCAATTCCTAAATTATAAGAAAACAAAATAATTTAACATAAATGGTGATGATTAGTAGTTCCCACATCCATCTAAACATAACTATAATCCTATATAATAAAAGCCTAATATGCTAAGTGTCCAACCATTCGACCAGTCACTATGACGTGCACTGACCACCAGGGGCAGACGCTCCAACTGGTAGGTTAGCTTGCCACTGGGGTCTAGCCGATTGGGACTGGGCAAGATGGGCCAGACATGCTCTGGAGCCCTCCAACGGTCCCTCCTGAACTCTGATCATACACCAGTGGGGTCCCTCAGCCTGGCCTGTACCCTCTCACAATCTGGGACCCCTCAGGGGATGTCAGAGAGCCGGTTTTGGCTCAATCCCACAGACCAGGCCGAGGACCCCACCGGTGCATGAATCTGTACACTGGGCCTCTAGTTTTTAATAAATGCATATGTTTTATTTATTTTTTCTTGAAAATTAAATGGATCTCCATTGTTTTCCATGGCATCTTTATTCAAGGTGTGTCTGCACTGAAAGCCTCACAATTCAAATATTTAAAGGCTGTCACATGGTAGGGATTGTCTTTATAATGTATGAAACATAGCACTTGAATCAACATACTGTAATGTAGCAGGTACACCAAGTACATTTGTTTAAAATTAGGATTGTTAATGCTACAAGACAATGTATTTTATATTTATAATGCAAGGAAACAGGACTAACTAAAGATGAGACAGACTGCACTCCAGGGAACAGAGTATCTGGTGGGGAATTCTCCATCAGTGACAGCTCAATGCCTTTATCAAATATCAAATACATTGTTGATATAGATAACTTCAAAAGGTTCCTCCATTACTGAGGCATTCTAAACACACTCACACATTGTATAACTTATTTATAAAGTTATCTAAATTTTTTATGTCAGCTTACTTGTTTTCCTTGGCATTCTTAAAGGGCAATCAGAATACATTTCCTACCCCCTGCCCCCTCTCTCTCTCTTACTTTTTCATTTGTTTAGCAGTGTCTATACATATCTGTGCTTCCTTAACAAAATTCTACAACATGTTTAGAAACATGCTTCTCACAACATGCTAAGGATTTATTTGGTATTATAAGGACACAATTTTCAAACTCTTAAAATAGGTGTTGTTTTTCATTATAATTTCAGGATTAGATATATAGAATGCAAACTAGTGTCTAAAATTTGAATAACTGGCAAGTGGTTTCTGTCAAACTTTTAGGTTGACTTTGCACCTTTAGGACCTGCTTTTGTGGTCTGGTCTCAGTGCTGCCATATCATTTAAGACTCCATATATCCCTCTCCCAGTGTCCCTACAGATATATCCAGAGACTCTCTCCTGAACCTGCTGTCTGATGACTTGCTGCAGTAAATATTGCCCTGGTAATTAGTTATGTAATTGTCACATAAGTAAAGAAAAATCTGTTCATGTCAACCAATAAGTGAAGAAGTGTTATAATTAGGAAAAATCACTGTTTTACCATTCACACTGTAATAATTGATTCAGGAAATAATTTTTCATAAAATGTTGTGGGAACCAACATTTGTAGAGTGCCAAAGTATAACAGACAGATTGCTTACATTTGCCAAGGGAAAATTTTGTCTTTACAATAGAGAGAGCTGGCAGTGACTACCTTAATCATCAAAGCATTACTACTGACATTATTCTCCATGTGATACAATAAGAAGTATATAAGGACATCTAAGTGTTGTTCTTACCCAAACATGTTTAACCTAATCTAATAAAACCTGTGAACAAATATCTATGTTTAAGGAAATGAAAGGGGTATAAGGAAGAGTTAAAGCTCACCATGAGAAAATAATTAGCCAAATCCAGGGTGCAGGATGAGTCTTGTATATGTCAAAAAAGTCAGTATCAGAATGAGCTCCTAACAGAACCCCTTTCCTCAGATAAAATCTGAATAGAATACTAAAATTAACAATCTAAATCTAGAGAGTGAACAAAAACATGCAGATTTTGGAGGTGTTAAAACCTGAAAAAATGGACCACCTTGTGGTGTGGGTTATTCACTTGAGTGGATTGAAACTGAGGGTAAACTGTGATTCATGATGGTGTGGGCAGCAGAAGCTATGTTAGAAATTCTACTATGCTGCTGACATGAGGAACTGTAGAAAAGACTTTATGGCGGCCATAGACACAACCAACTGGAAATGTGAAAGACCAAGAGGGAAACCCCAAGTCCTGGGTTTAATGAGGAAACAAAGTCTCTTCCTGCTTTCTAATCCATACACCTGTGGTTATATGCGAATGTTTATAGCAGCTTGATTCACAGTAGGAAATAACCTAAATTCCCATCAACTAAAAAATATGTACAAACTACTGATCTATGCACCACCCTGGGTAAACCTCAAAATCATTATTTTAACGACAGTCAAATATAAAATATACTTATTGCATGATTTTATTTCTATGGCATTCTATAAAATGCAAACTTGTCTATAGCGAAAGAAAGTTATAGGTGGTTGTCTGGATCTGGGCGCAGAGGGAGGGATAGACTGCTGAATAATAAGGGAACATTTCTGAGGATGGTAGAAGTATTCTGTATCTTGATTATGGCTTTGTTTCCACATATTTATTGGTCCAAATACAACGAGTTGTGCACTTAAATCAGAAGCAATGTATTATACTTTGATTACAAGAACAAAAGTAAATGTAATTAGCTTAATTTAAAAAAATACATAGGCACATTTAATTTTGATCTAAGCAGTGTTTTAATATGCTTTACAGAATCTGAATGAATATAAAACCTTGATCTTTTTTTTTCACTTTGCACAAGGTAGGTGTTTGACTTGCCGTTGAGAGTATAAATGAATGAACAGCCATGGTTGCTTTGTTTTCTTAACCAATCCGGTTGAAAGCAATGTTGTGTGTGTTCTAAACTATGGAAAAGGGAGACTCTTTAAATCTCTTTGCTTTTACATTAGTTATAGTATAAAATGTTTCAATCCTGTTAGGAGGAACATCTGATAAGGTATATATGTTTTATTTAAGTCTGCAAGTGATGTTTCTTTAAAATCTTTTTATGAAAAATCACAAATTTTATTTTTATGAAAAAAGAGGCCCACTTGGAACAGAGTAGCCCACTTGACCCACTGAATTCCTGGCAGCCAGCACCAACCTGGCAGCTATGTCAGTGAGTCATCTTAACAGTACAGCCACGCCATCACAGCAGCACCAGAAAACCTCCTGGAAAACTATAATTCAACAAAAGATTCCCCGCTCAACACACAAACACATCTGAGAGATCTGTGCATCAAGACACCTAAAGGTGGGCACATGGGAGCAAGCGGGAGAGGCAGGATGGGGGGAAGAATGAAGAAGTGAGCTGAATGGGCACAGTTTGGCAGCCACTGTGGCCCCAGCAGATATGGTAGCAGAGGAAGGCCAGAAGCAAGCCTGACTGGTCAGTACACATTGAGGCTGAGCCCAATGTCCTTAGTACAGAAGGGTAGCAAAGGAAGGCAGCGGTGGAACACACTCCATCACCAGGAAAACAAAGCCAGAGATGCAGAAATTCACACCCCAACCCATCCTCCCACTGCCAGCTACAGACCTCCCTTGGCAGATTGCAAAGGAGCAGAGGCAACATTCCAGCCTAAGTGATCTGTACTCAGTGTGGTTAAACCCAGTGAAAGGAACAAAGCCACATATGGCAGAATCAGCTTCCCCATCCATTCCTCCTCTACCTATGGCGGGGGAACTAGTAAGGCAGTTGCAACACCTCAGACAGTGTGGCCTGGGTGGTGGCTTCTGGCTGCAGGAAAACAGCACTTGGAACACACAGGCCAGAGGCCCCATCAGCTGCCATCCCACCACGGGTTTAGTGCCCTGAGACCAAGGTAACCTGGACATAAAAAGGGACACCCAACTCTTAGGGGAATATGGAGTATTTTCTACAGAAGAGGAGTAAGTAACCCAAAGAGATCCCAAAGTACCAGTAGTGCAGGTAAGAAAAAACCAAAAACTTCCACTGTAGCACCATCTACTGGAAAGCGAAAAACCTCTACTCATCAAGCTGCTAAAAAATTAAAAGAAACAAGTGCATTCCCTCAAATGCCCAGGAAGAGAAAAAAATCCATCAACTACCATGAATACCCAAGGCAACAAAGTAGTTCAGAGAGAAAATAAAACATCTCTAAAAATAAACTTAGAGACTGTAATTTAAATGACACAGAATTCAAGACCGTAGGTCTGAAAATACCAACAAGATAACAAGAAAACTCAGAAAAGGCAGTTCAATGAGCTCAGGAATAAGATCAATGAACAAAAGGAGTACTTTATCAAAGATAGTAAAACTATAAAAAATAACCAAACAGAAATTCTGGAGCTGATGAAGGATATATTAGAGAGTTTAGGTAATAGGGTGGATCAGATGAAGGAAAGAATTAGTGATATTGAAGCAAGAAACCTAAAAATGACTCGGGTGAAAGGAGAGAAGATGAAGAGTAAAAAGAAAAACATCAAACTCTGTAAGAACTATATGACTCTATTAGAAAGAGCCATATAAAAATAACTGTTGTACCAGAAGGAAGAGAGGAAAAAAGGAATAGAGAATCTACTCAAACAAATAATTGATGAAAATTTCCCAAACCTATGGAAGCCAAGAAGAAAAATAGAACACCTAATTATCTGAATGTAAAAAGAACTTATCCAAGGCACATTATATTAAAGCTGACAAAAGTTAATGACAAAGAATTCTCCAGGTAGCGAGAGAAAATAAGACAATAGTAACCTATAAAGAAAATCCCATTAGATAGTGATCAGATTTTTCAAACAGAAACTAAAGCTATGAGAGAGTGAAATTACATATTCAAAATACTGAAAAAAAATCACCAGCCAAAAATAATATGTCCAGCAGTTATTCTTTAGATATGAAGAAGAAATACTTTTCCAGACAAACAGAAGTTGAGGAAATTTAAAAACACAAAGACTTACATTACCAGAAATGTTGAAAGAATATCTTCTAAATTAGACAAAAAGGCAAAAAGAATCAAAATTATGAATAAGATGATTAACAGACAGAAGCAGGAAATCGCAATACTTGTTTAGGATAGGGTATTTAATCACTTAAATATAACTTAAGGTTAAAAGGGTAAGAGTTTTAGGTTGAGCATTGTCCTGTGCACCTGATGGATTCCTGGTCAGGAAGCGTAGCTGGTTTATGAATTGGATTACCAATAGATGTTTCTTTTCCTCCAAAATCAATGAAAATATATATATTTTAAAAAGCTCAGAGTAGCAGGATAGATTAAAATACATGACCCAACTATATATTGCCTTCAGGAGACCCATCTCCACTACAAAGATAAGCATAGACAAAGGGAAGGGGTGGAAGATGATATTCCAAGGGAATGGCATCCAGAGAAAAGCAGGTTTAGCCATACTTATATCATACAAAATGGATTTCAAGATAAAAAAGGCAACAAGAGACAAAGGTGGACATTTTATAATGATAAAGTGGACCCTATATCAAGAAAAAAATAATATATGTACCCAATCAGGGAACACTGAAATATATAAAGCAGCTACTAATGGAACTATAGGGAGAAACGGACAAAAACACAATCATGGTAGGGGACCTAAATATCCCATTGACAGCAATGGATAGATTATCCAAACAAAATCATTAAGGAAATATCAGCCTTAAATGACACATTGGAGCAAATGGACATGCTCAATATTTATACAGCTTTCTATCCCATTGCATCAAAATATATTTTTCTTGTGCACATAGACCATTTTCAAAGATAGATCATATGTTGGTACTCAAAACTAGTCTCAAGAAATTTAAGAAAACTGAAATCATACCAAGCATGTTCTCTGACCATATGGCTTGAAACTGGAACTTAACTGCAAAAAATAAAGCTGGAAAAACCATAAGCATGTAGAGATTAAACAGCATGCTACTGGACAACGATAGGGACAAAGAAGAAATAGATCAAAACATACATAGAAACAAATGAGAATGATAATGACATAACAAAATTTTGGGGATGTAGAAAAAGTGGTACTAAGACAGAATTTTCTAGCATTACAGGCTGATCTCAAATAAACAACCTAATATTTTACCTTAAAGCAATAGAAAGAGAAAAACAAATGAAGCCCAAAGTCAGCAAAAGCAAGGAAATAATATAAATGAGAACAGACACAAATGAATGAGAAAAAAAAAAAACATTCGAAAAAATTATAAAACAAAGAGCTGGTTCTTTGAAAAGATACATAAAATGGACAAATCTCTGGCTAGATTCACTAAGGAAAACAAGAGAAAAAAACTCAAAATAAAAAATGAGAAAAGTTACAATGAACATTAAAGAAATACGAAGGTTATACAAGGATACTATAAAAGGCTATACAACACCAAATTCAATAACCTAGGAGAAATGGACAAATTCTTAGAAATATATAACCTTCCCAGATTGAATCATGAAGAACTGGAAAATCTACCCAGACTGAACAACAATAAGGAAATTGAAACTGTCATCAAAAACCTCTCAGAAAACAAAAGTGTCTAAGACCAGATGACTTTACTAGTAAACTTTACCAAACATTCAAAAAATACTTAATGCCCATTCTTAAACTTTTCCAAAAAATGCAAAAACAGCAATAACTCCTAACTTATTTTATGAGGCCAACATTACCTTGATACCAGAACCTGGCTAGGACAATGCAGAAGAAGAGAACTACAGACCAATATCTCTGATAAATACAGATTAAAAAATCATAAACAAAACACTAGCTAATCAAGTACCACAAACAATACATCACAATCAAGTAGGGTTCATTCTAGGGATGCAAGTATGGTTCAACATATGCAAATCAATCAATATGATTTACCACAACAACGGATGAAAAACACAATTACATCAGTAGATGCATAAAAAGCATTTGACTAGATACAACATTCATTTATGATTAAATTACTCAATAAAAGGGGGATAGAAGGAAAGTACCTCAACATAATAAAGACCATATACCAGGTCTGATGAACCCTCAGCTAATATCATACTCAATGGTAAAATATAGAAAGCTTTTCCTGTAAGATCAGGAACAAGACAGGGATGCTTATTCTTACCACTGTTATTTAACATAGTACTGGGAGTCCTAGTCTGAGTAATCAGGCAAGAGAAAAAAATAAAAGGCATCCAAATTTGGAATGAAGTAAAATTGTAACTTTTCAAAGATGACATGATACTATATATAGAAAACCCTAAAGAGTTCACTAAAAGATTATTAGAAATAATGGACAAATACAGGCAAATTTGCAGGATACAAAAATCTGATGCGTTTCTATATACTAACAATGAAATATCAGAAAAAATAATTTTTTACGATGGCAACAAATAGGATAATTAGAAATACAATTAATGAAGGAAGTGAAGGACCTATGC
Source organism: Eptesicus fuscus (assembly GCF_027574615.1). Lineage (NCBI taxonomy): Eukaryota > Metazoa > Chordata > Mammalia > Chiroptera > Vespertilionidae > Eptesicus > Eptesicus fuscus. The sequence continues at coordinate 32,017,926 of NC_072486.1, forward strand.
ACTGAAAACTACAATACTTTTCTACTTTTTAATTTAATTTTTTTAATCCTCACCTGGGGACATGATTAGAGAGAGGGAGAAACACCAATGTGAAAGAGAAACCTTGATCAGTTGTCTCCGTGCCCTGACCGGGGGATGGAACCTGCAATCCAGGTATGTGCTATGACTTGGAATCAAATGGGCAACTTTACGATGCACAGGATGACACTCAACCAGCTGGGCTACAAGACATTTTTGAAAGAAATTGAAGATACAAAGAAATGGAAAGGTATTTCCTGTTCATGGATTGGAAGAAACAACATAGTTAAAATAATCATATTACCTAAAACAATAAGCAGACTTAATGCAATCCCTTTCAAAATCCCAGTGGCATTTTTCGAAGAAATGGAACAACAATAACAGCAGCAACAAAAACCAAATTTATATGGGAGCACAAAAGACCCCAAATAGGCAAAGCAATCCTGAGGGGGAAAAAAAAGAAAAAAAGCTGGAGGTATCAGACTCCCTGACTTTAACTTATACTTCAAAGCTACAATAATCAAAGTATGATGTTGGAAGAAAAATAGACACACAGACCAATGGAATAGAATTGAGAGCCCACAACTAAACCCACACATATATGGGCAACAAATTTTTTACAAAAAGGCCAAAAACATACAATGGCGAAAAGAAAGCCTAGGAAAATTGGAAAGCCACATGCAAAATAATAAAACTAGACTGCTATTTCACATCATACACAAAGATGAACACAAACTGGGTCAAAGACTTAAATATAAGACCTGAACCAATAAATACATAACAGAAAATACAGGTACCAAATTTCTAGACCTTGGTCTTGAGAGGTTTTTATGAATTTGACCTCAAAGGCAAGGAAAGTAAAAACAAGAATGAATGGAACTATATTGAACTAAAAAGCTTCTGCACAACAAAAGAAACCAACAAAACAAAAAGGCAACCGACTGAATGGGATTCCATATTTGCAAACAACACCTCCAATAAGGGTTAATATCCAAAATATATTTTTAAAAAACTCATATGACCCAATTAAAATGGGCAGAGGACTTGAACAGATACTTCTCCCAAGAAAATATACAAATGGTCAACAAATATATGAAAAGATGCTCAACGTTACTAGGGAAATGCAAATCAAAACTACAATGAGATGCCATCTCACACCTATTAGAATAGCTATTATCAGTAAGACAAGTAATAACAAGCTGGGAGGGGTTGTAGAGGAAAAAGAACTCTGATACACTGCTGGTGGGAATGTAAATTGGCGTAGTCACTTTGGAAAACAGTATGCAATTTCCTCCAAAAATTAAGAGTAGAGCTATCATATGACCCAGGAATCCCTCTTCTGTGTATCTACCTGACAAATTTGAAAATGTTTGTTGGTAAAAATACATATACCCCATATGTTCATCACAGCATTAATCATGATAGCCAAACTATGGAAATAACTTAAGTGTCCTTTGATGGATGATTGAATAAAAATGTGGCACATATATACAATGGAATACTCCTCAGTCATAAGAAAGAATATAAGACTGCTATTTGTGACAACATGGATAGATCCTGCTAAGTGAAATGGAAAAGGGCAAGAACCATATGATTTCACTCATTTGTGGGATGTAAAACAAAGTAACAAATGAACAAAACAAACAAACTTATAGCTACAATAGTATGGTGGTTACCAGGGGACAGGGGTATGGAGGGAAGATGAAGGGTAAAGGCGCGGGAGTCAAATATATGGTATCAGAGGGGATTAGACTTTGGATGGTGAGAGCATGCAATGAAATATACTGATGATGTACTAAAAAAATTCACACTTGGAACTTATATAATGTTCTTAACCAATGTTACCAATAAATTTAATTAAAAAAATATAAATTCTCTAGTCCCCAGGCGAGTCACTTCACCAGATCCTTCTAAAGCAGAGACAGTATGTCACATCACCTGACCAAATTACAGACTAGTGAGCAAAATAAGTGAATATTGCTGTTTAAAGCATTTAAGTTTTTAGATGGTTCATTATACAGCAATAAACAACTGATTTACTTTTCAACAAAGAATTTCATCAACTACTAATTAGTACAAAAAGTTCCTTAATAAACACTGCTGTTTCTTTACATGTCTTCTTATGGAATGTCATGAATAATGCCATTCTCTCTCCATGGCAGATGCCATAAGAACTGACGATATCTGTTACTCATAATATGCACATCCACATATACAGGGCAATTTGTATTGTAAGGAGCCTTCCATGAACGGTTGGTGAAATCTTGTACTGAAACACTATGAAACAGTGGATGAGTCATTTGCCCACGGTGGTCAAAGGGGACCATTCCTGTGACTCTCACAGAGACCGTTCAGAAGTTCAAGTTAGGTAGTGTAGGAAAGGTCTTCCTGTACTCTAAGGGTCTATAAATACAATTTTCTATTAACGTTATTGGTAGGCTGCTCTATTATCTTAGTTTCATTCTGCCCTTTTGAAAGTCCAGGCTGAAAAATTGATTTGAAGAGTCTAAGTGAATTAGGTGCAGACTACAGCAGAGTCTTTGGTTGTTTACAGGCAGGTGCAAAATATTTTTTCTTTTATTTTAAGGAAAATTACTTTTGTGAAACCTTTATATGCTACCTTGGCTATATCCTGAATTTAAGCTTGGGTTCAAAAGACACTCTGAATTCTGCTGTGCTCAATTTAGTCCTGTCTTCAGAATTCCAAACAACTTTCTTCTTGTATCTTAAAAACAGTCACAGTCATGGAATAACATTTTTATATGTTTCAGTAAATACTCTCTGTTCATTTCCCAAAAGATAACTGTAAAAGAGCTAGCTTCTTAGTAAAAAAAAGTTGCATCTAAAAATATTTCTTATCTTTTAGAACATACACATAGTTCACAAACTTTCCAAATGGAAAGGAAAAAAACACACACCATAGCATTAAGTTGTATAAAATAATATTATAAATATTTAAGTGTTTTTGAAGATACTTATTGTTACCCCTAGTTCGGTGATTTTATTCCTACTGGGAAACTGCAGGATTTTAAAAATTATTTATTTATTTAGCATAGTTCAGGAATGTCAGAGAAGAATATATGGCTATTTTAAGGCAATTCCATCTTTTTCTGGGGTGATATTCAAACAGCAGAATTATCAGACATGGGCATGTTTCAGATGATAATGTTTGTAAAGAGACAGAATATGCAACTCTGCAGTTTACTCTCAGTTTGTCAAATGGGCATCTAAAGGCATTTATTATGTGGTGACCTGAAAGCCTCACGATAAAGTAACCTCAACTTGACAATTTCTTAAATTTGATAGGAGCTACATGATTCATTGACTCATCCATTTATTCGTATGCTCATTAATTCAGGCATACTATATGTTTTTCTGTATCTTCTCTGTGCCAGTCACTAAGTGAAGTGTTGAGGCTGTGAAAATGCCCTGTATCAATATTGAGGGGAAGACAGATGTGGCTTTACCAGGAGGAGGTAGGCCATTTGTTTGCCCAGGTCTGGCTGCAATCAAGGATCAGCAGGCCTTCTCATCATTGATTGGCTTTCCTATCAACCTAAGAGTCAATGCCAGAGGGTTCTAATTTCATGACTTTCTAAATACCTCTTTAAATGATCTAATGACTTTCTAAAGCTTTATAACACACAATCTGTGACTTTAGATGGATAAGGTACCTGATCTTTGTTATTAGTCATACATGTTTGTATAACAGCGTTACTTTATATTCAGTGAGATTTTTAACTAGCAAATTCCTTTCACTATTTTCCCATTACTCCTATATCTCCCTACCTATCCATTTTCTATCTACAAAAAGGATATATACATTTTTTTTCATATTTAAATATTTAAGTTCATGTAACCTTTTGTGGGTGTAAGGGGATCTTGTGTTTAATCTCAGCCATAATGAGGAAATTTGCACTTGGTATTCATTTCACAGGGAATCTTCTAAAATCTTAAGATATCATTTCTTTTAATCTTGCATGTTACCTTTGGTCATAAACATAATTTTCCTGGGAAAATTTACAGTATTACATGTAAAACACATAGACTAATAAATGATAATGTTATAGTTACATATAGAAATGAAACCACCCAGTACAGCCTAAGCTTAAAAGGGTATTTAATGACTCACTTAACTGGAAAATCCGGGGATGGGACTGGTTTCAAATGAAGCTTAATTCAGGGTCTAAATGATGCTATCTATATTTTTTCTATGTACTAACTTGGGAGTAGGGTGTAAAATTTGATGATTATTTTATATTAATCAAGGCCTACTTCTGGAGCTGGGAGGATTATCCCCTCTAAAGCTGTAAGGATTGACAGGGGGTTCTCTTTTTCAAGGAAAAGTGTGATTGTTGGATACTGGCAGGCAAAAATGACATCTCATAATTTTGCATAAATTTGGCAGCTTTCTCTATTTGTTTTCCTAGTAAATTAACAGAATAACAGGTCAAGTTCACAGAAAAATATATTCAACTCAAAATATGAATGAGTACAACTACTAAAATAGTCACCTTTGTTTTGTTTCTAGAAACACTCAATTCATATACATGTAAATTCATGTATATAAATCATGATTTCTAACATGCATTGTCTTTGACATTGGTCAAGCCTTTAGATCACTTCACATGGACTGGTATTAAAGGTAGTAAAATTATTCATTTAGGAAAAGACACCAAATGTAATCTTTCCACTGGTTTAAATTCTAGAAATAAACAATTAGGAACTTTTCATAGTACTCTTTAGAGAGAGGTACAACAGTATCTCAGTTAATGTATGAAAATCTCTTTTTAATAAAAGTCTCTTGCAGCCCTAGCCGGTTTGGCTCAGCGGATAGAGCACTGGCCTGCGGACTGAAGGGTCCCAGGTTCGATTCAGGTCAAAGGCACGTACCTGGGTTGTGGGCTCCAGTGGGGAGCGTGCAGCCAATCAATGATTCTCTCTCATCATTGATGTTTCTATCTTTCTCTCCCTCTCCCTTCCTCTCTAATATCAATAAAAATATATTTTAAAAAAAGTTTCTTTCAGGTCAATTATCCTCTTGCATTTGTCTAAGTCAACTGATACTCTTTTCTATCAGAGAAAACTCCAACAGGGAAAATTTAATTTTTTTCTTCTAGCTTGTCTCATTACAAAAGTTAAAGAACACGTGTCTAAGGTAAAACTCTTGTTAGGTCGAGTTTCTAGAAGAGGTAGACCTATGACTTTCTTTTGCAAACAGTACTAGAACTGGATTTCAAAGACCTTTGAGAACAATGATCTCTGTTTCTGAATTTGCCAACTCCAGGGAATCTCTTGAGTAGTAAGATACATTAGGAAGTTTTCCAATCCTAGAGAAATAACTATATTAGAAAGCATGTAATCATAAAATTCCAAGACCCAAAAAGTATTTTTGATATTTCATTAACTCAAGTATTTATTATGTGCCTAAAGTACTGGTTCTCTATTAGGTACTTGGTGTATAGAGGTCTCTGTTTTCATGGAGCATACATGCTATGGAAAACCACATAATGGATGGGTAATTTCAGAGAGACAAATGTTATACAGAAAGTAAAATTGGGTGATGTTACAAAGAGTAACTGGGTAGGAAATACTAATTTATAATAAATGTTCATGAATTGCTTATCTTAGGCAGTAACATCTAAGTCAGAAATTGAATAATGAAAAGTAGCCAACTATATAAAATCTCAGAATTAAATATCCCAGAATATATTTCACAATAAATAAATAGCATGCCAAGGAATTGGGCAATATAAAGATACAGTCTAGTCTTTTACTCAGCCATCAACACTTTACATAAAAACTTGCTTTTGAAAAAAAATAATATTTCCAAAATTCTAGGCTCTTTTAAAATATGTTGGTGCAATAAAATTACTTAACTAAACACCAATATTGGATAGCTGATAATGTTTATGGTCAAAAGCAGAGAATTAGTTCCTTAGCTAAAGTTGGAATATAAGTTTATGGATCCAAACTCTGGTCTAGGTCTCCAATAAGATTAAGGTGCTATGTCTTAGTCAGTGTCTCTTTATTAAAAAGCAAATTTTACCTCTAATGCCTGTGTCAATTTCACAGCTTTCTCTCCTTCAGATATTCTGAAAAAGCTTTAGCTGTTTTAATAACTTTCAGAGACCTTGAGATATTAAGCTGGTTTCAGAGAAACCCATTTCTCCTGTAAGTTACTCTGACTGATTTTCACTAAATTTGCCTCTATTAATTGAAGAGATGACTTGGCTGATAAGTTTAAGACAGAGCAATGATGTCTGGAATTCCAATGGCAAAGTCTAGATAATTCTCATCAATTCACTCAAAATGAATATTTGGAGCATTAAGATATATGTTGGCATCTGTCTTTGTGGTTTTATGTCTGGACAATCTGTGATTTGATTAGCTTCTCTTAATATGCTAAAAACCTCTAAAACCTCCAAATACCAAGTCAACAAAGTCAGAGAAGTAGTAACGTATAAATTAAAAATTAATTCCCTTTGAAAAATTCTGGTATATAAAGTATCAAAAAAGGTTTAATATTAAATGTTAAAGCTAATAATAAATGTAAATTGGGAGGTGATATAATTGCCTCCGATATGACAATGTTAATTTATTTCATTCAGTTCTCAAATATCCTGATTAGCCCCATTTTATAGAAGAAAACAGAAATTCAAAGGCTACACAAAGTCCTTGTGGTAGGACAGCTAATCTATAGGCAGACCCAGACATATTCAGGTCCTAATCCAGGTAGAAGCTGTAAAACACAAGGAAACAGATTATCCTCTGGAACCAGAGGCATGCAGTCCTGCTGACACCTTGATTTTAGCTCCGTGAAACCGATTTCAGACTTTCAGTCACAGCAATTGATTCTTCATTTGAATCTATATTTTCACGAGAATGTCTTCATTTGTAGACCTGGTAGGTACATCCACTTTAAAATATTGTCTCCACATCTCAATTTGAACTACTTATCATGTATTTTGAAATATGAAACCCAAAGCTTTGGCAAATTATTGACACTAGTTATCTCTTCAGATAGATTTTCTTTAGGATAAATTTAGAAAATATAGACCCCTTAATTTGTTAGGTATGCATAATTTCCAAATTATTCAGTTTCTCTTGAATGAATAGTGATCTAACATTTTATATAGGAAATAAGAAGTTTAGTAGCATAATAATTTCACCCATAATCACTGTTCTATTTTTTAATAGATGGGGAGTTGTGAAGAATGACATCTGTTTATTAATGTGGAAAGTATAAGAAAGACAGGAAGAGAGGGAGTCAAAAGGCTGAAGGAATAAAGGGCATATCATTAATGAACTGAATTAGAGGACTTATTAAGTCACTGATTGCTATTTGGAAACTGAGTCATTACCCCCTGAAAAATCAGATCTTTCAGAGGTACTGACCTTGGTTCTGGGAGAAGGAGTGTCAAAACAATACAGAACACCATGTATAGGTAAAGATCTACTTATTGGTAAGATTTCAGCAAAGCAAGAAGAGCAAAACAAAACATGCCAACCTGAATAACAGAGATAATAACAGAGATTAAATGGTGTGGACAGATAGAGATGAGGGATTTGAAACTGAGAGCTCATTAAGAACAAAGACTCTATCTTATTAAAATAAAAATCCTGCCTTGTGGTGTGCCAAAGGAAAAATGTAAGCTGAATAGTCAGAACTAAAACAGCATCATGTTTGAATGAGCAGCAGTGATGAGGTTGAGAACAAGAATGTGAGGTGATTCAGTTTTTTCTGTTTCAGGTCAATTTTGCTTTGGTCCCAGAAATTGAAGTCACACTGAGCTTGAGGTGATACTCAAGAGAACTATTCTAATGTGAAATGCAAGGTGCAGTTCCAAAGGTTGAGAACTCAGCTGGTTCAGAAGTACTCTGCTGTTTCACTGCACCAAGAAATGGTAAAGGAATTAAAAATGTATTGGATGTATGGATAGTTTGGTTTTATAAACTAATCTATAAGCTCTCAATATAAAACTCAAGGTCTTAGTATTTCTTCCAATCTTGTAAAACAAGGACTTGATGTGTACTTACAACTGCTGAAAGCCTGTGTGTAAGAAGGCAGCCAGCCAATGGATGTGTCTCTCTCATCACTGATGTTTCTATCTCTCTCTCCTTCTCCCTTCCTCTCTCTAAAATCAATTTAAAATTTTCTTTGCTTTTAAAGAAAGTTGCATATGAAGAAAGTAGTTTTTTTTTCCTCCTTCTGGAAAAAAGCAGTGTATTGAAGGATAATAAGAGGAGCTGGCCAAAAATGGCAGAGTATAAAATAGAGAGGATCCAGGCACAGCACCACCATGCCCTGCTGTGGGTCTGGCAATTTGGCCATTTTGCGGACCTAGAACATCTCAAACCAACAAAAATTTGGTCAGTAGGATTTTATGCTCAACAAATACAATTTTTTAACCCATACCCTAAATATCAACTTTAATAGCTAATGTAGGATTGCCAGACAAAATATAGAACACATACTGAGATTTAAGTTTCATATAAATAATGATTCCCCTTGCAATATATGGGACATATATTAAAAATGTGTTATTACATTGAGAAACCTACATTTTTATTTGCTAAATCTAACAATCTTAGACCAATGAGCCTCTGTGCGCCTGTGCGCTGTGTCCCAACAGGAAACTTGATGGTCCCTCAATGCTGTGAACTCTGGGTTGTGTCACTGCTGGAATTGAAAGACAGACATTGCTCTGGAGTACAGAGAACATTTGAACAAAAAGTGTCTAAGTGAGAAAAGACAAATACGTTTTTGTTTTTATTTTAATGAACAAAATCCATTTTATATAGCAAAAATGGAATATTTTACTGCACAAATAGTGTCATTACCAAGTAGTGCCAAGCATCCATTTGTTTTATTCCTCTGATGTTTGAAATTATGGCTCTAAAGGTACTCATGATTTAGGGAGTGTTCACATTTGCAGATGATATCTGGGGAATACTTGGTTATATTAAATAATCTATATTGTAGGACTATTTGTAATATAAATGGAGCATAATACTGATACTTTATGTTGATTATTAGATGTTCAATGAAAATTTGAACTTCAAATACTTCAACTTATTAAAATTTATTTAGTAAGATTGAATCAATTCTATGAAAAAGCCGAGCATATAATTTTAATAAAGTATATTTGTTATATTTTGTTCTTGAGTTTGTCAAGCATGGTACTTAGCTAGTACCATTGTAGATGCATGGAGAAAAAGTTAATTAATTACACCAAAGTGATGCCTTAAGGCATTGAGCTCAATTCTCTCCTGTGACCTTGGCTGAGAAAGCTGAAAGGATATAGGTTTTCATTTAATGAACAGAATAGTGCATTAGCCTTTTAAATCATAAATGAGCTTCAACAATCAGTAAAATATATAGTTGAGATGCCTGGTATTTGAACAAAGCAGCTAAGATAAATACTATATTAACTATGGATTCTATGGATTCTTTGAAAAAAAAATACACATATACTATGCTATATTATATCATTATTTAATATATTATAAAATATACTAGAGGCCCAGTGCATGGATTCGTGCACCAGTAGGGTCCCTCGGCCTGGCCTGTGGGGATTGGCTGAAACTGGCAGTCTGACATCCCCCGGGGGTCCCGGAGTGCGAGATGGCACTCTGCAAAGTTGCTGTAGGTAGGCATCTCCTGCATTGAGTGTATGCTCCCTGGTGGTCAGTGTGCATCATAGCTACCAGCTGGCCAGCCAGTCACTTAGGCTTTTATATATATAGATATTGTGCTATTTTATTTCCTATAGAAATGTCTTCATTCCTTTACAATGCATATTTTGCCCCAATTATTGAGCTTTTTCTCATCCATGCCTTTGCAATATGATTTTGCAACTTCTCACACTGGCAAGAGTTTATTTTCTTAACCCTTAACCCTTTGCACTCGCTTGCTTTTTTCATCGAGCTGCTACCGATGCTAACCGTGTTGAGTCACACTCGACATCCGAGTATAAAAGGTTAAAACAGGGCTGGCCTTTTGCCTTGATTTGGTTCATACAATATAGCAGAAGGGATAATTAATTAAGCAATATAAATTCTTCTTGTATTATGTGTCCCATAACTTGAACCCAGCTGTAAGAATTTTATTGTTTAAAAAAAGAACCAGAATTCAGATGTTTTTATCTTCAGATTATAAGTATTTTTAAAGTGAGTGTTTATTTTTCCTACTTTCTTCATCAGCTACTACTACTTTGTGATATGCCTCAAGGAAGACACATTTAGAGTTGATTGCAACTTCTTTTCCATCTAAAATTTTCACTAGAACTTTTCAAAAAATGCTCAAGTCAGCAATTGAACTATGTGTAGTAAAACCTGAAAAACCTGGGAAACTGAAACTCTTGATCTGTCATAATGATATCTTGAGATGTTTTGGCTGAAGCCAATTACCAGGCAAGAAGATTATTTTTCTCAGTGATGTCATTAAAAAATTATTTTAGGAACTTTCAGGTTACAACCTGACTATTTTTGAGTTGTAAAAGAAAAGCTTGTTCTTAGTGCTATGGAAAAGCCTACTGTCTTATCAAAACAGTGTCTGGGAACAGTGAGAATTGTTTATTTGAATTCAAAGTTTATTTTCATGGTTAACACATACCTTCATTTTAGAGAATGATGATCTTATCTGGACAACATATAAATATTGCCTTTCAAAATTTAGTGTTCTCTCCATTTAAAACATGAACAAATCAATATTTTAAGATTATAGCAAACATCTATTCATTTATAAATGGGAAGTGTTTATTCCACAAAGAAGCATCCAATGTAATTTTTTCAGTCATTTTGGATGTCTCTTTGGGTGCAAATAGATAATTGCATCATATGTTGACAGAATTCAAAGCCTACAATTTGGTCTGGAATTGATAGTCTGCCCTTCAGAAAGGCACACTGGCAAGACAATTAGAAAATATTCCAGTGCTGGTAATGGGTAAAAATGCTTTTACTTTCAAAAAAGTTTATGGGTGTTTGAGAACCAGGAATTCAAGGAACCCAGAAGACTTACTTCATCTCCTGTACATGGTCAGCTCCTAAACTTAGAACTGCTCCAAAATTAAATTTAAAAAAATTCAAAATAACTTTGGGAAAAAAAAGTACTACCTAATGAAATTTCTGCAAATTCTCAAGTTGGTGGCATTTGTTGCAAAAGACAAGAAGTCAGGGAGAGGGATTTTCCTGGAATTAATAGAGCACTTACACATACAGAAAAAGAGATGTACCTTTTGCCATGTTTTCTCAAGCACGCCCCTCAATAAGCTTTGTTAGGCTTTTTTATAGAAAAAGCCATGGAAAAAGTTTCAAAACAAATCTGAATTCCTTTACCTTTAATATTATTTCAAAATCATAGTCCCTCAAAATGTCTGTTTAAAATCAGATTGTTCAAGTTAGTACTCAAGTTACATCACTGAATTTATTGTTATGTTTCTGGGCTTTCTATTAACCTAGAATGATACTTTCTTTCCAAATTCTGCTTTTTCTTTTCTCATGCTCTTGCTACATTGCAAAAATCAAGTTAGTTGTCCAATGGTATGAATTACATTATTGATTTGCCTGTCTCCTTCCTTTTGATGCCTTTTAAATTGTTAGAGGAACAATTTTTTTCTTCAAAATTGTAAATATTAGACGTTTGCTTAGATTCAAGTTCGACTTTGGGCATGGTTCGAAGAGGTACAAAATATCTGGCCTTTTCCCTTTTGATAATAAGATTGATCATGGGTTCTGCAGGCAACAGTCTAATTTCTCCTTTGTAAAGTTCCCATCAATCTTTCATCTAATTGTTTACTCCTTTGCCTGAAACAATTATATCATTACAAATTGCAAAATGGCAGTGTCCTAATTCTGGTGTTTCTACCTCATTTATTAACTAAATTATTTTCTTAAAAACCTTTCATCATTAGGTAGGACTATTGAATTATACTAAAATGCAGTTAATATGAGATTGATATTAAGTTCTCCTTTAATTGCCAATTTCAGGGTAAGAAAGTGGTACTCTAGATGCACAAGTGGTGATCAATAAAGTTTTTTTGTGTTACTTATTGTTCTTCAACTATACCCACTGTTGTTCTTATTAACTCGCTGTTTGAAAATATATATATTCAATGTACTAGTATGTTAATCAATAGAACCTGACTTTACTTTTGTTACACAAATTTTACTCTTTGTTCATTGGAAATTCTTTTATTTTTGTCTTAAGGTCTTTTTGATTTAACTATTATAGGCACCTCTCACGGACACTGGAGAGGTGTTGTTACCTGGTGAGAGAGCCCCTGAGCCAGTGGGAGAGGGCTGTCTCCAACCTCGACCCTGTATTCTCACATAATGAATTTATATGAGAGACCTTGACTGCATTGTGAAAAGCAAAAGCAAAGCAAGCAAACCTATATATCTGGCTCATGAAACGCAGACGGGCTCTCAGCTAATCTGAAGAACTAGTTGGGTGGGGGTCTGAAGCAGTATATATATACCCTCCTGTCTGTAGGCCTCAATTCCTCTGCTGACTATTTTGGTACAGATTAATTCTCACGGTACCTTTTCACTTGGTTGTGGCCTCCCCAGAATTTTCATGAAAAGCACCTGACACCTTTATCTTGCTAAGCCTTGAGGCTGCTGGATTCTGTGCTTAGGGAGTAAAAGGACCCTTTTTTCCTTTCCCTCTCCCCTTCTGCATTCTCTCATTATGAGGGAAGTTTTTCTAACCATTGGCTGTGTCCTTGGCTGGGGAAGATAATGGTTGTTAGCCACAAGCTGGCTGCAAATGGCCCACACTGTTGGGTTTTGCTTTTTTAACTTTTCTGTCTGTTTCCCTATTCCTCCTGCCCTGGAATCCTGTAACATTTCTGCACCTGCAAGATCAACATCCTTATGGTTTGGAGCTCAGCCCTGCAGTTATGTCTGTACTTTCTTCTTCCACCCCTTACCCTGTCTGCCTAGCCCTGTTTCTAACTCCTCTCAGCACTCTCAGACTTTTACTGGTCCTTTGCTTTCACATAAAATATCACAGTCTAACTCTGAACATTTCTTCTACTGGTTCTGGAATCGGTCAATAATTCAAACTGCATTAGTTGCTGTAGCATTTCAGAGTTCCCATTTTTGAGTATAGAGGTGTCTAGTCCTATTGCAGCTATTACTTCTAGGCCTTTTTGGTGAACAGAGCTAGGAATGGATGGAAGGATAAAAATGTCACATTTTTTTCAGGTACAGACTCATAAAAAAGCAAGAGTCTCTACAGCTGAATGTATTAATATAACTGAAAAGTAACTTTGTTCAAGTTATAGAAAGTATATTTTGCAGGCTTTAAAGGAAAAAAAAAAAGGGAAGAAAAACACATAAAAAGAACAGCTTTGAAGGTGATCTTGTGTTTGTTGTCCATAGGAAAGGGCTTCTTAGCTAATGGATTTCAATTTTGCCAGAGTGGATGACAAAGCTAAATCCCAAATGGAGATGGCTATGGGCAATTTTAGTCAGTAGACTGTGAGGATTGCAGAGCCAGGGGCAAAACTAGACTGTAACCCATTCCATTAAAATTTGGGTTGAGAGATCCTTTTGTTCTCAGTCAATATCTTTTTCAGTACTCTTCTGATTCCTATGTATTCAGATAATAGGACAGACTGTTTCTGGGACTTATTTTATTTCTATGATTACAAGTTTTTATTTCAAATAAAAATGTTGCTTTTTAATATATTTGTCTTTTTTTTATAGCCTAATAGCCTAAGAGAAAGAATATGCTGATCATGCCAGTATGAGTATTCAAAATCCCTTTGACATTTATTAGGTTTAAAATGAATGATTTGGCATTCTGGTATCTTCGTCTGAAGTGTATTTCAGTTAGCATTAGTCATTTTCTCAGCCATGGTCAGTCACTCTCAGGCCTTACAATAGCACTTCAAGAAAGATAATAGCAAGCACTAAAAATAGCCAGATTTCAAAGAAAGAAAGGACTCGTTAATTGCAATGTTTTAAAGAAAAAAAGAAAACAAAAATTCCTTCTTCCTACAGGCCAGAGCTCCCTAAACCTTCCAAAGAAGTATGGATACAGGCAGAGCAGACTGAAGTCAAAAAGGACCGGCTTCAAATGATCTATTTCTTTAAAATATCTTGTTTTGTAACAAACATAGACACTTATTATGAATTCTATTTAGTAATATGCTTGATATGCTTTTTTTCATCATCATGAGGAGACAGAACAAAGCTAGGTAGATGGGGATGGGACCAGGGGAAGGGAAGTAAAACCCAAGAACTTAGCTAGGTGGAGTTACTAAGACACCCCAACTGGGGCAGGGAAGGAAGGGTGCACATGAGAAGGATGAACTTCAAAATGTCTGAGTATCGCTAAGACAGACACCGTGCAGATAACCAAGCACAAGGCGGTAAGGCGAATAAACCAATCCCAAGGATGTTACTAAGGCAAAATTCTTTGAAAAGACGGATCAGGAGCTAGCAAGGCTGTCTCCACCCGCTAAATAAAAAGGCGTGCGCTTCCTTTCTCTTTCTCTTCTCCCCGACACTCAGTAGGTTCCTGATGGTCGTTCCTGGGGTGGGGAGCACATCTCTGCACCCACATGCTTACGGCCATGCGGGCCTCCACACATGGACTGCTAGACTTTAATTAGCTTGGCTGCTAAAATACTCCCGACTGTAACCTGGAAAGGAAGCTCCGGACACTGGCCTGCTCCTCGAACCCCAGCTACACCTTTCCCAGGACTGGCTTCTGCCAATAAACTTTGGTTCCATTCATCGTTTTTGTCTGCAACTTTATTCTTCTATTTCTCAAGACAATAACTTGGACTCCACCCACATTTTGGCTTCAATAACAATGGCTTATCATTACTGAATGTTTAGTATGTGTCAGATGCTGTACACACTTCCATTCTCATAACATTCGGCGAGGGAACTGAGACTCCAGGAGGTTAGGTAATGGACACCTCTAAGCGACAGGGTCATGATTTGAACCCAGATCTAGCTGCCTGAATATGCTCTTAAACATTACCTTTCAGAATAAAGTGCCAAGTTCCCATGATAGTTTTCCCTATCTATAAACCACTGTTACTGAAAAAATGCATACGGATAGATCATTTCGAGCAGATTGCCATAGTCTTTCCATTTCTGATTCCTCTGCTCCACCCAGAGATTTGGAACAGCTGATCCAGGATGGTCCCACATATTTTTTTTAACAAAGAAGCCCCCTAAATATAATGTAAGAATTCAAGGATTCACTTTAAGAAACCAAATGCTTATAGGTTTTTCTTGCACTCATTTCTAAATCAACTCACCTCTCATATGGCTTTTCTTTGTAAAGAAAAAGTCAAGCTGCTGCATCCAGAGACAAATCCTATTTTACTTAGGAGGTGGCCGAGGTGCTAGGGAATGGAGAGAATGCACGACAATGAGGCAAAGGCCTTTGTGTCCTGCTGCTTCTCAGGCAGGACCAGGGACAAGTGCCTGGCTGCAAATTTATTTTAAAACGTTGCCTGTCTTGGCAAGCACAGATGCCTTCTGCTTACCATGTGAAGGTGTTGTTGTTTTTTTAAAAAAAAATCATGAAAAAATATCTTGTGTGTGACTGTGTTTGGAAGGTCATATTGGTGTTTAGAGGAGAGTTGGGAAGTTGACAATATAGAAACAGTGCATTATGTAAATTTTTCTCCAATTTCTTTTGCTAAGTAGTACTGATCATTTTCTTAAAAAAATGGATTTAAAAGGTACCTTTGTTTTTTATCTGTGTGCAGGAATTTGGCATCTAAATTGACCCTGAAAAAACACCTAGTTTGCATATGTTTT
Organism: Eptesicus fuscus; assembly: GCF_027574615.1. NCBI lineage: Eukaryota > Metazoa > Chordata > Mammalia > Chiroptera > Vespertilionidae > Eptesicus > Eptesicus fuscus. The sequence continues at coordinate 32,033,739 of NC_072486.1, forward strand.
AATCAGACACTTTTCACCATAATATACGTATGTTAAAGTGCCTTAACCTTTCAGTAGATATGTGGTAAATCACTCAGAATATTATGCATAATATGGCAGTATTAGAGCAGTTAAAAAAAAAAGTCAACCTCTATTTGGAAAATTTAAAAATAACTTCCTAAATCTAGTTTAAAACCTCTTTAACTGTAATTCTGTTGATCACTGAGCTGTAGCAGCTTTTGTACAATTATGTTCCTCTAAGAGCCCAGAATAGAAATTGTTACAATAAAATTTACTTAAAAAAATTCTCACCTGCAACACTTACAGACCACTTTGATTCTTAAGAGTGACAGGGAGAAATCTAACTTACGTACTTGGGTGACCAACCAAAAAGGGTTGTCAGATTTCAATGTAAGTTTTCCTCTCTTTCTTCCTGAATGAATTAAAAGGGCTCTGAGCACCATTTTTTACCCCAGGGTGTAAAACAGTATTTGGACTAAGACCTTGAAGTCTGAGACTCCAACTATAGAGAACCCATGGTTCATCTGAGTTCTGTGCATGAATGCAGAGCCACAGTACACAGCTATATAACAGGGCAAACCATCACTGGCTCCAGTGTTAAGGTCTGGTTTTCCGCAGTAACACAGGGTGCCAACAAGAAGCAAACGCCATGGAATTTAGTTAGATAAGTTCTCTAGAGGTAAAGCTAGATTTCTGTCTTTAAAAATATATATATATATATATTTTTATTGATTTTTTACAGAGAGGAAGGGAGAGGGATAGAGAGTTAGAAACATCGATGAGAGAGAAACATCGATCAGCTGCCTCCTGCACACCTCCTAGTGGGGATGTGCCTACAACCAAGGTACATGCCCTTGACCTGAATCGAACCTGCGACTTTTCAGTCCACAGGGTGACGCTCTATCCACTAAGCCAAACCGGTTAGGGTGATTTCTGTCTTTTTAGTAGATTATTTGGAAATAGTAGAGATACTGGACATGATGCTAATAGGGGAAATGGGTTTTCTTAATTTATCAATTATTAATACTACATTTATAATTCAAGTTTATGGAAAAGGTCATGTAATTTGCAATTAGAGCACTAGAAAGCTGGCTATGAAGACCTGAGTAGAGAAATAAAAGTTTGATCTTCTCCAGAGTACTGGTAGCTTTGTTAATTCTGTGCTGGAATGCAATAGAGATGACAGCATTAGAAGAGTTACTGTAAGAGGTCTCTGCAGCCACTCACCTTGGTCCAATGCTGGCTCTGGCTCCATCCTTGCTGGCCAATTCACATTCAACAAGTTACTGAACTTCTCTGTGCCCCGATTTCCTTACTGTAAAACAAAGATAATTAAATTATTTACTTCCCAGGATTTTACAAGATTACATCAGTTATTGCATAAAAAGAGTTTTGAATAATTCTTGGCACATAGAATATGCCATTCTTGCCATGTATGATTTGGTTTATTAGTTTATTATTATTTTATTGATGAATGTCCTTTTAGGACATGCATATGAACATATCTGGAAAAAAAGTAATTTAATCACATAAGCAGATAATGTCTTGAGCAAGGTTGCCAGATTTAACGAATATAAGTATGGAATATTCAGCTAAATTTGAATTTCAGATAAGTAATATATTTTTTTTTTACTGTAAGTATGTTTCAAGTATTTCATGCATACCTACATAATATTCTAACAACTTTTCAACCCCCTCAGTAAGTATTGATTTCTGTTCTCCTGTAGCTTCTGTAAAGATCTTGGATTATTTGTCATTGACCTGTCTTGGAAGGTGATCTTGTAAGTGAGCCAGATACTATGATTAGGTACAGAAAGTGCCCCCACCCCATAATAGAATCACAGTGTGGTTAATCTAGAAGTCATAGAATGAGATATAAGGTTATCTCCTTAACCAGGTCCAAAACAACCATATTACCTCTGGTAAAACTACTAAAACCAGAAACAGTCTTTCCTCTGGTGGTTGAAAAGGCTTAGAATGTAAGCCAGGAGCTGCCAGAGAGAGAGAGAGAGACTATGCAATACAAGATAACAAAAACAATACAAAAGAAAGCTGAGCAGAGATGAGAGAGAAAGATAAGATTGGGTTCTCAAAAACACTTTGAGTCCTGGAGCCAACTGACTTGATTTTTATATACCTGATTTGATATTTCTATCAAGCTAACATCAATTTGCAGTAGATTCTTCCCCCTTATGGCCGAAAAGATTTCTAACTAATACAGCAAGTCGAGGCCATCTACAAGGCTTGGGAAGCAGCAACTAGTCCAAGCTTTAGAATCTTACCATTTATCTTATTGTGAGTCCTAGCACATAATTAGTGTTAAAAAAAATAATGGTCTTCCCAGCCGGCATGGCTCAATGGTTGAGTGTTGACCTATGAACCGGGAGGTCATGGTATGGTTCCCGGTAAGGGCACATGCCTGGGTTATGGGCTCCACCCCCAGTTGGGGTTGTGCAGGAGGCAGCCAATCAGTGATTCTCTCTCATCATTGATGTTTCCATCTCTCCCTTTTCCCTCCTCTCTGAAATCAATAAAAAATAGTCATTGTTAATAGCATCATTATTTCTTAGTAAATTTCTAGAGAAGGAGATATAACTAATTTGGTACAAGAGATCAATGAGCAAAAGGGCACTTAAACCAACTCATGTTATTTCAGTTTTTCTTATAGTCAATACACTTTTATTTTCTCCAAGAATCATAAATATTCCACAACAGCACATAGCCCTTAGACACATTTTGACAAGTTGAATTAGACAAGTGGAGATTTTAATTCCTTAGAAATACACTAACTTTAAAGAATAAATGGATTAAAATTGCTGAGGCAATTTTGGTTTTGTCAAATCTCCAATGTTTTCAAAATTGTTTGAGGCATCAAATGACTTAGAACACAGATTTTTTCCCTGTCATTTGCTTGGTGCCACAAAGTATTGGAGTACAGTTATAGCATCATTCTGTAATCCTTTATGTCTCTAATGCTTGTTTAATAATGCAAAGGGGTTTTTTGATGGTTGGTTTCATTCTGTGCAACATCACAATTGCTATGACCATATGCAATAAGGAATGTATGGGGTTTTGCATAGATCTTCATGATTTCATAAATTAATTTCTACAGTTCTATGAAGCCAGATGACCATAGGTCTGAAACTCAACTCTGCTACTTAATATTTGAATGAATTTACACAAGATAATTTACCTTTCTAGAATGCATTTTTCTTATTTGAAAACTGTACATAATAATAGCACCTGCTTCATCTATAATAATAAAAGCATAATATGCTAATTAGATCGGACGGCCAAACGACCTTCCGGATGGAGCTGGGGCTGCGAGGGCTGAGCCCCTTTCATGAATTTTGTGCATCGGGCCCCTAGTATGGTTTTAAGGATTACATAATTTAGAATGTGTAGAGAATTTACAACAATCTGTGGCACATAGGAAGTGGTGTGTTAATAGTTACCTATTATGACTATGATTATTGGCCATTGCTTCTAATAAACCATCTTCTGAAGGAGTGAGCACATTTTATTATTTATTACTATGTCCCCCCTCCCCTAACTGGGTAAAATCAGTAGGACCGGGCCCAGTACCTGCCACATACTAGGAGCTTAGTGAATTATTTCTGAATAAACAAAATAATCAAAGGCTCATTATTCTCAACCTCCTGTACAGATTTATAGTCAGTAGTATTTATATGTGAATAGAGAGGTACAAGTGAATTTTCTGATAGAGCACCTTTGCTGATATTCACTGTTTGCTCCTTTTCTCCTTTTACAATATTCTTTGATGTCAGCTAAGCATTTGCCATCAAGAGCATTTGCTCTCTGCCTCATCAACCAGTCTATGGTGAGACTGATATGTTAGAATCATTTTCACTTTTAATGACAAGCAAAGTGATTTCCTTTTCCCTCGTAAATCCTTGTTTTTCATACTCATTGTCCTTAATTGTCACTGTCTTTGCCTGGAGCTATTTGATTTTAATATTCCATTTTGAATAAATTTACCAATTGGGAAAATCTTATTTTGCTTTTTGGGCTAAAAATCATTTAGATCTTTATTTCTTTTCCTTTAGGAAAAGACATCTTTTCAAAGACAGTGCATTCTCACAAACATCGCATATAAGAAAGTTAATAAGCCATAAAAGAAAGAGAACACTTTTATTTTTCTTTCAGATTTCTAAGAAAGCAGAGGCCCTAAGCAGTGACATATAAAGTGAAAAGTTTTCTTTACTAAATAGAGATAAATGATAAGCTGTCAGTTTTTAAAGTTCTGACTTGGTCTTTAATTGGGCTGAGAATATTTCATGGCTATTGGGTAGCCTGAAAACAGCACTTTCTTACAATGATGGATGTTGTCTCCTTTAGTACAATAGTTTGGCATGGCATGAATAAATCATATTTGCCCTGAAAGTCCATTTTATTCCTGGACAATTGATATTACATTTGGTGTTTCCATTTTAGTTGCTGACCAAGTATCATACCCTATTCATTTGATTCATTTAACTTTTCAACCTCTTGCTATATTTTGGCTATACAAATCTATTTCTCTTAAAGGCTTGAGTTTTAGCATAGCCTTATTTGGTGAAAATATATGACTGGACTGTTAAAATTTGTGTCAATTAAATATTATGAAATGGTGATCTACTTCTAACTCGTTTTCTAGGCATACAGCAAAGAGAGGCAGACACAGGTTAAGTTTCCTCAACAAAACAAGAAAGCCCACTGTATGGGAGAACATATTTGCCAGTGTTATCTCTTATAAGCGTTTAATCTCCAACATTTACAGGGAAGTCATACAACTTAACAAAAGAAAGATAAACAACCCAATCAAAAAATGGGCAAAGGACCTAAATAGACACTTTTCAAAAGAGGACATACAGAAAGCCAAGAGACATATGAAAACATGCTCAAAGTCACTAAAATCCAAGAGATACAAATCAAAACAACAATGCGGTACCATCTCACACATGTCAGAATGGCAATCAACAAACAAGTGCTGGCTAGGATTCGGAGAAAAAGGAACCCTCGTGCACTGCAGGTGGGAATGCAGACTGGTGCAGCCACCGTGGAGAACAGTATGGCGTTTCCTCAAAAAATTAAAAATGGAACCGCCATTTGACCCAGTAATCCCACTTCTAGGAATATATCCCAACAAAACAGAAACACCAATCAGAAAGGATATATGCACTCCTATGTTCATAGCAGCATAATTCACCATAGCTAATATTTGGAAATAGCCTAAATGCCCATCAGCAGATGAGTGGATTAGAAAACGGTGGTATAGCTACACAGTGGAATACTACGCTGCTGTAAAATAGAACTTTTTATCAATTGCCACAGCATGGATGGAACTGGAGAGCATTATGCTAAGTGACATAAGCCAGTCAGTGAAAGAAAAATACCACATGATCTCACCCATTTGTGGAATATAAAGAACACTATAAACTAATGAACAAAAATAGATACAGAGGCAAAGAAGCATTGAACAGACTGTCAAACTACAGTGGGAAGGCTGGGGAGGTTTGGGGAGGTAAGAGATCAACCAAAGGACTTGTATGCATGCATATAAGCATAACCAATGGACACAAGACACTGCGGGTGGGGGGGGGGGCGTTGAGGGCATGAGCTGGGGGGTAGGGGAGGCCAAGGCAAGGTCAATGGGGAAATAAAGGAGACATATGTACTACTATTTATAATACTTTAAACAATAAAATAAAAATTTTTCTAGAATTGAACCTCAAGCAAAAGACTTCCTTAGATTTATTATTATTATTATTATTATTATTATTATTATTATTTTTGGCATTCATAGTCTTGGAAAATACGTAATACTGAAACTGAAGCATGTCTTGAGTTAAACAAATAAATACTGCCTGGCCATTGTGGCTCAGTTGGTTGAACGTCATCTCATGAACCAAGAGGTCACTGGTTCAATTCCTTGTCAGGGCACATGCCCAGTTGTAGGCTCAACCCCCAGTAGAGGGCATGTAGGAGGCAACCAATCCATGTTTCTGTCTTTCTCTCCCTTCTTCTCTCTGAAATCAATAAAAAACATATTTTAAAAATTAATAAACACTAAAGGCTGAAAGATCTAGTTATCTTCTTACAAAATAAATGCATTATGAAGATCATGTATATGCTCTAATGCTAACATTTGAATGGTGAGGCTTTCACAATAATAAATCTAATTTAACTCCTCATAAGTGAACCTTTGCTAGCTGATTAGGATAGATATATTCTTCTATTTTCATTCTTACAACATGTTTTACAATAGGCATATGCAATTTTATATGCTACTTCAGCATTTAAAACACCTTTTCCTTTTAGATACTTTGAAAGCAAATACTATCACTAAGTAAGTGGCAGGTACTGTTCAAATTCTGCATATTTCAAACTTTAATGCAAGTTATTTTATAAATCACTATTTTTTTTTCATCCTAGGAAGACCTGGGAAATGTAACAGGTGATTGTGACTTCTAGTTATGTCTTAGTTTCAACTTTAAATATATTCACTCTCTTTTATTTCCTCAACATTATTTTTGTGAAATTTATGCATTCTATTGCATGTAGCAATATTCCTTCATTATTATACTCATTATAACATAGTATTCCCCTAAGGCTTAAGTATTTTTCCAGTGACCTGAAGTGGAAAATTAAAAAACAAAACAACAACAACAACAAAAAAAAACACAACAAAAAACACAAGAGGAGCAGCAATGACTGGAATTCCCTAGAAACATGTGGAGCAAAGCAGTCCAAGGGTTGATTATGGAAGAGATGCAGTGATTACGGAAATGATTTGACTTAAAACATTCAAGATTCTTGGTTTATTGGTACAGAGTTTCTATAAAAGGGAGACAAATAAAAAGCAATAGAACATCAATTATAAGACTCTCCCTCTTCTGAATAGATAGCTTACAATTCACCTGGCTTTGGTACAGTAAGCTCAGTGGGAGGCCATATTGCAATGGCATTAGATGCTGAAGTGGGAATAGTTAACCAGAAAATCATGCTAGATGAAAATGTTAAAAATAAACCTATTAGTAGGAGAAAAGCACTCAATTTTATTTTGCTTATTAAAAGAACATGCTCCTAAACAAAATAAACATTTTCTACAAAAAAAGACTGATACTTAATCAACAGAATAAACTGTTTGAGCATTTTACCAAAGTCCCATGTGATGTCTACCTCCTCTTTTTGCATGCTTCTGTACTTAATGTTAAACCATCTTCCATTTTTGCCAAAGGTATTATTTTTGTCTTTGTATTTAGTCAGTAGAATATGATTTTAGAGTCAGAAACAAGGAAAAACTTCATTTTGTTCTCAATATAATCATTATCGTGTTCTGTTTAATAATACTGCATTATGTATTTCTACAAAGCAAACCTCAATGATAGTCTATGTCTAGGCACTCTGATAAATTGTTAGATTTTTTTTTATATACAACAATGTAGCAACCTTTCACCACATGCATACATGGTACCAAAAAAAGGTTCTTTTTGCCTTCCCGAGTTTGGCAGTACTGCACACTCATGTACCTAATGGCATATTTTATCACTTGAAATGAATAAACATTATACAACATAATGGATGGTATAGAAAAAATTGGGCTGGGGTAAACAAGTCAATAACCATTTACTATTAGAACCATGTTAAAAATAGGACATGATTCCTTCTACCCCATAAAAGTCATAAAGATATTTGCAGTCCTGAGAGATCTTTGAAAAGTTGCTGTTATTTCTTTTTATACTTCCCTATATACCAAAGGAGAATGGGAGTCATATGAAATTATTTGGAATTATTGGCAAACATATTCAGAAGGGAATGCAATTCTTCTTTATACAGTTTGTAATATGTACTTGGGGATTTTATTTTCTAAAAGTAGTTCATCTTTGAGTGGTTTAAAAAGTGATCTACAGTTAATTTTGACCTAATCATTATCAAAATCTCAAACAACAAATAGTAGTAGCTTCAGGGAGAAACTACACTGTAAAAATTTTAAGAACTTAACAAAAATCATCCTTCTAAATAGCAGTTATCAATAGGAAATTATAAACTTTTAGAGAAAGTAATCTGAGATCATTAAATTCAATTTTTTACTCCAGACACCATGCTGCCTTACTCAGTAAAGGACATGCAATACTCCACTAAGGGCAAAACCACAGTGATACATCGCTCTTCCAGGTAACCTCTCCATTCCCTTAACGTCCAATGGCTATATGCTAAAAACAAAGCCCATTACTTATATTTTAACAAGTTTTTGAGTGTTATAAAAGATTATAAAATTAATATATTAAATAGTCACTTTTTTTTTTTACTAAAAAAAACCCACATTTTCATTCATATAATTAAATTCCATGTATTTCAGTGTTACAAAGTTTTTGTTTAAGCTTTTTCAAATTTAACCTAAACATACTTTTGAAGCCCTTTTGGTCATTGATCATTTCTTGAGGAATCACCATGGCTGACATATTTATGATACATAGAAGTGATCAATAATATTTTCCTTTGTATTAAGAGTAAAATGCTGAGGCATATTAGTGAAAATCCCAAGGTTTCATCTTTGTTTCTATTTGATTGTGATTGCAATGTTTTCACCATCTTGATGCCTTCTTCCTTAAGTAAAGTATATGTCATTTTTACCACTTTATCTTAAAAGCACTTTTTAATATTTAGCCAGAAGGAAACTGGGGATTTATTAATTTACATAAAAATCCATTTGGTACCTACTATGTACCAAGCATTTTTCTTGCTCTGGGGATTCAGTGAAGAAAAAGACAGGCAGACTTCTCTTGGGACTTACATTCTTTTTCTCTTTAGCTTAGGAAAATTGCCTTCTCTTTTTTTTTAATGATAAATGGTCCTTCATTTTTCCTCTGACAATCCTTATCTATATAATAAAAGCCTAAGTGACAGTTAAGGTGGAATGACCAGAATGACCGGTCACCATGATGCGCATTGACCACCAGGGGGCAGATGCTCAATGCAGGAGCTGCCCCCTGGTGGTCAGTGCACTCCCACAGGGGGAGCGCCGCTCAGCCAGAAGCAGGGCTCATGGCTGGCGAGTGTAGTGGGGATGGTGGGACCCTCTCCTGCATCTGTGGCAGCGCTAAGGAGCAGCGAGCAAGCAGGTGGTAAGGAGCGAGGGGTCCCAGACTGCGAGAGGGCGCAGGCCAGACTGAGGGATTCCTCCCCAGTGCACGAATTTCATGCACCAGGCTTCTAGTATTACTACATTAGGAGTCTTTTTTTCCAGGTCTCATATTTTCCTTCATGCTTTTTATATAATTTTATTTTTTCTTGATACTTTGAAATATTATTTCTACTTGATTTTCTGGGACAAGATGTTTTGTCTCACCTTTTATGGACTAGTATTCATTTGTTTAAAAACAAAAATGAACATTTTTCACAGCCTCAGAATGTGTGTTGGTGTGATAGGATGTGCCTCAATTTCCACAAGGGAGATAAAGACTTTGCCCCTGAGGAGTGGCTAGACGGTGGAGGCATCTGGAGGAAGAATCTTCACTCAACCTGTTTCTAGAACTCTCCCAGATTCAGAGCAGGCGTATGATCCAGCCCAGGCAACTGGTTGTTCTTCAGCTTCCAGAGGGCCAGGAATAGCAGACATGGCTTACAACTGGCCCAGTCAACCTCCGTTAAACAGCATGTTCTCTCTGGCTCTCAGCGGGCCTCTGGAAGAAAGCTCAGCCCCAGCTCCCTACTGGGCTGTGCATGGAGTACCCAGTCCTACCCAGCTCCCCGAATGCTTTGCTCAGAGGAGGTGTGTGCAGCTGGATGAGAATACGTTTGCCACATCTACCCAGAACCATTTTGGTGGAAACCATAGGAGTGTTTTTTAAAAGGGAGATCTGATCAGATAACTTCCATGGAAGGCAGGGGTGGTGGTGGGGGGAGAGATTAACCAGAGAATGTATATGCATATATGCATAACCCATGACACAGACCATAGTGTGATGAAGGCCTGAGGGGGCGGGGGAGGTGTGCAGGGGCGAGGTGAAGGGCGTTAATGGGGGAAAAGTGTGGGTGGGGGATCTGCAATACTTTCAACAATAAAGATATAAAAATATTACTATTAAAATTGACTTTTGATTCCTTACACCATCAGTGTACTAATTTTTTATAAACCATCTTTTCTGCCACTTCCCACTCAGCTAATCACACTGGTCAGACCACTTTCAAATCTCCACACTACATTCTTTCTTACTTCAGAACCTACTCTTCTGGGTTCTCCTCTGCCTAAAACTCTTTCTCTCCTCCTTTCATCTAGTTACCCATCACTCATAAGTTCCTTTCCTCCTTCTTTCCTTCAACTCGTATTTATTGAGTCCCTATTGTGTGACAAGTGCTAGTTATACACTGGCAATCAAAAATGATATGCTCCACGTCTTTGTGGACCTTTCAGTTTGCCAGGAGTGACAGGCCAAAAAATAGCAATTAGATAAGTATCTGAAATCCAAATCATCATACATTCAGTGAAGAGAGAGAAGATACATCTGTCCCAGGACACATGGTTAATTGAGTGAAAGAGTTGAGATATGAACTCATGTCAGGCTTTTCTAAAAAACAAACAAACAAAAAAAACCCTGTGTCTCAACCATAATGTTACTTTATATGTAATAATTAAAATTATATTAGTTTAACTACTTTAAATACTATCATTTTATTTTTAATTTCCACTACTTAAGATAGATCTTGAACTGCACCTTGTTATCAGTTGAGAATTTAGCAAAAAGCAATAGCAGGATAGGAAGAATGTAAACTGCTTTCGTTTACAATTTTCAAACCTTCCTATATTTACTCTCCCTGTAAACTGACTTTGCAGTCCTGCCTATTAACAGTGTACTGGGTTTCTCCACCTCATATATACTGGGCACATATATCAATAGTGGTTTGTTATGTAGCATTGCTTGTGATGATAGTTGACAAATATAATAGACATTGCCAAGTCCTTTCCAAATTCTGAAAACCTATTGGTGTATTTTAACTTTCAGTTTAGTCTCTAATGTACCCAGAAGGTCATTTAAATAATCTATTGAGAAGCCATTACCTCAGAAACATTTAATTGTGTATTTAAAAAAGTATAAATTACTTATTTAAAATAATGATGGATCCACATTTTTAGTCAGAAGCAATCTCAATTTAAACACTTCCTCCATATCCTAAAAAGTAAGATTTACTGATAACAATAGAAGCAAAATATTGATTAAATGGATGCATATATCTGCTTTGTGCTAACTTTAGTTTTGGCGGGTTTTGGAATTTTATTTGAGATGTAGAAAAATGGAGCTTAAATCTATGCATTTAGGAAAAAATAACTGCTTATTTTACCCTGTTTAAAAAGACACATTTTTTAATATTAAGACTACCACAGTCTAATGGAAGTGGGGTTTGGAACCCAGAATTTTATTGATGGTTTGGCAGAAGAGGTAGAAAGATAACTGAACACAGTTTAAGAAAATTATAACAGAGTTGGTAGAAATAAAGCTTAGTGGATGATTAAAATAAATGTAGGGGGAGGACATATGTAATACTTCCAACAATAAAGATTTAAAATAAAATGTACAAGTCAAAACATGTCAAAGATGGCTTCAGCTGACTCTGATATGATACCATTCCCGTGTAATACAATTCACATATGATATTTTTCTTATCTTGGAACACACATGGATACACACTGCCCCCATTTCTCCCCAGGTATCACTCTTCCTTTATGTTACTTAATAGAAAATTATCTTAAAGTAATTGTTCATATTTACTATCTGCAGTTCTAGTCTCACTTGAAGCTATCGCAATGAGACTTTCAGACCACAACTACTTCTATCAAAATCCCTTACAATGTCTACATTGCTAAATCCAATAGCATTCTTTAGTTTTATCATCCTTTAGTTATGAGCAGTATTTTATATATTAATCACTCACACTTTTAAAAAAATTAAATATCATTGGCATATAACATTATATTAGTTTTAGATGTAGCCACTTTCTAAAAAAATAGTTCTTCAATTGTATTCCAGTGTATTCACTCTCCTGGTAGTTTTCCTTCTGTATCAATAGTTGTTCCTTTTATCTTCTAATATTTCAACATTGTAGGGCCTCTGGACACAATCTTTAGATTTTTTTTCTCTTTTAAATTCATTCTCTGATAATCGTGGCTTTAAATATTATCTAAATGTCAATACATTATAAAAGTACTCTCCAGCCTGGACTTCTCCCTAAACCCCTAAATTCCAACCTATATAATACCACCTACTCATTATCTCTAGCAAAGTATTCAAAAGACATCTCAAACTTAACATTTTCAAAGCAGACTTGTTTTATCACCCAAAGTCTGCCTTTCCTGAAATCTTCATCTTGGTTGCAGCTACACCAGTCTTTAGCTTCTAAGGCTAAAAATCTTGTTGTTACTTGATACTTCTTCTTTTATAACAAACACTAGGGGCCCGGTGCACGAAATTCGTGCACTGGGGTTGGGGGTCCCTCAGCCCAACCTGCCCCCTCTCACATACTGGGTGCCCTCAGGGGATGTCCTACTGATGGCTTAGGCCTTCTCCCCACGCTCCTTTGTGGGAGGCAACCGGGCTGATCAGGGGAAGGCACCAGCCCCATCACCCTGCTGCTGCAGCCACTGCCAGTCACCACAGCCACCAAGGTGTTTTCATCAACATGGACTCCAGTCCCTTCACCAAGAAAAAATGATAACTTTCTTTAGGCATTTTCAAGATGTGTCTTTCATAGGATATGCATTTTTTTTTAATCCTCACCTGAGGGTATGTTCCCATTGATTTTTAGAGAGTGTGGAAGAGAGAGGGAGAGACAGAGAGAAACATCAATGTGAGAGGGACACTTTGATTGGTTGCCTCCTGTATAAACCCTGACCATGGGCACCAGGCTGGGGGGCATGCAGGGTCCCCTGGGCCGCATGCAGTGGTGGCCTCTGGGGGTCTCCATACACCCCAGAGGCCAGCAGCCAGCCCCCCATCGTGTGCGCCAGGCTGGGGGCGTGGACCCAAACTGCCGCTTGGTGCTGGAGCATTCCCAAGTGGCTGGGGGCACTATGGTGACACGGGATGTTCCCGCCCCGCCCTGCCCCCAGCCCCTTGGCGCCTGCACCTATAGGCTCAAAGTGGCCAGGGGGCGTTCTGGGACCCCTGCCACTCAGGACCTAAGCAAGGGGCCTATAGGCTCGGACTGGCCTGGGTCCTGAGGATGTTTGCGGGACCCAGCCCCTTGGCGCCTGCACCCTTAGGCTCCACGTGGCCGGAGGCATTCTGGGACCCTGCTGCTCAGGACCTAAGCGCGGGCCTACAGGCTCTGAGCGGCTTGGGTCTGGAGGATTGGAGGATGTTTCCCAGACCCCAGACCTCTGCAAGTGTTTGGGGGCGGGAACATTCTCGCGTCGCTATGGCGATGTGGGAACATTCCTGCGTCCTGCCAAGGCTCCCAGTAGCCAGGGGGCGTTCTGGGACCCTGCTGCTCAGGACCTAAGCACGGGCCTACAGGCTCTGAGCGGCCTGGATCCGGCGGATGTTTACAGGACCCAGGCCAATCAGTGCCCACATATGCAAATTAACCACCATCTTGTTCGCTCTGATTGGCTGTGGGCGTAGTGGAGGTGCGGTCAATTTGCATGTTTGTCTATTATTAGGTTAGATTCAATTTGGCAGCAAATCCTATCAGCTCTACTTTCAAAACGTATTTAAAATTCAGCCAATAGTTTATGTATGACCTCCACCACAGTGACATGACCAAAGGACTCCTAATTTGTTTCCTAATTCTGATCTTGATCCAATTGTCTAATATCCACACAGAATCTGGGAGAAACTTATCTATTATATCCATATCTATGTCTATATCGACATCAATATATTGATACTAGAGGCCCGGTGCATAAAATTCATGCATGGGGAGGTGTCCCTCAGCCCAGCTTGCACCCTCTCTAATCTGGGACCCCTTGATGGATGTTCGACTGCCTGTTTAGGCCCGATCCTGGTGCATATTACCTCTTTATTATATAGGATATAGACATATGTTTTTAAATGCCAATCGTATAATGTTGCTCTCATGCCAAAGCTGATTAATGGCTTCCCATACCAGTCAGAAAGCAGAAAGAAAGCAAAAAAAACCCCAAAAAACCAAACATCATAGTAGCCTACAATGTCCCAGACCAGAAATGGGGAACATCTGGCCTGAGCTGTATAAGGCCCACAAAATCATTTGGTCTGGCCCTGCCAAGGCAACTGCAGGCAGGACTCAAAATTCAATAAATGCAGGAGGTTTTTTCATAACAACATAAATTTATATTAAGCAAATGGTGTTATAACTATCCAAATGGCCCTTGGCAGAAAAAAAGTTCACCACCCCTGTGACTTACATGATTTATATCTTTTATCTTCCAACCACATGTCCTCTCTGACCTCATGTCCTGTTATTATCCCCCTCATTCATTGTTTTCACCCCACACCTGACAATATATACCTAAGGCCTTAACATCCATAGGTGCTTTGATTTTGGTCTGTTTATTTTGCCCAGAAAGCTCTTCTACAAATAATACCGGCACTCACCTCCTTAATCTTTGTTCCCCAGAAACTCCCTCAATGAGTCTTTTCCTAATGGTCTTATTTAAAATTGAGCTTATTCTCTTTAGCAATTTCTTTCCCTATTTCTTGCTTTGTTTTCATCTCTGGAACTTAGTGATACTAACGTCCTGTCTTTTTACTTAATCATTTCTGGTTTTTATCTTTCCTACTAGAATGTGAAAGTCATTAGAGCTGGGAATTTTGCTTTTTATGTATCTGTTATACCTTCAGAGCCGTCAATGAATGAATGTATAAATGAGTAAATTTCATGGGCCATGTTGTGTTGAAATCATTGATGAATGAAATAGCCAATTAGCTAAAAATGTCAGAGCAGATTCTAGCAAGAAACAAAAGTAAAATTATAAGCTTTCTACTCTTTAGACATCCTTATACCTTAATATTTTGTGATTTTGTGAAGACAGTGCATCTATTAGGTAAGAGGAAAAAATTACTGAAGTACCGACTTTCTCTTTCTTCCCTCCAGGTGGTGATAGCACAGGAGCTATGTGGTCGGTATTGCAGAAAAACATGTCTGCCTCATCACAGCGGCCCACAGGAAACACTGCACGATAAAGCATTAGGTATGTCTTCCCAAAGGAGTGGCAACCAGCCCAAGACTGTGTAGGCTATTAATTGACTTTTAAAAATCATGATAGGTAACTGACACCACACCGATTAATTTCATGTATTAGAGGCAAAGTATGATGACAGGTTGGTTTAGCCTTGCTGGTTGTATTTGTGAAGAAAATACTCATATCACTGAGTGGTGGTGTTGAAATTCTATTTCTGTCGAAAGCTCTGCCCACATACATTTCACTAAACACCGTAGGGATTTATAATATTAGCAGCTTCAATGCATCTTTCATCTGCTGTGCATAGAGAAAGATTTGAAGCAGCAGAAGTAAGTAGTTTATGGGCCCTAAAGAGTAAAAGCAGCAAGGAGAGCTTGTGTGTGTGTGTGTGTGTGTGTGTGTGTGTGTGTGTGTGTGTATTAAAAGGAACTAGAAAGAGGAGGCAGAAAAATTTACTTCTCAATCATTGTCAGTCACAAATGTATAGTGTGTGAAAACTGACTTGATTATCTATGGAGAGTTTTTGAATTTCCAGTTTCTCAAATTCCTTTGGCTTTTAAAAATACCACTACCAAAATATGACTTTGTCAAAAGATTGAAATATATATATACCCAATTTACTTCTAATTCATGACAGCTAAGTAAGCAGATAAAAGCTGTGTAATTGAGTAGATGAATTTGACAGAAATGGGAATTCACAGAAGGGAACAATAACTGTTTTCCACTTCCATGCACTGCCCAATTACGCAGGTGACCATTATGAAGGGAAGCGAGCTGGTGCACAGACAGCCAGGGCTGTATTGTGTGGAAATTCTTATTCCTGCTTTGATACCATACAATATTTAACCCCACAATACTTAAAATTTAGTAAACAAATAACTATTAAATATCAACAGAAAGAAGCTAATTTGAAATTTGAATCAGCATGAAGAAAAAAAGAAGTATAATAACTGCTGTAGCCTATTGCTTTTTTATAAAAAAAAAAAAACCACATGTCTAACAACAGAAATGTTGAATTGGGGACTTCAGTGTGATTGGTAGATAATAGAGGAGGATGTCCAGATGGTGAAGTACTTGGCACAAAGTAAACAAAAACCAAAGCCAAGAGATTTTGTATTCCTAAACAGACTCCAGGGAATAAACAGCCAGGGGTTGTATGTATATGATAATTTAGAGCACAGCAGAAAATAGCACCACAAAAACATGATTAGAAGTGAATGTGCCCAGCAAAAATAAATACCAGTGTGGCTCAGAAAATAGAAAAGGTGACAAAGCGGTTGTAAAGATCAGTATGTTCCATATACAGCACTAACACCATCTCCACCTGAAATTAGGCTCAAGGGATGCTGGTATTTATTGAGGAAAATGCATTTTGTGATCTTACCTTTGAATACTCTCAAGCTTGATGACATTTGAACACTAGAAAACTAGTTCTCTCGATAACCATGTTCCACTCAACAAAGCAATTTCATAAAGAATGTAGAACCTCATGAAATACATCTTAAAAGTGCTCAAGAATATGTGGATTTATCCAGAGGGTGTGTATGAATTCCTTACAGATAATACGGCAAAATGGAGCCCTCTTGACTTATTAGTTCAAGAATTTTGAGAATGTTGTTCAATCATTCTATATAGATTATGTACTTGTGACAGAATCAAGAGCCCTTTTTTGTTTTGCATTTGAAAGTGAAACTATATACATGCATCTTTTTTTTTTTTTGTATATCAAGTATACCTCAATAAGCTGTTAATAAAAATAAATTATACTTTCCTTCCACATGTGCCCTGACTGTGGTTGGAGGCATACCAATAACCCAGGTACTTGCCCTTGACAGGGAATTGAACCCATGACCCTTCAGTACATGGGCCAACACTCTACCCATTGGGCAACACTGGTCAGGGCTAAGTATTTTCTCTTTAACATAATACCTCTGTACTCTGTTGACAGTAGTATAAAATATGAGTATGAAACTTTCTAACACATACCAGAACTTATATAGTCAAATATCTATTGTGTTCCTAAATCATCACCTACCTGACAGTATTCTCTCAATCACTGACTTCTCTTTAGAGTAGCAGCTCATCTGGAATTAGCTATAAAGGCATTTTATAAGTGCCGTAAGGAATGTAGTTACATTTTTCTGAGGTCAGATCTTGAATTGCTCATGATGCCATCTATTTCAGCATATCTATCTATCTACTGATGATATTTGTGCAGCCAGGCATATTTTTGGCTTGAAGGGAGAATTAGTGATATCGCATCTGTTGAATAACACTTAGGAAAAACCAAAGGCTCTGTTGAGAAGACTGGGGTTTGCAACGAGGATGATCAATTTTATCAGAACCCTCAGCAGCAGCAGCAGCTACAACATTACCTGCCATGAAGTACAGAGTTCATTTTTGCCAGGAATAAGTACAAAGCCAGTTTTATGTAACTTCCCAATATACACAAATGATAGAAATAATTAATACTGTGTCCCACACGAGGAAACCAGAAGTGGACAGAATAAATACTTGACCAATGTAACAAGTTATAAGTGAGCTTGAAAGCTAATCCAAGCTGACCTCAGTTTTTAAATTTGCCCTTGCAACATCAGCAGATGCACAAGTTTGATTAATGCACTCCTGAAAAATGCTGGAATGCTTGAGAGGCTGATGCAAATGAAATATCATTGTTTTTGTTGGATTATCTTCCAAAATGTTTTGAAACATGCAATTGCCTTCATTTTTCAAGGAAATTTTCAATGTTCCAGAAGGAAATGCTATGGCTCTGTACCTTGAGGACTATTAGTGCCTTCTGCTTGAAGTTGGAATGACATAAAATGTTTTATGAGTTTCTTAAAAACCAAATCAAACCATCACAACAA
This sequence comes from Eptesicus fuscus, assembly GCF_027574615.1. Lineage (NCBI taxonomy): Eukaryota > Metazoa > Chordata > Mammalia > Chiroptera > Vespertilionidae > Eptesicus > Eptesicus fuscus. Next base: position 32,051,769 of record NC_072486.1, read on the forward strand.
CTGGCATAAAGAACCAAGCAAAAAAAGATTTTAAATATAGAAAAACAAAATCATTTGGGTTTTGTAAAGTGTACAGGAAGTAGTGATTCAGTGAGTCATTCTGTATTTTGTGTTTTACTTATTGATATCACAATTAGACCTGAAATTTGCTACTGTAAGTAGGAGTGTTAAGAAACCTGTTATGAAATGAGAAAATGCAAATTGATTAGGTTAATGCTTGCTGTATGAGAAAAATTGGTTTGATAAATTATCAAAATAATCTTACAAATCATTTAAAAGAAGCAGCAGGACCTTTAATAAAAAGCAAATTTCCTTGCCCTAGCCAGTTTACTCAGTGGATAGAGTGTCTGCCCAAGGCCTGAAGGATCACAGGTTCGATTCCAGTCAAGAGCATGTGCCTTGGTTGCAGGTTCCCTGGCCCTGGTTGGGGTGCATGCAGGAGGCAACCAATCGATATGTCTCTCTCACATTGATGTTTCTCTCTCTCTCCCTTCTACTCTCTCTAAAAATCAATGGAAAAATATTCTCGGGTGAGGATTAACAACAACAACAACAAAAGAACACAAAAAAGCAAATTTCCTTATTTGTTACAACATACTTTGATATCACTACTATCCAAAGTTCATAGTTTACATTAGGGTTAACGTTAGCTGATTTCTATTTTATTTTCACATAATGTTGCAAAAGTAATATAAGGGATATTTATATAGATTTCTCCAGATTCCTCAACTATTTACATTTTCCCCATTGGATTTTGTATTCCTCTTTTTTTCAAACCATTGGAAAAGTGAAAACACCATTCTCCATTCACTCCTAAATTCTAGAAATTTTATTACATTAATTACCTAACTACTGTACAATTATAAAAATTAAGAAATTTAACAATGACAAAATACTATTAACAGTTTTCTCTGTATATGTATATAAATGTACACATATATAATGTGTATATATACATATATATGAATATGAAATGAACCAGTTAGTTCTGTTTTTTCATACATATATAGTAATTTGTATGTACATACAATATATGTAATACATAGTAATATTTAATTTTATATACACATATAGTTTTCAAATAGAGTTTTGTAGACATTTAGGATGCCATGAAATGTCACTATAACTTGGGGCGCCAGGTGACAGTAAAGTTTGCAGTGATGGACACTGATGAAGCAGCTCTGTTAGCAAACCAATTGATGGTCATACACTCCACCTGGGAATGCAGTGTTCATGTGACTCATTCCCTTCTCAGGATTTAAAATGAGGCGAGACTATCAGAGACAATTGGTAAACTGTGAACTGCATAAACCTCTTTCTCTCTAATTACCATTCTCACTTCCCCTTAATCCATTTAGATTAATTTTTGGGGAGGAACAATATCTACAAGTTAATAAAAAACAGGAAGAACATAGGAAGAAACTTTTATTCTACATAAAGCATTTTCGTGGATATATAACTCACTTGCCTTTTCCTACACCGCTATAATTTTCTGAGTATTTTTTTAAACATTGCAAAAACATGGATTGTGAATGGATAGTATTGTAATTCTTCATGCATTTTTTAAAAATTTTTTCTCATTTGTAATTTGTGTTTCTGTTTTCTATTTTATGAGTGTGTTTACATTACTTTGAAAATCCAATATAGCAATTTAAAAATATTAGTTTTGATACAGAAGAGAATAGTAGGCTTAACCTTCAGTAAAGGTTAATGTGAATAATAGCAAGCTTCTGAACCATGTACATACCCATTATAGTGCAACAAAAGACACTAAAGAAGTTCACCCATATAATGAAAGTATGTAAACTTTTTTTACATACTTTCATTATGTAAGTATGACTAGATATTCCAATTTTCATGACTAGATATTCCAATTTTCCCTATTGCTTTTTTATAGTTTGCAACAAACAACTTACAAATAAAGCAACAGCTTCACTCAAATTGAAAGGAAACAACTAAAAATGACATTTATATGACAAGAAAAGGTGCTGATTACTTTAACATTCCTCTCAAATCTCAAAACATACAGAATAAAGCTTTATTAAAAAATGTCACATTTAATAACAGTTATCAGGAAGCAAGTTATTTAGTTGGAGTAATTAATGCCTAGGATAGGAAAAGTCCTGCCATTGAAGAGAATCTAATGCTAGCATGTAAAATTATAGTCAGTAAAATTCTAGGACAAGTCTCAGTGTGCAAAATCTAAACAATTACATTCTCAAACAGCAGGAAAAGTCAATATGCTAATTAAGGTTTTTTTTTTAATAACTGAAAAATAGCAGCTTTATTCAGATGATGAGCAATCCTATTTCAGCAATAAGTATCAGGCTTTAGCATTTTCAAGTTTTATAAATGATGGTGCAATTTAGGAAAACTTTTTTTTTCTGTTGCAAAATACTGCTTGAAACAAGTAAAGGTAAAGGCATACTTAGTATTTTTGTCTTTATACCTAGAAACAAAAGACCTATTTTGGAAGAACCATATCGGTATCTATATCTATCATGTTCCATCAATAATTTGTTTTAGCAGAGGTTTTGACTTAAAGAAAAAAAAAAAAGGAGTGAAAACCCTGATATTACAATGCAGAATTGTTTTCTCACAGAGAGGTGCTATGTCCACAATTCTTAATAATGAATTGGGGGGGGGGGGGGGGGCGGATCTGGAAAATTTACAAAAATCCTGGCTTTACTACTCAAAAACCAGTTTACTTGAGCATATTTACAAATTGTATGAAAATGCAGACAAGGAACACATAAATTATCTGCTAAGTGAAGATTGTTGTGATGTTTTAGCAGAGGAAGACTATGAGACAAGACACTAGCCAAAACGCGAACTACATGAGTACTTTCAAGAAAACAGTAGGCCAGATTTTACTTACTGCTTTGAAGGTAAAGAATGAGTTCAAAACTAGTCTGCTTAAAAGAGAGTTTTCAACGCATCAACCAGTTGAACAAGTTTCTGCAAGGCCTTGGAGAAAATGCTTTGACTTCAGGTAACAAGGTCCTTGGCTGTAAAAGGAAACTAAATCTATGAAATATCACGTTGCCAAAAAAGCCAAAACAACAACAAAAAAAGAAAATCTTGAACATTAGGCTAGAGACAGAAGAAAAAATATCAAGTCTCAAATCTATCGAAAGATTGTAAAAAATTGCAGAACAGAGTTTAACAGTACTTTCCTCCCCTTTCTAGACTGAGCCGGCATGATCCTTCTTCTGAACCTACTTTGGGCAGAATTGGACTTTGAGAGAAGACCAAGCCAGCGAGTTGCACTGCAGTCACACTCGGGCTGAGTTTTACTGTTTTGTCCTAAGCAAGCAGTCCATTTCTTCCACAATTTCTGTGAAAGAAGATCAGGCCATTCATAATAAAGCAATAAATATTTTGCTCCTGTTTTCAGCTTCTTACATGTGTGACCAAGCTGCTTTGTGTAACAAGCATCTTGAGCAATATCATTAATGTAATTTCTAACTGAAAATAAATACCTTTGTATTTATCTCCATTTTATCTGAGAATTGAGTATTTTGTATAACAAAAGGTAAATACAGGTTTCACATTAAAGATGTTTTATTCTTTATCTTTTATTATTAAAAATAATATTTTAAGCAAACATAGGCCTACAAGAAGAGTTCAAGAAACCAGCACCTTTCTGTGATAATTTTGTATCACTATGCTTATATGTTATCTTCTATGATACCACGCAGTGGAAGGAAGTTTTTTCTAAGTCTTATATAAATTAGTGTCTTAGGCAAGTTTGTATTCATATTGTTTGGATCACGTTTGATCAGATTTGCTACTGAATATTGTCAATGTCATCAATAAACATTAACTTACAACTTTTATTTAAATTAAATATATTTAGCCTACTTTTATAAATTAAATTCCATTTTCCCTTAAGCCACAATTTAACAAAAACTTAAGTTTGCCTTATAATTTTTAAAATTTATACAAAGAAACAAAATTAAATTCACAAAAAGTAAGCTATGCCGAGCCGCCTTTCCATTTTTTTCCAAGAAAGATTGCCTATAGATTTAAAAAGAAGCAAGCTTGAAACTGTTCTTAAACAAATAATGTTCTACATATTTACAAATACTGTACAATATGTATACTTTATTAGCAACTTGCATAGCAGAAATTTATAATAAGAATGTAAGACCTACTTGAATACAAAAATATTAATGGAAAAACTAAAAATGTCTTTATCTGCCTCACTGGCTTACATTAAAGTGAATGTAATTAATAGGGAAGGGCAACCACACAAAGATCATAGGCTAATGTATTGGCCAAAATAAGCACATCCATAGGAAAATATCATTTTCTACTTAAAAGTGTACAAAAATTATTATTATAACATTATATCTATAACTTAATGACCTCATTAAGTTACTAACAGCCAAGGGTATACATTTTTGCTTCTGAGAAATCTAAAAAAAAGTATTTTCAAGGATTTTCCCAGAATAAAAAGATTGAGAAATATTGTTGTCTTTTATACATCACATAGACAGACAAAAGATACTAAAACAGAGAGATAGAAAGGTGGACATAGTATTTTTTCTGTTATCATGTCCCTTCTCTTAAAATACTCCAGGTTCACTCTCCTACATTAACAGCATGTAATCCATTCATTTAGGAAATTCAGATTCCTACAATGTTATCTTCTAATCCAGCCAAAGCACCAACAAAAAGCACAAAAATGTGAAACAGGGTGAAACAGAATGCAGAGCACTGCCTTGATCAATCTCAGCTGGGCATGGGCAAGTCAGGCAATTAAAATTTTCACCATGTCCATGAAGGACCATGAGTGCTGTATTGACTTTGGAATTACAGATAAATTTTAGCAAATAAGTGAATTCTCAAATACGGAATCTGTGAGTCCTGAGGAATAGACTATGTATTAAAAATAACAAAATACAGTTCATTCCTCTACTTCCAATACAAAACCTCAGGTTCTAATAAGCCTTCCTTTTTTCCATGTTTGTAAAATAATTTCTCAATAGGTAAGATACTTGTAAATCCAATCAGTCCCAATGTATTGACTTATTTGCCTAATCAACAAACTTATTTGCTCAATGTAACCAAACTCCAATCACTCTGATTACTTCCTCTGTCTGACCTTGTACCTTCCCATTCTCCAGACTGCTGGAACCTACTTCCTTTCAACCCTTATCACTGCCTTTCTCTCTTACTGAAGACTCCCCTTCAATGTCCAGCTTCCTCCTGTGTCTGAAATTACTGTCTCCACATAGATGATCAGGAAGCACACTCACCCTCTTATTACCTGCTTCCTGGAACATGGATGACTTAGGTTGAGCAATAACTAGGAATAAAATAACTGGTAATACAGCAGGTATATGTTTAATCCTATTAAAAATTGCCAATTACAGTAACATTTCACCATGTTCTTCTCTATATTGTCATCAACATTTGATGTCATTTTTTTTTTTTTTTTGTCATTCTGGTGTGAGGTCTATCTCATTTTGATTTTAATTTTTCTTTCCTGATAACTAAAAATGATGAGCCTTTTTATCAAGTTTCTCTGTAAGTTTTTGCAATTCATTTCAGCTTTTTATTCAAGTATAATTTACCTACAATTAAATATTCAGATCTTAAAATTACTTGACAGTTGAACTTTGAAAATCCATATGCTCATATAGCCTGCATCATTATCAAGGCATAGATCATTTCTATAACTCTGGAATATTTCCCGTGTCTCTTCTCAATCAATCATTTTTCTACCCCCAAATGCCCAGAAGAAACACTGATGTTATTTCTACCACCACATATTAGTTTTAAACATTCTAGAACTTCTTATATTTATTTGTGTATAAAACTCTTTAATTAAGTATAATTATTTTTGAGATTTGCCTATGTTGTTGCACACATCAGTAGCTAATTACTTTTTATGACTAAGTGGTACTTAATTTTATTATAATACTGTAGTTTGTTTATCCATTGCCCCATTTATGGACATCTGTGTTATTTCCACCTTTGAGTTACTATGCATAAACAAACTATAAAGATTCTTGTACAAGACTTTTAATGGACTTACTTCTTCAGTTCTCTGCTATATATAAAGCAACTGGCAAAGAGTTTTCTGAACATGTTCTACCTTTTGTCTACTTTAATTAGATTGTCTGCCATTTTACTTTTGAGTTATGAGTTCTTTCTTTTACTGGAAAAGTCTAACCAAAACAACTGCTTCTCATTGTACAAACAAAAACATTATTATTCCAGGGCTTTAACACAGCCAAAACTGTCTTCTTAAATGGAGGCAAAAGGAACAACTAAACAATGCTCTTCTAGAAAACAATGATCCAAACTTAAGGTCTTGTTTTGGCAAAATTTACACATTGCCCTGTACTGATAAACTACTAAAATGTAAAAACCTATACTCATTACATTTTTCTTCCCCATGTGCATAAACTATGAAAGCATCAGAGAAGGTCATGACTTTCACTACTACTGATGATTTATAACTCAGAGCTCCTGGGTTCTGTTGTAGGAGAGGAGATACTTTCCCTCCATACTCCTAGGTTTAATAGTTGAGTCTATAAAACAAACTGAAGCAGGCAGATTAAGAGAACAAAGGCATACACATTTATCGATTTTAATAAGTTAATAATGGACAATATTATCATAGGAAAAGAAATGAATAACTAAATGGTGTGACATTTGAGAGCTTATATACTGTGTTAATATGGAAAGGGTTAGGGTGATGTAGGCACCTTAGTGGGGAGTAAATAATTTTTAGGAAAGATGAATGGGCCTGATAGTTTGTGACAAACCATGTCTGGGTGTGGTTGTCACCTTCTAGATTTCTTTCGGTAATAAGAACCCATGTACTCTGGTGGATGAAACCCCCAAGAGAAGATTTATGAGGACTGAGTTCCTTTCGGAGGATCTCTGTTTAGATAGATGAGGAAAGTTCAGAGAGAGCCTTCAGCTCAAATCAATCAATATAACAAATGGCATATTTGGGGATGGCATGTTCTGAACTCCTTCACTGTCAACACAAAGTAGTTAATTTAGATTAATGTTCCTATAGAAAATCTGGAGGGAACATCTACTTAAAGGTAGTGGAAAGTGAGCAAAAGCAGAGTGTACCAAAGAAGGGTCTACAATCAATACAGAAACAACTCTTGTGAAAATAACTCATTTGTGGGTCTTTGTTCAATGACAATCTCTAATCCATGGGCTGCTTGGGAAGGCAGAGAGCTACAGTCTTACTGACTTGATATGTCACAGAGCGCAGACTTCAGGGCTGGGTGAAAATCACATGGGAAGGAGGAAACCAAGGGAGAAGAGCACTGAAATTGGCATGTAAAATCTTTGCAAATCCTTTGCTGACCACTGAGCTACACAACTTCAGGAAGGCCAGAAGGAGGTTGACAAAGAAAAAGCAACTTCTGGAAACTATGCCCACACACACATACAAAAAGGCACATGAATGTCAACAGTAGCTTTATGCATAATCACCAAAATTTGAAAGCAACTGAGATGTCCTTCAATATGTATATGGGTAAGCAAACTGTGGTAAGGTCAGATATGGAATATTGTTTACTGCTAAACTGAAATGAATTAAAAGAAATTTTAATTTACTTTTGAGTTATGAGTCCTTTCTTGAAAAAACCTAAATACATTTTGCTAAATGAAATAACTTAATATGAAAAAAGTAAATAGTATATGATTCCAACTATATGACATTCTAGAAAAGGCAATACAATGGAGATGGTAAAAAGATCAGTGGTTGCCAGGGGGTTTCTTGGGGTGGGCAGAATGGAAGAATGACCAAGTAGAGAAAGGGCATTTTAAGAGCACTACAACAATTCTGTATGATACTAGATATAGTTGTCAGGTATCACCCAACATGTTTCTCCATGAACTTCTGAACTGCTCAATCATGCTTGGACCTTAATCGCTTCCTCACCATGACAAGCAGATCATCTACATTCTTTATTTTGAAAGGAGCCAACCTGTTCTACCAACCAGCTTCTTTCATTTGTATGGTAAGCTCAACCAATCCTTATTAACCTAACCAGAATCTTTCATTTACATAAAGAGGTCCAGAATGAGAATGATAAATGTAACACAAGCCTTTCTTGGCTCCCTTCCGAGCACTCTTCAGACTGCTACCTGAATCAGTTGTAACCACTAACGCTAAAATACAATGTTTTGTTCCTCTCTTAGCTTAAGCTTCTTTTTGGTTTTCAACTTTTACTAAAGATACATGTTAAATATAAAGGTACAAAGACACTGAAACTAAAAGGAAGGATATTATACTAGTATACTATGCATATTGAATCATAATAAAGATGGAGTGACTACATATAGGAACAAACAGCTATCAAGACAAGAGTATTACCAAAGGGCACAGTGACATTTCATAATGACTACATGCTCAATATATCAAGAAAACTTAACATTTATCAATGTGCATTTCCTAAGTAATGGAACTGCAAAATACATAAAATAGGTTCTGGCAAAACTACATGGCAAATCCATAATCATACTTGTAATCTTTAACACCACTCAGTAATTGACAGATAAACTAGATAAAACATCAATATAGATATGAAAGATCTGAATATCACTATTGATTACTTTATTCCTAATGATATTTATAGAACATACAGCCAATACTTAGAGAATACAAATTCTACTCAACTGCAAATGGAATATTTACCAATATAGACATTGAACTGGGCCATAAAACAAGTATACAAAAGAAGAAATATTAAATCTCAACACCCCTATAGTTCCTAAACTGTGCACCATAGAACATTAAGATGACACAATGAACTCAAAAGTGGTGTCTCAATATATATTAAATATATTTCACATAGATGTAAAAAATAATTTTAAGAGAAAAATTTAGGTGAACATTATGGCCCTAGAGAAGACCAAGATTTATGTATTGGGTGGAAAAGTGTTAATTAAAGGATTATAGTGAAAATGAAAACTTTTCCTTAAAAACTATTAAGAGAGTGAAAAGTCAATAGAGTGGAGAAGTAATATTAGCTTATTATAATATTAACAATATTATAATTCTAATAGTATTATGTAATAATAGAACAAAGCTAGAGGGGTCACAATACCAGAAATCAAGCTATATTATAAAGCCACTGTTCTCAAAACTGCCTGGTACTGGCACAAGAACAGACATATAGACCAATGGAACAGAACAGAGAACCTAGAAATTGACCCAAGCCATTATGCTCAATTAATATTTGACAAAGGAGGTGAGAGCATACAATGGAGTCAAGACAGTCTCCTCAATAAATGGTATTGGGAAAATTGGACAGATACATGCAAAAAAAAAAAAAAAAGAAAGAAACTAGATCACTATCTTATACCATACACAAAAATAAACTTAAAATGAAAAAAGGACTTAAGAGGGAAACTATAAAAATCTTGGAAGAATCCATAGGCAGCAAATACCAGACACATGTCGTAGCAATATCTTTACTAATACAGCTCCTAGGACGATGGAAACTAAGTAGAAAATAAACAAATGGGACTACTATCAAAATAAAAAGCTTCTACACAGCAAAAGAAACCATCAACAAAACAACAAGAGAGCCCACTGCATGGGAGAACATATTTGCCAATGTTATCTCTGATTAGGGTTTAATCTCCAAAATATATAGGGAAGTCATACAACTTAACAAAAGAAAGATAAAGAATCCAATAAAAAAAAATGGGCAATGGACCTAAATAGACACTTTTCAAAAGAGGACATACAGAAGGCCAAGAGACATATGAAAACATGCTCAAAGTCAGTAATCATCCAGAGATGCAAATCAAAACAATGAGGTACCATCTCACACTTGTCAGAATGGCTATCATCAACAAATCAACAAACATCAAGTGCAGGCAAGGATATGGAGAAAAAGGAACCCTCATGCACTGCTGGTGGGAATGCAGACTGGTCCACTCATTGTGGAAAACAGTATGGAGTTTCCTCAAAAAATTAAAAATGGAACTCCCATTTGACCCAGTAATTCCACTTCTAGGGATATATCCCAAGAAATCAGAAACAGCAATCAGAAAGGATATATGCACCCCTATGCTACTAACAGCTAAGATTTGGAAACAGCCTAAGTGCTCATCAGCAGAGGAGTGGATTAAAAAACAGTGGTACATCTACACAATGGAATACTATGCTGCTGTAAAAAGAAAGAACCATTACCATTTGCAACAGCATGGATGGACCTGGAGAGCATTATGCTAAGAGCGAATCAAGCCAATCAGAGAAAGATAAATATCACATGATCTCACTCATTTGTGGAATATAATGAACAACATAATCTGAACAAAAATAGATCCAGAGATATAGAAGCATTGAACAGACTGTCAAACCTCAGAGGGAAGGCAGGGGAGCGGGGTGTGGGTAAGAGATCAACCGAAGGACTTGTATGCATGCATATAAGCATAACCAATGGACACAAACAGCAGGGGGTGAGGGCATGAGCTCTGGGGTGGGAGCAGCTGGGGAGAGGTCAATGGGGGGAAAAAGGAGACATATGTAATAATTTAAACAATAAAGAATTAAAAAATAAATATATATATATACATATATATATATAATATTATATATTATAATATTGGCTCCTCCTGACAACAAATTGGATTTTTGCTAAATTATACAGCAATCAACCCAAAATCCATGGGACACAGCAAAAGCAGTTCTCAGAGGAGGAATTCATAGCAAATGTGGGAGATGACAATATGATATCAATATGAAATATGGGGGGGGCAGTTTTCTACTAATGCATTGAACCTTATTTGTTTCCATGTTTATCTGTAAAATCATTCAACAAATGCCTAATTGTTGGCTACTATAGCAGAGTCAATGTTAATTTTTGGGAATACAATTATGGGTGAAACATTATGGTTTTTGCCTTCATGGAGATTACAGCTTAATAATATAATAAATAAAATAAAAAAGAAATCAAATGTGGTAAGTGATTTAAAAAGGCTAAATCCGTGATCGACAAACTGCGGCCTTCGAGCCACATGCAGCTCTTTGGCCCCTTGAGTGTGGCTCTTCCACAAAATACCACGGCCTGGGCGAATCTATTTTGAAGAAGTGGCGTTAGAAGTTTAAAAAATGTGGCTCTCAAAAGAAATTTCAATCGTTGTACTGTTGATATTTGACTCTGTTGACTAATGAGTTTGCCTACCACTGGGCTAAATGAACGATGCCATAAGGACTTTTAATAAGGAACTTCTACCTTTTAAATCAGTGCTGATGAGAAGGTAAACAACTCTCTTTTAGCAATCTGTGCTCATCATTTGCTTTAACCTCTTGGTTTAAGAATTGACTTCTCTAAGAAATCTTACTAGATTAATTCTATTTCACCTTGAATATCCCTTTAATTTGAGTGTTCTTAGGCACTTGTACAATATTAGGATGTACTTACATATAACATTTCAATGGTGGTTTAGCATATAATTGTATGACATCTAGTAGATTAACATTTTTCTGGGATATTCTGGTCATGTTACTTCTCATAATACCTGTGAGCTTCAATCCACACAGAAAACTTTCCTTAGTGCTAATAGTGTTTAATAAATATGAATTGAGTTAAGGAGGTTAAAAAGGAGTAAGAGAGAAATCCTTTACATGTGAAATATCAGTTCTCGAAATAGAACAGCATTATCCCTTGGAATCATCACATGGGGACAATCACACTATTTTTATTTGCTCAGTTCAAAATTCACTGTGTGTGTTCCTGGCTATGATAGACATTTTAGTGCCAGGCAGAATCTTCTGAATGAGCATAAGCAACTCTAACCATCTAAGTTATTCAGAGTTTATGCTTATAATGAGGCCAATCTGCAGGTGTTAAATTAGTCAACAGGGAGCCTATTTGCCTATAAAAGACAGTAAAAAGAATTTATGTAGGTGATATGAGGTGATATGAAGCATAAACCTTGTTCCACAGATGAGAACAACCTCAATCTATAGAAGAATAAAAGGAAAAAAAAGGTGGGGGGAGGGGGCTTATTTTTTGCAAGTTTTTCAAAGAAGAAATAATAATGGAGTTTTATCTTTTTTATGCTGCTCTACTTAATTCTCACTATAAAAAAAGTCTGATGTATGCATGTTAAAGGCCATACATTAGCACCAAAAGGCTTTAATATCTACATATATTGGGTGAATGTAACTAAGAGTGTGATTCTTCTTTAGTAGTTCATCTTCACTTGATGCCTCAGACTCATGGTGCTATCATATAATTTAATTGTAAACCTTTGTTTGCTGATCTTTCTAGTAATTTTTTAAAAAGATTACTCCTAATAGGAGAATCTTATACATTTTTTAAAAAAAATTTTTATTGTTTAAAATATTGCACATATTAGTACATATATTTCCTTTCTTTTTCCCCATTGACCTTCCCCCAGCCTCCCCTACCCCCTGTTGCATGATGAGGGCATGCGACAGAATTTTATACATTTTGAAATTTTAGAATATGAGCTCATTAATATGTGTTATAAAATAATTAAATATAGATTTCCAAAGATATATTTATTGCAAACCATTGCTTTGCAATAATTATATCTTTATTTTTATACACTTTTGATATACTGGGAAATAGTTTTCACAGAGTTAGAGTTCAAAGAGCACAGAAAATAATACTTGGAAAGATATTAATGATATGTGCTCTCTGACATTGAAAGTAGGAAACTTATTTTTAGTATGTTAAATAGTGAGAAAAGGAAATTACATGAATGCTGTCCTTTGTCTAGCTTGAAAAATTTCTAATGATTCTTATAAGATTGTGAAGGTATATGATAATAGAATATATGAGGTATAGAAACCTGTACCTATCACAGGAATGTATTTGTTGTATAAATATTATCTATCAAGAAATTGTATATTAAAACAAATTATCATATGCCCTCAAATAATGAAATATTCATGATAGCTATCTGATTATTGGTGACTAGTTAAGTAGTAAGATTACTGCAAATTTGAAATATAATGACTTTTAGGGGGAAAAGAAAATAAGACAACTGGAAAAAAATGAACAAAACCTTAGAGAAATTAAGCCTTATTGTTTATCCTCCAATCTGTATGAATACACAAAATATCAATCACCTCCTGTATTTTTGTCAAATTATTTTCAATATATTTTTTCCAAAAGATATACCATTATCAGCATTTAGAAAGAATATGAGATATTCTTAGCATCTAAATGCATTGTAAAGTCCTAGTTTAAATTAAAATTATATTTATGTTTTACATTGTTTATTTGACCTTTCATTATCTTTCTACTTGTGCTGGCACTGCTTTAAACCAGGTAAGAAAGCAGGATTGGGAGAGTGGAAATAGTAACATACTAACGATTCTTTAAATCTAAATCTGCAGCCTGCCAAGAATGCTGACCAAACTCTTTAGTACAAAACAGCTTGTGCCACTCAAATGCATAAAGAAAACATAAGAAAAGCAAAGCCAGCTTTTAAAAATCCAAACAAAAATAATTTTCAATGAAGTGCAAGATTTTTATGATTTTAGTAACTCCTCACCAGAATATGCTTTGTACTGCCAGTATTCATGAGAGTTGAATACTAGTACGTTTTGCTAGTTTTCAGATGTATCTAAATCAAATAAATGAATATTAAATTTTACCTTTTAGTGAAGACTTTTCCTCTTGTTATTAAGTTTTAATTAATTCAGGCTTTGCAGTTTTAAAAGATACTTTTTATTTTTGATTGAAGCTGCTAATTTAGCATTAGTTCTTAAAAAACAATTACAAAGCCCTGACAAATCTAAAGCATATAAAAGCAGAATAAACCATTTGCCATCAGCAGAAAACTGATTGTGCTACCCAATACTGTAACTTATTTCCAAGTGAATGATTACCTGTTCTGCTTTTACTAAAATCATATTGACTTTTTACTTAATTTTGGAACTTCTACTACTATAAAGAATGCACCAATGGAATTATTTTCAAATTGTGGTCTCCTACATCATGAAAGCCATAACAGCATTTTAAAAAATTCATCTATATATTTAAAAGGCTAAGTGACCAATCATCCATCCATCTAACCGTCTGACCAACCAATCAGCCGGTACATATGACATGCACTGGCAATTTAAAAATAATATATAATAAAAGGCTAAGTGACCAATCACCCGTCCATCTAACCGTCTGACCGACCAATCAGCCGGTACATATGACATGCACTGGCAATTTAAAAATAAATGTTGACTTGTGCATGCTCAATATGCTCTCGCTGGCACCAATGACAAGTGATGCCAGAATGTATCTGAAGACCAACTATTGGCACAATGTACCCCTGAAGCTGAAAGAAAGCAGCGTCATTGACAAAATTTGTCTGAAGACCAACTATTGCGACCTAACAATCAAAGCTGAATTCTTAACAGGATCTGCCGAAGGAGATGTTCTGATTCCAAGAACTGATTTGTCCCCGTCTGACACTGGCCTCCCATTTAAATTAATTCCAAGACAGTTTCCCCATGATGCCAGCATTTGCAATGACTATTAAAAAATCACACGGACAAACTCTAGACAGAGTAGGAATATTCCTACATGAACCTGTTTCGGACATGGTCAGTTATATGTTGCTTTCTCTTGAGTTCAAAGAGCATGTGATGTTAAAGTTGTAAATACTTCATCACAAGGGAAATTAGTCAAGCACTCTGAAAGTGTTTTTACTTTTAATGTGGTGTACAGGGAGATATTAGAATAAGTTTAATCAATTTATCAGTCATTGTTTTTATCAATGTTGTTTTTATACCATGTTTTTGTTGTTATATATCATGTTATTTATTAACCCATTTATATATTATTTTCATATACATTTTACTAATTTTCTTTCATCTCTGACACTTCTATTATAGAGAAAAGGTGACTAGTGATATTAAAATATTTTGTATTTTAATTTTATAATACTATATTATATATACTATTTTGACATGTAATTTTTTGCAGTAAAGTAATGCTGCATGAATCTTTCTTCTAATTAACTTGCTTTGAATGTGCATGAATCCATGTACTGGGCCACTAGCTTTACATGATGTACAAACATGAAAGTATTATTTCCTTCAAGAAAAGACTTTTAATCTAACCTAGACTTTAAAATCTGTAGAATTAGCTATAGCAAATAGTCATTTAGCTGTCAAATTTCATATAATTATTTTGTATTCAGTAATAAAAAAATATCATGAATTAAAACATTAGAGAGCTTAAAATAGTACCAATTAGTCATCAGAGTCATTGGTGCATTTTTGTCCAGAGACAAGAACAGACTAGCTATAAGAATATTTTTCTTTTTAAAATTAAACTTAATAAAGATTACACAGTGCTTCTTGGTAAGATATTTTAATTCATATCTTTAGAACTCTGTTGGGAAACAAACAGGAGGACGTGGATATCAATGAAGTGAAAAATGGTATTGGCCAGCCCAACTATAGATACCATGTTTGGTGCTGGCCATTTGTTTTGTAGTTCTCTCTTTGATAAGTGTGTATGTTACCTATAACAACTTAAGCCAGACTTTAGAGTTTTTCTGAATATTGCTAAAGATGAACTAGGGTTAAGTTCGAACTGGAAACTCAAGTTTAAATATACCAAAACTAGAGGCCCGATGCATGAAATTTGTGCAAGGGGCTCGGCCCTCACAACCCCGGCTGGCCCTTGCAGCTCCTCGCATCCTTGCCTTCATCCGGAATATCGTTTGGACAGTCATTTGGCTGTTCGGTCTAATTAGCACATTAGCTCTTTATTATATGTAGGATTAATACCCTACATATATTTTGAGAAAATTATGCAAAAATACCAGCTAATTACAATAGTAGAACACAGAGCCTCTTCCCTCTTGCTTCTCTATCCTCTGTCTTCTCATTGTTCCCTTTCTGTTTTAATCCATTATATGTTAGATTTAATAAAATACGAGAACACAGAATTTGACAGTTTAATAATATATCACAAAGTTAACATGTGGTTAATAAAGGCACTTAAAAAAACAGAATATAATCAGCACACCATAGTCCCTCTAGAAATCTCAATTGTGATCTCCTATTTACTGTTACTTCTATCTTGACATTTATGACAATGATTTATTTGCATTTATTTATAGCTTTTTTTTTTTTCCTTTCTTTATTAAGGTATTATATATGTGTCCTTATCCCCCATTACTGCCTCCCCCACTCATTCCCTCACCCCCCTGGTATCTGTGTCCATTGGCTATGCTTATATGTATGCATACAAGTCCTTTGGTTGATCTCTCCCCCTAACCCCCACCCTTCCCTACCTTTCCTCTGAGGTTTGACAGTCTGATTGATGCTTCTCTGTTTCTGGATCTGTTTTTGTTCATCAGTTTATGTTGTACATTATATTCCACAAATGAGTGAGATCATGTGATATTTATCTTTCTCTGATAGACTTAATTTCACTTAGCATAATGCTCTCCAGCCCCATCCATGCTGTTGCAAATGGTAGGAGATCCTTCCTTTTTACAGCAGCTTAGTATTCCATTGTGTAGTATTCCACAGTTTTCTAATCCACTCATCTGCTGATGGGTACCTAGGCTGCTTCCAAATCTTAGTTATTGCAAATCATGCTGCTATGAATACCTGGGTAGGGGTGCATATATCCTGATTGGTGTTTCTAGTTTCTTGGTACAGATTCCTAGAAGTGGGATCACTAGGTCAAATGGGAGTTCCATTTTTAGTTTTTTTGAGGAAACTCCATACTGTTCTCCACAGTGGCTGCACCAGTCTGCATTCCCACCAGCAGTGCAGGAGGGTTCCTTTTTCTCCATATCCTCGCCAACACTTGTCATTTGTTGATTTGTTGATAATCATTCTGACAGGTGTGAGATGGTACCTCACTGTTGTTTTGATTTGCATCTCTTGAATGATTACTGACTTTGAGCATGTTTTCATATGTCTCTTGGCCTTCCTAATGTCCTCTTTCAAAAAGTATCTATTTAGATCTGTTGCCCATTTTTTGATTGGGTTATTTATCTTCCTTTGTTAAATTGTATGAGTTCCCTGTAAATGTTGGAGATTAAACCCTTATTGGAGATAACATTGGCAGATATGTTCTCACATGCAGTGGGCTTACAAAAAAATTGAAACTAGACCAACAACTTACACCAGGCGTCCTCAAACTACGGCCCGTGGGCCACATGTGGGTGTTTTTGCCATTTTGTTTTTTTATTTCAAAATAAGATATGTGCAGTGTGCATAGGAATTTGTTCATAGTTTTTTTTTTTAAACTATAGTCCTGCTCTCCAACGGTCTGAGGGACAGTGAACTGGCCCTCTGTTTAAAAAGTTTGAGGACCCCTGTACACAAAAATAAAACTCAAAATGGATAAAGGACTTAAACATAAGATGGGAAAACTTAAAAATCTTAAGAGGAATCCACAGGCAGCAAAATCTCAGACATATGCCGAAGCAATATCTTCACTGATACAGCTCCTAGGGCAATGGAAATTAAAGAGAAAATAAACAAATGGGACTACATCAAAATAAAAAGCTTCTGCACAGCAAAAGAAGCCATCATCAAAACAACAAGAAAGCCCACTGCATGGGAGAACATATTTATAGCTTTCACACCTCATTTTATTTTATGTAAATGAAATCATATGAGATGTATATTTTTTGGTCTGGCTTCTTTTATTCAAACTTATGTTTGCTTCTTATGCTCAAGATTGTTTGTCTGATTCACTTGTGTTGGTGAATGTAACTGCAGTTTCTTGATTTTATATAATTCACTGTATTCCATTCTATAAATAAAACAGATTATTTATGCACTATACTATTCAGGGGAATTTGAGTTGTTTCAAATTTTTCATTAATTAACAGATGTAATTATACATGTCTTACAAACAGATCAATTTATGTTTTCACCTTTATAGTCAGAGCTTACTCTAAATATCATCTATATATATAAAAGCCTAAGTGACCATCTGACTGTTAGCTATGACGTGCACTGACCACCAGTGGCAGAGCTCAACGCATAGGCATGGAAACATAGAACAGACTGATGAATCTCAGAGGGAAGGGGGGAGGGGGGAGAGGGGAGGGTGGGAAGAGATTAACCAAAGATCTTATATGCATAGTAGAGACCGGATGCATGGATTCATGCACCGGTGGGGTCCCTAGGCCTGGCCTATGGGGATTGGGCCAAAACTGGCAGTCCGACATCCCCTGAGGGGTTCTAGATTGTGAGAGGATACATCATAGAGATATTCTTCTATATTAACTTCTCAAGTTTAATTATTTTTCATTTTACATATTGATCCATAATACATCTGTAATTTAATTTTGTGATGACAAAAGGCAGAAATTGTTTCCTTTACTTCCTTAAGGTTATCTAATTGATTTAGCACCATTTATGGAAAAGGACAATCCTCTCCCTCCCCCAGTGCTTTATAGTGTTGATTTTTCCTAAATCTGGTGCTTGGCCTATCTGAATTCTCTTTTGAGTCCCACTAGTCATTTTTTAAATTTTTTTTTTGTCCAAAAAACCCACATTATTGATGACTGGATTTTATTAAAACTTTTGATATCAGTAAAGCAAATCTTTCCTCATTATATTTTATGTCCCAAATATCTATTCTTGGCCTTTACATTTTCATGTAAATTTAAACTCATTAGTCAAGTTCTACATAAAACAAAAATTATGAAATATCCATTGTGATTACATTAAATATACACAGTAAATTTGGAGATATTTACATATTTATATTGTCAAATAAGTATTAAGGTTATGCTGGCCTCATCAAACTTTTATAGTCTATTTAAGACTGGTATTACTCATTCATTATTTATTCAGTATAGCTGTCTTAGTCCACAATTTCCTTTGAGAACATTTGAAATTATAGATTAGATTTCTTTAATAGTTATAAAAATATTAGATTTCAAATTTTCTTG
Source organism: Eptesicus fuscus (assembly GCF_027574615.1). Lineage (NCBI taxonomy): Eukaryota > Metazoa > Chordata > Mammalia > Chiroptera > Vespertilionidae > Eptesicus > Eptesicus fuscus. Next base: position 32,070,678 of record NC_072486.1, read on the forward strand.
GTTAAATTTTGCAAATAACAATTTTTTCTTGGGATTTTTATATGGCATGCTTTGACAGTTATTGGCATAAAGTTATTCCTAATATTTTCTTAATTTTTAAATATGTGCAAGAAATAGGTAGTGATTATATCTTTTAAAATTTATATTTTTGTTTAGTAGTTTTTACTCAGTTTTATTAGTATCTTTGAAAAATAAAAGATACTTATATTTTCATTTTTAATGTTATTGAATTCCATACCTATCTTTAATTTTTTTTATTTTTGGGGTTTAGTTTGCTTTATTTTCTATCAGGTGCATATTTTCTATCAGGTAACGTATTTTCAGTATTTTTTTTGTAATATATTACTTTAAAGTTATATATTTCCTTCTAAATTTGGCTGCATTCACAGTTTTGATAAAAACATTAACACATTTTTATACATTAATTTTACAAAATACAAACTGCCAAAATTGATTTAAGGATTACAAATTAATTATTTTAATATGTATTACAATGATCAAATAAAGACAACCATAAAGGTAAGCAAAAGCAAATAAAAAACATTCACTACAATTGTTTGAAGAACTATCTTAAAGATATGCAGAATCATTGTCAGAAAACTCAGTGAGGCCCTAACTGGTTTGGCTCAGTGGATAGAGCGTCAGCCTGCGGACTGAAGGGTCCCCGGGTTCGATTCCAGTCAAGGGCATGTACCTTGGCTGTTGGCACATCCCCTGTGGGAGGTGTGTAGGAGGCAGCTGATCGATGTTTCTCTCCCATCGATGTTTCTAACTCTCTATCCCTCTCCCTTTCTCTCTGTAAAAAATCAGTAAAATATATTAAAAAAAAAAAAGAAAAAAGAAAAAAGAAAACTCAGGACAAAAGACAGAATGCATGTACTTTATGGGGCATACAGGCCTTAGTATAAGAGAATCCTTATGAACACATATGGTGTTTTTAAATATCCAGATTACATTTGTATTAACATTTTGCTTTTACAGTGTGTCCCAGACTGGCAACTTTACATGCTTAACATTGGAAGTAGTTCAGTTATCAAGCAATTTGACAGTTTTTATGAGAAACTTTCCTGGAAGCCCACCCATAAAAAGAAGCATATTGATTTCCTAGTCTTAATAGGCAGAAGTGACAGCGATTTATTTATGAAACTCCTAGAGTGATGCCCCATAGCTCTAGATAGAATTGGATGGTTGTCAACCAAAGCAGACAGATTATCACCAGGTACTTAGCAAATGATCATGAAGAGTTGAGACAAACATTTCCTGAAGGTGAGGCACAGTGGTGCAAGCCTAACTGAGAATTGACTGTAGCCTATGAATATGTTAGCTTGAATTTCTGTGAACATGGAAAATACCGACACTGTTGAAATTGTTAAAAGTTCCTTTCTCCAAAAGAATAATGAAATTAAAATTAGCTTTAAAATTTAACAACATAATTACTTGGAGGGGGAAAGCTGGTTTTTTATAATGCATCATTTTAGAAAATAAAAAATCTTAAAGAAGACAAGCATGTGTTATTTTTTTTCCTGAAGAATATTCATTCCCTATTGCATCTTTTAATCAAATTTCTTCCCGTCATGTAGTTTTTTAATGATTGAGTGACTAAGACAGAAAGAAGTCTTTAGTATTTCTTGCTGAGTTGAAATAATTGGTATTCTGGGAATATAGTAATAGAAAGAAGAACCATTTTTATTTGAAAAGACATAATGCAAATTCCTATCAATTATGCCCTTGATATTTGACTTTATTCTACAATTCAAAAGTCACATTCTTAAGATTGGCATAAACACTGCATTCTATCACACCAAATAAAGAGAAAACATCTAATTATGTAGAAAGTAGCAATAAATGCTAATTTGAAAGAAATATTCTGTTTAGATAACTGAGTATTTTGAAATGGTTTTACATACATTATCCAATATTTGTTCTCTAAAATATGGAAACATTAAATCACCACCAATTAAGTTACATTTTCCAAATTCCACTGAGGTAATTTTGGATTAAAAAAACTCAGTCCTGTGGCTAACAGGAAACACAGATAGAAATGATCTGTTCCAAATACTGCCTCCTTAATGATGTTTAACCGACAGCCGGAGAGAAGAGGGAAGAATTCAAAGTATGTACCGCTTCAAGTCATAAGTAAATTAGACCAGTGCTCTTCAGATTTTTTTCTTGTTGTGGAAGATGTTTTCCTTTCTTACACTGCAGAGCTCTAAATTCAGTGAAATCTCTGGTCGTGATCCAATATAAAACAGAGAAAAATCAGAGATACTCTGGATAAAGCAGGTCAGGCTTGCTTGGGTCTGCTTCATGCAATTAAGGCCACAACACTCTTCAGAGTCCAATAGATAATGTCACAAAAGACTCATTCTGACTCACAACAACTTTTCCATTAACTTTTATTGCTAATCCAAATAATGACAATTCCTTTGGTTATAACTTGACACTTGTTAAACCACAAAATGTCCTTGAAGGGGTAATTAATTCAGTCTGTTATCAATTATTAACTCCATAGAACAAATTACTTTTCATATCCCTACCTTAAGGCAAGAATATATATGTAATAAAACATTATAAAGAAATATTACAGGAGAAGTTTAGGATACTAGAATGAAATTTCAGCTACTTCAAACTCCTGTAAGATAATAAAATTTAATTAAAATTGTATAAGAATAACAGATATAGACCATTGGATTTGGAAGACCCACAGAATTAAGGAGGTGGAGTCAGGAATTAAGACATTCTCAATAAGAGAGAAGTGAGTTATGATTGCAAATCAATGGTAGCATGAAAGTCTTGGCACTTGAAGAGTGAGCAATCACGAAGCTGTTGGGATACAATTCTCCATGTTTTTTGTGATTCTACACATTTTATAAAGAGCAATGGACAGCATTTGTTCCTGACTATTTTTTTTCATCAAGGATTTTTGTATAGCAATCAGCTTTGAAAGAGATTAGTTTTCTTGCCAGGTTGTGCATGTCTTCTTGTGGGGGAAAAAAAAGGTAAGGCAGGTTTGCCAGAAGCCCTTTCATAAACCTGGTAATTTTCTAACCCACCCAAACCACATTGTATTGCCTGCTATGCCATAAGTAATAAAGTTCTTTGTCTCTGGCTCAGGAGTCTCGTGTCTTCTGCCAGCATCTATAAAACTGTGGCAGGCTAAATTGCTAGCTTGGAAGTAGGGTAAAATCTCAAACCTTTTATTCTCTTTACAGTATTCTATCATACACAAAGGTCAGGAACTGAAAATATCACACCCAGTAATTACTGCGATGGGGCCTGTGCTGGCCAAGAATTGACAAAAATTCTACTAAAGCTGTGTTGAATAGAAAAAATAAAATTAGCTCTCACAGGTCACTGGGAAAAGTTGAGAGACTAAAAAAGAAAAGAAAGTGTTCATCAAAGGTGCTTCTTATGTCTTGAAAATGATTATTACCCTTGAGACTATCCGGTCTATTATTATTATTATGCTCTTTATCTCTATCTCTATTGGTTATCATAAAGAAACCTGAAGACACATACCATTCCTCCTTGTCTTTGCTGTAAATCCACATATTTTTGCCTCCCCCTGGCCCTTCCTGTACACAATACCTATCCTCCTTCCTTATATTTTTCCTCAGAACACATGACAATCTGAAATATTATGCATGTTTTGTATTACCACTTTCTTTGACTCCTTGCACTAGAATGTAAGCTATAGAATGGTAGAGATTTTTGTCTGTTCTATTCATTTATTAATCTTTACTTCTAGCATAGAGTCTATCATTGCATAAGTAATAAACTTTAGTCAAGATGAATTAATTAGTAGATCAATGAATGAACATGAATAGAAGTTTGTGGTTAATTTAAACACTTCCGTTTATATCAAGTGCCTTCCTTTCAAGACCCACTTATTAATGAATATCTTTTAAAAATTTCTTTATTAAGTTATCACATATGTGTCCTTAACCCCCCATTTCCCCCCCCCACCCAACTCATGCCCTCACACCCCTGTTGTCTGTGTCCATTTGTTAGGCTTATATGCATGCATACAAGTTCTTTGGTTGATCTCTCCTGCTTACCCCCACACTCTCCTACCTTCGCTCTGAGGTTTGAAGGTCTGGTAGATGCTTCTCTGTCTCTGGATTTGTTTTTGTTCATCAGTTTACATTGTTCATTATATTCCATAAATGAGTGAGATCATGTGATATTTGTCTTTCTCTGACTGGCTTATTTCGCTTAGCATAATGTTCTCTAGTTCCATCTATGCTGTTGCAAATGGTAAGAATTCCTTTTTTTTTTTTTTTTTTTACCACAGTGTAGTATTCCATTGTGTAGATGTACCACAGTTATTTAATCCACTCACCTGCTGATGGGTATCTTAATGCATATCTTTACTTTGAAATCCTGAATGGTAGACTAACAGGATATTTTTTCAAATATTTCTCAATAGTGACAGGAACTTTCCTCTCATTTTTTTCATTACACTTGGCCACCACCTTCCTCATTTTACAAAACCTATAAAGTACATGCACTATGAGGGGCAAACATAAATGTAGTATGTTTCTCTTGGGACATTTAAATTTAAAGCCAGTGATTAGGTCATCTTTGCTGAGTGATATCAACATAGAGAACAAAGAAAAAGATGGACACCTGTCGGAAATACAAGACATTTATAAGGGTTAATAGTATTAGTCAATGTTTTACCTTCAGAATAGAAGTCTAAGTGGATGCTTCATTAAAGATTTAGTTTTTCTACAGAAAACAGAGTTATAATCCATTTCCCTCTTCATTTTTATATTAAAATTATCTAAAATAGTTATTACATAGTTTTTATGAGCTTTTCCTCATTGGTTATGGACTGCCCTGTGACTAACAATGTCCTCAGCCCTCCAACTAAATAGGACTTGTTTGTTTTTATCAAAAATGTGATAAATAAATGTTGTTAATGCAACTGGATCTTTTAAGTTGCAATATTTTATTTTGAACTGCATTCTGTGTCTCAGATTTAATAGTACTGTTTGTGGAATTCTGTACATTCAAGCCTTAAATTAATGCACAGTTTTTACTAACCTATGGAACCCAGATTCAATCAGAACCAACTCAAATTTTTATTTTTCCCCCTGAAAATAAAACTTTATCATCATCTCCAACTGGTAATTGTTTATAATTTCCCTACACTGTCTGGTTGCAATTAGTATCACACACATACACATTCATATATATATAACCCATGGACACAGACAATAGGGTGGTGAAGGGGTGAAGGCCTGGGGTGGAGGTGTGGGGGCAGGCTAGAAGAGGTCAATGGGGGGAAAAAGGGGCATATGCAATACTTTCAATAATAAAGATTAAAAAAAGTCTATAGCTAAATATATAGTAATATTTTAATATATATATATTTTTATAGATACAGGCATGTGTATGTATACATATGTATTTTTCAATAAAGATAAGAAAAAAAATAAAATTTAAAATGTATTCAAACAATTAGTCTACAAACACCAACTGGGTAAAATGAGATGAGCCAGAATTACAGATTCAGTTCTATTCATTTTTTCAATTTGTAAGAAGAAATATTTTATAACTGATTATGTATAAACAGTATGCTTTGGTTGTTATAAAACAGTAAAATATGATTCTAAAATAAATTTTTCTAAGAATAATTTCTTTACTTTTTCAAAAAGATAATATTCAAGTTGTGATATGTGATATTTTTGACTACATGACAGTTCACTAAGGTAGATTCTTAAACTTTATCAATGCCTGTAGCTATATGGCATTCAAATATTAGTTTAATATTTCCAACTAGAGTTTCAGATAGACTTGATCATATGATACCATTTGTGATTGTTAATGAATACTTAAGAATTCATAGAGAATGAAATAATTCCAGAAGCTCAGAAAGAAATTATTAGATCATAAATTACCTTCATTCTATAAGAAACTCTTTAAGCCCAAAATACCTGCCAGTGATGACTTCCTCCCACTCAACCACCTTCAACAGAAACTTTGACCCAAAGCCAGAAATAAACACCTGTGTTTACTAATAGGTCTAGCTTAGCCCAGGTGATCAAAAAAATAAAGGAAGAAAAGAGAAAAGCTTCTATTCTATTCGGAAGGTTAAGCTATGGTTGCACTACCAGTATTTTTTGAAGCCAATAATTAATGATGAAAATAATAGAGTGCATCGAGATGGGTGGTTTGGTTGCTGCATCTGGAATTGAACATGAAGTTTTGCAGATAGGAGGTTAAATTTAGCAGTTGAAATTAGTGAGAGAGGAAGTATTTTGTTCAATAAGTTGAACTTAACTTCTTCATATATCATGGTATGGTTAGAATTATCCAAAAAGAATGTTAGCATCAGGCCTTATCAGTCTGCCTTTCACGTATCTGCTCTCTCGTCCATGCTCACACTAAGATGACAAAAGGACCCAGACATTACATTAAGATGCTATTTAAAATGTAGTGAATTATTCTTATGCTGGGAAGGGAATGTGTTTAGAGAAACACTGATCAGGGAATTCTAGTGTTTTAGAATTCAGGGCTATTTCAATGATTTATTAATGTTTTTAGAGGCTTGGATCCTACAAACATTTGAAGAAAGATCTGACTTTCCCCAGAGAAAAAAATTTAGGTATGTGCACAGACTCTCACATCAAACACACTTTTACCCACATTTACACACACACACACACACACACACACACACACACACACACACACACACCACGCATTTACAAAAAGTCTTATGTAGCTGTATGTTTTTATAGATATTTTTAATTAGAATAACAATCTGTTATCCAACCAGGGGTCAGCAAAATATGAACACATGGGAAGAATCTAGCCAACTGGCTGTTTTTGTAAATGGTGTTTTATTGGAAAACAGCCTTACTCAGTTGTGTATTACTCATGGTTGCTTTCATGTTCTAATGTCAGAGTTAAGAAGTTACAACAGAAACTATATGACCCACAAGCCTAAATTTTCTTTAATCTCACTATTTAAAAAAAGTCAAATCTAGACCAAAATTTTTCTTTACATATAGGGGAACAGATTTACAAAGGTTAAATTGTGTGTAAGCTACCTAGAGAACAACCTGACAACATGATGAACTAAAATAACAAGACCATTTTCTACTCCAAGATCCTCAAATGCTGGATGAAATGCAAGGAAATTCTAAAATAAGCCATTGTTTCTGAACATGGTAGGAAACTTCAAATGAGAATCCACACAGATTCTCATGAGTTACAGGATAACAGACTCCCAAGTGACAGGAGATTAGAACTTCACTCACTGACCAAGGAGACATGAGGACTGCTTATCTCTACTGTGTGAGGAGGGTATAGAAGATAAAAACAAGTTGTCACCAGTAAGGGGAAAAAAATCAAACTTCTAACCTATGTCATCAAAATATTAAGAATCTGAATCTATACTGCCAACCAATATATTAATATGATCCAATTAACCTGCTATACAGGCTGTTTCCATAATCCATGTTTCACAGGATTTCTACAATTTCAACAATCTCCACTGAAGATCAGTTCACAAAAACCACACAAAAACACACACAATGAGATAGTTTCAGAAGACATACCCAGAAAGGAGGAACAGCACCCATGAACTTCAGAAACAAAAAAATCTGAAAAGCACTATAAGTAAACTTATAAAGCCATAAAAGAAAAAAAAAAATTAAAAAGTTAGACAACAGAAAAATTGACAGGCAGATCAGTGATATAACCATTAGAATTTCTATAAATCTAAATACAGCTATTTTAAGTTAAATATTCAGCAGAAAATTTTAAAAAGACAACTGAAGAAAATCTTCAAAAACTCTGAAAAGTAAATAAATAAATAATACTAATAGTTTTGAATAAATTCACCCAAACGCAGCCCTTATGGATTTCCCCCCGGATTCATTGAGATATAATTGACATGTAACACTGTTTAAGTCTAAGGTGTACACATATTGATTTGATATATTGAAATATGATTATCATTGTAGCTCTAGCTAACACCACCATAATATAAACTATTACCATTTCTAAAGGAAAACAGAATACAGGAAGAGAGATTTATAGACATCAAAATTACAATGAAAATGTACAATATGAATGTAATAGAAATTAAAGAAGTTTGAGAGAGACAATATTAGAAGAGGTAATAATTGGTCATTTTTGAGAACTGTTGAAATATATTAATCCTTAATTAAGGAAACATAATAAGTTATTCTTTCTATAAATAGATACATAGACATAGACATATTTCTATCTCAACATATCAATATAAACATGTCTATATATAGCCACGTACACATCTCCACATATGTAGACACTAGTAACCCTACGCAAGAATCCGTGCACCAATAGGTTGCTGCTGCCCTCCTGTAGCTCTCTGCCCACTGCCCTGCCCTCCTGTAGTTCTCCCCGCTCCCCTCATAGCTTGTTGCCCTGCTCTCTCCTGTAGCCCTCTGCCTCCTGCTTGCTTGCTGCCCTGCCTTATCCTGTAGCTCTCTGCCACCCCCTTGTAGCCAGTACGTTGCTGCCGCCCTCTTGTAGCTCTCTGCCCGCTGCCTCGTCCTCCGGTAGCTCCCCCCACCCCCCACCCCACTACCCCCCTCATAGCTTGCTGCCCTTCCCCCTCCTGTAGCTCTCCACAGCCCGCTTGTACCTCACTGGCCCACCTTCCTGCTGATCTGTGATCTGGTTGTGATGCCCTTGATCGTTACGCATCAGGGTGTAATGGCTAATTAGCATATTCCTCTCTTATTATTTAGGATTATAGTAAAAGTGTAGAAAATCAAAGCAAAGAAGAATCTTTTAAAACAGAGAAAAGAGCAGGCATTAAAAAAATGACATTATAAGCATTTAGGCCAATGGTAGGACTCATATTTGCAATAGAGGCCAGACACTAGAAAACATTTTTTATTTGGTCAGTGATAATAACTAACACTTAGATATTTATATACTCCTAAGATATCATTCAAGACTAAGGATTAAAAGAACATCCTATATAATAATAGACAAATATGCAAATTGACCATACCTCCGACACACCCACAAGCCACGCCCAACATCCAATCAGAGCGAGTATGCAAATTAACCCAAACCAAGATGGCTACAGCCACAGAGAGCAAGGTTTCCTAGGTAACAGAGGAAGCCAAGCTTTCCGCCTGCCCTTTCCAGGCCTAAGCCTCCACTCAAGCTACAAAGTTTCAATTAGAGAAGGTAAACAAATTCAAACAAATGGTGGCAGAATGGAGCTTGAGAGAGCAGGCCAGGGTTTCTGGTGGCAACAGGGGAAGCAAAGCTTTCCGCACACCCTGGCAGGGCCCACCCACTTAAGGCAACAAAGTTTCAATTATAACCCCAACACAAATGGCTGCCAGCCTCAGAGGGAGCCCCAGGCTTGGCTCCGCTCCAGTCTACAAAGTTTCAATTCTAGAAGCAAAATAAATTCCAGATACCAGGGCCTCTGCTTGGGTTTCCAGGGGACGTGGCCGGCCTGCAAACCACCACAGGCCCCTCGCTCAGGCCGCCCCACACCCCAAGGGAACCCCCACCTGATCCGGGACGCCCTTCAGGGCAAATCAGCTGGCCCCCACCCCTGTACCAGGCCTCTATCCTATCTAATAAAGGAGTAATATGCAGATTGATCATCACTGCAACACACAATATAGCTGCCCCCATGTGGCCAAAGATCCTGCCCCCATGTGGACACAAGATGGCCAGCAGGAGAGGGCAGTTGGGAGGCACCCGGCCTGCAAGGGAGGGCAGTTGAGAGGGACCAAGCCTGCAAGGGAGGGCAATTGGAGGTGATCAACCCTGCAGGAGAGGGCAGTTAGGGGTGACCAGGCCGGCAGAGGAGGGAAGATTATTTTGATAATTTATCAGGCTGGCAGGCAGAAGCGGTTAGGGGCAATCAGGAAGGCAGGCAGGCAAGCAGTTGGGAGTCAGCAGTCCTGGATTGTGAGAGGGATGTCCGACTGCCCGTTTAGGCCCAATCCCGGTGGGGCAGTCGGACATCCCTCCAGGGGTCCCATATTGGAGAAGGTACAGGCTGGGCTGAGGGACAACCCCCCTCCATGCACGAATTTCGTGCACCGGGCCTCTAGTCCTATATAATAAAAGCCTAATATGCTGTGTCCTGTCATCTGTTCAACCAATCAAAGCATAATATGCTAATTATATGTTAAGGCTGCTCAACCGCTCGCTATGACGTGCACTGACCACCAAGGGGCAGATGCTCTGACCCGTAGGTTAGCTTGCTGCTGGGGTCTGGCTGATTGGGACTGAGCAAGATGGGCCGGACACATACTGGAGCCCTCCCGTGGTCCCTCTCCAGCTGGCCAACCTCCCGGGTCCCTCCCTGGCCCCATCGTGCACTCTGGGGGTCCCTCAGCCTGGCCTGTGCCCTCTCACAATCCGAGCTGAGGGACCCCCCCCCCCAAGTGTATGAATTTGACTAATTAAATTGAGTGGTTTATTTTATTCATCCAATTCCAATTTCTTTCTCATTCTTCTCACCCATAATACAGGCAAGACTGGTATCATTATAACCATTTAAAAAATTATCTTCAGATTCAAAATAACTAGGAGAATGTCAGAACAAAAATAAAGTGCACAATAATAGTCAACTCTCTGTTTAAGAGATTCATCAAATGAATGGTTCACTAATAAGATAAAAACATGGCCTATATATCAATCTAATTTTCTAAGAAATTAAGACATTAATATATTAATTTTATAAAGGCATTAGATTCATAGACATATTGGCTAGCCTTATTAGATTCTGTTTTAAAATCTGGAGTATGTATTTCCTGTCATGAGAGATTGATATATAACATCCTATATAATAAAAGCCTAATATGCTAAGTGTCTGGCCATTCAGTCGGCCGTTCAATCAAAGCATAATCCCATCTAATAAAGAGGGACTATACAAATTGACTATCACACTGTCACAAAGATGGTGGTGCCCATAGCCACAAGATGGCGGCGCCCAGTCCCCTCTGCCCCGCTGGAGTTCCCCAGTCCTTTCAGCACAGCTAGGGGGGCGGCAGGCACATGGTGCAGCCGGACCCGCCCTCAGCCCCCCAGCCACCCAGGGCCAGGCCAAGACACAGGCAAGCCTTGGATGGCGGCTGCCCAGCCGCCCAGGGCCGCCCAAGGCTCAAGTAACTAGGGCCTGCTGAGGCTTGTGCTGCTGGCAGTGGCAGAAGCAGAGATGTGATGGGGGCATTGTCTTCCCCTGATCACCAGGTCACCTCTCGCCCCTATGGGTCCTGGACTGTGAGAGAGGGCAGGCCGGGTTGAGGGACCCCCCCTCCAGTGCATGAATTTTCATGCACTGGGCCTCTAGTTTACAGATAAAAGAATGAATAATAAAACTTACTAATGGTACCCAGGTTAGAAAGGATTATACTCAGTGTGTATTAAGACAAAACTAAACCCAGGATGAAGGGAACAGATTTAAGAAGAAATCATAACAGAATAAATAATAAATTACCATGCAAGAAAGTGCAAATTAGTGTGCTGTTTCTAAATAATTAGTGATTTCAGTATAATGAAGGTTATCTAAAACAAACAGAATGAAATGCTTTTTTCTGGTGGAGGTAGGAACATGCATTTTTTGCTAATATTAAGAACTAGAGGCCCAATGCACGAAATCCGTGCACAGGGGGTGGGGGGTGTCCCTCAGCCCAGCCTACACCCTCTCCAATCTGGAACCCCTTGAGAGATGTCTAAACAGGCAGTTGGACATCCCTCTCACAATCTAGGACTGCTGCCCTCCCGTGCAGGCAGGACATCCCTCTCACAATCCAGGACCAACTGCCCTCCCATGCAGGCCTGGTCCTCCCCAACTGCCCTCCCCTGCAGGCCTGGTCCCCCCCTAACTGCCCTCCCCTGCTGGCCTAGTCCCCCCACAACTGCCCTCCACTGCAGGCCTGGTGCCCCCCAATTCCCCCCCTGCAGGCCTGGCCTCCCACAACTGCCCTCCCCTGCAGGCCTGGTCCCCCCCCCAACTGCCCTCCTCTGCTGGCCCGGTCCCCCCTATCTATCCTCCCTGCTGGCTCAATCACCCACAACTGCAAACCCCTGCAGGCCTGGTCCCCTATACTGCCCTCTCCAGCAGGCTGGTCCCCCCCAAATGCCCTCTCCTGCAGGCCTGGGTCCCCCCCGATTATCCTCCACTGAAGGCCTCGTCCCCCCCAACTGCTCTCCCCTGCAGCCTGCCCCCCTTCTGCCCTCCCCTGAAGTCCTGGTCCCCCCACAACTGCCCTCCCCTGCAGGCATGGTCCCCCCTGCCGAACTGCCCTCCCGTGCAGGCCTGGTGCCCCCCAACTGCCCCCCCTGCAGGCCTGGTCTCCCACAACTGCCCTCCTCTGTAGGCCTGGTTCCTTCCCAACTGCCCTCCCCTGCAGGCCTCAGTCCCCCCACAACTGCCCTCCCTTGCTGGCATGGTCACCCCCAACTGCCCTCCTCTGCTCGCCTGGTCACCCCTAACTTCCCACAACTGTCCTCCCCTGCAGGCCATCTTGTGGCAGCCATCTTGTGTCCTCATGGGGGCAGCCATCTTTGACCACATGGGGGTGGCCATCTTGTGTCTTGGTGTGATGGTCAATTTGCATATTACTCTTTTATTAGATAGGATGATTATGAAAAGGAAAATTTAGACAATGTAACTTCCAAAGAGGAGTAGATAAAATAGGAATAAAGATAATTGTTGATGAAGTTTATGAACACATTTATTGTATTTTTAAAAATATATATTTTGTATTGATTTCAGAGAGTAAGGGAGAGGGAGAGTGAGATAGAAATACCAATGATGAGAGAAAATCATTGATCAGCTGCCTCCTGTACACCCCACACTGGGGATCGAGCCTGCAACCCAGGCATGTGCCCTGACCAGGAATCAAATCTTGACATCCTGATTGATAGGTTGATGCTCAACCACGTACAGGCTGGTCTGAAACTCATTTTGGTTAAATCTGTTTCTAATTGTAATGGTTATAAGACTCCATTGACTTGATTTACATTTAAGTCAATTTAGCAAGAAGCAAAGTATGATGAGATGGAAAAAATTATAACATCTGTGGATATTTGGGCTCATAATAATTCAGCAGAAGGAAAAATAATGGCTCCCAGCATAAAAAAAAGACAGCTCTCAGGGGAATTCACAAAAAGATATACATTATAGTTAGAATAGAAAATGCATGTTTTTTACCTTTTCTGTAACTATGGTGAGAAAGGTAAATTCTTTTCCTCCATAGTCACATATATCCTTTTAAAAATTACACTTATTATGCACATTGTCATTATATGGAATTTTCCCTTAGTGAATTATATATTACTGCCTACATTTAACATTGGGTACCATATGAATAATTATTAGTAAAATCATTTAGGACATTACAATGAGAGGAATTTTTAGAGTTGTTTCTACTCTAGCCTATTTAGAAACTTCAGAAATAAAGGAGTACATGTTATTTTCTAAAATAATGTTCCATTGTAGGTATCTTGAAAGCTTTCATTTTTTAAAACAAGGGTCTTGCATTTTTATTAAGCACTGGGTCAAATTATGCCAAATTATGTTACCAATCTTGCTTCTTGTTTCTTTTTTTTTTGTTGTTGGTGGTGCTGTTGTTGTTGTTTTTTTTGTTTGTTTTGTTTGTTTGTTTTTTTCTAAATACAGAGAATTATTTGTTTTATGTTTGTTTTTAGGAAAATTCTATTGCTCTCACTATAAAAAAGAAAAGGTATGTGTCTGTGTGTATTTACGAAAACCACCAAGGTACAAGAAAACTTTTAATTATCATGATAACTATAGGGTACCAGTAGACTCTCTGATATTATAATTAAAAATGTGACTCAAAGAAAGAAAAGTATTAGAGTATATCATTAATATTTTTGGTCTGGAAAGGGAAGAAGAAATATCTTTTCTCATTTCTTAGACCTCAATCACATAACTCTTTCTTCTTTGAAATAGCTACAGATATTAACCTAATATATATTTCTAGAGAAATTTTCCTATTTAGCTTGTATTAGACTAAATCTCTTAGCAAGAACTAAAACAAGGTACAGTTTTTGAAAAGGTATTTAAATGCATGAGATAAAAAGAAAGGCAGCTTGGATTTATTTCACTGTCAGGGAAATAAAAGTAAATGAGCCCAGAATTCTGCACAAAATTTTATCTTGAGATATTTACCAATTCCTAAATAGTACATGTACTGGATGAGATCCGGAGAATTTTGAAACAGATACCAAAGGGCTATAATACAAATCAGAGTTTCCAGAATATCCACCTTGCTGGAAGACAAAACTTTGCTATCACAGCCTGACAAGAATGGAGGGGTATGGCAATGAAGAAAGACCACCCACGTTTTTCTCCCATAACAGTACTTGTTGGCTCAAAATATCAGACTACTGGAAAAATTCTCATATAAATCAACATACAGTCCATCTTATAGTAATATAAGTCCTTTATTTACCATCACATATGTCTTTATTTGTATTTCATAAGTAGACTGTATTCAGTAGTATCTCTCCCTCCCCCTTCTCCCTGATCTTCCTCTTTCCCCCGCTCCCTTTTCCTCCCCAATCCCTCCTCCTTCTTCCCCCACCTCTCTCATGCTTAAATCTTAAAAATTAAGAATTTCAAAAAAATAACCCATGCCAGTTATTTCCAACCCCAACTTATAGAAGTGCCTGATGTCATAAATTTTGAAAGCTCTGTGTATACTTTATTGAAACTGGATGTTTCTCACATTTCCTATTTTTGACCCTGGATTCTGTTTTCATGTTCCATTTACAACTTTCTTTCCATCTTCTTATAGTACATGGTTATCATCATCTCCCTGTTTTCCTTGGTTCTTGTAGGTTTATACTTTTTGTTTGAAGCCTGTATGACATTTTAATTGATATAACCTCCCTCCTATTGATTATCTAAAACCCTTAAGTATTCAGTGTGTAGCTATTGTTATATTAATAGAAAAGTTTATCAGGCCTTTAAGGTTATTAGATTATACATTCTGCTAAAAAAGAAACAGTTTAAAACTATCAAAACAGAACCTGCAATGTAATATTTAGCTTAACAATGAAGATATTGAAACAACCTAGATTTGAATTTTGGCTTTGGTCTTTACTAGCTGTGTGATTTTTAATAGGTAGCTTAACTTTTCGGATCTTCAGTTTTTACATGCACATCACAAAGTTGTTGGGAAAATTGAGTAGAAATGTGACAGGAGTTCTCATATGCTATATTTATGTGCATTACAGAGTTGATACATTCATATCTCATTGAGTTATTTTTCCTCTTGTCTGATCTTATAGAAATTATACTAGGGTAACCAGAGAGTTAACTATAAAATAACCCTAATGAAATAAATGGGATGAATTTGATCCCAGCCTGTGTCATTCCTAGAGAAAACAGTAATTTTTGGTTATTGCTGTGTAGAGCTGGAGGCTTGGAGGAAAGGGGAACTGTGCACAAGTCTGCTCACCAACTTGCAAAGAGTCAGTTATAGTTGTCTTGGATGGTGATGAATGTATTCTAGCAAAAAAAAAAAAAAAAAAGCTGAGTGTGAATAAACTATGAATGTGACATCAGGACTTTATGGAGGAATTTTAGAAACATTCCTTATGTGCTTCTGAATACACTATATAACCTAGAATTCTTTTGTTAATAATGTTAGCCAACCACTAACCTAAAATCATATTTAGGAAATGGAGGACAGCTCTGAAAGGTAAAGGATTTCTTGAGTCAGCAACACTGTCTGTCACTCCATAGGATTGTTTTTCTCTTGCAACTAATAGCTTATTGATTTTGCTTAGTCAGCCTTCTGGTACAAGGTTTCTTCTTATCAGCACCCTTTCATATGATTCTTAAACACAGGAATAAGGATTATAGAGTACTGCCTAATTTATTTTTAAAAAAATATATTTCAATGAGATGCTGACTTTAATTTTTTTGGAAAAGATTGAAATTTCCTACAACTTTATCATCAGCAGTAATGGACATACTTTGAAAACCTTAAACATCAGGTCTTAAACTGCTTTCACGTTGTTATCCATGTGTCTCAAAAGGTCCTGACTTTTACATATTGATTTTCAAGTAAATTATTTCTCTGTTAATATTTCTACAAAATATTCTGTATACTTAAGTGACAAGACTCCTACTCTGTATTGTTAATAAACTTGCAAGCCTGATTTTATTTATATTCATAAACTTCTTTCCAGAATCCCTGGATTACCTAGTTATTTTTGTCTTCATAAAACCTCAGAGTGTGTGTGTGTGTGTGTGTGTGTATATATATATATATATATATATATATATATATATATATATAATGATGTATACTATAGTAATGTTAAGAAAATTTCTAAAATTACAGAGATTTTATTCACACATGGTAATTTAGATTGATTATAAATATGTATGTTCTGGTAAAAAATATATAGTTCAGTCAAATTGTATTTCCTAGTAGAATATGCAAATACTATACTGGCTTTTCTGTAAATATTACAACTTTCTAAAAATATAAAAGTTAGACATGTTTAATCCTATGTAAAGTATACATTTTATATACTGTAAGAGGTTAGGATGTGTTTGAGATATGCAGTGCAAATATAGATAAACTACTTGTACTTATTTTTCATTCATCCAACATATATTTTCAAAGAGCATCTTTCTTATAAACAGGCATGTTTTAGGCCCCGTGGATACAGTCCAGGGAAATAAACGAAGTTTGCAACAAAGAGCTTGCATTTTTAGGGTGTGGGAGTGAGACAATAAGTTATACACATATAAATACCCTCACACACACACACACAGACACACACACACACACACACACACACACAACAATGAATAAAGCTGGAAGAAATGTAGAAGTAAAATGTGACTAAAAACAACAACAAAATAGATATTTCCCCAAAAGAATAATTAAAAACCAGTATTGGAACTCTTAAGCATAAGTGTTCACACATGAGCTAACATTAATCTGTTTATAAGTACCACCTTTTAAAGTGTTTTTTTTTTAATTAATAATTCTACAGTAAAGTTAAGAGAGTCCTGATATAAAGTACACTAGCTGTCTTAACTGTATATGTACAATAGCAGCTCCTGTACTGAATTTCACTGTCCTACAATTCATACATTTAAGATAATTTTTTATGGTTTTAAGAGAAGTCAAAAAGTATAGACATGCACACACAAGTAAGCGCATGTATGTGCATACACTCACATGTGTAAGTTATATGGAAAACAAAGAACATCTATCATGTATATTCATCTTTTTTCTCAAAGCAAAGCTTGGGCATAAATTGTGTCTCCTGAGAGACTCTTATTTATGTGTAATCCTTTTTTCTTATCACTATAACATTTGTCCTATCACCATGACCTTGGCGTATCTATCAGATACTAGCATTCTTTACAAACTGTATATTCACTCATCTCTCAAGCACTTGTTAAATAAAACTAGAATTAAAAAATGAGCTAACCCATGATAATTTTCAAATTATGAGGCTATATTGGGAGAGCCTGGATGACAGAATAAATAAATTCTATTTTAACAACAGTTCTGGAAATTTTACCACAAATAAAAATATTTTTTACCACAAATAAAAATATTTTTTAAGCTGAAATTTTAGGTATGTGACACATCAATAAGTATTTTGTCTAGAGGAGTTTTTTTTTTTTTTTACCTCATGGTTATATTAACCATGATAATCATATTATCTGTCATGTTTAACAGCGAATATCTTGGTATGCTTTATTTTAAGAATATACATTCCTACACACACACACACACACACACACACACACACACACACACACACAGAAAATAATGGTGATAAAAATGTAAGAATGCACTTAGGTTTTCCTAACCTGAGATTTACCTGCCTGCCTTTAATGGATAGAGAGACTACCTCAGAGAAGATACTGGCTTTAAAAGTAAGGTAAGTGCTGTTTAATGCAATCAGATTTGTTTTTGTAACTGAAAGTCTGAGTACTGCTACATACTCTTAAATATTTTTTAAAAAAATCATAACTATTGTAGTATTTTTTGGAAATGTCAAGATCATCTAGCTCAGGTAGACAAAAATTATAGGTTTACAGAAATATTTCTACCAAAAATAAAATGCTGCAGAGATAGGTAAAAAATATGTAAGAAAATTGCTCTAGATAATGCCTTATAAAAAAACAAAATGGTCATATCCCTGGTACAGGTATTATGTTAATTTAGATAGAATATTTTCTGCTCTGCTGTATCTTTTTTATTTAAAATTTTGGATGGTATGTATGCTCAGAAAATAGTCCTACAAGTCATTGTTTGCTGACAAAGGGAATATACATGCTATAATCTATGACTTTATTTCTAAAATTTGACATTAATTAGGCTGAAAACATTTATTTATTGACAGTTTTGAACTTTTTAGTTAACAATAAAATTAAATTTCATGAATATAAAGCAGTGTAAAATTATTCCCTTTTCATAGAATTTTTTAATTTCCTTTGCAAGTTTTAATAATCATAACTGTATATTAATTTTACTAAGTAGCATTCTATAACATAAGAAATCTGAAGTAAAAAACTGTTTTTATTTTTGTTTAACAGAGATGTACATATTGTATGTAATATACACCCAGTCCTCAAATTACAATATTTTGTTCAATATTGTTTTATTATATGTTGATGAGTTAACCTAGGAAATTAACTTGTTTAACATCAATTAACCTATGGTAAAATTGGTTTATTTATACATCATTTTATTTAAAGCCATAGAACATGCTGACAATATAAAGTAAGGACTTACTGTACATATAATGACTTAATCTCTGAAAAGGTCAATATAGGACACTCAAGAATTTACATTTCTAAATCAGAAGAAAAGTATACATGCACAGAGATAAATTTAAGGTTATCCTTGGCATAGATTAACACCATTGTAACAATAGCAAACAAAAATTAATTTTGGCAATAAAAGTCATGATTATTGGTAGCACATGTCAGCATATCTAGTCAATAATATTGTAAAAACTATGTATAGTGCCAGGTGGGTACTAGATATATTGGGGGAACACCTGGTCAAATATATGATTGTCTAACAGCAATGCTATACCCCTGAAACTAAAGAAACAATAATATGAAATAAAAACTGAAAAGTAAAATAAAGTTTGAACATTTGTTCTTAAATCCATGTGACTATAATAGAAGATAGGAAAAAATAAAGTTGCTGTCCTCAAGGAGATTTTAATCTCTATCAGGATACTAGATGATATGTAAATCTTGGAGATGAAAAGTAAAAACAAAATCAGGTGTTAGAATGTCTGGTACAGAGCAGATAGGAATGCTGGAGAGTTAAATATCACTTATGACACATATCAGGAAGCCAGATGCAGCTGATATTTTATAAGACCAAGCTGATATCTGTGCTTTTTATGACCACATATAGTCTGATTCCTGAATTATTTATTGTGTTCTCACACTAATGAAGGATATTTAATAATGCCTATATCTCTTTGAAGAGTGTTGTGTGTTTTTTTTTTAATTTCTTACAGTTCCATTTAAATTATTATTAATATAAACCAGGGAAATTCACATAATAAATGTTTAATAATTTTCAAACAAGTTAGTATAATAATAAAAAAAAGTACTAGCAGTGATATCAAAAGATCCAAGTTATTTTTTATCAAGGTACTAGAAAATTACCACTACAAAACTCAGGGTTTTCTACTGCAAAACTTAGAGGATAAACACAATATATTTGGTCTAGCTCACAACATTATTATTAAGACCAGACACCACAAGTGTGAAAGATTTTTTTTTGAATAAGAGCTACAAAATACACATAATATTCAGAAAGTTAGACTTTTTGTAGAGAAATAATAATTGTAATATGTCCCTCTCTCCCATCCTGTACTATGCAACTTTTTTTTCTGTAGCAAAACAAACCACACATTCTCAGTGGCTTACAGAAATATCATGCTTTAACTCAGGTTATGTGAGGTATGATGGATGGTTGTATCTCAAATAGTTGGCTCAATAATTCTGGGTCATGTTGGCTTTGACTGGTTTATGGAAAATTTGAATTGTGACATACAAATGAAAATATTCTCTCAGAAACACATTAATGCATTCAGATACCTTACCAATGAATTTTATAAACATGTCTCCTTTAATGTTATCTTTGTCCCAAGAAGATATCTTAAGTCGCCAAGTGCTATTTCTCTGCTCATATTTATCTATTATAATTTAATAAAAGAAACGGTAGCAACTCCCCATGCTGAAAGTTCTAGAATATCCGTATGTTGTTTCTTTCAGTGAATCCCTGATTGCAAACATTCTACTTCTTTTGAATTAAACTCTTCCTTATAGTCATTAATGATATAAAGTTAGTAACAAACAACCTGCAACAGAAACTATCTGTCTCTAAACTTCTCCCAAAGCACATTCACTAGGTATATTTTCCAGCCCTACTTTAACCCAGATGACAGTTTTATTTTGCCAAAGAAATGTATCGGTTACCACTTTTCAGTTTCCTATAACAATACAATTGATGAGCTTCTAGATAGGCTACCAAAAATAAATAAATAAAACATTATAAGAGAAAGCACAAATTACAAAAATCAGAAGTTAATGAATGGCTATCACTACTGATGCCATGGTCATTAAAAGGTTATCAAAGAATATTATAAATAACTATCTGCCCACAAATTTGACAATTTATATGAAACAGGACATTCCATGAAAGGCATAATCTAAAGAAACTCACAAAAAGACATACAGATAATCTGAATGGGCCTTTATTAAAAAAACTAAATCAATAATTAATAACCTTCTAGTACAGAAAATATCAGTCCCAGATGGTATCACTAGTAAATTCTACCAAATATCTGAAGAAAAATAATACCAATTTCCTATAATTTTTTGCAAAAAAAAAAAAAAAATAGTAGCATTGAAAACACTTCCTTCCTCATACTAAATGGCCAATATTGCCTGAATACCAAAACTGACAAGAGCATGACAAGACAAGAGCACAAAAAGAAAACCACAAACCAATACCTTTCATGAAAACAGATGCAAAAAAAAAACTTCAACAAAGTATTAGCGAATAAGATTCAACCATGAATAAAAGTACTTATATACCATGAACAAGTGGGATTTATTCCAGATATGCAAAGTAATTTCAAGATTTAAAGCCAATTAATTAATAACATTAGTTAAATAAGAAAAATCATATGATCATATCAATAGATGCAGAAAAAATATTTGAAAAAATCCAATAGTAGTAATACAGGGGGACATCCTCAACTTGACGTTTAAAGATCTACAAAACACGCTGTCTTACTAAATTATGAGAAACTAGATACATGTGTTCCATGGAGACATTACAGCTTTGGATATACATCACTGCAGTAAAGCGAGTCATCATCATTTTGCTCATGGAGGTTCTTGCCTTAATTTGTAAAAACTGCAACATCTGTGTAGCATAAGAAAGCCAATCACAATGAAACAAGGTATGCCTGTACTTTCCCCCTAACATTGAGGCAAGGATGCCCAAATTCACTACTCCTGTTAAACACTGTACTGGAAGCCCTCGCTAATACAGTCAGAAAAAAAATACATAAAGGTACACAGAATGGGAGGAGAGAAATAATACACATGGCAAATTAAACATATGAGAAACTGCTCAACATATGCCACTAGGGAATTGCAATTTAAAGACACCACCTCATATCTAGTAGAGTTAAAACGGAAATACTGACAAAACCAAATGCTGATGAAAATGTAGAACAACAAACTCTCATGCATTGCTGGCAGCAATGCAAACTGGTACAGCCACTTCCGATTGGAAGACAGTTTAGCAGTTTATCACAACACTTAAGCATAGTCTTATATGATCCATCCATTACACTTGTAAGTATTTACCCACATGAGTTGAACATTTATTTTCTCAATAAAACATGCACATCCATTTTATACAGCTTATTTATAATTGTAAAAAATGGAAGCAAACAAACTGTGGTACACCCAGACAATGGACTATACGAGAGATATTCAGCAATGAAAATAAACTACCAAGCCACCGAAAAAACACACACAAAACAAAAACAGAGGAACCCTAAATGCTTATTACTAGGTGAAATACGCTGGTCTGAAAAGACTCCAGATTGTATGATTCCAACTAAATTCATTCTGAAAAACGCAAGTATGATGACAGTAATAAAATTCGTGGTGCTGGGAATCAGGGGTGGACAAAGGGTAAGGAATTAAAGCAGGTAGAACACAGGGCATGTTGGGGCAGTGAAAACTACTCCGCATGTGACTGTAATGGTATATAAAACGATATCACTCATTTGTCAAAACGTATAATGACCGTACAGCAAAAAGAGTGAACCCGAATGTAAACCACATATGTATATTATGAAATAATTACATATCTATAATGATTGATCACTTTTAACGGAAGTATCAAACTAATGAAAGGTGTTAATAATGGGGGGAACCAGATAGGGGAACTACGTAGGGGAGGAGGGTGTATAGAAACTCTGTAGTCGCATTTTTCTTTACCCCAAACAAGTCTCAAAAGTAGTCTATTAATTGGAAAATAATTTCAGTTCAGTTCCGTATGGTAAGAGTTTGAAAATCCCCAGACTGTCCTCCAAATAAATTAAAAAGCCAAACAGACGGAAAGCTTAATAACTCTTCTTGGATCCATGAGAGTGGGGAGGGTGCAGGGCAAACAAGGCGCTGCTCAGGATGAGAGAGGAGTGAGTGCAGGGAGTCGGGGCCTACCTGAGGATTCTGCAGCAGAAACCACCACGGAACCAGAGGCAGGGAGGAAGACTTGAGCTGTAATTGCTGAACTGCTGGAGGCTCGGTACAGACAACTCAGAGTTCAGAAACCCTCTGTCTCCTCAGAGGAAGGCCCCACCAGGTTGACCCGGAGGAGCTCCACCAGGTTTTGATGGACGCACTGGGGAAAAGTCCTCACGTGGCTCTGGCAGGGGGCGGGGAACAGGGGCCAGGACATGGGCAACTGTTGCTAATGAAGATGAATGCTCAGTAATCAGGGCTCATTATACTACTATTCCTCTTACTTTAGTGAATATTCGAAATTTCCACAATAGTAAAAACTATTATATCACTTAAAAAAGGAAGAAAAGAAAAATAACCAAAGCACACTATTGTTCTTAAGGCCTGAGCTCAGGTGAAACTAGTTAGCCAGAGCCTAAGCCGCAGGAGTGTCCTCAGCTGACCTGGGGGAAGGGACATACCCCTGTCCAGCCGCTCTAACTTTCCACAGGGGAGAGGGGGAAATAAATACCCAGCTCTAGCTAGCTCTAGCCATCCTGTCCCACCTGAGGGAGAAGAACCAGCTGAGAAACACTTGTGAAGTTCATATTCCAGAGGCATAGGCTACCTAAAAGATTAAGAGTTTGAGATTTAATCGTAGGACTATATACAATGCTTCTCTCCCCCTTCATCCCCCACCTCACCGCCACTATTCCAAAGGCCTATTTACAGCTATTCCTTTTAGCCCGTACCTCACATATCTTGGTTGCTTCCAATTTTTTACAATTATGAAGAAAAATTACAAGGCATACCGAAAAGCAAAAAAACAAAAAAACAACAGCAACTCAATTTGAAGAGACCAAGCAAGCACCAGACCAGACATGGCAGGGACGTTACAATGATCAGGTCAGGAGTTTAAACCAATTGTGATTACTATGCTAAGAGCTCTAGTGGATAAAGTAGACAGCATGTGAACATCAATGTGCAATGTAAGCAGAGAGATGACAACGCTAAGAAAAAAACCCCGAAGAAATGCTACAGATAAAACCCACTGTAACAGAAATGAGGAATGCCTTTGGCTGGCTTGCTAGTAGAGTGGACACAGCTGAGAAAAGGACCTCTGAGCTTGGGGATATGGCAATAGAAGCCTCCAAACTGAAAAGCAAAAAAGCAAAACAAACCAACAAAACCTCAAAACAGACAATATAATAATCAGTAATAGAATCCATGTAGCTCTGGACTGTCTTACTAAGGAATCATCTAATTTTCAAAAATTTGTTGAAAAAGTTGTCCTTCACATACACATTAAATAGAAAAGCTAATCAATTCGTTGACTTCTAGGGTGTTTTATTGAAACAATACTGAGATGCAATAAATTGAAATAAAAAAATATTTCCTGTCTTAAAGATGGTTGAAAAGAAGGGTGGGGGGAGGAAATAAATACAAGAACCATTGGTAAGTGGTATGTATTTAATGTAAAATAAATTCATAATTTAAAATGGTGAAACAAAAATTCTGTAAAAACAATAGCTATGTTTTTCTGTGGTTATATAAGGCATTTCAATTTTCTGGTTATGTTTATAAGGATGGAGAATAAGTGAAAAAGTTTGGAGTTTGAAGATATTTCTACAGTAAATTACATAGCTGAAAATTAACTATAAAAGAAATTCTCACAGGAAGATATAAAATATAGGCATGTTAAAATCATCTATTTAAAAAAAGAGACTATCAGAATGGATTAAGAGAGAAAAGAAAACCTGTATTGACTATAAGAGATTTATTTAACGAAAAATATTTTAAAATTTAAAGAATGTAAAAACATAATAACCAAGGGGTAGATGAGTAGTGGAAAATTAATTTCTCTCTCTCTCTCTCTCTCTCTCTCTCTCTCTATATATATATATATATATATATATAAATTTATATATATATATATATAAATTTATATATATATATAAATTTATATATATATATTAATCATATATATATATTTATATATATATATAAAAGGCTACTATGCAAAGTGTCCCCTTGAGAGTTTGATTAGGAGACTGGGAGTTTGATCGCTCGCTATGACATGTACTGACCACCAGGGGGAGGCATGGAACGAAGGAAGGCCCTGGCCTGCAGCCAGAAGGCCCAATTGGCCCTAATCACCAGCCAGGCCTAGGGACCCTACCTGTGCATAAATTTCATGCACCGGGCCACTAGTATAATATAACAATAGAATTAAGGTTTAAATCCTAAAATATGGTACTCCTTAATATTAATTACCAAAAGGGGTTTGAGTGATCTGTATGGTGTATACATTATATCTCAATAAAGCTATTAAATCTACAGCTGGTTTTTGGCATGACCACTGAAACCAAAGACAAACATTTTTCAACATCCAAACATAGCCCCGCAAGGGAAAAGCCTTTATTAATGCAGCTCACCAATTCTTTTTTAGACTATTCTTAAGGACCATTGTATTTAAATGTAATCCATTTAGGATAAGTGGAGAAGGTATATCGTGCCTTTGAAATTACAGCCACATAAGCCAGGGTACATTATCACCCTTGAATTGGTGATTATGTAGGAACACTAAGAGCAGCACTGTTAATATCTTCATTCTGATTTTCATTTGATTTTTAATTCACCTGACAGACAGTTGACTCAACTAAGCCATTCTTTTTCTTACATTTCATTCTTATTTTTCTGTTGCCCGTATTTCTTCCTGTGAATTATCCAACACTTTTTCTCGTTACTAAAGCAAATCCATGGCACATGGGGAGCACGTTGCTTGTTTCCTCAATGATCTATCACCGTGTCATCATGAGGCTGAGATAAGGGAGGCCAGGTAGAAGGAACTGCCTGCATCGCAAAGTACATAGTTTTTTGGGATCCGAGG
This sequence comes from Eptesicus fuscus, assembly GCF_027574615.1. Classification (NCBI taxonomy): domain Eukaryota; kingdom Metazoa; phylum Chordata; class Mammalia; order Chiroptera; family Vespertilionidae; genus Eptesicus; species Eptesicus fuscus. The sequence continues at coordinate 32,096,339 of NC_072486.1, forward strand.
CATATCATTTTAGTGGGCTCTTGGCTTGCCATCCTAAACACAATCTGTTTGCTTGTACAACTTTCACGGGCTTCATTTCAAGGGCTCCAGGGGGGGTGTTTTATTGTTTTAAAAAAGTAAGAGATACAAGCAGTAATCTTTTTAAGTATACACTTTCTCTATTCATGCTTCCACTTACTCCAAATGGAGAAGGATTTAAGTTACATTTAAATTCTGGGGGATTTTCTGTGTAGTGAACACTTCTGGAATTCAACTTGCAAAGTCCATTCTGGTCAATGCTGTCTGCCATGAAATTGTTAGTCTCCTGAACATTAGACTAAAGCTAAGATAGCAAAGATTCTTCAGTTGCTTGTATTTTCAAGCAAAGTGCCACACTCTTTTGAACTATATTCATATGCTTCCATGGCTACCTCTCTATTGCATTAATGACCATATGTTAATGGATCATAACAGAACACTGTATTTTCCCAATTTCCAACAGAACCATTGCTGTACAATAATACTTTTCTATCATCTCTGCTTTACTTAGTATGACTGACTATTCTTTCTCTTATGTTTTCAGCAAATTTATTTACATTAAAAGTCAATTAAGCAGCAACTAAGTAATAGTCCTTCTCACTCTTTTCCTCTCTATCTGCCTTTCCTTATGAATTTATTTTGCCAATTCCATGGAGTCAAAACGTTTCATACATAAGTAGTAAACAAATAAGCAAACAACCCTTGGCCACAAAGTTTTGTTGCTTTATACTGTGAGCAGATCACCAACCGCCCTGGCATCAAATCTTCTCAGGTCTTTCTCTTCTTTGCCTAACCACAAAGTGACCTTGCCATATTTAGTTGTAGGTCTGAAAGTCAACCATATTCATGATGCCAATCTTTAAGATCCACAAATGATTAAGTAGCATTAAGTAGTGGTCTTTGTTTCTGATTAATAATCAAACTCATCAGGCTCAATAGCCAAGTTAAGTAGCTTTAATGGAAGCTAAAGATCAAGGAACACCAGCAAAGCAATTGCCTCTTGACTCTCAGGGACAGCTTCTGAATATTCCAGAAACTCCACATTAATTAAGATTATGACTGAGATTTTATATTAGATTTAGTAACATAGAGCTGATTTGCTACTTTGATAGAAGAGTTATAGTGCCATATTGGGGTGAGAGTATGATTAGAGAGGTTTGATGGGAGATAGAAGAGGGACCGTAGATAGAAACGATAGATAATACTCTCAATTTAAAGGGCGATGGAGGAATGGGTAGAAATTTGAGGCAAAAGTCAAGTCAAAAAGCATTTGAAATGAAAATTTGCTGATGGTAATGAACCAGTAAAGAAAGAAAAATAAAATATGCCAGAGGAAGACAGAAGCATTTCTAGAATGACATATAGGCAAGAAGGAATGATCACCAAACACTGCAGGAATCCTGGGAATATTTCCACATTGTTCTTGTGTTTCATTAAGCTACATATCATTCTCTCAGGCCTCAAAATAAATGAATACATGCCAGCAACTCTGTTTCATTGCTTGTTTTTGGTTCCTTTTGAATATCTGGCATTGTGATTTCGTGTTGAAATGCTATGGAGTGAATTTTAACTCAGAGAAATAGAAAAGTCTACTAATCCCTTTCCCATTCCATCACACTATGAAGAAATGTTTTCCCAGGTTTCAATGCCTCAGAGAAAACTAACAAAATTAGATACAGTGTAAAGGATCCATGAATAGTTGATATTTTCTAAGCCTTTATTAAGGGAAAAAATCAATTATAGCTCATACAGCTATGGAATTCTAATTAATTATTTCTTCCTGAACTCTTAGCAGAACACTCAGTGGAATTCCAGGAGTGCTTAATATGCAGGAAATGGACACATTCAGATGAAGGAGGCAAAGGGCTTGCAAATTGAGTGAATACTGTCCCATGTTATGGTTTGTGGCCCCACTATACTGATTCTGTTGATAGAGTTTAATTTTTCCCATTTATTCTTGCCCTTACTGTTGATGCTGTTAATATATTTTTTAGGAATCAAGTATTTGTAGATAGCCAGAGAGAAGTAACCTGCCTCACTCATTAGAGATACTTTAGCTGAAAACCTGCTTTCTCAGTACAGGGCCAACCAGGAAGAACAAGATGGAGGCCATGATTTTTCCTTTTCCTATCTTACTCGCTAGTAGTCTTGTTCTTGTTCCAATAAGGTTTCTTTAAGTCCAAAGTTATTTGAACATAACCATATTTCTCATGCTGAACACTCAAATCTAGTCTCTTTTGTTTTTGTGCGCTGGTAATATATGGATAAATAAATGACTGAGAATTACATTGATATTCAACTATAGCATAAGCAATTTGGCCACAATGACCAGCACATAGTGTTTATTGAAAAGGAGCTTCCTATTCCAGCACTGTTTTCTTTTATTTTCCCATCACCTAGCATAAATTTGATCGCAGGTGGCTGCAGCAGAGTGCATTTGATCGAATTCATTTTGCCCCAAGATCCATTTGCCATCTTCTAACTTCTATGCATTTTCTTTTTTTTTTAAATATAGTTTTATTGATTTCAGAGAGAAGGGGAGAGGGAGAGAGAGATAGAAACATCAATGATGAGAGAGAATCATTAGTCGGCTGCCTCCTGTATGCCCCACACTGGGGATCAAGCCCGCAACCCAGACATGTGCCCTGACCAGGAATCAAAACTATGACCTCCTCCTGGTTCATAGGTCAATGCTCAACTACTGAGCCACACCAGCCAGACAATATGATTTTCAAGCAACTTTAACTTATTATATGATAACCTTACCAGTGATTTAAGAATAATACTTCCCAACTTGTTATTTTTCTCTCATAGCATTAGCAAAATCCCTAATCAAAATCCCTACTCTAACACCAATATCTAATTATCATCTTTTCAAGATGAAAATCTTGTTTGCCTAAATAAATACAAAATAAATTCATTTGAAATATTTCTGTCAATGTGAAATCCTGTCAAAATGGAATGTTCTTCAATTTATATGATTAATACAGCTTTGTCGTTTCTTTTCCAGTTAGCTCATTTTACAGAAGATACCACCAGGCCCAGACAAGCTAATTAATCTCTGGACACATAGCATAGGTACTTTGCTGTCACATTAGTGTTTCTACACAGCTACTGGGAAAAGGCAGAATGACAAAAAATGTTTTGGGACATGAGGTCTCCTAAATAACCCTGCTGTCATTTTTCAAATTGTTGCCAAATGCCTTCTTCAGAGCAGCAACAAAATGCCAGTGAAGGCTGAAGTAGAGGGGAGAATAACTATTGTTCAAATAGCAAGAGACAATGGATCACATACTCCCTGGTGTTTAAAAGAGTGGGCTACTGATTATGTGTACTTTCTGGAGACAATTTATCTCTTCTCTGAACTGCAGACTTCCAGAAGATCAGTGTGGTTTTGGCCTTGCCTAAATTAGGCTATTCATGTGGTGACAGAGTTTAATGGTGTGTGAGGTTCTCAGCTTATCATCATTAATGTGTCCTCCATCCCTACCTTGCTCTCATATGAGTCCCCCCAAAAGCCTGCAACATCAGCTTTCACAGGTAATGACAGTCACTTTATCCTGGCAGTGCTTAAACACTTCATGGCAATCAAAAACGCAAGACTAGAGCTTGAATGTCTGGTTGACTTATTGGCATGTTTGTCTATAAAGCGTTTTATAGATATATGAAAACCTACATCTTTGGAGGAACCATTGATTTTGAGGTGGGTGCTCAGAACAATTTATTACAAGGAGAAAATAGTTTAAATCATTTCTGCTCTTACTTATCTAATAATTAATGCCAAGGGTGCAATATATAAGTGAAAAGTTTTAAACTTCTGCAGACTAGGGTGAAAGTTATTCATGGAATGGTACTCTTAGTTCTTCTGGTACATGCTAGCTAAATCTTGACCAGCTGCCAAGGTTCTTGATTAGTTTCAAACTCTGCTCATTCTTGTATTTGCAATCCTTATTTTCCACTTATCTGTACACTCCTACCACTCCTGAATTTGTCTGGTGGAGGTAGCATTGCAAAATAAATCAGAAAGGCAGGATAAATTGTGCTCTATTTTTAATAAGCAGGTAATAAATAAGACTGATTGAGACACTTAGGCTTTGAATGAGAAACATATTATATGGGAGATGACTTGCTTAAAATGAGCACAGTTACTATTTGTTTTCTCTTAAAAGGGAGGCTTCCTCAAATGAAAATATAGAAATCTGATATCATTTTTTGAAATGTTCACTTCAATTATATCTATTTATCTGAGAATAAAATCCTTACGGTTTGGATATGTTAGAAATGAAATGTCATTTTTAGGAACAAACAAAATGTTTAGAGATAAAGTGGCTATGAATTACAGAAGCATAATAAATGAGAATTTTCTGTTGATAGTATTCCAATAAAATACTGTTAAATATTGACCTCTAAATGTTCTCTTTGGTATTGCTTTGAATCTGAGTTGCAAATACCCATTACAATTAATTGGAATGTTTTTAGAAATCTACATAGATTTTGGAAAATTAAAAGAGAATGCTGTATCTATTGAAATATTCATGATTTGCTTTCTCATTTGGAAATAGCACATTGTAAAATGCATTTAAGCAGCTAATTTATAACTTCAAAATACTATATCCCTTCTTCTGATTTTCCTTTTGTGTTTTGCTAAGAAGCAACTTTAAACCTGTGACAAGGTTGATGCTTTCTGTGGTTCTCATAGGTGTGCTCATAACCTTATATAACAAACACAGGGATCAAAGACTAAATGAAGACTGGAAAAAATGAAAGACAACAGAGATTTATGAAATAAATACATACTTACATGCATGCAAAAACTTTTTGTCAGCCAAGCTTAAGTGATGGCACCAATTATCTAATGCAAACTATATACATTGATGTTTTATTTTTTTTTAGAGTAATCTTGTCAAAATTATGTATTGATCTTCTATGAAAATATTGTTCTTCACTTCTGTGTGTGCTACTTGTTTAATGTGATTAGCTTACTGATTTTATAAAAATAGCTTTAAAATACTTTACATTAACTGTTGGTCTCTATAAAGGTGATTAAATAGATTGATTGGTCAATTTTAAAATAAAACAAATATAACATATAATCACCATGATATATTAATAAGAGGAAAGAAAATATGTTTTATTTTATTATTCAATTCATCTTCCATAAAATTATTCCCCAATGGTTTTTCTAAGTTATTGGGAGGTGATAAGGGAGGGTTCAATTGATAAAATAATAGATTAATAGTGGTTATAATACAATTATATAATGTCACAATGTATCTTTCAAAAAAGGGTATTTGAACTTTTCCATGTCATTCTTTAGAGTTATATGGTATGGGATTTTGGCAAAAAATGATGTTAAATTAAAAATATTTTTAATTCATACAATATATTTTTTCTCAAACTGGAAACTCTATTCTTCTAGCTAGTGTTTCTTTTATAATTTATCAAATGTCAGATACAGTTAAGAACCACAGTTTTTATTCACAACTACTGAATACATCATTAAACTTTTTAAAAAGGTAAGGCAATGATTGTTTTCCTTACTGGTAAATATGTGGATGAAATATATTTGGCATACATCAATTCCATCCACTATATCAAAGATTAATCTCTGCTTACATTGGTATCCCAAATACTTTATATATTTAACTCATGGTACTTTGATTTTATGTTATGGCTGACTCTCTCCCCAAAGAATAGGAGAAAGAGGACCTGTGGTAACCTTAATTTTATCATTTCAAATTCTTTTCATTGATAATTCTGAAATGTAAGCCTGCATTCTAATAGTACAAATGTATTATTCATAAGATGGACCTCTAATTTCCTGGATCCAGATTCTTTTTAATAGCCCAAGGAAATTCAATTAACCCAAACTTCATAATCTAATTATATTCATTATTTCAAATTAATTCTCACTTTTATAGTTTGTCCATTAAAACTTGCTAAATTCCTATAACTGAATATCTTCACAAATCCAAAAAAATATACTGTTTAAAATTATTTGTTTTCCACATGAATTTCAACTTCATACAACTCAATATTTTTCCAATATGCTTTTGTTTGCTTATTGTCTCTCCTTTAGTTTATTACCATTGATGGGATTAGTTATCATTCTAAATCACATTTCAAATTGTCATACACCCCAACTTACCTATTAAAGTTTATTAACCTCTCTCTATTAATAATTGAATTAGGTAACACCTCTATATAAAATACAGATGTTTAAATGTTACATTCAGCATATTAGAGTTTGAAAGGAATACAGGGGCCAAGTCAGTCATCCTATATAATAAAAATGTAATATGCAAATCGACCGAATGGCAGAACTACCAGTCGGCGGTGGGGCAGGGGGCAGTGAGCAGGCAGTGCCAGGCCAGCCAAGGTGCATGCCAGCAAGCAGAAGGATGGGACGGCAATGGGGGGCGGTGGTGGCAGTGAGGTGATTGGGGGCTGGGGCCTGCTGCTCAACAGCCCATGCCATCCCCTGACTGGCCCACTGGTAGCCTCCCAGGGAATGGCCCTAAGCCATCTACCAGACATCCTCTGAGGGCTCCTGGACTGCGAGAGGGTGCAGGCCAGGCTGAGGGACCTCCCCAAGTGCATGAATTTTTGTGCACGGGGCCTCTAGTCTCATATAAAAGAGGAAACAACACAAAGACAGTGAAAATTTGTAAAAAATACCTGAGTAGAGTAACAATTATTGATAGCAGAGTAGATTAGGTCACAGGCTTTTAGGCATTTGTTCCAATATTCTCATGATGCAAACTACTATTTTTGGTACTATGGTCACTCATGCCATCTCTACTACACTTGCTAGTACTATTACCAACATTATAATTTAGAACTATGTTTTACACTTAAAATATTTTTAATATATCATTGGTTTCTCAAAAGTGTTCCAGATCACCATTTATTAATCATTATTTATCAGGTAAATTTTCATTATAGTAAAATACAGGCAATTAAACTTAGAAAACAGATATAAAAAAATATTTAATCTGCGAAACCGGTTTGGCTCAGTGGATAGAGCGTCGGTCTGCGGACTGAAGGGTCCCAGGTTCGATTCTGGTCAGGGGCATGTGCATTGGTTGTGGGCACGTCCCCAGTAGGGGGTGTGCAAGAGGCAGCTGGTCGATGATTCTCTCTCATCGACGTTTCTAGCTCTCTATCCCTCTCCCTTCCTCTCTGTAAAAAATCAATAAAATATATTAAAAAAAATGTAATCTGATATGGAAAGAGTTTTGATCAAGAAGTTCAGAAACACTGAAAGATCAATACATCATTAAAGAGGATCCTAAAGATATATAGTTCTTATTTTTTGATAGTTTAATATCATTTTTGATAGCTTAATATAATTTTCTTTAAAAAATCACAAAAGTACTAAACACTTCATAATTTCTGTATGAATCTCTATCATTTTGTATATTCCAAATGTTTTACTTTATAAGTCTTTTTACTTTCCTTTTTCTTTTATAGCACTGTACTCTGTGGATATGACTATTTCCTTTTCCAGTTACCAATATGGTTGACATTTCCAAAGAGGAATCCAATATAATTTTATAAGACATTGTGTTTCAGTTGAAAGTACATGATTAGAAGTTAATAGAGCTGAAGCCTGATCTTACAAAGACCTTTATATTAATCGTAAACACCTTTGTGTCTCAATGTGATAATCTATAAATTTGAAACCTATAACAGCTTTAACTCAAAGGGATGTATGTCTAAAGGGTAAGTTGAAGACAACAACAGCCACCACGCCTATTTATTAACCTCTACGAATCTGTGGCAGAGTTAAATGCTACACTTTCAGGAAAAGTCAGGACATACAGCTTCCCACCACCCAAAAGGAAAATCACATAAACAAGTCAAGACCTCATGAAATGGAGAACCAGGCACTGATATGGGAAAGAAAAGGAAAACTTTGAAGTAAGCGGGGGCTTTGCTATGAATAGCTTTTGCTATGAAAAACAAAAATATTTATTGAAGTTATAGTTTATCTTATGCCCTTCTCAGATCTAAGATATGAATCAATACAAAGTGCTATCTGCAGGAAATGAGGTCTTGAAAGACTTCATGAAGTCTTCTGCTATCTCATTGCTGTGTTTTCCATATTACGATAAGAAAATGAAGAAACATAATAATATAAGGTTCAATAAAATAAATTTAAGACTTTCAATTATGAGCCAACCATCTTTGTATGCATTACAGAACAAAATAAGCTTACATTAGTTCAAAATTAAGCAGGGTTAAAAGATAATATTTTTGTTGTTGTTGTTAATCCTCACCTAAGGATGTTTTCCCACTGATTTTTAGAGTGGAGGAGGGGGAGAGACAGAGAGAGAGAGAGAGAGAGAGGGAAATATCCCCAACCAGAGCCAGGGATAAAGCCTGTACCTGAGGTACATGCCATGCCCTTGACCGGAACCGGACCCGGGACCCTTCAGTCCGTGCTCTGACACTCTATCCACTGAGCCAACCCAGCTAAGGCTTAAAAAGTAATTTTGAAAAGCAAATAGAATATAAGTGCTAGAAATGGGAAATGCCTTTGTGCGACTTTGAGGTAGAAAAGAAAATTTTGCAGCCTTTTTTAAAGTGACTGCCACAAATAAAATATCAGTTAAAAATATTCATTTTAACCTTACTGACATTTAAATGATTAAGGACAGTTCAAATGACATTCAGAGTAGTAAAGGAGAGACTGGTGTTTAACAATTTAATATATATTCAGATGAGAATTATAATAGGAGAGAAATTTATAAAAGGGTATACCTAATAGCTCAAGAATCATTGGTAGATTATTACCTACTAATGTGTGATTATAAAGGGACCAATAAAGTTCTTTAGGTGAGTTCTGATTACACTCTTTTACATTCAATACATTTTCTATGATGTCCAAGAAAGTTACCTATGCTAACCTTTTCAAAGTTAGAGAATTATGACTTACTTTGAACTTACTTTAACTTAACCAACTTTCTAGGTAATTTGAGGGTTCTCTGTAACTTTTCAGTAAGTATGGATATGTCACCTACATAAGACCAGATGTCCTTTATCTTTTCTCTTTACATAGGTCATAAAACAGGGTTTTGTTGTTGTTTATTTGCTTGTGTGTGTGTGTGTGTGTGTGTGTGTGTGTGTGCCTCAGTGCTGCATATTAAAATTAAAATTACCAGGATGCAACATAGTGAAATGACCATGTTCTTTCTATTGTTTTTTTTTTTTTTTTTACATTGTCTCTTCTCTTTTTCTATCACCTAATATATTATAGGCCATTAAGTATGGAACAGGTTTGCTAAATCTTCAAACTCTAATCCTATTCTTCTACAGAATAAAGAATGTGAAAGCTGGAAATTTAAATTGCTTGGCTATTTTTAAATGTCTTGATCTAATTGATATTATGAAATATTCCATCCAACAACAACAGAGTACACATTCTTCTCAAGAATAAATAAAACATGCACCAAGATATGCCACACTTTTGGACCAAATAAATGCAATATATTTAAAATGATAGACATAAAATAAAATATCTTTGAGATTGTGTGGAATTTAAACTAGAAATAAATAAGGAAATGAAACAGGATAATCTCTATATATTTAGCATTTGAGCAGCTCACTTCTAAATAACACATAGGTCTAAAAAAGACCCTCGAGAAAAATTAAGGATGAATGAGGACAGAGTTCTTTTTCATGAACTGAAACACTCGCTATTATTAAGATGCCAATTTTTCCAAGTTTGATCTATAGTCAATGTAATTCTGATCTAAATCCCAGCAGATAATTTTGTCAATATTGACAAACTGATTTTAATGTTTGTATGAAAAGCCAGAAGATAAATAGCCAACATGATACTAAAGAAGAACAAAGTTGAAGAAGTAACATTACATAATTTGAAAACTTATTATAAGGCTACAGTAATTAAGACAGTGTGATATAGGTAAAAAAAAAAAAAAAGACATGTAGATCAACAAAACTGCCACTATACAACTCAAGGTTTAATATAAAGCTACAGTAAAGAAGACGGTGTAGTATTGTGAAAGAATATGTATATAGATAAATGGAACAGAAGAGACAGCCCGGAAATAGACACACACAATTATGACAACTGATTTTGGCAAAGAAGCAAAGGTAATTTTATGGAGAAACTGTACCCTTTTCAACAAAAGATGCTGAAGCAAATGCATATCTATAACAGAGATGTGAAGATAACAACAAACCGCAACTTGGAGGAAACACTTGACAAACCCATTATCTGACAAAGAACTTGTATCCAAAATACACAAAGAAATCTTACAGCTCAACAGCAAAAAACACAAGCAAACAATCCTTCGGAAACATGGGCAAAATATCTGAACAGACAGCCCATTAAGGAGCATTTACAGTTGAAAACTCATTTATTATGAGGAAATGGCATATTAAAAAATATTACACTTACTAAAATGACTAAAACAACAACAGACAATGACTAAAACCACAAAACCTGACAAGCACATGCTGGTTTGTGTGAAACTCTCACTCCTGATAAGAATGTATAGCCACTTTGAAAGACAATTTGGCACTTTCTTACAAAACTAAAATATAATCTCACTCTGAAATCCAAAAATCACATTCCTAGGCGTTTATTTATCCAACTACTTTGAAAATGTGTGTCCACACTGAAACCTACATAACATTTTTATAGCAGCTTTATTTATAATTTCCTCAAGATGTCCTTCAGTGAATAAATGGATAACTTAACTGCAGAAATCCATGTAATGAAATATCATTCAGCATTAGAAAATAAGCTATCAAGCCATAAAATGACAAGGAGAAACTTTAATGCATATTGCTAAGTAAAATTATTCAATATGAAAAGTCAACACACCATATTAACTCTGCACTTTAGTTAAGAATATATCAATATTAATTTACTGTAACAATAAATTAAAGGAGAAGAAGGAAGGGGAGAAGGAAGGAAAGGGAAGGGAAGGTCAAGAAAGGAAAGGAGACACAAGTCAAATTTCCACACAAAGTATACCTGAGTAATACAGGGTTGCAAGGGTGGCACACATTTAGTGGGTACAAAGATTGCAAACCAGAAACCATGGCAGAGTAAAAAGGAATGTGGAATAATATTCATTAAGGTTTCCAAATTTAAAAGTCATATACAGTTTTGATTCCAGGCTAGCCTAGAGGTTTAATTTTTATCTTTTTAGTATTAATTAGCAGTAGCTTTGAAAATACAACTATTGATTTTTCTGGCACATTCTAAAGCTCAGATAACTTGGAAAAAGATTTAAAAGGTGTGCACTTTCCTCTTATTTTTAGGAAGCTCACAGAATTTTTTGTTTTTGTTTTTTTGACAACTGCCAGAGTCTCTACTGTTTTGTTAAGCAAAATGATAGTTAATAACCTACGCCAGGATAGGGCTGACCTGGGCAGCTATATTGAATACATGTAAACTTTCTTCTTTATTTATTTTAATTGATGAATAAATTGAGGCCTGATATACATTTAGTTTGCTTTTCTCTTACATATTGTAGAACAAATAAAGCATAGACTTGACAAGACGACTTTTTTTTTTTTTTTTTGTCATACAGCCAAAATGAAATCACCAACCATTCTGAATTAGCCTCTCCTAAATTTCTTCTCCTTCAGGCTCATTCTTACCAATGGTTTTCTGAAAACTTAAAAATAGAGTAATCAAATATGAAAGAAGAGCAACCACCTTTTATGGCTAAGGAAACTAAGACACTGGGAGATTAAAATGATATTCTAGTTAGTAAAAAACAGATAGACAACAGTACAGGTTGACCTGTTCCCAGTATATTTGGCCACTAATGCCACTCAAATAAACCTCAGCAAAAATATCTTAATAATCCCAAATTGTATCATGATGAGTAAGAAAAAATATTCTGTATGTATGTTAATAATCTTATGAATGGAATTAAACAAAGTATCACTGGATTTGTTTTTTTTAACCTGTTTGCCATCATACTAAGCCTTGACAAATTGCAAGGATTTCACTTCTTATTTCTATTTATGAGGAACTTGTAGACATTTGTGCAATTTAAACTTACAAATATTAAACTTACCACTCTGTAAGAATTGATCCATTAATGATAACAAAAAGTAAGACAACTATATATATTTTTTTCTGTGCCTCTTACTAGATTACTAGAAACACTATTCTCTGCAAAATTTTTCTACTATTTTTGAATTTGGAGCAATACAGTGGCCAATAACCTCCCATGTCCTTTTGACCAACAAAGCTTACAACAAATCAACAGATACATCCTATCTAATAAAAGAGTAATATGCAAATTGACCATCACACCAAGACACAAGATGGCCGCTCCCATGTGGTCAAAGATGGCAGCCCCCATGTGGACACAAGATGGCCGCCACAAGATGGCCTACAGGGGAGGGCAGTTGTGGGAAGTTAGGGGTGACCAGGCCAGCAGAAGAGGGCAGTTAGGGGAGACCAGGCCAGCAAGAGAGGGCAGTTGGGGGGAGACCAGGTCTGCAGGGAAGGGCAGTTGGGAGGGACCAGGCCTGTAGGGGAGGGCAGTTGTGGGCAATCAGGCGAGCAGGGAGGGCAGTTACGGGTGACCGGGTCAGCAGAGGAGGGCAGTTGTGGGGAACCTAGGCCTGCAGAGGAGGGCAGTTGGGGGGGACCAGGCCTGCAGGGGGGGCAGTTGGGGGAGACTAGGCCTGCAGGATAGGGCAGTTGTGGTTGATCAGGACAGCAGGGAGGGCAGTTAGGGGTGACTGGGCCAGCAGAGGAGGGCAGTTGGGGGGGACCAGGCCTGCAGGGGAGAGCAGTTGCGGGGGACCAGGCCTGCAGGGGAGGGCAGTTGCGGGGACCAGGCCTGCAGGGGAGCACAGTTGGGAGCCAGCAGTCCTGGATTGTGAAAGAGATGTCCAACCACCCATTTAGGCCCGATCCCACTAAACGAGTGGTCGGACAGGGGTCCCAGATTGGAGAGGGTGCAGGCTGGGCTGAGGGACACCCCCTCCTCTACTGTGTACGAATTTTGTGCACTGGGCCTCTAGTATGGAATAATACAAAGGAAAAAAGTATCTGGTAGCCTACTTGTTTTATTTTTGTCTTTTTCTTTCCATTATTACTTGCGTTGTAGGCATAAGTCGAACAATAGATGCAATAGATGAGCTTTGCTCTCTGAAGATAAAGTTCCATAATAAATTACTGATTTAATAAGGCAGAAGACGTGAAGCATAATCAAAAGAGAAGATCTGCACATTGACCCTTATAATTACAGTGCAATTATAGTGGTGTTTTCTTGGAAATACTTAATCTATCAACATGTCAAGTTGCTGCACCAGAAGGCATATCATTAGTTTTCGATTCTTCTAAGTATTTCAAAGATACCCTGAAATTTGAAGCAACATGCCTTGGCAAGTTAAGTAATTGGCTACACATTAGTGATAATATATTTTTATTTGGGGTAAAATACTAGTTAAAACAAAAGGAAAGTATGATCTTTTGCCCTAAGATATTTATTATTTCTCAAAAAATAAAAATATGCAAATTTTAAGATTTAAAATATGAAAATTTTAAGATTACCATGAGAAAATGAATAGAAGCCTGGCCTGTGTGGCTTAGTGGTTAAGTGTTGGCCTATGAAGCAGGAGGTCACAATTCGATTCCTGGTCAGGGCACATGCTGAGTTGTGGGCTCCATTCCACAAAGGGGAGTAAAGGAGGCAGCTGATCAATGATTCTCTTTCATCATTGATGTTGCTATCTCTCTCTCACTCTCTCCTTCTCTCTGAAATCAATAAAACTATATTTAAAAAAAGAAAATGCATAGAAGTTAGAAGATGGCAAATGGATCTTGGGACAAAATGAAAATTTGTGAAAAAGCCAATAGGATATCCAAGTCTTCTTCACCATACACAGAAGTGTGGATTTAATCTTTAATATCTGGAAATTACTGACTCATTGATAAAGTACAGAAACATGGTCAAATTTGCCTTTGGTATTAGTAAAAATTTGACTTTGATATTACTATGAAAACTGCCGGCTTTTATTTTAGAACTAGTGGCCCAGTGCATGAATTTGTGCACATTGAAAGTGAATTAATTAGAAGAAATGTTTTAATATTGCTATTTGCCCTGCCCCCTGATCACCGTCCCCTCCCTCTGCCTGCTGGCACCTGCCTTGGCTGGCCTGGTGCCACCTTCTCACTAGCCCTGCCCCCCGCCAACTGGTTGTTCTGACGTTTGGTCAATTTGCATATTACCCTTTTATTATATAGGATGGAGCAAGATTGGTCATGAGAATTAATACAGAATGAAAGTGGAATTTTAATTGTTTAAGCTAGAGGATATACTTTATCCTATCACACTATTTAAACCTTAAAATGAAACAGGATGTCTTGAAAAAGTATTGCGTCTAGATCTTGAGCAAGTTACCTATCCGCTGGTCTTTTATTTTCAGTACACAAAATAGTTTTAAAATTGAAATTCCTGTCTCTCACAGATGATGAGAGAATAAGGAGTCATATTTGTAAAATGCACATACCAAATATGCTACGTGTACCTATATCTAGTGTTGTTGCTGTTATTCTTGTTATTGATTATGCTGAAAAGGCCAGCATTTAGGATTTAGAATCAGGTATAACGTTGCAAATATTTTTGTAGCAGGAAAAGCTCTCCTACATTTGCCCTTGAATCATTTACATTTTTTTTTTACTCTGAGTTCTCAGTTACCATATCATTTAGCATCTTTAGAATTTATTCAGTTTCCAAGTATTACGTTTTTAATGAACTTTGCTTAGAATAGTCACAGAATTTATACTAAGAGAGATTTTCAAGGTGTCATAAACTCCAATTTTATCAACCTTACTCTAAATCTCTTGAGTCTGACAAGTCAACGAAGTTTGAGGTAAAAGTCAAGCACACTTGTTCACAATTAGACTGTTAACAGTATGCAAATGCAATGGTCTCATTCATATTTAGAGCTTCATCAGTAGTAAAAATAGAATTTTCCATGTCCATTGAAGAGATTGTGATTTAATAGAGGAGAAGACTGTATAACTTGGCAAAACCTATTTTATAATGACAGTTTAGTGCTTTCTTGCCTATATTGAATTTTAATTTATTAAAATTAAAAGCAGTAAAAATCAGTAATCATTATAGCAATTTAATATAAATCCCAAGATACACATTTTCATATAGCTGTACCTTCCAGAGATGCTTAACAAAGATTTAATTTCATAATAAAGTATGTTTCTTTGTCCAAGAGATAAAGGTAAAAACTAGAAAGGATATGTGGTATACTTATGGTCAATTGCAAAGTACTACATTAAAATCAAATATTTAGCTCTTACATATTAAGCTCCCTGGATAGTGCTAATTGATCTTTAAGATAAATCCAAAAACTATTTGAAAGTTTTACTTTAAAATTCATAAGAGGACATTAGTAATGTGCTATTGCTTTCAAATTTCACTGGTCATAAATCCTAGATGGAAAATATGCTCTAGAATAAAAGTTTCATCTTAATCTTCCTTGTTTTATATAAAAATAGAACATAATCTTTCAAGCTTAAGGCTGACAAAGGAGAAAAATCGGAGGATTGTTTTAGAAATAGTTCAACATGATATGTTAGTGCAAGCCAAAAATTTACTACTGCCATATTAAAGCCCTCTTCTAGGAGGGTTCTAATAGGATGACAAGAACATTTTTCAGTAAAAAGAGCTTTGAGCAGTACTCTTGCTTGTCTACTTTCTGTGAAGGAAATTGTCCTGAAATAAGGATATAGAGGGTGCCATTGGAACCAGAGGTCAACCGAGTCCCATGTTCGTGCAACCTATCACCACCCAGCCAAAAAGCAAAGACAGTGATTGGATTACAAGTGAGCATTTAATAATATCAGATGCTGGGAATCTGAGAAAGTAATGGATGAAAAACCCTACCATCCATGTTCCTCTCAAGCTTGTTAGTGGAGAGCATACATAGGGAATCAGAGAAAAGGAATGTGGATAAACAGTACAAGGGGTTTCTGGTGATTTGCAGTCCTGGGATTTGAGTCCCTTTGGGGGTCTTGGATCTTGGTGAATGTATCATTATGGCTCCCCAGAACAGGATGGTCAGCGTTCTGAAACTGGTCAAGTGGTAATCGAGTGTGCGTCATCTTGGTGTTTCTGAAACCTGATCTAATCACCCTCAGCATTCTTAGTGGGGAAGGGTGGAAGTTCAAGGCTGAGCTAAAAGTTTCTTTGTTCTTGCCTGGTTGACTGAGAACTGCAACAAATATTAGCTAGAACAAAAGGTTAAACGAATACAGTTGTTTAATCAATTACATATTCTGTTAGTAAAAAGGGAAGTTAAGGTAGGAAAAAGGAACAAAGGAGGGGAAAAACAAAAATCATATTTTTATTCAATCCTCATACCCCTATCACCATGGCAAGTTGACCAAGGGCCTAGAAGTGTGGAATTAGGAAAATTAGAGACTAAAAGGCCTGGAAAAGAGGTGTGTAAATGGACTCATGTGAGTGTGTTTTCTGTGTGCAACTCTGTTTCATGTCATTACTCATGAGAGAGGATCTACTGTAGAGAAGGCACTAAGAAATTGGGCAGACAGGGTGAGTTAAGCAATGGAGGTCTGAGAAATTCTGCTCTCAGCCACGCTAATAGAGTCAAGAGCAAAGCAGCCATGGTGCCAACAATCGAGGTCAAAGTTGGGACCCAAAGTATGCTCTCTTTCTTTCTGAAGTTGATATAGCTTCTGCCTCTGATGAATGTCTAATCCTCCAGCAATCAAAACCAAAGCTGAGCCCTTATTATAACACCGTGGTGGATGGAAACCATATAGCCACTTGATGTCAAGTTGAATACATTGGAACTCTTCTGCTCTGGGGAGGAACATCATTTATCTTTACTAGGATTGACAGGAATCACAGACATCTATTTACCTTACCTGCTCAGGGAGCTTCAGGCAGCATCACTATCAGATTTTTTTAGAATGCCTGATTTATAAGCATGGAATTTGATATCTAACATTTTGTATAAAGGAGGTATGACATTCAGAACCATTGGTCCTATTCTATCCCCCACTCTTAAAACAGTCAGCCTCATAAAACATTGGGATCAAGTAAGATGCCAGCAAGAGACTGACTGTCATTTGTGGATTCTGTCCCTCAAAATGTGGAAACAATGGTCAATGTCAATTGCTAAGTTCTAAACAGCTAGAAAGATGTTTCTAGAAATTGAGGGGTAGAAGTAGAATTGGCCTCTTTTACCATCGTTCCTGTGACTCACAGATTTTGTGTCTCCTGGGCCCACAGCTTCAGAATATTTTGGTTTAGAGATCCTATTTCCTGGGTTGTGGTACCTTAACCAGAGCACAAATAAAGGATTCTGATGAACTTGAAACGATGACTGCCACTTATTCTCATGACAATGATCATCAATCAAAGGGAATTTATACAATTTGGGGTAATTAAATGAATTATCATAAATATTTAGATTAGATACTATATTGGGGAAGTAGAATAAGTCTGAAACTTGGAAGATTCACTAAGCATTCTCTTATTGATTCTATATCTGGTGATAAGAGAAAATTTTGAATTGTGACTGATAAAGGACGTGGGAAGTCAAGGGTTTACACTCCTTAGAAATGAAAGTTTGGGCCATCTCACCAGACAAGCTGAAATACCAACCGAGAGTGTGAGAAATAGAGAATGGGTGGTGGAGAATGGAGATGAAGAAAACAATTGTATTCCCAGAATCAACTGTGAAGAAAAAGCTTGTTCTTCACAGTCTCATTGGTATTGCTTTGTAAGAAATCAGAACCAACCATCACCTGGGATAATCAGGGCATGGTGGATTCAATGTAGAATATATGAAGTTCTGAATATGGCAAAGGAAGCACAGTATCAAATGTTGTGTTTTGTTTTGTTTGTTTGTTTGTTTTTGCCTCATTTTATGTCTCTATTTTCTGCTGCAACTGTGGTGAACAACAGTGCAGGTCACAGGCCTACCTTAAGTCTGCGCTGCTAGTCCCTCCCCATTCCTATCCCGAGGAATTTCTATATTCCTGAGCACTATAGAACTGTAAATATAAGGCAAAGGGAGAGATTTAAGGACGTTCCTTTTTACTGACTTTAATATTCACTGTGTAAGTGTAATAGAGGCTTAAAGAAATTGCATAGTGAATTTGAAGGGAGTGGTAAAAATTTAAACAGAATTATGAAGCAGTCCTGAGGCCCCAGCTGAGGTTAGCAATCATGAATCAATAATGGTCTCAATTAGTAGTGTTAACCACTTACTTCTAACAAGACTTGGCAGGAACTATTAGCTCATTGACAAATTCACTTACTTATTGACTCACTTATTTTCTAAAATATTTATTAAGAGCAACAATGTCAGGCGATAATGAATTCCTGCTTTATAAAAAAAACAGCTGTGTAATGTGGTTGGTCAATTGGT
The DNA here is from genome assembly GCF_027574615.1 of Eptesicus fuscus. Lineage (NCBI taxonomy): Eukaryota > Metazoa > Chordata > Mammalia > Chiroptera > Vespertilionidae > Eptesicus > Eptesicus fuscus. The sequence goes on from NC_072486.1 coordinate 32,114,786, forward strand.
ATATATAACTTGAAAGCAGTGTGGTCAGCTAAGGAAATTAAATACATATATGTAATTCTACATTAAAATATAGAAATATATGACTATACAGGGTGGGTCAAAAGTAGGTTTGTACAGCTCATTGTATGGAAAACAATACAATAATTAACAAATAATAATATGAGGATAAACTCTGTTTCATGTACTCACAATTATAAATCTACTTTTGCCTTGCCCTATATATGAATATAAATCAACATATGTTTCATAAAACATATAATTATAATAAAATGTCAGAGAAATTCAGAGAGGTTAAAAATTATAAATGGAAAGTTCCTCTAAAAGTAAATGTAAACGCTTTATTTACTTTAAATTTTCAACATATCTTTTTTATCTTTCAGATGGCTATGATCTGTTGATTTTTCTTATATTTTAGCTCTTTCCTGTCAGTTGTTTTTCCATTTTGAATTTGCTCTTATCTTTTAAAACAGAAAATAAATTGGTTTTTACCTACATTCTTCTTTTAGATATCAAACAGTAGTGCATTGTAGGAAAGATAAAGAAATATTTACTGGGAGCAAAACACCAAAATACAGCATTTGTATATGCCAGTAAATATGACCCTGTACATTCACCTTTTGAACTAAAAGGTATCTAAATTTTTATAGATAAAAAAGAAATGATCCTGCTGGTGTGGCTAGGATGGTCACAGTTTAATTTCTGGTCAGGATATGAACTAGGAGGTCACAGTTTAATTTCTGGTCAGGATACAGCTCGGGTTGTAGGCTCCATCCCCAGTTTGGGGTATGTGGGATTCTCTCTCATCATTGATGTTTCTCTCTCTCTCTCTCTCTCTCTCTCTCTCTCTCTCTCTCTCGTCTCTATCCCTTCCTCTCTGAAATCAATAAAAATGTATTAAAAATAAAAAGTGAAATGAACAAAAATTAAAGGCACCATAAGACCAATATATTTACACACACTGCTAAATTTAAAAAATGTATTCACAATATAAATCATAAGAGGAAATAAAAACACTCAGCATAATCTGTGGCAAAATTGTAAGTGACAATATCATTTAAAAAATACAGAAGTGGATGAGGGCAAAGGACGAAATATGAATTAAAGATACAGACTCCACTGTTTCTTTATGCACCTATGCTATGTAATCTTTATAAATTAAGTAAATTATATTTTAACATCCTACTTATTGTATCTATCAAATAAGGGAAATAGTATTATCATTCTAGAAGGACTGTTTGTTGTAAGAACTATTCAAGTAAGAACCTTAGTCCTGTCATGTGCTTTGACTCCACTCTGGCTGACAGTACCATAGAGTGCCATTTCTATTCTCCATAGAGTGCCATTTGGAAGCTGAAGAAGAACATTATTTTTGATTTTTAAAAATTGGGTACTGATCAGGTGCTCTGTGAAACAAAACAGGACTAAATTATTAAAAACTACATAATGCTTTAGAGATCCCAGAATACTAATAACTCCACTCCATGTGTTTAGAATTCAGTGTGAAACTCGAAAACCAAAAGGGACCAGCTGTATAAAAACATGGGTGTATAAGTAATAAACCATATTAAAAAATCAGAGTAGAAACAGTGCCTTAGGAAGGGTGGAAACAATTAGAACATGCTGTAGGAATGGGTCCTCACAGAGGATAAATGTATTATAGATCTAAATAAGGATGCAGTAAGTTTTAATACTTAGGTTGATTAGTGAAAGAGAGACAAACAGTCGTGACACTGCATTTCCAGTTACATTTATGGCTCTGGGAAGAAGAATCTGTGAGCATCAAGAAGGCAAATTGGAGACAGTAAGTAATTTTTTTTTTTTTTTGCCTTGGGTGTAGTTAATTTAAACATGTCTTTGTCCCTACCAATTAGCAGACCCAATATAGGACTATAATAAAATCAATCAATACTACAGAGCTTATTTCTGAAATTATGGAAAGTATTGGCAGATTGGCAGTTACAAAATAGTCATGGGGATATAAAGTACAGCACAGGGAATGTAGTAAATAATACTGAATGGTGCCAGGTGGGTAGTAGAAATATCAGGGGGAACACCATGTAAACTATATGATTGTCTAACCACTATGCTATATGCCTGAAACTAATACAATATAACACTGAATATAAACTGTAATTTAAAAAATACTGGCAGGCCGAGACCGGTTTGGCTCAGTGGATAGAGCGTCGGTCTGCGGACTGGAAGGTCCCAGGTTCGATTCCGGTCGAGGGCATGTACATTGGTTGCGGGCACATCCCCGGTAGGGGGCGTGCAGGAGGCAGCTGGTCGATGTTTCTCTCTCATCGATGTTTCTAGCTCTCTATCCCTCTCCCTTACTCTCTGTGAAAAATCAATAAAATATAAAAAAAAAAAATACTGGCAGATAAGAGATGTCATATTACTAGGGAAATCAATAGAATCTTAGTGAAGCGAGTGAGGGTGGTTCCATATAGCCATTCACCATGGCTATTTAGTCATTAATTGCTACATGGCTTTCTTAGTAAGAAAGCTCAATGTTGATCTTGGAACCCTATGTACAGAATCATGTTGTATGCGTAGGGAGGGCATAGAAAACATGTTGCACGTAGTGAGTATGACACAATTACCCAATAGAGAATGAAAGATGTTATCTAGTCTCTACTTTCAAATTCATTCTTTTAGAGAGAAATATCTACTCCTGAAAATAAGGTTGCTCTACAGTTTATTGACTAGATATTGTTTGATGTGCAACAGTTAACATGCTCCATATATTTAAGAACCCAGTCCATTAAATAGGACATTATTATTTTTTTATAGTCTGAGAATTACTGTCTGCTGGTGATGACTAGTGACTTAATAGCAGCTGAAATCCAACAGTGTGTGAAATGATGTTATTTATAAAGTATTGAAAATATTCTTGAAATTCTTCAATATAAATGCTTCCATATAAACATAAAATATTATTTTTTTTCTGGAGAGTTTTATCTTTGTATATAAAGATAAAATATTTTATTACAGAATGTTTTCGTCTAATACATAATGGGGGAAATTTAGGAGTTCAAGCATGAGAGTCTATTAGTTCAATAAATGTTTCTATAAAACTCAAATAGACCATCATTTTGTGTATATTATTTCCTCTGAAATTACAATGTATTTTTCCTTTCTTTTATTCCGTTACCGACAAAAATGGTAGAAGAAGTGTGATAAAGGATGTTGAATTCACACAACACTTCACTCTCCCACATTTTTTTAAGATAGGGAAGGGGGATTTATTCATGGAAGAAAAGTCATCAGTGAACCCTCTACCTGACCGAGTGTGTTTGACGTTAGCACTGTGGAATGGAACATGCCAGCCTCTCCACAGCAGGTGACAACAAACAGCACCGTGGATCCATTCAAGTAGTGTTTCCAGAATCCAGGGGGACCGCAGGGGAGGAGGCCCTCCTCGCACAGCCACCTGTTTTGATGGTTTCAAGTATATTAGTTATATATAAGCATCTTTTAGCATACGTCCATGCTTGATTAATTTAAGCACAGGAAAAACTTTATAATTAATTATTTGCTAAACATAGACATCTATCCTTTGGGTCTTATCTGAGAAACACTTGCTAACCGTTCCCCCTCTTATTTTATGAGTAGTCTTTTAATTTATTAGCAAGTTAGGTGGGACACCTTAACTCTATTACTTTTTTGTTGACATTAGGTAAATTATTTTATACTCCTACCCATCTCTCTTTCAGTTCATTCCTAAGTAAAATGAGGACCTTACACATGAAAATGAGTGGCTTTCATGTTTTGTCAGTCACAGATCCACACAGAGATAAGTCAAGGACTGCTGTGAGTTAATGATAAAGAGCTTCAGGACCTAGTGGTCCTTCTTTAAACTGTGACTGTATTCACTCTTTTGGCATCCACTTTCGTGGCTTTGAATAGTGTATATCTGTACAAACCTAATACATGGATATTTCTAGCTCACACCTTTGTGTCAGTCATATGTCAAGATTCATACCCCAGATTCACATATCTAGTTGTCTATTCACTTTAATGGCAGACAAGACCTCTCAAACTCTGTATGTCTAAAACCAGTCTTGATCTCCACCCACAACACATCTACTTCATTTCAATATTTCTTAATAAGCTTCCTTATTTTGGTATTTTTAGTTGGTCAAGCCAATAATTTCAGAGTTATCTTAACTCCTCTGCTTTTCTTATCCCCCACAAATAATTCATCATAAACCTTCTTGTCTGCTTTTGAAAAATATTCATAATCTGTCTACTGGGTAATTGCCTGGTATGATTCCCCAATGTGGATGACTTGCATTACTTTGATAGCTTTTATAGTCTAAGTCCTGAAGTTGGGTTTTCTTTTACTTATAATGCAAGTGCCTGACAGAACTTTGATTGCCTGCCCAGGCATCCACTTCAATGATGGCTATCTAGAATACACCTGTGGCCAGCCACAGGCTAGGTAAAGAGCCAGGTAATACTGGCTCCCCACCATACACCCCTTGTTCCTAGTCTCCTTTGTTTTTGAGATCTTGGTTGGTTTCCATAATTGAACACTTGGATGATAATTTGTTTCCTTTTACCATGCTTTAAATTCTGGCGCTTATGCTTCAAATTCACCAATAAAGAATAAACCCACAAACTCTAGGTCCCCCATCCTTGACCCCAACAAAAGCAGAACCCCAGGCCCGTGGTTCTCCTTTTCTTTACCCACGAACTTGCTGTGTGCTTTTCAGGAACTGTGAGTAATAAACTTTTTAAAATTATTATTGCTGAGGTGTCTTGCAATCATAAGAATTACAAGGTCAGGTTAAGCCATAGCATTTGTTATCCATAAGCTTATACTGGTGAAGAACAATTTCTTACTAAATTTCTTTGCTGCAGTCTACTTTCAGTACTCAGCCAATTTGAAGCTTTGTCTAAATCAGATAGTGTCAACCCAGTGCTTGAGCCCTTCTAATGACTCCCCCTTTACATTCACCATAAAAGCTGATATCATACCATGTACGAACAGGCTCTACATAATTTCTCTTTCCTCGATTCCCACTACTCACCTCATGAATCTCTCTCTTCTAGACACACTGACCTCCTTGCTTGCAGGTCCTAGAGGCCTTTCCTATGAAGAAAAGGGACACCAGACATCCACTAGGTTAACTCACTTTGTCTCCTTTATGACATTGTTCACTACCCTACTTCTCAATGAAGTAACACACCTGTTTACATGTGCAAAACCGCAAGCATCACTATCTCTCACACCTCTGTTTCCATGCCCCTAATTTACATGACACTACCTCTATAGTAAACAAATTTCTTCATTACATGCCTACTGTTTCAAATTTGTCTCATTCTCCTGAAATATAAGCTCTATAAAGCCAGGTGTTATAACTTTCTTAATAGCTGTATTACAAGTGCTTAGATATATATGTAATTCATAAATGTCTGGCAAATCAAGAAGAAATGGATAAAGAGGGGCACCTTCTATCAGAAAGTTGATTCTGTGTCTCTTTCATCACCAAGTGTTATTGATAAAACTGCAGTGTATATTGTGTCATTGACAAAATTCCTGGTTAGACCTTAATGTCTTTACTTGGGGGCATGAGGCTTTCCATTTCATGGTTACAAATTGGATTTGGAAGGCAACTAATTCAACATTTGCTTCCAGTATGAACAAATAACTCTGATTAAATCAAATGTCTCACAGATAAAACTAAATGTTGAAACATAACAACCAAAAACATCAGCAACAACAAAATAGGCAGAATACTAGTACATGGAGAGTCAACAAACAGAGGAAAAGGAGTCAACATTTGGAAGGAGTGAATGTCATCAGATGTGTTTCCTTTTTCTGTATATTTAATCCTGAAGGATTTACATGATATTGATAATGGGGGAGTTTGAAGTCCTAGTGTGTCTAAGTGACAGATTAAACCTTAAAATCTTGTGCTTAAAAGAACTCAGTCAATCACATGGGTTGGAAAATAAGGTGAAAATTGCCAGGAATGAACTTTGCCTAAATGCCTGACTAACCCCTAACCCAGGAATAAATAAGACAGATTCCAAGCAGCCTGGCTAAAGTAAAAATTACTGATTTGAAATTTGGCTTATCAGACACTTAAGGCAGTTTTAACTGTGGATATTAGCCAAATTAACTGCATGCTATTTGAAAAGGATGATTTTCAGGGGAATATTACAGAGTCCATATATTATTCAACATATCACTCAAAATGTCTGGGAATACATTACAAAGTGATTTAACATACAAACAAAACAAAAACAAAATAGACTTTTTCTAAGAGAAAAAAATAATCAACAGAAAATTATCCAAGATAATAATCATATCAGAATTAGCAAACAAAAAATTAAACTATTATAACTATGCTTAAGACACTGATACAAATATATTCAAATTAACAAAAAGGAAAATTTCAGCAGGAAAATATAAACTTTAAAAAAAGAACCAAATAAATTTTCTAAAAATGCAAAGCACATTATCTGAAATAAAAATTCAGTAAATGGGCTTAGCAGAATGGAGATGACAAAGGAAAATTTGGTGAATTTGAAGGTAAATGAATATAAATCATGTAATTTGAAGAACAGATTTTTTTAGATAAAAAACAATGATAGACTCTGGAACCACGATGTGTTTAAATAAGTGAATGGATAAATAAACTGTGGTACATCAAGACAATGGAATATTATTCAGTGATAAAAAGAAGTAAGCTATCAAGCCATGGAAAGGCTTAGAGAAAACTTACATGCATATTAATAAGTGGAAGAAGCCAATATGAAAAGGCTACATAATACATGATTTCAACATAAGGCATTCCAAGAAAGGTAAGACTGTGGAGACAATTTAAAAAAACAAACAAACAGTGGTTGCAAGGGAGAAATGAGGGAAAGATAAATAGGCAGTACACAGGATTTTTAAGGCAATGGAAATACTTTTGTATATTGTAATGACTAATGTATGTGATTATGCTCTGTCCAAACCCATATCATGTAAGGCACCAGGAGTGAACCCTAAGGTTAACTTTGTACTTTGGTTGATTATGATATGTCAATGTAGGTTCATTCTTGGTTAAAAACAAAAAGTGCCATTTTGGTGCGTGATATTGATAATGGGGGAGGCAATACATTTGTGAAGGCAAGGAATATATGGAAAAACTCTTAATTTTGTTTTAACCCTAAATTTTCTTTTACAAATAAACTCAAAACAGAAATGAAGGATGAAAATTTCTAATAGGAGGGCTAACCAACTTTGATTTGCAAAACAGTAGTGATTCAGTATACACTACAAGGCAGAGAAGTGAGACAAGTTTTCTGCTGAGTATAAACCTCAATTTTAAGGGGGATAAAATCTATTCCATTTATTTAATACAGGTGGTTAGCAAAGTCCTAATTTATAATGCTATTTTAAGGTGTGTTTTTTTTGTTTGTTTTGTGTGTGTGTGTGTATGTATGTGTGTGTGTGTGTGTGTATGTGTTGAAAGGATTCATAAAGCATGGGTAGTTTTGTTTTTGTTTTTTACCTTTAATTTTTTTTCTTTATGGATTAAGGTATTACATATGTGTCCTTCTTCCTCTATTCTCCCCCCCCCCACCTTCCACTCATGCCCTCACCCACCCTGGTGTCCGTGTCCATTGGTTAGGCTTATATGCATGCATACAAGTCCTTTGGTTGATCTCTTCCCCTTATGTCCACCCTCCCCTACCTTCCTCTGAGGTTTGATGGTCTGATTGATGCTTCTCTGTCTCTGGATCTGTTTTTGTTCATCAGTTTATGGTGTTCATTATATTTCACAAATGAGTGAGCTCATGTGATATTTATCTTTCTCTTTGTATTTTTGTCCTTAGAGTATTTTAGGCAGTAGACGGGATGGTAATAATAGGAGAAATTGGAAGACATCAACATAATCACCAGCAGTAACTTTCATATGTAACTCCTCTATGAAACTATGGGGAATTTTAAAATTTCTAATTATTAGTAGGTAGAAATAGTCATAAAAAACAAAATGTGCTACAACTACGTATATTTTCTTTTTAAAAGGATAGTGACAAGAAGATATGTTTGAAGAAGTAGAATGTGAAAATTAGCTACTATATTGTGATGAGTTCTATATACATGAATGGTCAATTTCAAGGGTTTATCTTTAAAAATATTTCTATTTAAAACATGTCCAAAATATAATCTTTCCTTACCACTTCTTTGTATAGAAAAGAAAAAATATATAACAGCTATTATTTTCTTTAGAAGACAACAAAAAATTACTTTGGATGCCTTTCATCAAAAGCAGACATGAGAAATGCCTGGATTCTGATGTTTGCATTTTGACAACTCCAGGGACATTACATTTTATGATATAAATATAGTATTGATAATTTGTATTTTCAATTACATTATAGGATTTACTAGAGGCCCGGTGCACGAAATTCGTGCACTGGGGGAGGGGGGGGGTCCTTCAGTTCAACCTGCATCCTCTCCAATCTGGGACCCCTCAGGGTATGTCTGACTGCCTGTTTAGGCCCGATCCCTATGGGCCTAAACAGGCAGTCAGACATCCCTTTCACAATACAGGACTGCTGGATCCCAACTGCTCACCTGCCTGCCTGATTGCCCCTAACCACTTCTGCCTGCCAGCCTGATCACCCCCTAACCACTCCTCTGCCAGCCTGATTGATGCCTAACTGTTCCCCTGACAGCCCAATAGTTCCCAACTTCCCTCCCCTGACAGTCTGGTCATCCCCAAATGCCCTCCCCTGCATATTACCTCTTTATTAGATAGGGTTTTTGTTTTTTTTTTAACATATTGGACAGTGTACCTGCCATGGTCTTGATAAACCAGTAACAATATAAACCCAAACTAAAAGTGTCATAAAATAAACTTGTTAAACAGACCTTGGAAAGGTGATATCAAGTGGTTGTTTCTTCCTTTTTTCCTTCTCTTTCTTTTTCTTGATGTTTTATCTTTTGTCCTTTCTTTCTTTTCTCCTTTTATTCCTTTTCTGTCTCTAATCACTCTGCTGGGGGCAAGGGAAATTCCAAGGCTATAGGTGTGTGTGGGGGGATCACTCCATGGGGGCTCAGGCCTTTTGGAGGCTTACACCCCAGGCTGCCCTAGGGAAGGGATAGCTCTTGGGGGCACAGCTGCCTCCCAGGCCTACACCCCCCGGCTGTGGATAGGAGCTGATCCCTGAGGGGAGGGAGGGAAGAAGGGGATAGGCGGTTGCGGGTGCCTCCCAGGCCCACAGCCCAGGCCAAGGCTAGGAGCAGATAGCTGGCAGCAGTGGGGGGATATGGGGGTGGGAGGAATAGCAGGGGGAGAGTGCAGCCGCTGCCCAGGCCACTGCTAAGGTCGCTGCTGGGAGAGGATTGTGAGGGGGTGCGCTGCCTCCCAGGCCACTGCCCGAGTTGCGGCTGGGAGCTGATCGTTCCGGGGGTACGAAAGCACCTCCCACACCTAAGGTCCAGGTCTCGCCTGGGAGCTGATCACACCAGGGGTGGCTGCCTCCCAGGCCTACAGCCCAGGTTGAGGCTGGGAGCTGATCACGCCGGGGGTGTGTGCCGACTCCCAGGCCACTATCCAGGTCACAGCTGAGAGCTGATTGCACCGCGAGTGCACGCCGCCTCCCAGGCCTACGGCCCAGATCAATGCTGGGAGCTGATCCTTCTGGTGGTGAGAAGGCACCTCCCAGGCCTATGGCCAGGGTAGCAGTTGGGAGCTGATTACGCCGGGGGTGCGAAAGCGCCTCCCAGGCCAACAGCTGGCCCTCATGCTGCCTGCTCTCAGCGGCAGCCCTCCCTGGGCCTGAGAGGACTGGGCGCTGCCATCTTGTGTCTATGGGTGCCGCCATTTTGTTGTGGAGTGATGGTTAATTTGCATATTACTCTTTTATTAGATAGGATAATAGCAGCTTCATTCTTTACATCTGTAAGCTTGTTCTTTTCAGGGGTGTGGAAAGTTGAATTTATGGCAACTGTGTGCACTACTTTAATCTTCACCCGAGGATATTTTTCCATTGGTTTTTAGAGAGGTTGGAAGAGAGAGGGAAAGACAGAGAGAAAGATCGATGTGAGAGAAACACACACATTGATTGGTTGCCTCCTGTACGCACCCCAACCAGGGCCTGGGACGGGGAGGAGCCTGCAACTGAGTTATGTGCCCTTGATTGGAATCGAACCCAGGACCCTTCAGTCCGCAGGCCAAGGCTCTATCCACTGAGCCAAACCAGCTAGAGCTGTGTGCACTACTTTAGAGGAAAACATTGAAGGGGAGAATCAGAATTTGAGTAATTGTGACAGCAATCTTCCTATTTGAAAAGAGTTCAATGTTTCTCTTTTGATAATAAGTCAGTACAGACAGCAAACCTTACTATATTCAGCAAATAGAGTAATCTTGCTAAAGAGCATAGTAGAGTTTGTGCTAAATCTTATTTTTAGAAAAGGTTATCTACACTTTTTATGCTGATAGTGTTTTAAAACAATAAACTTTATTCTATCAGTGTCCATACTATTAGAAGGGAAATAAAGCATAAAAAACGCAATTCAGTACTTAGCACAGAGGATGAAAACTGCTGGCCTTGTGAGTGTACTTTGCTGATATATTATTTCAGAGGCGTTGTATTGCTGCCCCAAAAGAATCTGTTCTACTTAGTGAGCATTCTGTCTTGCAGGTAAAAGCAGTGCCAGCATTCACATAAATGACAGGGTTGTGGGTATTCCATTCTAAACACCAAATCAGGGCTCAAAGCCCAAAAGATATATTTTGCCTGTTAGGGATGTTTGTAATTTATTCAAAGAGTGCAAAGCTGCCCTGACCGGTTTAGCTCAGTGGATAGAGCGTAGGCCTGTGGACTCAAGGGTCCCAGGTTCGATTCTGGTCAAGGGCATGTACCTTGGTTGCAGGCACATCCCCAGTAGGGGGTGTGCAAGAGGCAGCTGATCGATGTTTCTCTCTCATCGATGTTTCTAACTCTCTATCCCTCTCTCTTCCTCTCTGTAAAAAATCAATAAAATATATTAAAAAAAAGAGTGCAAAGCTTTAGGTGATTGTTTTCTTAGAAATATAGCAAAAATATAAATAGCTCAATGACATATAAGAATTTTAAATGACAAGTAAAAATGTTAAATCAAGTATAAATGAACGTTTCTGTCCTAGGAATTAGTAAGAAGTATAGTTGTTATGACAACAGAGAATCATCAAAAAATTAATGGCATACTTGCTCCGGGTAAACAGGTATTAGTATACCTAGGAATAATAGTGAATATTAAGAGAATGTACATTTTTTAAAGTAGGGATTTATTAGTCTTTTTTTTCTTCCTTTATGGCTATGAGACTTTGCTTCCTTAATAACTGTCACAATCTTGGGAAATTGGTCTGCAAGGTCATCTCAAATTTCTAAGTTGACTGAAGAAGCATCTTATGAAGCAATAAACCCACTGGCACAGCCATTCTGAGCAAAAACTTTTCCACATAAAATTCCTGTTCTACCTCTTCCTTCAAAATATAATGCAACTCATACTTTCAATGCTTTCAGGTTTATCATTTTAGTACTGCTATTTCCAATCCCCCTCCCACATTTAATACCACCTCTAGCATATATTTATTTCTTTGTATATTGTCAAATTCTTGAATCTGGGGCAATGTACTTTCACAAATAATTTGAATATATGACAACTGTGAACACTACTTTAGAGGAAAACATTAAAGAGATTTAGGAAAGGAAACTTTTATTTTTTCTCATTCTATTTTCAAAATGGACAGGGAAGACTTCTATGATAAACAGAATAGTAGGAGACAGAAATATTCTTATCTTGCATGATGCACAAAAGTAAAATTATAAACAACTGGAAAAGTCCATTTTCAGTTAATATAAGAGAAAAAAAATGCATCAATTAAAAAAGAAAAGTTTACAAGCTTCCCAAAGCAGCCTCAGAGTGAGGCACTATAGAAAGTCATGTAGAGTTAATGTGCTTAGAGAACAAATTAGGACCAAAATGGCAGAAGATAGTAGAAAATGCTGGCAAAAAAAAAAAAAAGTATTTATAAATTTCAACACATAGATGACAATATAGAGCTTACAGAGCTGACCAGAAGAAGGAATTGAGAACCTGTCTAGTCTAATACCGCCTGAAGAAATGGAATCTATTGTTAAAATTTTTGCCAACTAAAACCCTAGCGTCAGGTTTCCCACAGACAAATTCTTCTAAAATTTAAGGAGGAAATAAAAGATTTGCCATATATTTTCTGGATAATTAAAAGGAGGGATTTTTAACTCCTTTTATGAGGGAGCCATTATGAAAAGAACATCCTGATTCCTAGATTAAAGAGTTAAAAATTGAATGGCCTTGTGAACTATGCCCATTAAGATTGTCTTTAACTCTGATTACCCAAAATTTAATTGAGAATTAATTATTCTATTTTTATTTGTTTCTTACTGACAAATTTTCTTCCATCATTTACCATCAAAACTTAACAAACTGGGATTTGCCAAATATCAGAAAACATAATGCCCAATTAGGTTTATCATTGTCACTGGATATTTTTAAACTTAGCATCTTGTCAGGGTCTATACTATGAATAAATAATGTCAAAGGAAAATGATGTGAAATAGAGAATGCAAAAAGGTAGATTCAGCTAACAGTGTGATGAAATTAGTTTATTTTCCGTTCATGTGTCTAGCTAGTATAAAGCAACAGCAGGTATGGGGAAATTAAAAAATGATAGATACTTGAGATGAAGATTAGAGATAATGAGAGTATCAAATGCAAGGTATTACATTAGTAAACATATCTAAAAATAGCAAGCACGAATTGCTTACACGGGGAACAAGCCCTAGCGTGCTGACTGGAATATAGGGTAGGATTCCTTCCTACTCCTCTCCGTAGATATTTAAATGCTTTGTAGAAAATGTTGGAGACTCAGTCCTCTAATTGAGATTGTCCACTGCTAGTTACAAATTACAAACAACTTTGATAGGTTTAATTTGTATGGATATGTGTATGAAATATACATGCCCTGGACACTTAAATGAATTTCAAAAAATAAACAAACCTAAGTGACTGAACCCAGATTATGTAGGGCTGATTATCTAAGAAGCAACTCTCATTTTCCCTTAACACCTGCTCCACAAGTTAACTGCCATTTTGACTTTTGGCACCATAGATTACTTTGCCTATTTTTGAAAATTGTCAAACACAAAGCATTTTGTACCTGACTTCATTTGTTCAATATTATGTTTGTGAAGTACATTCAAGTTTGCTACCGTAATTTTGCTTCAGTGGTTTTCATTGCTTTGAGCTTGAAGGGGCATGTGGCATGCAGAAGACTAGAGGCAGGGAGAGGAGGAAGGCAAGGGATGTAAATAAAGGCCCTGAATGTGGAGGGAAGACTCAGCAATCACTTGACTGAGCTCAGATCAAAGAGGAGATAAAACCATGTAAGTCTCAGGGGATGCCAGGCCCTGATCTTAGTGCCCATTCCTCTAATCACTTTAATTTACTTTTTAAGTAATCTAAAAATATAGATGGAACTTCAGGGGAAAAGATCCTGTTACTTAGTTGACTGATACTAAGTCTGCTGCTTTTGTGGACTACAGGCTCAGTGGAAAAAAAAAAAGAAAATGTAAAAAGATTATATTCTTGCATACTTGTTTCTTAATATAGCTTATAATTATGAATATCATACATCACCTTCCAAATGGGAACAGTATCCATATTTACATACATTCATTACTGAGAATTGTACTCTTTAATTCTTTAAAAGCTATGTATTATAAATGTAAGACACATCTGCCCTGAGGAAACTCAGTGAGGATAGGAGAAAATAAAGCAAAGAGATAAAGAAAAATAGGTGGAAATGTAAACTGGTATAGCCACTATGGAAAACAGGATGGAGGTTTCTCAAAAAAATTAAGAAGAGAGTTTCCATATGGCCTCTTATGAGTATCTACCTGAAAAATTTGGAAACATTTATTCACAAAAATATGTGCACCCCTATGTTCATTGCAACATTATTCACGGTCACCAAGACATGGGAAACAATGGAAGTGTCCTTCGAATGATGATTGGATAAAGAAGATGTGGTACATATATACAATGGAACACTACTGTAAGAAAATATGAAATACTACCATTTACAACAACATGGATGGACCTTGAGACTATCATGCTAAGTGAAATAGTCAGAAAAAGTTAAGAACCATATGATTTTACTCATATATGGGATATAAAACTGAAACTAACAAATGAACAAAAAAGTAAAACAAGCAAACAAACAAAAACTCATAGACACAGACAATAGTATGATGATTACCAGAAGGATTGGGGGTAGTAAATAATAAAGGGGGCCAAATATCTGGTGATGGTAGATAAATTGATTTTGGGTGGTGGGCACACAATGAAATATGCAGATCATAGGCTCTACAGCAGCGGTTCTCAACCTGTGGGTCGTGACCCACAGGTTGAGAACCGCTAGCAGGGTCACCTAAGACCATCGGAAAACACAGATATTTACATTACGATTCACAACAGTAGCAAAATTACAGTTATGAAGTAGCAACGAAAATAATTTTATGGTTGGGGGGTCACCACAACATGAGGAACTGTATTAAAGGGTCGCGGCATTAGAAAGGTTGAGAACCACTGCTCTACAGCTCCTAGGGGGCAAGGGAGAGGGACGAATTTTAGTGTGTTGGCAACAGAAACAAAACTTAGATTCACTCATTTTAAAAGTGAAAATGCCAAACAACACATCAATTTAATAATTTCTTTTTTTTTACCATGTAAAAAAAAACATGACAGCAATATAGAGAACTATGAAGTAAGTAAAATATAATAATCTGGATTGATTCATCTTTCCTATGTATGTCCTTAACACAAAGTTGTGCTGAAGTTTAATTGAAGTTGACAAATGCTTGCCTCTGACAAAAGCATTCATTTTACTTATTATAATGGTAATGAATTAAAAGTTTCATTTATGAATAAAAGCACCAGCATGTCTAGATAAAGGAAGGATTATTAAAATCATCTTTCCTTAGTACTTGGTCTTGTAACCATTCAATCAGTGTAATTTTTAGTTATTAAGTAGCTTCATTGTAAAATAATAACCACTTTTTAAAATCCTTTGTATTATCTGAAATGCAATTTTAGAGAGAAAAGGATAGATAATGGCTAAATTTTTGAAGACAAACCTTATCTTCTGTTCCCAAAATAGTTTGGAAAACTGGAATAAAGTAGGTTTTATAAAGTAATTTAACTATTTGAGATATTTAGTACAGAGTACACACAAGGAATCTGAACTACTTTCAAAACTAACTTAGAACTTAGACTTTATATAGTAAGCACATAATTAAAAATAATCATTTGTGTTAGACAAAGTAAACTCATTATAAATATTATTTTCAATAGTCTTTTAGAGAATGTTTAATATTCCTTGAGAAAATGAAAATATTTTCTACCACAAAAGATCAACCTTTAGTTGGTTCTTAAATGACCATATCATAAACATTTTTAAATGACACAGCAAATGTGTCCCTGAACTTTGATCAGAGTAGCTCTGGGGTCAGTTTACAACCATATCCTATCTAATAAAGAGGGAATATGCTAATTGACCCTCACACTGTTGCAAAGATGGCAGCACCCACATGCTAATTGACTGTCCTTCCCTTAAAGATGGCAGCACCCATAGCCAATAAGGAGGGAATATGCTAATTGACTGCCACACCCTCAAAGATAGCAGCATCCCCAGCCAATAAGGAGGGAATATGCTAATTGACTGCCACGCCCTCAAAGATGGCAGCACCCACAGCCACAAGATGGTGGTGCCCAGTCCTCTCAGCCCCACCAGGGCAGCAGGTGGGTCTGACTGCTCCGCGTGCCTGCCTCCGGAGTCCTCCAGTCCCCTCAGCCCCCAGCCACCCAGGGCTGGTCTGAGGCGCAGGCAAGCCTCAGATGGCAGCTGTCCAGCCGCCCAGGGCTGCCCGAGACTCAGGTAACCAGGGCCAGCCGAGGCTTGCGATGCCAGCAGTGGCAGCAGCAGAGGTGTGATGGGGCGTCGCCTTCCCCTGATGGCCAGGTTGCCTCCTGCCCCTGAGGGCTCCTGGACTGTGAGAGGAGGCAGGCTGGGCTGAGGGACACCCCCTCCAGTGCATGAATTTTCATGCACCAGGCCTCTAGTTAATAAAATAAGTGGGAGAAAAACTTATAGGAAATTTTTTTCTTTCATTATAAAACACTTTTAGAATGCAGTTTTACCATCATAACACACATATATATTTATAAAAAATGTAAAGAGTTAAATATGACTAAATTGAATAGCAACTTTATCATTTCTCAAACGTGCCCGAACTGAAGGGTAAACAAAGTAAGGCACACTATGGAATGGAATGCTGCTTGAACAACCATAAGGGACAAGCTGTTGGTACCTGCAACAATGTGGATGAATCTGAAAAGCATGTGTTTAAGTGTAAGATTCATGTTGTGTGATTTCATTTGGATGACACTCTGGGAAAGGCAAAGTTAGGAAGAAAAACAGGTTAGTGACTGCCAAGTGTTGAGGGGGTAAGAGTAGAGTCATTGATAGCAAGATAGTATAGGGCAGTGGTTGGCAAACTCATTAGTCAACAGAGCCAAATGTCAACAGTACAATGATTGAAATTGCTTTTGAGAGCCAATTTTTTAAAACTTAAACTTCTTCTAACACCACTTCTTCAAAATAGACTCGCCCAGGCCGTGGTATTTTGTGGAAGAGCCACACTCAAGGGGCCAAAGGCCGCATGTGGCTCGTGAGCCACAGTTTGCTGACCACTGGTATAGGGGAATTCAGGATAAACCCAGTGTTCTGTAAAAAACTATGCCCATGGCTCTGTGACTCTATGCAGCTGTTAAAAATGACAAGGAATGTGCCACAAACAACTGTTTTACTCTATCATAGTTCTTTTTAATTTGCTAGCATATGGGGGAGAGATAGAGTGTAAACTGTGACAAGTGAATCTATTTTTCAGTGAATCAGATACTAAATTGAGTACTTTGGGAAAGAAAGAAGCTGGCCTGTGTAACTTGAGAAAACAATATTTTGAATGGATACTGTGAAGCTAAAGGCAAAATAAACAAACAGATGAACAACAAAAAAAACCTGAACAAAAAC
Source organism: Eptesicus fuscus (assembly GCF_027574615.1). Lineage (NCBI taxonomy): Eukaryota > Metazoa > Chordata > Mammalia > Chiroptera > Vespertilionidae > Eptesicus > Eptesicus fuscus. The sequence goes on from NC_072486.1 coordinate 32,131,912, forward strand.
ATTGTACTCCAGTTGGTAAATCTGTTTCAGACAGGGATATGGTTTAGGAATTTTGAAACTACTTTATTAGCAAAATAGGTTAGAAAATATAGACAAGGAGAGAGTTTTCTCACTGTAGGAGAAAGAAGTTAAGGAAAAGAAAGAAGGCTGGAATGAACACTGGATAGAGGTGTTAGTAGAGACTCAGGCATAGATTATTAAAATATATGTACTGACATAGAAATAAATATTAGTAAATTTGAGTATGCATGTATGAATGAGTATATATATTCCTTAGATCTATCCACTATCAGGCAAGAAGTGGTGACACTGCAATAGCAATGAGCATACTAGTTCTCAAATCTCAGTTTCTAAATACCATCCTATCTAATAAAAGAGTAATATGCAAATTAACCATCACTGCACAACAAAAATGGTGGTGCCCATAGCCACAAGATGGCGGCACCCAGTCCTCTCAGCCCCGCTGGAGTCCCCAAGTCTCAGGGAGGGCAGCTGCTGAGAGCCGGCAGCTTGAGTGGCCTGGTGGAATGCTGCCCAGAAGCCCTCCTGACCCTTTATAAAAAACAAAAACATATTCACTCCCCACAGAGTGATCCCACACACACACCTGCAGCCTCGGGTCTTAGCCTTGGAGGCGCCAGTACCCCCACAGAGTGATCCCCTCCCAGCGGCAGCCTTGGGTCTTAGCCTTGGAAGCGGCCACACCCCCATGGAGTGATCCCCCCCCCCCCCACACACACACACGCCTATAGCCTCAGGGTCTCAGCCTCAGAAGCGCCTGTGACCTGGGCCAGTGATCCTGCCCCACTGGCAGCCTAGGGGAGTCCATCTTGGAACTTCCCTTGCCCCCAGCTAAGTGATTGGAGATGGGGGGGCGGTATCTGGGTGACACTGCCCAGCAAACCTCTCCCATTGGGTAGAAACTTCTGACCAGGTTAGGGAGGTAAATGGGATTTGTTTAAAATCTTTACAAACCGCAAAGGAAATGTCTGAGGTAGGGTTTCACATCGGAAGTAACTTACAACTAATTTCTGAAGGCAAACAGTGACATTGAAGTTACATTACTGGAGAGTACCCCGTGGTCCGGAGGTTGGCTCTGCAGCGGTGGTGGTGGGTGCTCCCCACCCTGGTTCCTCAGCACCTTGGGCAGGGCTTGAGCCCATCCAGGAAGGCCTTTTCCCCTACAGTTTTCACCAAGGCAGGGAGGTTTTGTAGACATGAATAAGAAGTGCCCACGCACAAGTCCTGAAGATGCCGGGGCCGGAAGAAATGACAATCAAACTGGGAAAAGAGCAAAACCAGAAACACCACAGATCCCAACATAGATCATCTTTTTCTTTAGATGATGGTGTGTTTCCCTATTCTTCGTCTTCTGGAAGCAAGACAGATTCAAGTACTGATGATCCTACCAACTAAAAAGTTAAGAGAAAGAGAGGACAGAAAAGGAATAAAAGGAGAAAATAAAGAAAGGACAAAAGATGAAACATCAAGAAAAAGAAAGAGAAGGAAAAAAAGAAGAAATAACCGCATGATATCATATTTCCAAGGTCTCGTGAAATTCCTGTTTAAGGAGTCTATTTTATGACACTTTTAGTTTGGGTTTACGTTTTTACTGATTTGTCAAGACCACGGCAGGTACACTGTCCAATATGTTTTTTTTTTAAAAAATATAATTTATTGATTTTTTCCAGAGAGGAAGGGAAAGGAATAGAGAGCTAGAAACATCTATGAGAGAGATACATCTATCAGCTGCCTCCCGCTCACTCCCCACTGGGTATGTGCCTGCAACCAAGGTACATGCCCTTGCCCAGAATCAAACCTGGGACCCTTGAGTCTGCAGGCCGACACTCCATCCACTGAGCCAAACCAGTTAGGGCTGTACAATATGTTAAAGAAAAAGCCCTATCTAATAAAGAGGGAATATGCAGGGGAGGGCATTTGGGGACGATCGGGTCGGCAGGGGAGCAGTTAGGTGTCGATCAGACTGGCAGGGGAGTGCTTAGGGGGTGATCAGGCTGGGAGGCAGAAGTGGTTAGGGGCAATCAGGCAGGCAGGTGAGCATTTGGGAGCCAGCAGTCCCGGATTGTGAAAGGGATGTCCTACTGCCTGTTTAGGCCCGATCCCACAGGCAGTCGGACATCCCCCGAGGGGTCCCAGATTGGAGAGGGTGCAGGTTGGGCTGAGGGACACCCCCCAGTGCACAAATTTTGTGTACTGGGCCTCTAGTGCTGCAATAAAAGGGTTCTAGAACTAGAGCTAGAAAAGTATAAAATGGGCCTGGAAACTCTTGTGCTGGAAAGTGAGAAAGTGGTAAAAAAAAAAAAAATGGAAGGGGGATGGGTAAGTTGGTGAAATCACACTGAAAGGGCACAGGCATTAAATGTCAATTATATCTCCATAAAGGTGAGGGGGAAAAGAGTTCCCAATATTAAGTTGGAGCAGCTTGAGCAACAAAATAAGTAACAATAGTTTTGGATTACAATCTCAAAATAAAATAAATGTCCATGAACCCATACCAATTTAAAAAAATACTGAAGGAAGAAATAAATGGGGGATATATAATAACTTCTCCTATCATGCCAATGTATTTCATTGGTTAAATGTAGAACAAATGAAGGACATAGAAAATCACCATTAGAACCATAGCACTGGATGTGAAATGCGTGGGAGAAATTTTAAGCAGAAACAGGTTTTTTGCATAGACTCGAAGTATGTCTCTCAAAATATTTGGTAATTACAAAGGGAAAAACAATTGGAGAACCATGGGAGACACCCCTTTTAGTCATGTGGTCACAGTTAATATGGCCAGGAATGAATGTTGGTATTATACCCTCTAGTATGAAATATTGAAAAGGGTATATAACCTCTCTGTTATTCTTGCCTATAATGCATAACCTCATTCTAATACTGAAAAAAAAATTCAAATGCAGATTGAGATACAGTCTACAAAATATCTCACCAGTTATCTTCAAAAGTCAAGAAAATGAAAAAGAAGTAAGACAGTCATAGGTTAGAGTTAGCCAAGAGGAATTGACAACAAAGTGTATAATGGAATACTGAATTGAGTCCTGTAAAAGAAAAAGCACCTTTGTGGACAAACTGTTAAAATCTAAATAACTTCTGTGATTTAATTAATATTAGTGTTCCAAAGTTTATTATTTGGTTAAAATACATATCCTACTGTTATATAAAATGCTAACCTAAGGGAAAACTCGATGAAGGGCATATAGGAAATCTCTACACTTCTTTGTAACTTATGTAAATTTAAAAGTAGATCAAAATAAAATGTTTAAACATGCTATTAATTCACATGAAAGCACTTGTTTTTGTCTGACATATTATAATTTAAAGAAAATATTTTGGATTTTACTTTTTATTTATGCTTTGCCATTTCTGAGCAACATTTTTAAAAGGTCTAGAATAAATTGGAATAGGAAATGTTCCCCTTTCCATTGTAGTTATAGTCTTTGTCAAAATAACATATTACTGTGGTTCCACTTTCCTCTCTCATTGATAATGTTGTCATGAGAAGAGAACACCTGAACTCTAACGTGTCAAATTCCCCAAATGCTTCATATTTGAAAGATTAAACATTAAGGATTGTGCTTCTTTGACCTTCTCAGTATTCAAGATGCTGTTGGATGACATTTGCATTCCAGTTGATTACCTTCTACAAAGCCTGACATTTTTAAAGGGGTAGGAAATAAAAAAGTATCTTGGATATTAATTGCAGCTGTTGCCAAATTATGTTATGCAATCTCTGGTTTTTCTACAATTTTGGCAGATCTGGAGCTTTAACAACATGACTATAAATATTAAAATACTTAGTAAATAGTTTTATCAAGCACTTAGTGTTAATACTTGGATCTCAGATGTACCACAGATATATATACCTCTATTCCTACATACATTTAACGTAATTTAGTCATTACAGGTTATTAAAGTACTAGTAGCCCTGCGCACGAATCCATGCGCCAGTAGCTTGCTGCCACCCTCCTGTAGCTCCCCTCATCCCTCCCTCATAGCTTGCTACCCTGTCCCCTCCTGTAGCTCTCAGCCACCCGCTTGTAGCTTGCTGCCCCACCCTCCTGCTAATCTGTGATTTGGTCATTATGCTTCATGGCATAACGACCATTTGCATATTACATCTTTATTATATAGGATTGTTGTAGCCTGGATACCATCTGCAGTGTATGCCAGAATGTTTGGTGTCAAAATAGGTGCTTAGTCAAAGACTTTGTATTTTACCAACTCTCCATACATTTCTTAGAAAAAGTACACTTGCAAATACTGACAAACAATATTTATAACAAGCTCAGTTGAGATGGATCATAGTTAGAGAAAAATTTGAAGTGCCTAGGGCTCATTTTGTATCACACTGGATTCCAGAATCAATCCCAGTGAGATGCAAACTGAAATCCATTTTTTAAAAATTTAGACTATTTTTAGAGCAGCTTAAGGCTTATAAAAAAACGGAGGAGAGAGCACAACATCTTGCCCCAACATTTGCAGCCTCCCCCATTACCAATATTCTCCACCAGAGTGGTCCCATTTGTTACCAAGGATAACTTACATCCACACCTCATAATCACCTAAAGTCCATAGTTTATATGACAGTTCACTCTTGTTCATCCTATGGATTTAGACAAATATATACCTACTAGAGGCCTGATGCACGAAATTCGTGCAAGAGTAGGCCTTCCTTCCCCTGGCTTCCCTCTGGCACCTGGGATCCGGGCTTCCCTTGCAGTCCCAGCTTCCTCCAGAAGGTCATCTGGTCTAATTAGCATATTGCGCTTTTATTATTATAGATATTATAGATGTATCCATCATTATGGTACCATACAGAGTATTTTTACTGTCCTAAAAATTCTTTGTGCTCTGCCTATTCATCCTTTCCTCTACCCAACCATGGGCAATCACTGATTTTTAAAAAAAATTTTGCACAGTATTTCCTTTTCCAGATTCTCATATAGTTGGAATCATGTAAGTTTTGTTTCACTTAGTGATATGCATTTAAGTTTCCTCTATGTCTTTTTATGGCTTGATAGCTCATATCTTTATAGTACTTAAAATATTGTTTGGAATAATAATATCCATTCACCTACTGGATGGCATCTTTATTACTACCACATTTCAGCAATTATGAGGATATGCTGTAAATATATATATGTAAGTTCTTGTGTGGACATACATTTCAGCTCCTTTAAGTTCATATCAAGGAGCATTATTACTGGATCTTATGGTCAGAGTATGTTTAATTTTGTAAAAAAATATCCTCTTCCTTATCTTATCTGAACTATTAGCAGTATTTCAAACAGTGTATCACTTCTTTAAAATTGAAGTACTTCCTTCACTTGATTCTAAGACACCACATGCTTTTCTTTATGGTCTTCCCTTTAATTGTAGAGTGTCCTAGGGCTTCATACTCAGACATCTTCTCCATCTAAACTCTCTCTCTGGTTTTACTCTCCAGACCCTGGCTTTATATGCTGATATCCAGAATCATGTTGAACAAACTCCTTGAAAAAGCCATTTGGAAGTTTATTAAGCATCTCTAATATATATTCCAAGCTGGACACCTCTACTTCCTCCTATATTATGCTTCACTTGAGACCCTCCTCATTGTCAGAATGTCAACTCCACCTACTAGTAACTAAAGCTAACAACTTTGGCATCATTCTCATCAACTCCTTTTCTCACTCGCCCATCCAATCCCCTATCAAATGACATGGTTTTGCTTTTAAAATATAGGTAGATTTCAAAGTTTCTCATCACCTCCACTGCTACAATTCAGGTTTAAGGCACTTGAATATTCCACCTGATTATTGCTATACCTCTTAGGTAGTTATTCTGTCCTGACATTGGTCCATCTTCCTTCTATTGTCAAAAGAGTAGCAGCCAGGATTATCTTGTAAAATACAGATCAGATCAGGCCTAACTTCTGTGCAAAACTCTGTTTCTTTCCATCTCACTCAGGGGAAACCCATTATCCTTACAACCACCATCAAAGCTCCAGAAGGTGAGCTCTCTGTCCTGATCATTACTATCCTCACTCACATGCTGTCCACCCCAGCAATTCTGCCTTCCTGTGGTTCTCTTGACACCCCACATCCTGCCACAAATAGCACTTCTGCCCTTGCTGTTCCTTCCAATTGCTGCATGGTTTTCTCCTTTACTTCCATCTTGTCTTTTTGTAGATACCATCTCTTAGGTAAGTGGTTCTATAAAAGTTATGTTAATATTGTGCACCCTTACCCTGGCACTCCTCATCCTTAACTTTACTTCTCTTCATGGCAATTATCACTTTCTGATGTACTAGACTATTTAGTTATTTTTGTCTGTCTCTTTTGAAAATGTATGTGGTTGTTTTCCTTATCTGTCTGCTGTATGTTCACACATAGTCAGTTCTTAGCACATTGTAAGTGCTCAGTATTTATCTTTCTAATAAATAAATATTCTGATATTTGAGGAATCACATCTGATTTTTTAAAATTTTGTTTTTTTTTAAATATGTTCTATTGATTTTTAGAGAGTGAGGAAGGGAGAGTGCTAGAAAGATAGAAACATCGATGAGAGAGGAACATCATCCATCTGCTGTCTCCTGCACGCCCCACACTGGGGATCGAGCCAGCAACCTGGGAATTGAACTGTGATCTCTTGGATCCTGGGTTGATGCTCAACCACTGTGCCACACCATCTGGTCTGATTTTTTTAAAAAAATGTAAAGAGTTTATTTTTGTTTGTCTTCTTTGAAGTAATTTTTCCTTCTGATGTAAATCTGAGTTTTGCTTAATACTTTCACAAAGTTTGTCGTAACTCTTCATTAATAATGATTAATTCTGTTGAATAACATTCTGGGTTGGGGAGAGGAGGGGAGACTCACAGTCAGCAGTGGGAGTGTAAGAACACTGCTATGTTCCCAGAGGGAACATCTCATCTATTTTCAGCAGTTGTTCTTTTATGGAAAATAGATCAGCCAAAATGACGTTTGAATGGTTCAAATTAATGTCCTATTGTTCATGGGTTATCTTTCTAAAACCAGTTTCCATTTCAACTCTTTACTCTATCATACATAATGTTTAGGCCATTACTGGCCTAAAATAATTCATATACAAACTTTAGGTTACTGAAATTAAGAACATATCTATAACATTGTTTCTTCAACACTATACACCTGTTTTTCAGTAATTTGAAATTCTACCTACATTTTCCTCTTTTTATTCTACACAGTGACAATGTTTAGAGGAGGAGTGAAAGCATAACAGTGGTCTCACTAAGGAAGGAAACAATTTTGTCCCTAATTTTCATTTGACAATATCTGAAAACATTTTTGGTTGCCATTGTGTGCATTACTGTCATTTATTTAGTTGAAGACAGAAATGCCACATATCTTTTAGTACATGAGAAGGCTTTCCATAAAAAATAATTTCTGGTCCAAAATGTCAGTAGTGCCAAGGTTGAAAAACAGTCTACAATCAGCATCTAAAAAAATGAAAACCTTCAAAAATAATTTTAGTAATCATTCATTTAAAATGTATGCCATTCAATAATTTAAAAAGAATTCACTGAGCTAAAAAGTATCTATATATGTAAAAGCTTAAGAGACCATTAGGACTGGTCGCTATGATGTGCACTGACCACCAGGGGGCAGATGCTCAATGCAAGAGCTGCCCCCTGGTGGTCAAATCACTCCCACAGCCAACCTCTCGAGGTCCTTCCCCCAAGCCGGCCAGCCTGACCATCCCTATCATGACTGGGGGAGACGTCCCTGATCAGTCCCAATCACCGGCCAGGCAGAGGGACCCCACCTGTGCACAAATTCATGCACCGGGCCTCTAGTCTATCTATAATAGTACAGCGTTCCAAGTCAAATACTTTGTAAAGAAAAGTACAGATTTCTAGTACAGATTGTAATAGAAAAGTTCATTAAAAATCATGTTGTTTTTAGAATAAATTCTATTTTGGTTTAGAGTCATTTCATACAGTTAGAAAGAACTGTTTAAAAACAATGGATTATAATTGCTCAAATATATTCATTTTATTATAAAGTATCTTCAGTTGAACATTGTGCTATTTAAAATATTTTTTAGACCTAGACATCCAAATTCCAAAAATATTAACTTGGAGCAAGTCAGATACTGAGCATCTATTTAACTGATTTACAATGTCCTCTTTCATGCACAACCAGCTACAATTATCTTGTTACAGATTTTTGAAAATAGTTTGTCAAGATCCATAACTTAGATATAATGTTGAATTCATCCATTTATGAAACATTAAATTAAAAAAAATACATTTATCTATTCCCTTTCAATCACTTTCTATATTTTTCTCTCTTGCAGCAATTTAATCATATTTCTTTTGTAATTTTCAGGTAACTCAGGTAAACAGAACAGAATAAATCACAATTATTGACAATTTTTTAGCCCATCTATGAAGGATATCTGAACATATCCAATTCTGAGTATTGTTTTCTTTTTCTGTTCCTTGTTGTGATTTTAGAGGACAAGTCAATAATTAGAAATTGTTATTTTCTTGCCACTAGTGTGACCTAAGTTACCCTTGCTATAATTTGAGAGACAATATAAAGTTCACATTCTTCTCTCTCTGACTTAAAAATCTATTGAAAGAGAGAAAAGTGAAAATATCAGGATGAAAATGCCAGCTTATTTTCTGATAAAACTTAAGTTAGGATTGTAGTATTTTTTTTGCCAGCAAGTAACCTTGCTAATGCAACTCTCACAATATTGTAGGCCCTCCCCACAAGTTAGAGCTTATGCTCTATAGCTAATGTTAATATTCATAATTTATATACATTTAACTTAGTTTGTGAAATTCCTGTACACACATAACATTAGCAAATATGCCTTGCAAAAATCCTTCCACTCCCACTGATTTTTTTTTAATATGGTAAGTATTAACTGTGCATGCCTTTGGATGGTTTATGATAATAAAATTTTCTAAGTAAATATAATAAAAACTTGCAAGGTCATCCGTTTCATGCTTTGAGTATATTAAGATAATTAGAAGTTCAGTTTTATACTAGAAAAATATCTAATTTAGGAGATAGCCATGGACCTGAACCTTTAAAAATAGATACAACAGAAAATGTGTTAAATGATATGATAAAGTTATAAATAAAATGTGGAATCTACACATAGAAAGAAGAGGATAAATCCATTTGTAGAGATTCAGTGTAAAGGTAGGCAATGAACAGATTTTGGCTCAGCCAATACCAGGCTCAGATGGAGAGAGAAGGTCCATCGACTGTCTAGTTGAGAGGAAAAATAAGCCGTTTCTGGGGCCAGCACATGCTGTGTCTGTGCGGGAAACCTTTACTCATTGGTGGGTAGGAGGGAAGGTATCTAACTTTCTAGCTGTGTTTCAGACTAGTTCTTCTCACTCTCTCCAGCTTCACCAATTTAGATGTGTTCCTTGCAAATTCCATATTGTTTTGCCTCTTCAAGATTTTGTCATTGGTTTTTCTCTCTGCTTGTTTGTAAATATTTTGATTTTTTAAAGAAATACATTTAGTACCATTCCTATTCTTGGAAATATCACAGCAGAGGATAAGTTTTTGTATGACACTATTATAACTAACATTTTATGTATTAAAAAATCCATTTCATGTAACATTTTATTTAACCTTCACAACACTTCGTGAAGTAGACAATTATTTTCTGTGCATTTTGAAATATACAACTGAGATTCAAAATTAAAGTAAAGCACTTTGTGAGGTAACTCATACATTGCATGGATCAGTTTTAAACTCTAAATCTTCAGTAGGGGAAAAAAAAAGTCCATTAAAATAAAACTCCATCAGAGCAGTGGCCTTTGGCCAACATGTTAGCTCCTTAATCTCCTGCTGTTATTAACTCACCAAAAAAATTTAAATAGAAAGTCAAGTTTGTTTTTTTTTTTAATACAATATGTGAGCACCTTTGTGTGATTGAGAGAAAAATATGGATGCGAGCCAAATGAATTATAAATGTATTATTCTGAAAGCTAGAAAGCATCTTACTACATGATTTTAAGGTTGGCATGCTAAAATGAATATTACCTATTTACAATCTTATAATTTCATATGACAAGGCAATATTTATGTGCTCAATGCCAAGAACAGAACATATTTTATGATAGAAGGATTTTTACTATTTTAAACCCAGAAATATCAATATATCTAATTTGTTCATAATTTTCATTCTATAAGTGTTATTATTTAATGTACATATATTATTAAACATAGCATACAGCAACTCAAATTTAAAGTGTTATAATTATTATCACTAGATGATGTTCTTTATTTAAAGTCAACCTTCTTTTCTAACCACCAATATCCATCATTCATTATAGATTTTGCATGTGAAAAACAAAAATTAAGTTAATTTTTAATATTACATAAATGCAAGAAAATATTACATACTTTGTTCATCAATCATACCCTTAATGTTTAGTTGACTTAAATAGGTATTTTATATTCTTTTGAAAGCTTTTCATTTGTAAATTAATATGTAAGTAAACAATGGCATGAAAACCAAGTCTACTGAGCATTAATTTACATTGAGTTTTGTCTGTCTGAGATGGGTGGGGCCCTGGGATGAAAGACACAGTTCAAAACTCTTTAGGCAAAAATTGGCCTGTCACCTTTAAAATGGGTGACTGATGTGGATAGAGAGAAAACATTCAGGGTGAAATTGAAATCAAGAACCAGGCCAGCAGTTCAATAAAGGCATCAGTCTTGCAGGTCTGTCCATAAAATATGGAACCCAGTTATGCGATAGGATACAAACTGGAGGTTCAAGAAAAGTTGGAAAGATTTCAGTACAGAAGGTAGAAGGCAGATCCTAGAGCAACTCAGGGACTCGAGGAAATTTTCAAGAACCTTGGAATGTATCAATATGAGGGAGGAGCATTGTTAAGATACTAGTAAACACACATGAAATATTTGCTTATATGGTTCAGTAGTGGTAGGTTTAGAAGGTAGAAGTTTTTGGGTGAAGACCAGTCCTATAATAGGGTTGCAAGCACCTTTAAAATCTAGTTAATAATATGATTTACATTTTAATAAATGATGTTCAATCAATTTCTGTTAAAAAAGTAAAAATTATCTGCTAAATTTTTAATAATGTTAAAGAATTATTCATTCATTTAAGAAATATTGGTTGTATATCTACTATGTCTCAGGCACTGTACAATGTCTGCTTTTCATAGACCCTAGATGGGAATCAGGGTGGGAGATAATTCCTGATGTTCTCAGGTTGGTTCTAAAGGCAGTTCCAAGTCCTTAAGGACAAGGATCATCAGAAGAAATGTCACTGTTGTAATGAGAATGGGCCAGGTAACACAGAAAACAATTGAATAATTCTGTGGGTATCAAGGAAAGCAGGGGGTAGGTGGTAATGTTGAATTTTGAGTTGGAAGAGACTTGCTATTAATATAGTGATGCTGGGTTTATTTTTGTTGTTGTTTTATAGAGAAATATGGAGATTTTTTACCAAGAGTTTAATGAGATAAAGAAAAAAAATCAACTTGTAAGTACAGAAAAATTCTCATCTCTCATGAGCATGAAATCATTTGGCTGAATAAATGCTACATGCCAGAAATATTGCTAAATGGGTTGTTTCTGACAACACCCTGCCATGATTCACTGTCAAAAATCCCTGGCCTTATGGTAATTTGTGACTTATCTGTCCTTTAACAAGAGTTTTAGAAGGAAGACATTTAAGTGGGTGTATATTTTCCCAAAGACATATGGTAGTTAGGCAGTGATAGAGCAACTAAGCAGAAATGTACTAAATGCTTATCGACTGGTAGAAATATGACTATTACTCAAAGATTCCCATGGCTCTGTGTGATGAAAGCTCTTATTTCAAGTAGGAGGAAAGACTCTAACTAGCAAAATAACTTAAAATATAGCATATGATCACAGGATCATATTAGAAAAGACATATTTTGATTCACAGAGAGTTTTACAGGTTGTGGATCGGTCTGGATTAAATGGTTTTGATTAGACAGAGCTGCTGCATTTGGTAGATACTTTCTCAGGCATAGGCAACAAGTGCATAATAAGAAATTTCCACGTTATTCTCAGTACAATGGAAATATTAATAGCCCAAATCTGCTTTTTAGAGACAAAATTTTGATATATTATGATTGATTACTATGTAACCATTTAAAAACTATATCAGTACATCATTATACTGATATAGTTTTTAAATGGTTACATAAGTAATTATTAGAGGCCCAGTGCAAGAAATTCACACATGGGGGGTGGGTCCCTCAGCCCAACCTGCACCCTCTCCAATCTGGCAGCCCTCAGGGGAGCCCTCTCCAATCCAGGAGCCGTGATGGCTTAGGCCCACTCCCCATGGTTCTCTGCTCTCTGCGGGGCCTGGCTGCTCCATGAGTGCTGCCCAGAGGCCCTCCACAGCCTGGGCGGAACGCTTGCCTCATCGCCGGGGCAACAAAGCAGCTTTCTGCCAGGCCGCTCACTCTGTCCACTCTCAGCAGCTGCCCCCCCCGCCCCCCCCAGGACTGGGGGACTCTGGCAGGGCTGAGGGGACTGGGTGCCACCATCTTGTGGCTATGGGTGCCGCCATCTTTGTGATGGAGTGATGGTTAATTTGCATATTACCCTTTTATTAGATAGGATAATTTCATAGAAGGATAGCTGATTATAGTGATCTTTATTTCAGATGCTACTTTGTGTGTTCTGGTCTAAAAATCTTCTGAATTAAATATTTCTTAACATTTTAAAGGCTAAATAACATTTGGTCAGAGAGTATTTATTTAAAAAATGTCTTATTTTTAAGAAACAGATTCTCTGTGTGTGTGTGTGTGTGTGTGTGTGGTAGCAGAGTGAGAGGATTCAAACGAATAAGAAATATTGATATGCAGGACATGTAAACTCAAGAGTCCAAAGAAACATCAAAACTACAAGTAGATATGCAGAGAGGACAACTAAGAATAAATAATACAAATACCATTTGTAAAATGCAAAATTCTGGAAACCAGATAAGGCCAGCCTATGCAGAAGTGGCAATGATTTGTGAATTAAAAACAAGGCCTAGGGTTCTTCTGTTAAGGCCCTCCAGTTAAGCTCACCTCAAATCCTTTCGAAAAATTGGCAGAAGCAAGTAATGAATAAATAAATAAAATTTAAATACTTAGCTAAGCTAATCAGGTCAACAGAAAAGCCGGCAACTAAAGCAAACTCCAGCAAGTGGCAAAGTGATGTTTGTAAAAGGCAGCAAGTGGCTGGAGTTTGTCTCATTTGGAGGACTATGTGCCCCAATATTATAGTGTCCTCACTTATTATCACAACCACCTGGATTCCTTATTCATGGTATAAATATGAAACGTATCTTGTTAAAACTGGAAATTTTGGTGGGCACCTCAATCCTTTTTGACTAATCACTATGTTTCTGGGAGTTTTCCTGATAATTCCTTTGAGTTATAATTAAAACAGATCCATTTACAGAAGATGATAGGAGTTTTTTGACCTGTGGATTTCACTGTGGTTTAGAGTGAACTCGAGGAGGATATTTTCCCACTGTGCTTTCTATGATTGATCAGAAAACAGTGTAAACTCACAATTTTGGGGCAAAAACTCCCATAAACCACAGTTCTCACACATACACACCTATGTACTTCAAGCAAACTTTAAGTTTCAGAATCATTTTGAATGTATTACAACTTTCTACAGAAATCTGAGTTGTGTTTGTAGCACAGTTCATTGAGTATTCCATTAAATAAATAGTTACAATTTTGATCTCTTTTTTAGAGAATGAGATTTTCTTTTTTAGGTATTTCTTCCCCTTGGGAAGCTGACTCAATTATTGCATATTATTATTTCTCATAAGAGAGCAAGAAAACGAGATAGATCAAAGAATCTCTATAAAACCAAATCAAAGTGCATGTTCTACTATAGTGGGCCATTAATTACAGTGGAGCAGAGCCCACCCTCACATGTTCAGATATCAGGGGACATTCTGCTAGTCAGTTCCACCAGCACTCCCTCCTGATACCCCATCACCCCCGCATCTTCCAACTACTCTCTCTGGGCGATCCCCCTCGCACTTCCTCTCTCTATAACCTCATTCCCTCTGTAAAGATGGCACTATTTATTTGAAAATCACTGCCATAGATATAAATTTTGACAACATCTGATATTCACTGTCACTGCTCCTAACCCATCATCATAGGGGACTGGGGCATAAATGATCTTAATACACAAATATGCCTCCTGATTGCAGAAAACACAAAAAGTTTCTATGCTGTTGTCATTGTCAGCATTCAGCCATTATCACACTTTTAGTTTACATTTCTGCATTTGTCTGAATGTAGAAGCAGCAGCTGGAGCAAATCATAAAGATCTTAGGAAAGACACTATGGGCTTTCACTAGAGAAGTTGTGATGAGGCAGAGAGTAGTTGATCCCAGTTTCCTTTTGGTTAGGGGAGTTAAGTTCATCTGTCTATACCACCAGACTCAAAACACTCTGCCTACAGAGCCTACTGGCCAGGTGGGCCCTGTTCCCTATGCTTTCTGAATAATATACTTTATACTTAATTAGGAATATCTGAAATGTGATGCCTCCAAATAGACACAGTTATGTTGTCAAGAATAATTGTATTTCTTCAAATGGAATTTTTAGGATGGGTTACACTAATTTGTGAGGAGTGAAAGAGATTTATTATACTCACAGGTCCTGGAAGAGGGAGGCACAGCACATGGGGGACCACATGGCAAGAGCTCCAATGGAGTGAGGAGAGAGTGATGACCTGAGGGTCCAAGGTGGAGTAAACAGGTAAAGCCATCAGGGGATTTCATCAGTGCATTTGAATGTCACTAGGTCACAGGCAAGGGAGGAGGGGAAGTGGGGGCTTATCACACTGATGCACCCAGCTGCCTGGACGTGGTGCGCACAGACTATTCACGCGGGATGTTGAGGCATCAGCAAATACGAAGTTTTAAAAAGTCACAATGCACAAGATTTGTCTCTTCTCTCAAAGGCCTTTTTAAACCCTACTATAAAAAAATGTCCTGAGCGCTAGCATTTCTTATCCTCCTCACTTGTCTTTTTTCTGCATTGCATTTTTTTAAGAGCTGATATTTTATTAGCTTGTTTATTTTGTTCAATCAATTATCTCTCCAAACAAGAATGAGTGCTATATGAGAAAATGATTGTTTTATGCTTTGTGCATTGCTTTTTTCAAACTCCCAGAAGTGTAGCTTCAAATAAATCTAGCATGTAATAGATGTTCAAAAAAATAAATCTTCTACTAAAATTGTATGCAACTGGAAAAGCGTAAGGTGGTTTCTTACAAAACCAGGTAAGTGCTTATCATACTACTTAGCAATTGTACTCTTAGGCATTTTTTGTGAATAAAATTTTCATAATTTTATTTGTGCTAGTGTAGAGAAACAGAATTGATTTTTTTGTACATTAGTACTTATTTATCCTGCAACTTTGCTGAACTAGTTTGTAACTTCTAATAGTTTTTATGGATTTCTAAGGAGTTTCTATATAAGAGATACTTGCATCTGCAAATAGAAATAATTTTACTTCTTCCTTTCCAAACTAGAAGACTTCTTTCTTTCTTTTTTTTTTTTTTTCTTGTCTATTTGCCCTGCCTAGAACATTCAGTTGGATTAAAGTGGCAAGAGGGCAGATTTTTGTCCTGTGTCTGATTTTAGGAGGAATGTTTTTTGTCTTTCATGCTTAGCTAGCAGTAGGATTTTCATAAATGCCTTTTATCAGAATGAGGAAATTCCCTTTTATTCCTAGTTTGTTGAATTTTTAAAGTGTATTTAATGGGGTATATTTTGTCAAATTTATCTGGGTCTATTTAAATATACTGATTATTTTCATATGTTATACCAACTTTTCATTTCTGGGATAAATTCCACTTTGCCATGCTTTATAATTCTTTTTATATGTTGCTATATTTTGTTAGATAGTATTGTGTTGATAATCTTTTTGTCTAAGTGATATTGTTCTGTAGGTTTTTAAAATTTTTTTCTTATAACATTTTTGTCTGGTTTTGGTGTTAGGGTACACACTGATCTCATAGAATCTGTGGGGAAGTGTCCCTCCTAAATTTTTTGGAAAATTTTAAGATTTGTTATTAGTTACTTAAATGTTAGGTAGAATTCACTACTGAAGCTATCACTGTTTGAGCTTTTATTTGATGGAAGATTTTTAACTACCAATTCAATCGCTTTATTCATTAGGTCTTGTTTCTTCTTGAATCAGTTTTTGTATTTTGTTACTTTCTAGAAACTTACACATTACATCTAAGCTATCTAATTTGTAGTATACATTTTTTTAAATAGTACTCCCTTATTTTCATAGCATTTGCCTTTGTTTCTGTAATGTAAGTAATGGGTTTCTCCTTCATTCTTGATTTTAGAAATTTAGATCTTTTCTCTTTTTGCTTTTTGCTCTCTTTACTTGGTAAATTTTGCCAATGTTGTTGATCTTTTCAAAGACTAACCTCTGGTTTTATTGCTTTAGTATATTTTCCTGTTTTCTATTTCATTAAATTTTATTCTAATAATTTTTATCATTTTCTCATTTCTGCTTACTGCAGGTTTAGTTTGATCTTTTGTTTTTTTTTCTAACATATTTTGAAGTTCTGTGATGAAATCAAGAAGTACATACATACATTTTTTAACATGGTAGCAGGGGGAAAGTAGTTTTTCAATGCATTTTACATTGTATTTGTGTCAGTACAGTCACTTTATCTCATATTGGAACAACAAAAAAATGAAGACATAAGACCATTTGTATCAAAGGGGACATATGCATTTCAAACACACACATGTAAGAAAAGAGATGCCATTATTTAGAATCATTATGTGGAGAAATAAAATTATATCCCTAAAGGAGAATTAAATAAATACTTTGCATGTTGTAATTCAAGAGAAAGAATGATGAAAGTAATATCAGATTGCTTTTTTTGAAGGGGTATCATAATAGCATTACTCTTCAATGCATAGTTCCAAAAGCAATACATTTTGCATATGATTTATTTGTTCTCTTTGATAAAATAAACATGATTTATCTTTTATAAATGAACTATGCAAGCATTATATGCTCTTTCTTCTTCATTAAAGGAAATAACAGAATGCTGCAGATAATAACAAACCTTGAGTAGCTGAGGACTCAGATTGTGTGGGTGGTACCTAATGTTTTCAAATAAATACAGAGCAAATTTAAAAGTAGTAAAATTAAAGTGTTTTAATGCTGACAATAGAGAATAAGTGTGGCTTCTCATTGTCACAAACTTCAAAATGTGATTTGCTTTAAAGACTTTTTTAAAGAATAGAGAATAGTGGAAGAGAAGAATATTTGTCTAAATTTACATATTTTTATTTAATGCATGGCATATACTGCCAAAATTGTCAACAAACAAGTGGTAATTACCTAACATTGAAGACTAGATAAAATGTTTCTGAGCAGAATTATAGTGATAGACATTTATTTTTTCAGAACTAAAAAATAAAGTTTTTAATGACTAGAGAACTTTACTAGTTTATTTAATTGTGATGTGTTTTATATTTTACATACCCACACAAAAGGCTTAGTAATTGTGAATTAAAGAAGGCACAATGTTAAATGATGCTAAGTAAGGAAATCTGATATATGTAAGGTTGAAAATGCAGTATTTGACTTTTTTACTCCTATTTCTTATCTGTATTCTAAAACAGATACTTCAATCTTAGTGTCAAAATGAACACTTACACAATCAAATCACACTTCATTTAATTAATTTTATTTTCTAATAAAATAATTATCAGTTTCTTAAATATAATATATATTGTAAAATGGGAATTATGGTACTTATGTAATAAAAATAGAAAATACTGCATAGAACCTAGTAATTTTCAAGCTATGCCCTTAAGTAATATTGTGGTGACTAGCTTATTAAAATGGAAGTAGCAAAGTAGAAATATAATAAGATGGAATAATGTCTAGGAATAGTAAGTGTACAATTGTATTTCACTGGAATTTTAATTGTTTTTTAAAAGTGTATAACCATATAAACCTTCTCATAAATACTTTATATTTACATTAGAGCAAATGCACTATAAGTAATACTTTATTTTATCTTGGTTTATTTTTTATTATGGAA
The DNA here is from genome assembly GCF_027574615.1 of Eptesicus fuscus. NCBI lineage: Eukaryota > Metazoa > Chordata > Mammalia > Chiroptera > Vespertilionidae > Eptesicus > Eptesicus fuscus. Next base: position 32,150,054 of record NC_072486.1, read on the forward strand.
TTTAACACCAAGTTAAATTGAACTTAAAGTGTGACACTCTGACTTGAAATACATATCAGGTTTCTTAAATATTTCTTTAAAAACTTTATATAAATATATGATAGGTATAGATATAGCTATAGTATAGGTAGATGATATAGATATATAGATATAGATAGAATATATATTATATTTACATATGAGTATATATGATTCTCAGCATTGCTCCAATGAGATATAATAGTAGAGACCTGGAGTGTTTGCCTTACCAATTTTATGGCCTTTCTGGTAACAATACTGTGGTTCTCTTTTTCATGTTCATTCACAATGGATTGAATGGACCTTGAAATACTCCCCATCTCCAAACATGCAACATATCCAGATGGGACTAACCCAGTGATGGGCAACCTTTTGAGCTTGGTGTGTCAAACTTCGCCAAAAAACTGAGCATAACTCGGGTAGTGTGTCACTTTGAGGAAAAAACTAACTCCAAGACTCTAGTCGCAAATGTTTCATCCTCAGGAGCAGCAAATGTTTCATCCTCGGCATGCGGCTGCGTGTCATCAGAAATGGCTACGCGTGTCAGTGCTGACACGCGTGTCATAGGTTCGCCATCACTGGACTAACCAGACTATGTCATTATTCTAGCCTTGGTGATTAGATCAGATGTAGCTGTGTAATCCAATCTAAAACAAATCAGACTCTATTTTAAGAATTTTGCTGGGAATATCCTCTTTCTCTCCCTGAGTTTTTTAAAATTTTTTTATTTTGATAAATAATAAACCTGGATCTTCCTTTGGCTATTTATGCCAGCATAAATGGGATGGTATCATATCTGAGAAGGAAGGCACAGTCCTGGGACTGAGGAATTGATTTATCTTCTGTTTGGCTATCTGAATACAGATATTCTTACAGCCAAGCTGTTCCCTGAACATTCTGACTAAATGAACTAATATTATTTTTGTTTAAGCCTGTTTGAATTGATGTTCTGTACAAATATAAAAAATGTCTAGGACAACATTCCATGAATATTCAACTATCTTGGCATATCCAATATGCCCATAGCTTCTTCATTTTTAAAATAAAATAAGCTATGTGAAGTATAAAATGAATAAATTTCAAATATATAATTTCTATAAATTAACCTAAAAATAATATATATTTGTTGGGAGGAGATGTAAGGTTAATCAATAGAAATATTACATATCTTTTTAAAATTTATTTTTATTGAATTTATTGGGGAGACATTGGTTAAAAACATCATACAGGTTTCAAGTATACAACTCAATGAAAGATTATCTACACACTGCATAGTGTGTTTATTACCCAAATTACAATCTTTTTTCTTCCCCATTTATCCCCCCTTTGCCCACCTCTACCTACCCTCCCAACCCCCTTTCCCTCTGGCTATCACTATACTGTTGTCCATGTCTGTGTGACATTATGTATATTTATTTGTTTGCTTTGTTTTTCCTAATCTCTTCACCTTATTAAATATCTTAAAGAACCCAATTTCTCATCTGCTTAATGAAATTTTGGGGCCTACTGATTTATTAGCTTTCTTTCATCCCTGATATAAGACCTCATTTATAGCAGGGACGATTGGCTTGATTTTCATGTTTTATTCAGACATGTTGGTCAGGGTGGACATTGGAATAGGAAATATCTTACCTAAGATTAGGGATTAATGAACATATAATAAAATGTGTGGGGCAAAAGAAAATGAAGTAATAGTGAAAAAAAAAGTGGTGAAGTGACCACAGTATCAAAACCATGAGTGAAAGCCTGCCTGTCTTTGTAGAAATGAGCTTTTATCTTGCTCACTATTGCCTTCTGAAGGCCAAGCATGATGCCTGGTACATATAAAATGTTAGTTCATTTTAATTGAAGCCAAAAAAGAGTGATAAGTTAAGAAAGTTTAAAGGAAGAATACAGTAAAGGTCACAACTGGTGGCATGTGAGTCTTACTCTGTCAAGAGATATATTTTTTTCTCAGAAGTCCTGATATAGCAAAAATTTGCACCTAAAGCCCATTATACAGAACCTATACCCAAGAGTTCAGAATATCTCCACCTATCCCTTTTGTCATATATCTTGTTTGATTTATAAATTCATGCTATCTTGCACCGTATACATTTCAGTTACCGACATTTTGATATAAAGAGTTTAGCACCCAGCAGGCATGGTTCAGTGGTTGAGCATGGACCTATGAATCAGAAGGTCACGGTTTAATTCCTGGTCAGGACACATGCCTGGGTTGTGGTCTCCATCCCCACTGGGGGGCTTGCAGGAGGCAACCTATCAGTGATTCACTCTCATCATTGATGTTTGTATCTCTCTCTCCCTCTCCCTTCCTCTCTGAAGTCAATAAAAATATATTTTAAGAAAAACGAGTTTAGCAATTGATAGATCCTCCCTTCCCCCAACTGATGGACGGAGTATGACGTAAACTCCACCTGCAGCCGGACATTCCTGAACACCTTATATGGACTGTACATTGAACCACCAATCAGCACCTGCCATATACCCTAAGCCCCCAATTCCTAAATCCCTAGGCCCCTAACCTTGTGCCTTACATGAAACCACCAATCAGCGTGTGTTGAGTGCCCTCTCTCTCTCTCTTCCCTTTTCCCTTCTGGAAGACGGCCCGGCAGGGTGATCTCCAATAAAGCCTGTGTCCTGGTATCCCACGGTCTCCGGCCCTCTGTTTCATCTTTCATCATGGTGCTGAACCTGGGTGAGCATGGACTAGCCTCGAACCTAGCCCCGAGCTTCTGACTCCTGATCTGGCTCTGCTGGGCAGCATGGTTCTGAGTTGATTGGCCTGCTCAGAACACTCCTCAAACCCTGCCGTACCAGGACACGTGGGAATCTCGTCGCTTCCTTCTAACCGGTAGGCTTCAGGGATTCACCCCGCCCCCCCCGCCCCCCCCCCCGCCCCCCCCCCCCCCGCCCCCTCTGGTTCCCTTGACCTGGAAGGGCCTCAGAGTTTCCTGACTACGAGCTATATGTTCTACGTTCTACGTTCTACGTTCTAAGTTCTAGTTTCCACGAAAGCCCAGGTACCTGGCCTGGAAAACTCTGCTCTACTCCACGGGAAAGGTTCAGGATGACGACCTTGCAACCTTCTCCTGTCCTTTTTTCTACAGGTTGGCAGAGGGAAAAGAAGGACGCTTCTTATTCCTTCCCCAACTTCTCGGTGGCCCTTTCCCTCCGGTCAAGGGAACCCCTCAATCCAAACCCTCTCGTAACCTCAAAGAAGCTCTACCTGGCCACAATATAAACTCCACAATGTCTCTCTGTGGCCTGAAAATTCCAATTTCCTCCGAGATCTAGATAATTTTTTCCACCGGATTGGGAAGCATTTGAGATTCCTATGAACAGGCTTTCCCCTCCCCACCCACCCTCCCGCTCTCCCCACTTGCTTTATTCCTCATGTTCCACCCATCAAACCCTCCTAGCAAAGTCCTCTTTGTCCTCTCAAACCCCTTTCTCTGTCTTCTGACTCTTTCAACCCAGCGGATCGTTTCTCTCCACGTGTCTCAATCTCGCCACCTCCTTACAATCCTAAACCTGTCCCTCTCTGACTAAGCACTCTTTTTCCCAGGTCAACGCCGGAGTGCAGGAGTCCTTGGAGGACTCCGGGAGTAGTTTTGACCATTTTTTTTTTCCTTTACACACACTGGTCCCGCCCACTGACTGGCAGTGAAGGCAGTGGCTGCAGCATTCACAGGCCCTTCCTCTCCCTCAGGGTGTTCGCTTCCTGAGTCCTCAGTCTCCATGCAAAGCCCCTCCTGGTCCCGCCCTCATTATGGGAGGCAGGATGGGGCATTTCTACCTCTGAGAATTCTAACCCCCCCCCTCCTTTCCCTGTGCTCTCCACCTTATCTCCGCTCCTGTGGCCTCCAGCAAACAAATTCACAGGTGGCTGGCCATTCCCCTTCTCACTCTCTGACCTTTCTCAAATTGAAAAACGCCTAGACTCTTTCTCTTCAGACCCTCTTAACCAGCAGCCGCCTTCTCCCCAGTCCCAGAGCCCAAATCCTGAGAACAGCCTTTCCCATCTAACACTCATTCTCAGGCCCAAAGACTGCCTTCCTCAACAGCTTCTTCTACTCTCGCGTCCACTCTACCCCCGAGAGAGGCAGCAGGAACTGAGGGCACACTCTTTGAGTCCACGTCCCATTCTCTATGTCCAGCCTCACAGATTGAGAGGCATCTCAGGTTTCTTTTCCCACTGACCTGACCACCTTTACTCCCCGACATACGCCGCAACTGCAGGTCCACAAACCCCTCAAAAAGACCTTGTTAACCTGGCCTTTAAGGTCTTTAATAATAGAGACAAGGAGACCCAAATCCAAAATCAAAGGCGAGATCAGCCAAGGCTGAAGCCCAGTAGGGGGCCTTCCAGCTCCTAGCCACCACTCTCAGGAACCCCAAATGAAGTGCCAGTCCTCCAACCGCGGGTAAGTCAGGGGCTAAGCCTCCTCTGGGCCCATGCTTCTAATGCAGCAAGGAAGGACACTGAGCCAAGTCCTGCTCAAACCCGAGACCTCCGCCTGGGCCCTGCCCAAGGTGCGGAAGGAAAGGCCACTGGAAATCAGACTGTAGTCTGGCTCCTCCAGTCTGGCCTCAGCCAGTCCAGCATGGCCGCCCCCTGGATCCGGTTTGGAGCTCCCAGACCTCCTGGGACTGGCCACTGAAGAAGCTTCCCAGGCCCTGACAGGGCCCCACAAACTTACATCACCAGGACAGAGCCTCGGGTAACGACTGTGGTGGCAGGTAAGCCGATCTCCTTTTTAATTGACACTGGGGTCATTTATTCTGCCTCTCTGAATTCACTGGGACCCTTGTTCCCTCCTCAGTTTCTATTATGGGGGTTAACAGAACAGTCTCACAGCCATTAGCCACCTCACGTCTACACAGCATCTTACTAAATTCCCCCTTTCACTCTTTTCTCATTCTACCTTGGTGCCCGGCCAGAGCTACCATGCCTCCCCTCATAAAACCCAGTTGTCCCAAACCACAGTCACCTACCTCAGTTTCACTCTCTTACCCCACAAGGCCGAGCCATTCCTTGGACTGTAAACGCCTTATCTCCTTATCTCCTCTATGATCATTATCTGTAGGAAGAATGTGGCCATTTGGGATTCAAGCAGCTAGAGGCCTGGCTAGTCTGGGAACAGGCTGCGGAGCCTGCTCCCTCCCCCGCCCCCTGCCTTTTAGAAATAAAGAAAGAAAAAAGAAAGGAAGAAGGAACTCTCAGCAAGAAAGTGAGGCTTCAGTCTCCAAGCCTGACAGGACAAGGTTGCTGGATACTTCTTAAGCTAAACCAGAATATTCAGTGTCTAACCTCTTATCCAACCATCCAGGTCCCTGGCTTCCACTACTCCTTTCCTTCCCTTTCCCTCCCACTTTCACTGCAACACAATCTCAATCACTCATCTGTCACCCCTTATTGGCAGCGCCATGGTGACTACTCTCTCAGCTTGGAGTGCGGAACTAGAAAAAGGAATCTCATACCCTTTAGCCCACCTCTTCTCCCTACACCTTTCAGCTTGTCTCCATGATCAGGGATTTTTCTTCCTCTGTGGGGAAAACACATACATCTGTCTCCCCATCAGCTGGACAGGAACCTGTACTCTCATCTGTCTCTCACCCAATGTAGATGCAGCCCCCAATAATCAGTCTTTACCTGTCCCGTAACCCATCATATCTGACACAAAAGGGCAGTCCCGATCATCCCTCTCCTCCTAACCCTCAGCATCACAGCAGGGCTTGGAACTGCCATAGGGAGCTTAACCACTGCTCTACCCATACTTTGAAACCCTGTCTGGATGCCCAGCAAGGGGCAAAACTGGGAAAACAAGAACCTCACCCCCAGGATAACCTACTCTTTTCCCCCTAAAAATAACATCTAGGTCTCAGCTGTATTTCAGCTCCAGACCCAGAAAAGCAGCAAAACCAGACAAGTGACGCTGTGGCAGCCTCAGGACCAGCTTTTACCTCCCAAGTGACTCAACAGGATCGCCCTCAAGACTTCACCAATCAGTCTCTTGGGGAAATCATGCTGCTGCACCCCTTGTCCAGCATGGAAAACACTACCTGTTTTTCGCTCACTTACCCCATGGCTCCTCCCACTATTAGGCCCACTGGTATTTATACTCTTAATTTTACTCTTTAACCCCCTTTCTCATGCGCTGTGTCACTAGTTTCTCTTGCAGAACAGAATGCAGGCATTCGCCAACCAGAAGGTGGGAGAGATCTATCTGGCACTGAATTCAGAACCTAACACCAGAATCCTTGAGACCCCGGGTAGACACCCCTAACGATGCCCCCTCTCAGCAGGAAGTAGCTATGGAAGACGGAGCTTCATCCCCTGACCCTGCCCGGACTCTCAATTTTTTTAATATTAGCAAAAGCCTGGAATGATAGATCCTCCCTTCCCCCAACTGATGGACGGAGTATGATGTAAACTCCACCTGCAGCCGGACATTCCTGAACACCTTATATGGACTGTACATTGAACCACCAATCAGCACCTGCCATATACCCTAAGCCCCCAAGTCCTAAATCCCTAGGCCCCTAACCATGTGCCTTACATGAAACCACCAATCAGCGTGTGCTGAGTGCCCTAAGCCCCGTCCCCTCTTTTCCTTCCCTTAAAAGGCACTCTCACCCCGGCACGCTCGCTCTCTCTCTCTCTCTCTCTCTCTCTCTCTCTCTCTCTCTCTCTCTTCCCTTTTCCCTTCTGGAAGACGGCCCGGCAGGGTGATCTCCAATAAAACCTGTGTCCTGGTATCCCACGGTCTCCGGCCCTCTGTTTCATCTTTCAGCAATCATCAGATTTTTTCAGAAAAGTAAATATACTTATATTTAATATAAGTAATTAATGTATACATTATATCATTAATATAAGTAATTAATGTGTACATTATATCATTATAGTATGAAACAAATGAGATATTAGTGCACTAATGTAATTATCAGTATACTATTAATATAATAAATAGTAGGTAAAAATAGTAATTTTTATTACTTGCCTTCATATGTTTTCTAAAGTGATACCACATTTGGTTACCATAAAAACTCATTATAACTCATTAAGTAATATGTTTTCTATCTTAATATTTAATAAATATTAGGTAAGTATTATTAATACACAGCCATGATTTAAAAAAAAAAGTTTAAAGTCATTTCAAACATTATATGGGACTTCAAAATAGAATGCACAGATCATTTAGAACTCAATAACCATATTTTACAAATGATAAAACAAATACAAAAATGTTAATAATTTTACAAAACACAGCTAAACTATGGTAGAAACAGACTATCCTCTTGACTTTTAATCCTCAAGCCTTTGCATTAAACCACTTTATATCAGGGTAGGCCAGGTTGGGTAACTAATATACCCCAGCACAATTTCTTGCTTATTTAACAGGAAAGTGCTAATGTTCCTGTTTAATCAGTAGCTCTCACATTTTAAATGCAGTTCCTAAAAGCCTTGGGCCAGAAATGGCATGTCAGTTTTGTTTACATTCCTTTGATGAGACTTGAACTTGGCCACACCAGCAAGAAGTGTAGTTTGTGTATGCCCAGGAATAATATAATCATTTAAAAATTTTTAAATATATTTGCTCAAATTTTAAGTTAAAAAATATTTCTCTTTTATTTTGTTTAAACTTTAAAATGTTCTGTCTTCTCTAACTTAATATTCTACTTTGTTATTACACCATGTTTTGCCAGTGGGAAGGAGAGAGTCTGTATGAACCATTTATTTTTTAAAAATGCTTTTGTCAAATATTAAAATGGTTCTTTCATTAGGCAGTTGTATGGGTATCACTGTAACTTTTGTTTTATATAATTAAACCTTCTTGGACATAGTAGTTCAGGATTTATATTTAACCATCTTACAAAGGAGACTGTATCAAAAGAGTAAGAAATCTATCATCTTTGGCATTGCTGTTGTTATTTATTATTGAGGTATAATTTCCTCAAAAGTATTGGAGATACTAAAACCTTCAATACCTAGGCTATTTACTGCATATCTTTTATATTTGCCAATATATTTCTGGAGCCTAGCACGTATTAAAATATTTAAATTTTGATAACTTATTAAATAAACACATAAATGGATCATCTGTCTAAGAATCTTATCTTCCAACAAGTGTAAAAATAAATTTGTAAAAATTAAAACAATAAGGGATCCCTCCACCCTGCCCTTGGTTATTCCATTAAGATTTTGACTCATAGCTTCAGTCATATGGCTCAATTGAATCAATGTAAATGTTACAGAGGCAGAGAAGGAAAAAGTGTTTTTGCATTGCAACATGCCCAGTCTTGTGCCTATTGAGAAGGCCTACTAGGTGAATGAACCAGGAGGCCTTGGGATGATGAGAAACGCTAGCTGGGTCACCCTTATCCCCCGGGTGTCATTGAATCTGCTGACAGATATGAATAGAAGCATCATAGACCATCTTGTTCCAGCCAAGCTGCCTGCTAAACAGAGATTGGCTAAACTGCCTGAATTACAACTTCCCAGTGAACTCAAAGCATTGGAATAAGAATATTATTTGCTGATTTAAGCCACAAGTGTTAGGTTGATTATATACTTAATAAAATGTAAGTGTATACAGTACTTGGGAAACTGCAACTTTTCAGGAGATTCAGACTAGAAGTCTGAAAGTAATTGAGAAAAGAAGCCTACAGCAATCAGAGTGTTTCACATCCTTTACAGAACTGTGGGTATATTTTTCACATCGTGCTCATTAGTATACAGTTACTACTTAATTGTGCATTCTTTGATTCTGAGTTGTTTGTAGCAACAAAACATAAAGGTAAAATAAAAAAAAATTAAGAAGGGAATAAAAATTAACAATAACTTGAAGTGGGTTGGAATCTACTAACTCATATGTTGTGTCATTTCGAAGGTTGGATTATAATTATTTATTATTTAACCTTTTAGGTAGCTAGCCTAAATGACGAAGTTTGTTTCAATGCATAAACAAAACTGAAAACCTTTTTGTCAGTCTTCTGAATTCATCTCTGCTCTCTTAAAAAAAAAAACAAACAACAACAACAAAAAGCATTAAGCATAGATCCCTTGAAGTAAACAAATTTTCAGAGGACAGTGCTATAGTCCTTTGACACTTTAAAGAATAAGTGAGCTATTTTTAGTGCTGGCCCAAATCATCTTCATAATTTTCCTGTCAATCAAATCCACAGAAATTGGCTAGCACTTGTCATTACAACAACCCCATTAAAATAAATGAAATAAGAAATGACAGGATGGACAAAGACATTTCAGTCTGAGAACAAGAACAAGATCAGAAATGGCATTTCACAGAAATAATGAATCAGACCATAAACTACAAGATAATTGAAGACAAATTTATATGAACTAAAAGTGATAGAAATAATATACTTTTCAAAAGTCTGTAGGTTTAAAGTGATTAGCTACAAGGTTAAATCTTCAAGGCAGCATCGAATTTCCTCTATTTTCTATCATGTTCACTGTGAACAGCTACTGGCTGTTTATAAATGTAACAGGTTATACAGCATGAAGTTCTGAATTTTTGCCCCTCACTCATAATTTAAACCAGCTGTGAAATAGTGTCAATCAGCATCTTATCTCCTAATTTTATTTTTCCTTAAAGTAGTACAGACAGTGGCTAATATCTCAGCTATGTTAATATTCATTATAAAATATCTACTCAGCTTAAATATAAAAAAGGCTCTCAGAATGAGAGTATTCATTATTATTATTCCCTCTTCTTGTTTCTTTTGTCTCCTGCTCCCTCCCCCCTACTCTTTCTTCTCCTCCACCTCCTTCTTCTTCCTTTAATCTCCTGTCTTTCTTTATCCTCAGAATTTGTGAATATTATTTCCATGAAAGCTAAACCCCTTATATTTAGAACTACCATGAGCCTCTCTAAACCAAGAAATCTATAGGAAATAAATTTGATTTACAAATCTGTATTTAAAGTGTCATCATTTGAAATATATTCAAAGTGTCATTTGACCCACTTTTCAAATCTCAGAAAATAAAGTTTCTGGAACTGAATGTTTAAGGAGTTTGGAAATGAGGAATAGCATTATCTTCTCATATGCAGAAATGAGAAGGGGGAAAAGGAAACCTAAGCAAAGGGTGAGTTTGTTATGTCTCTAGTTCTAAAAAGGGTTCTGGGGCACAAATAGCAGACAATAATTTATTTGCAGTTTATGGAAGTAGGAAAAGCTTTGACACATTTGAGAGCTCATTACCTGCAATCAGAGATATGGGTCATGACTATTATTGATAGCAAACCCCTAAGCAGTTTGATCAGCATTGAGGCTCCCAGATCTGGGTGAGAAACTGGCACAAGATTTTTGGATAGAGCCACATAATGACTTCCAGCATCAGTAAGAACTGCTTCTGAACTAATGAGACCAACTCTGAGAATTGGTGTGAACATCTTCTTTATCAATTCCTCTATCAATAGACACCAAGGTTGCTTTCACATCTTACTACTGTAAATAAGGCTGCAATGAACATAGGGGGACATATACTGTAGTCCCATTTATTTACTTTTGATGTCCTTGCCCAAGAAGATATATTGAAAATAATATTGCTGAGGTCGACGTCGAAGAGTTTACATCCTATTTTTCTTCTAGGAGTTTTATGGTTTCAGATTTTACATTTAAGCCTTTAATCTATTTTAAATTTGATTTGTATATGGTTTGAGAAAGTAGTCCAACTTCATTATTTTTTTCAGGTATGTGTTCAGTTTTTCCAACAGCATTCATTTATTTACTAATTTTATCAATCACAACTGCTTGGAAGATTTGTATATCTATCCCATCAAAGTTGTCTTTACACATTTTCCACAAAAATCTTAAGGCAGTGTTTCCCAAATACATTGCCCTTGATAATAAAAGTAGTGTGTGTGTGTGTGTCTCTCTATATCTATATCTATCTATATCTATATCTATATCTATATCTATATCTATATCTATATCTATATCTATATCTATATCTATCTATAATCTATATATATATGTGTGTGTGTATATATATATATATGTTCTCATGTATGTGTGTATGTGTGTGTGTGTATATATATATATATATATATATATATATATATATATATATGTCAGAGCCTATAAATAATCTAAAAAACTGTGAAAAAATAGCCCAAATACCAATATCACTAGTAAAGAGTCACAGGAAAACTCAAGAACCATTAAGTAAGTGAAAAGTCAGTCATTCAATCCCTAATTTTATATTTTTGCTTTATTTTTTTGTTTCAATATATATGCCTTTTATTCTTAAAATTATTGAACTTGACAATATATCTATTGATGTATATCTGTATGTAGTAATAAATGTACCTCTGGTCTCTAAGAAGTAGATGTTCATGGCAGTGAAGTTGATTCATTTTTAAGAGCCATTTTACTATGGACACCTGAAGTTCAATATTTATCTAGTGCCTTCTCTCTGAAGTACTATTCTGCAACATACACTTCATTGTTAGCATATTTGCACTTCAAAAGAATTTGGGCAGAACTCAGATTCATTTTGACAAGTTTCCTAATCATGGTTGCCCTCTCACAGTAGCATTTTAGGAGGACGTCTTCTGTGTTAGAATAAATGATGTACTTCAAACAAGTCTGAGTATAATTACCTCTCAATCAAACATCTTAGATTTCTGGAAAGGATACTGTATGTATGTCCTGAACTATTTAAAAAAAAGGATGATTGAATTGATCCAAGGGCAAAGTTAGATGATATACTCCTACATCCAAAAACTTTAAAACACTTTGGGGGGAAAAGTGCATTGTTAGAACTGCATCAGAATATATTTTTATCTAATTATTCTCTTTTCTACATAATTGTTATTGTAATATGGTGCCTTAGAAAGAAAATTATACTGTTAGATAAAAACTGGGTGCGAAAGGACCCTCTCATTTCTCATACTCTGTAAAATGACTCTACGGCAGTTTTCTGCAATTGTAAAATCCTATCATGTCTTGAGAGAATACCATATAATATGGTTAAATACAGGTCTACTCTCCTCAGCCAGAGATTCTCATACTTTACCTCATTTATGTAGATTGTTTAAAAGACATATAACTTGATGGCAACCAATTAAGATGCAAAAATATTCTAAATTATCTGGCTTTTATATTTAGTTCTCTCATGACTCCTGCAATATTCTATATAATTCCTGAGGGATCTACTTGAAATAAAAATAAGACTACAGTTGACATCCCATCTGTATGAATTTGGCTTCCATAGTTTTAACCACCGTGAATAAAAAAAATATTTGGAAAAAAGTTATGTTGTTGCTGATGTACTACATTATTAAGGCTATAGTTGTTGTGTCTGTACTAAACATTTACTTGTCATTATTCCCAAAACAATACAGTATAATAACTGTTGATATGGCATTTACATTGCATCTGGTATTATAAATAATCTAGAGCTGATTTAAAGTATATGGGAGGGAGTATGTGCATCTATGTATATAAAAGCCAAGCGACCAGAACGCCGGAATGACCAGAATGACCAGAACAACTGGTCGCTATGACGCACACTGTGACTGGCCAACTGGCCCAATTGTGAGGGGAGGGTGGTCTCTCCTCCTGGCTGGCCCAGCCCCTGATCGGTGCCCCCAACCCCGAACTGAGGTGGGCCAGTTTGCCAACCTCCCATGGCCCCTCCCACAGCCAGCCTGGCCCCTGACTGGATCCCCCCCTGATCAAGGGTGGGGCTGGCTGGCCAACCACCCACAGCCCCTCCCTCTGGCCATCCCCACCCATGATCAGCCCCCGCAACCCAATCAGGGGCAGGGCTGGCCAGCCAACCTCCTGTGTCCCCTCCCCCCCGCTGGCCCGGCCTGATTGGCCCCACTAGGGTGCACAAATTCGTGCACTGGGCCGCTAGTAGATTATATGCAAAAACTATACCATTTTGTATAAGGGATTTGAGCATCCATGGATTTTGGTATCCACAGGGGTCCTGGAGCCAATTCCCCATGGATATGGAGGGGAGACTGTATGGCATTTGTTAACCAATATCTTGCTACTGATTAACAAATACCATTTGTTAATCGAAAGCAAGATATTGATTAACAATATTTCAATTATCTATGCATGAAGTGGTACACAGAGAATCTGAATTAATTTATTAGCAGTACCAAACACTAGCATGAACTATGGGCTCTCCATGCTATGATCACAACTCCCCATTCCTCTTTGTTTAATTTCTCATTGCTCCTTTCTTGTGATTTCTCTTAACAAGTACCTCCTGCAAGTTAGAGTTGCCTCATTAGATTCTAATCCACTAGAATTTAAAATGTAAATGTAATTCATCCACTAGAATGTTTAGTTCATTGCCTTATTACCAGGACTAGTGTCTGGCATATAATAAATTCTCAACAAATATTCTCTGAAGAAATGAGTGAAGGTTAGCTTTGTTGACTACTCTTATAGAAGGCCTTCCCTGCTTTTCCCCCAGTGCCATCAAGCTCAATTAGATGCCTCTCCACGTTTAGTGTTAATACAGATATTTTTCTATTACTATGCATGCTCCATTATTTATTGATATGACTGTTTATCTGTACACATTGAATTCCTTGTCCTTCTGTACATTATGTTTTATTCATATATATTTTTAAAATCTTTCATGGTTGGTAGGGCAGATGATACACATTGGGCATTCAATAAATATATATTAAAAGTATGAATAAATTTATTTTTAATCCCAGGTCCAATTCTATTTAGGCTTATTCCAGGTTTTATCAAGATTAGGTCTGTAGTTGTCCTCTGGGTTAGCTTCTACTTTGACTTTTTTGATCAAAAAGAAACAAAAAAAATTAAATTACCAAAAAAGTGATTGTTCAAGTTTCTTTCTTTATTGTTGCTGTGGTTTTTTTTAAATGTACATGTTCTTTATTCCTTTTTAAACTGAATATCATAAACACATTCATATTTTATTCATATTTTATCCAGTCTTCTGCTGAAATGTGGAAATTGTAAGTGCTTTCAATGAGGGGGTGGATGAGCTATCAGTCACATCTTCTATTATCTGTCCTCTTGTACAGATGCCAAGAATCTATACCTAATTTGGACATTATCCAAAGAGTATTCATGACAAAGTTTTGCTAAAATTTCTCCATCTCAAAATGTGACAGGTAACCAGGAAAGCATATATCAAGTGAAATGTGAAGGTCAAGGCAGAAATGGATCCATTAACAGAAATGAAAATGACATATCCAGAAGATAAATCCATTGGAAAGTTCATAAGGCTTGTTTAGTTTTAAAATTGATAGTGTGTAAGACTAAATGGTTAGCAAATAATTCATAAGACTCACAGGGGCAGCAACAAGAAGTCCTAAATCTTATGATCAGTGCAAAAAGTATCTGACACTAAGATTGTTGTTCTATATGGTTGTTCAAGGTAGTGCTCAGTTGCTTTTATTACTCTTTTATGTAAGTAAGACTCATTAAGAAACAAACATCACTGACAGGCCTGTGTAGAATTATAATATAAAATATACAAATGCCTAATATTGCAATAAAACTAGCAATAACAACAATTGCAGAAAGCTTTCAAATTTTATTTTCTCTATATTCATATCATAAAACAGAATGGTTCTGTTGATTTCTCTGTTTACCTTTTATCTGAGAGGAAACACACAGCAGGAGCAGGTGTTCCTTAGGGGTGTGGCCTCTCCAGGCCCACCCAGCTCATCTCCTCCTGTCACCTTCCTGGCCTTCTGTTATAACAGCTGTAACACTTGCCTTTTCTATCTCTTAATCCCAATTTCAATGTATTTTTATTTTTTTTCTTTATTGATTAAGGTATTACATATGTGTCCTTATCCCCCTACTTCCCCCTCACCCCCCACTCATGCCCTCACCCCCCTGTTGTCTGTGTCCATTGGTTAGGCTTATATGCATGCATACAAGTCCTTTGGTTGATTTCTCCCCCTTACCCCCAACCTCCTCTACCTTCCCTCTGAGGTTTGAGGGTCTGATCGAATTCTTACCTTTTGCAATAGCATGGATGGAACTTGAGAGCATTATGCTAAGCGAAATAAGCCAGTCAGAGAAAGATAAATATCACATGATCTCACTCATTTATGGAATATAATGAACAACATAAACTGATGAACAAAAACAGATCCAGAGACAGAGAAGCATTGATCAGACTGTCTTTTTATTTTTGACCACCCAAGCCTTTATACAACAATGTAGTATTAGGAAAAAAAAATAAGTAAAAAAATTATTTAAGTAAGTTTTCTTTATTCTCTTTTTTCTCAACTGAGTTATACTTTAGTAACTCTGGCGTTTTTTAGTTTTATTAAAAAATGACTTTATTGATTTTAGACAGAGAGGAAGGGAGAAGGATAGAGAGAAACATCCATCAGCTGCCTCCTGCATGCCCCCTATGGGGGATGGAGCCCATAACCCTGGGCATGTGCCTGGAGCTGGAATCCAACCAGGGACCTCTCTGTGTATGGGACAATGCTCAACCAACTGAGCAACACTGGCCAGGGCATTTTATTTGATCATAATTATTACTTCACTAGAGGCTGGTGCATGAAAACTCATGCCTTGAGGGGGGGGTCCCTCAGCCCAGCGTGCCCCCTCTCACAGTCCGGGAGACCTCAGGAGTGGGAGGCGACCCGGCAATCAGGGGAAGGCAATGCCCCCATCACACCTCTGATGCTGCCACTGCCGGCAGTGCAAGCCTTGGCCAGCCCTAGTTACCTGAACCTCGGGTGGCCCTGGGTGGCTGGTTAGCCACCATCCAAGGCTTGCCTGCGCCTTGGGCCAGACCTGGATGGCTGGGGCCTGAGGTGACTGGGGGACTCCAGAGGCAGGCACACCGGCGAGGCTGAGGAGACTGGGTGCCGCCATCTTTTGGCTGTGGGCGCCACCATCTTTGAGGGTGGGACAGTCAATTAGCATATTCCCTTCTTATTGGTTGTGGGTGCCGCCATCTTTGCAACAGCGTGAGGGTCAATTAGCATATTCCCTCTTTATTAGATAGAATTACAGCTGTCATTTCATTGTACGTGTCTCTTTCATACTTGTCTCCCTTCATTTGTTCCACTAAATACCTAAAATTCCAATTACCTTACATCTCTCTAAATTGCCCTATTCTGAAGTCGTTCTGGTCCCTGGATTTTGCAATACCAGGTTATTTTGCTCTCATATTTTTTACCTCTACCTAAATATATATATGTATATTTTCCCTCCCACAGATATTAATATGCTCAAATTTATCTCATCATAAAAAAAAAATGAAATGAACCCATTCTGTAACCTGACAAACACCATTAGCTATTGTCCTAACCCTTTTCTTTATCTAACTTCTGAGCTGCTGTTCTCATAAAATTGACATCAATGCCAATATTTCCCATGAGATTGGTACTTCTACAAATATTTTTATGAAAACATTACAAGATCTGATAATTTGGAGAGCATTTGGATTAAATAAAGTAAAACATAATTTTTTTTGCAAAATTACTCAGAACCTTAATATAAAAATGTTTATTATAAACTTACATACTAGTAATGTTTTCTAATGACCACGTGAACTATTGTTCATTTATTTATTCATACATTCATTCATTTAAGCAGCAATTCACTCAAGCATAATTGATTCAAAAATTCTAATATATATATATATATATATATATATATATATATATACAGTCTCTAATTTCTCACTTTATAAATTCACTTTATTCTAGCACAATACACATTTTACTACCTAACCTCTTTTTTTATACCTATGGCAATTGTCAGTACAGTCCTGCATTACATAATGAGTTTTCAGTCATTGATGGACCACATACTAGTATATTACTATGGTCCCATAAGATTATAATAGAACTGAACAATTCCTATTGCCTAGTGGCCTCATAGTCATTGTAACTTCATAGTGCAATGCATTACTCATGTGTTAGTGGTGATGGTGGTATAAACAAACCTCCTGCGCTACTATATAAAAGTACAGCACATACAATTACAGTAGTAGGCTATACCACCTAGGTTTGTATAAGTACACTCTACGATTTTCACACAATCAAGAAATTGCCTTAGGATGCATTTCTCGGAATGTATGCCCCTTGACAAGTGCTGCATGTCTTCAAAATTGTGGGGCAAAGAAAATAAGGGCTAATGGTATTTTCAGTCTTAAGTTACTGTACTGCCATATTGTACACCAGTGACTTTTCCCTTCCCAAATGTGTCTCCTCTCTCTCTCTCTCTCTCTCTCTCTCTCTCTCTCTCTCCTTTGTGCTTTCTCTTCTATGTTTCTATACTTCCTATTCAATCCTCTTGGCAGGTTTATTTATCTATTTATCAGTTGATGTTCACAAAAGATTGGTCTCATTCTCTGGATTATGTAATGTGTTCTTGGGTTGGTATTTAAAAAACTATCTGTATTCTCAAGACAGTAAAATTGGTATATCAAAAATGTTCTGTGTTTTTTTTTATTTTTTATTCTTATATATAGCTGCTTATATCTCTTTCTGGGTTTTCCTGGGAAATCCACAGACTGAATATGTTTAAAAATATACATTTCTTCTGTATCTGAGCACATGGCATTACCATCTGTTCACTCATCCTTCTCAGAAACCTGAAAATTCTTCTTTTCCTCTTCACTCAAATCTTAGCACAAATAGATAATGGTTTCATTCGTTCTGTTTTATTTTTTGATATCTTGCAACTCCATCTTCTTATGTAAAACCTAAAGGCTACTGACTCAGTTAAGTCTCCTTCCCTTTACTTGATTACTGCTGGAGATTCTGCAGAGCTTTTACTTTCCTAGGTCTTAGCATTTTAAAAGGCTCTAAAAATTTTATAATTCAAACAGAAATCTGACCATTTGTCTGGACCACTAAAATATTTCACTAATAACTACTATACAGAGAGTAGTCCAAAGTTATTTTACAGGAAAAACAATATTTCAGTTCCGACATGATCTCTCAGAAATTTGATACTTCACAATTATTAGTTGAGTCCCATTTGCCCTCCCATTTAAACCTGGTGGGCCAGTGCATGTCCTTAAACAAAATAAATATCTGTACAACCCACATAGTGTGAATTCAGCCCAACAGTGTATAAAAGGACTGGATTATGGTTACACAGTCTCATGATTGTGTTCCTCTACTCAGAGCCACGATTTCACAAGGCACTCTGGTGAGCATTTTTGTTTCTAGTACTTTCTTTCCCTGACTGTATACTTCCATGAATACTTAATTTTCAATTAGAGGCAAGGTAGTTCCCTATTAGATTTTTCATATTGAATATTTTTTAATCATTTGAATTTACATTTCCTATACTATTTTTTTAGACTAGTTCAGACAAAAGTAACTCTACAAAGCATCTTTTGGCCAAAGTAGAATTGATCACTTCCACGTTTGTGCCACAGTAAACCCAATGCTTATAGAAAAACTGAACCTATGGTAACTTTAAAACCTTATTTTTCTAGTATCCATTTCTGTCAACAGTCTACAAACTTCTTAAATCAAGATTAAGTATAATTTGCTGATTTGCATTCATAATGCCTAGCACCACTTTTAGCTCATAAAATGCACTCAATAAATGCTTGGGTATCTATAGATATCAAGACTAGATACAGAAATAACTCCCATTTCTGATTCACAAGATTTCTTCATTAGTCTTCTTATGCTTTCTTCTTTAGTGCATCCAAATAGTATTCTCTTGTTTTTAAAATGGCTTCAGTGGTTTGAACAGAAACTTGGTCTACTTTCTGTAGAATAGAATAACTCCATTCAACTGATAATTTCCTGAGTGCCTACCTATTATATGTCATATTCTATGTAGGGTGTTAACATTGCAGTAGTAACTTAAAAACGAGTCTAAAGGCTGTGAATAAAAATCAAGATTATCTTCTTTACTCTATACCATTTTCTTCTGACTCTTAGATAAAATCTAGGGCAAGTCCTATGATTTATGCAGTCATGCTCAGATGATAAAAATATCTCTTGTCACTTTTGATCAAAGATATAATTTCATATCAGGAACAGTCAAATCTACAAATTTTATTTGAATGAAATGTTTTCCTCCTGCTCCACTTTGTCTGCAGTGGGAAAAGGGGGTCATGATTGGCTTCATCATTATTTCTGTAGCTAGGCTTTTATACCAGTCTTCCTGCGACATCTCTCAGGAAAGAGCGGAGTGGAAAACCAGGGAAAGTCTTCATAGATTAATATTGCTTAAAGTAACTTTGATATCCTCTGGCTGCAGCAGATACTGAGAAATAGCATTTTTCCTTCAGAGTGCTTTGTGGGCTCATTGCAGACATCCTCAAATTGCTCATCACTTGTCGAGTGCCCTATATAGTAGGTAAAACACTCCACTGTACAGCAGTCACTTGTTATTCTCCACGTGGCTTTTTATCATGGCAGTTTACTTATACTCTGAGGGTCCCTATGAGGATCTGTAGTCAAGAAATATACGTCAAAATCATTTAAAATAGGTGAAGATAAATTCTCTCTCTCTTCACATGGGCACATTGACCTTTGGGGAACACACTTCTGAATCTATATCTACAGAAATGTTGTATGAAATCCAAGTCCAACCCTCTATTCTGTTGCCATATGTAATTTCAAATTCTCATCCTTTATATTTCCTATGCATATATTGGTTTATAGCTTCCCTCAGACTCTCCAAATGGTCTTGTTTGAAGCCCCCCTGTGGGGCTAAAATGAGGAAAAGTAACCTTTCCTCCTTTCCCTATTGGATTATGAATTGTTATTCAAGCCAAACTTTTCTGCAAAAAAATATCTTCAGTTTCCAAATCTTTTTTGAATGATCAATTTGATAGCCAGAAAATGAATGATAGCCACAAAACCCATTTTTCTCTATCATCTAAGCAAATTCAATATTGGTTGATAACAATAGTCTTTAGATAATAAAAATATTCCATGCCTGTTATCTTAGGATCTTAGCTAAAACTGAGAATCTAATTTCTATCATCCTTTTAGGAAATGATGATAGAACCTAACTACACTGAAGTTGACATCCTAGGAGAAAACAATTGCCATACAAATAATTGCTGACATTATGATACTTGCTTTCATATACACATAAACTATACATTCTGTAAGCCAGAAAGAGTGGGAGAATAACTGTCTGGTTATGTCATATAACTTCCAAAAAGCAGAAAATATTTCAGAAAAATATTTTAAAGATGTGTAGAAGTTTGGCCAGAATAGAATAGCAAAAGATTAATCAAGCAGAGTGATCTCTATGTTCAAAAGCAAATAGTAGTAAGAGAGCCATATTTGTTGGAGAAAAAAGTTTTGGTGTATCTAATGACTAATACATGAGATATGGTGGCAGAAAGAAGTCTGGATAGAAATGATCCTGGATACATAGCTTTATCCCACTATTTTAGAAAATTGAAGGTTTTATAATCAGGAGAGTAATATGAGATTTGGATTAAAGTAAAGTATTTCTCAAGATGTATTGCATGAAAAAATGGAGAGGAACTGAAGGATTCTAGTGAAGCTCTGCAAAAACAGGCTATATAACTAACTGTTTAAGATAGCCAGTATTCAACTTATCATTCATATAAGTCTATTAATAGTCTGGGAATTTTCGAGGTAAAAGAAGATTTTAGCAATGAATTAACCATGTATCAATAAAATGTGTTAGTACCCAAAATTTTAACAACTATGACTTACAGAAATATTTAATAACTATAACTATATATATATATATATATATATATATATATATATATACTAGAGGCCCAATGCACAAAATTTGTGCAAGGGGCTCAGCCTTCACGACCTCAGCTGCATTACAGTCCCACAGCCCCACCCCCCATCCACTGGTCATTCCAGAAGGTCATTCCGCCATCCGGTATGATTAGCATATTAGCTCTTTATTATATAGGATATATATATATATATATATATATATATATATATATATATAATCAGGTAGCCTAGCGTTAGAGACATTTATAGGCATTTAGAGGCTATTAGAAAGTGATCACAATTGTATACATGACAGATTTTGAGAGCTTTCATTAAAAGAACAATAGTTTGGATGACTCAGATACCTATATACAGAATTTATTCCCTCATGGAGCATGAGTGGACAGTGAAACAAGGAGTGAAATTTTACTCTGAGTGCTCCACATTTCATTGTCTGTGAATGTCAAACCTTCAAGATAATAAGCAAACTTACTAAACTTATGTTTAAATTTTAATTAAAAATATTAGTTTGATCATCTTCTCTAAACTATTTTGTATTATATTAAATCTGCTAAATACTATTTTATTGTCTGCCTGAATGTGAAGACTACTATTAATTCAATTGCTAAATCTTTTAGACTTAAACACTCATAACACTTATCACTTCACCTTATACTAACAGCCGATTCCTGTCTCAATCTTGAGTAATTATCTCTGAATAACTCCTAAATCAAGAAGAAAATATCCAGGTGTTTGGAATAAAATGAATTCATGCACCAGGCCTCTAATATATATACTGAGTGGCCAGATTATTATGATCTCTGAACGCATAATAATCTGGCCAGTGTATATATATATATATTAGAGGTCTGGTGCATGAATTCGTGCATGGGTGGGGTCCGGCCAGCCTGGCCACGGGGAGGGGACATGGGCAGTTGGCCGGCCTGCCTGCTGGTCAAACTCCTGGTCGAGGGGAAAATTTGCATATTAGCCTTTTATTATATAGGATATACACTGAGTGGCCAGATTATTATGCATTCAGAGATCATAATAATCTGGTCACTAAGTATATATCATGGGGGGATGAGGGTGGGGGGAGCTACTGGCATAAAATACATAGAAATGCTATTTCTAAATGCATAGCTGTTGAGGGAAATCCTGAGAAGCATAAAATGAAAAATAAGCTGAAAACCAGTGTTAAGTGAGCCCTGAAATCAGGAATGTCCTGAGGGCATTTACTGAGTTCAGTAGCTGAGTTTTGGATTTGAGTGTCTGCATAAGGAATAGGAAGGTGTCATTGCTTTGGGCATGGTAAGGTGATTATTATAAATAAGACTTCTGCCTAAAATAAAACCATTAAAGAGATGCAACTTTAGGAAATTATGGATTTATGGAAGTTTTCCTACAGGCAATATCAGACAACCACAATATACTGTATATCAGTGTGGATTCAAGGGAGAACTTAAAATATAGAAAAAAAGAAAATTTTGTTGACCATTCATAAAAACATGTGTGGCTTCATGTAGATATTGGTTTGAATTTACAATTGTTGCATAGTTACTAAGTCAAAGTTTAATTTAAATTAGGTTAATGTTTAATAACAATTTGTGGTTTCTGGCAGAGGGAAATCCTCTTGGGAGAGACTTATGTCTGACTTCGAAGAGTATGAAAATATTTGAGAGAAAAATTGACACAGTTGAATGATAGGCCAATACATAACCATAGTAGGAAATTTTAGCACATCAATCACAATAATCATAAGCATAAATATCCTCAAATATTTATAAATGTATAAATTAGTAAAATATATACAAGTAATCATCTCTCTATTTATATATATATGTATATATGTATATATGTATACATATATACATATATACATATGTACATATATACATATATACATATATGTGTGTGTATGTATATATATATATATATATATATATATATATGCCTAATATACTAATTGTCCCTACGACTGTTTGACTGTTTGACCAGTTGCTATTATGTGCACTGACCACGAGGGGGCAGATGCTCTGACATGTAGGTTAGCTTGCTGCTGGGGTCTGGCTGATAGGGACTGGGCGAGATGGGCTGGACACGCCCTGGAGCCCTCCTGCGGTCCCTACTGGCCTTGATCATGTACAGTGAGGTCCCTCAGCCTGGCTTGTGCCATCTTGGAATCTGGGACCCCTCGGGGGGATGTGAGAGAGCCAGTTTTGGTCCAATCCCTACAAGCCAGGCCAAGGGACCCCAACGGTGCACAAATTCATGCACCAGACCTCTAGTTAGTGTTTTTATAAAACCATACATCCTTAAAATTAGAAAGTAAACATTGTTATATAATTGCTAGACAAAAGTAAACCTCAGCAATACAGCTGAAAAAAAACCACAATTAGCAATATAGCGCCTTAAATTCAGATCACTAAGATAAGAAACAATAGAGAGGTTTCAAGTAAATGCCAAAAGGATCAAAAGGATAAAAAAATGGGAATTTTGATGAGAATAAATGAGAAAAAAGGAGTCGTTCATAAACTATATTAGAAATAAAAATATTAACCACAGATTAATTGACTAAGATTATATTAAAAAATAGGCAAACAACTATAAAAACAGAAATTCATAACCTAGTATAAATATAGTATCTAGTAATTGAAAAGAGTTGAGTGAAAAGCTAAATAGATACATCACCATTAAAAAATTTTATCAGTATGTTAAGATACATGCTTATACATCCCACTTCTCAAAAATATTCCAGGTAAAGTTCTTTTATTTATTTATTATATATATATTTTTAAATCCTCACATGAGGATATGTTTAGAGAGAAGAAGAAATGGGGAAGAGGAAGAGAGAGAGAGAGAGAGAGAGAGAGGGAGAGAGAGAGAGAGAGGTGAGAAACATCAATTGCCTTCCACACATGCCCCAACTGGGGATTGAACCCACAACCCAGGTATGTGCCCTGACCAACTGGCAGCCTTTCGGTGCACAAGACGACACTCAACCGACTGAGCCACTCCAGCCAGGCCAGCTAAAGTTATTTTAAAAATAAGTCTTTTCACTTATTTTTAAAATAACTTTAGCTGGCCTGTCTGGAGTGGCTCAAATTACAGCGGGAAGGTTAGGGAGAGGTGGGGGAGATAAGAGATTAACCGAAGGACTTGTATGCATGCATATAAGCATAACCAATGGACGCAAAACTCTGGGGGGTGAGGGCATGTATGGGAGTGGGGTGGGGTGGGGGGGACAATGGTAAGATATGTACACATATAATACCTTAATAAAAAAAATGAAAAAAAAGTCTTTTCAAAGTAATAATCATCTAAATATATATGAGCTTTTGCAGATATTTTAAAAAATCAACTAATTATATGAGGCTAGTATAAACTATAATATAGGAAAATGGAAGAATAGAAAATCTCTAACCTACCTTCTATCTCTCTCTCTCTCCATATATATATATATCCTATATAATAAAAGCCTAATATGCAAATAGGCCAAACGGCAGTTGCTATGACACACAATGACCACCAGGGGGCAGACACTCAACGCTGGTGAGTGCAGCAGCGGTGGCGGGAGCCTCTCCTACCTCCATGGCAGTGCTAAGGATGTCCAACTGATGGCTTAGGCCTGCTCCCCTAAGCCATCAAGTGAGCATCCCCTGAGGGCTCCTGGACTGCGAGAGGGCGCAGGCCAGGCTGAGGGAGCCCCCGCCCCCCCGAGTGCACAAATTTTGTGCACCAGGCCTCTAGTATATATATATAAAAAGAGGAAATATGCAAATTAGGTTGGGATGCCATAACGGGTCATGACAGGAGGAGGTTGCACGTGCAGGTGAGGCCCAGAGTGGAGACGGAGACAGAGACAGAGACAGGGGGGCCTGTGAGCCGCTGTGCCCTGGCTCGGGATAGTCCCCCGGAGCCGGAGTGGACATGGACAGGGACACGGGGGCCGGCCTGCAGCCTCTGTGGTCGAGTGCAGGCCCGGAGAGGAGACGGTGGGCCTGCATCCTGCGGAAGCACTGAAGGTCCCTCCTGGCTCCTGCAGAAATGGTGCGGCTCCCTCTCAGCTCCCGTGGGCGCCAGTGGCTCTCTTCCACCTCCTGCAGAAGCCACATGGCTCCCATGGAAGCAGCGCAGCTCCCAGCTGCATGCTGCAGTTCCCGCCATAGACTGCAAAAGCGGCGAGCGGCCTACAGTGTGCAATATCGCGCGATGGGCTACTAGTATGTATATAAAGGCAAAATTCCTAAGTGAAATATTCATAAGCACTATATCTAGAAGGTATATAAATACTTTATAGAACATTTAATTTAAATTAAAATGCAAAGATATTTATTATTAGAAGATGCTATTTAGCACATTCATAAATTAAAAAAGAAAATGTATATAATTATTTCAGCTGCTGTAGGAAGAAAAGATAAAACACAAATCCTTTCATGGTCCCTGTCCCTGTCTAACTAGCTTCACTGTTTCCTTGATATCTCATTTAATCATAAACTTGAGATATATTATAATTTCCCCATTTTATATTTGAGGAAACTGTGAGTTAAACAGTTATCTAGTCATAGATAACATTTACTGATCAAGTACCATGTGCCAAACATTGCTCTACATGCTTTAAGTAAGTCAATCTTTATAGGAACCCATAAAGTGAGTACAATAAGCATTACCACCCACTATGGGAAATGAGCCAGTTGGAGAGAGAGAGAGAGAGAGAGGGAGAGAGAGAAACGTAAAGAAGTTAAGCAACTTGTGCACCATTAAATATTAAGTGACAAAGCTGAATTTGAATGAAGACAGTATGGTGGGAGATCTCAACTCTCTGTTATAAATCCCCCCAATAACCCTATGCTTCGTAGCTATAAACTGGCAGATGCACAACTGGAAGATCTTTATTTGCTTCCAAAGCCTGTAATATTTTCTTTACAACATACCTCTTTGCCATCTATGGAAATATGTCTGCTGAGGGTGGGGGTGGGTAGTTGACTATTTTGTTTTTTCTTGTTTATTTTAGGAGGTACAGAGGGAATTGAATAAAAACTGAAAGTAGTACAGAGTAATTGTTACCAGTGACCTCACAATCCTATGATTAAATGGTTAGGCTGCAGAGAGAAATGGATTCCCTACCACACTCACTATCTTCTGTCTCCAAACAACCCTTTGTTTTTCCTCCTCCAGGTCAAGATGGTAGTATGCAAGGGTGAGGAGCCAGGGCTTGATGCTTTGGCTCTGCATCAGCCTGGGTGAAATTACTATGCCTTCTCTGCTCCAAATTTTCTTTGGAATTAGAGCTTTTTCTCTCTGCATAGGGCCCTCTGTCACAATCTAAGCTGTCATCGCCCACATTCCTTGTCCTATTGAACTTATTTCTAGAACATTATCCCATAGCAGTGCCAAATTTATTTTCAGGCTAGTGTTAATTATAATGACCCCACATCATGTCATTTTGTATTGAGAGAATGACTTATTCTCCATTACACAAAGCAATTTTCTCTGACATATTAACCTTCACTGAGCCTTTTTCTAATTTTATCCAGGCAGAATCACACATATAAAGGATATTTTACAGGCAGTTTTTAAAAAAAAACTTTCAGAAACTTTTTTCTTCTGAGAAAGAAAGAAAGAAAGGAAAAGAAGAAAGAAAGAAAGAATTAACAAACTAGAGATATATACATTTTAGTATTTCCTCTGTGTTTCTATTTTAGCTACTATAATCAATTATCAGAGGATTACAGAGAATGTGCTAGAGAATAAAATAAGCTGCAAAATAATATATATTTAAGAAATTTTAATGGCATTGAAGAGAAAATAATTGGGCTAAATTAGCAATACTTTCAATATATTTTTATTAAAAGTTTTTTAAATAAAATTTTCTGCATTATTGAGGTATAACGATAAATAAAATTGCAAGTTGTTTAAATTGTACAACATGATGACTTAGATATGCACACATTCTGAAAGGATTCTCTTCATCTAGTGGTAATTTTTCTTTATTTAAAATTAGAATATTTAAGTTCCATATCTTAGCAAATTATATAACAGTGTTATCAATTATAGTCACCATGTTTTACATTAAATCTTAAGGCCTTATTTATATAGTATTAGAGGCCCAGTGCACGAAAATTGTGTATGGGGGGAAGGGGTGTCCCTCAGCCCAGCCTGCACCTTCTCCAATCTGGGACTCCTTGAGGGATGTCCGATCCCAGTCGGATATCCCTCACACAATCCAGGACTGCTGGCTCCCAACCGCTTGTCTGCCTGCCTGCCTGATTGCCCCTAACCATTTCTGCCTGCTAGCCTGATCATCCCCCTAACCACTCCCCTGCCAGCCTGGTCCCCCTAACTGCCCTCCCCTGCAGGCCTGGTCATTCCTAACTGCCCTCCTCTGCAGGCCTGGTTACCCCCAACTGCCCTCCCTGTAGGCCTGGTCACCCCAAACTGTCCTCCCTTGCTGGCCTGGTCCCTCCCAACTGCCCTCCTCTGCAGGCCGGGTCCCCCCCAACTGTCCTCCCCTGCAGGACTGGGAACCCCTCAACTGTCCTCCCCTGCAGGCCTGGGTCCCCCCCCTCCCCTGCTGGCCATCTTGTGATGGCCATCTTGTGTCCACTTGGGGGCAGCCATGTTTGACCACATGGGGGTGGCCATCTTGTGTGTTGGAGCAACAGTCAATTTGCATATTACTCTTTTACTAGATAGGATAGCTGAAAGTTTGTACACTTTAACTAACTTTTTTTATTTTTCACATGCCCTGGTCCCAGCAACAACTCTGGTACTCTCTGTTTGTATAAGTTTGACTTATTTTTTTTAGCTTCCACATATGTTATACCTTGCAGTATTATTTTTCATTCTCAATCTGGGTTATTTTATTTAACATAAAGCTTGTCAGATCCATCCAGGCAGGGTTCCTTCTGTCTTGTGGATGAATAATATTCTAGTGTGTGTGTGTGTGTGTGTGTGTGTGTGTGTGTGTGTGTGTACATACATATATCACATCTTCTTTATCCATGCATTGATGGGCATTTAAGTTGTTTCTATGTCTTGGCTGTTGTGCATAATGCTGCAATGAACATGGTACTGCAGATATTTCTTTGAGATCCTATTTTAATTTTCTTTGGATACATACCCAGGATTGCCAGATAATATGGTAGTAATATTTAAATATATATGTATATATTTAATTTTTTGAGGAACCTCTACACTGTTTTCCATGGTGGCTGCACCAATTTCCATTCCCACCAACAGTGAACCGGTTCGCTTTTCTCCATGTCTTTGCCAACAGTTATCTCTTGCCTTTTTTATTATAGCTATTCTCATAGGTGTGAGGTGATATCTCTATGGTTGTTTACATTTCTCTGTTGATTGGTGATGTGGAGCTGCTTTTCATGAACCTGTTGTCCATCTGTATGTCTTTTGTTGAAAAAATGTTTGTTTAGCTCCTCTGCCCATTTTTTAATCACAGTGTTTGTTTTCTTGCTATTGAGTTGAATTAAAATTGTATATATGTATAGTCCCATCTGCTTGGCCTTCCCCTTTCCTCATAGGGGAGTCCCTGAGATACCTCAGTGCAACTCTAGGGCTCCACAGAACATAGTTTGAAAACCAGTAAAATCATCTACCTAATAAAACAGTAACATGCTAATTGACCCTACCTTCACGATGCCCACCAGCCAATCAGGAGTGAGTATGCAAATAACCCAACAAAGATGGTGGGTTAATTTGTATATGCAGGCGCCGAGTTAATTTGTATATGAGCCATGGCGACGACTCAGGTGTTCCGCACCACCCCAGCTGCTCCAGGCCTCTGGGCAGCGTGGGAAGGCAGAAAGGCGGCTCTGGCCAAAGTGAAGGTGGTGCTGGCAGCCAGGGGAAGGAAGGCCCATTCTTGCATGAATCTTCGTGCATTGGGTCTCTAGTTTATTATAAACCTCAGAAAAAGAACCTTCAGACACAAAAGTAGGCGCCACCATTAACAAGGCGGCATCAGGAGAATTTGCTCATACATGGGAGTCTCATGAGACAAAGGAAACAGTAATAAGTATGTTCTCCGATAAAATGCTCACTGATCTATAGCAAGTCAGCAACAAATTCAGATCTACCACAACCGAATAATTTACTAAAAACCTCCTGTTTTCCTAACCTCCTTCCTTCGAACCACTCATCTATCCTCTCTAAACCTTTTTTGTGATCATCTTTACTTAAGTCCTAGCCATGTGGACAGCCACGCTGAACTGCTCTAATAGCCACAATAGCAAGCCTCTTAAGGAGAACATTTTAAGAGTGAGCAGTTGACCTGGTTTTAATGATGGTCGCATTATAATCTAAAGAAGAAAAAAACAAACGTTTTCTGTAAAGATCCAGACAGGAAATGTTTTAGTCTTTGTGCACTATATCTAAGTGTCTACTGCAATTTTTATTTGTGTGTTTCTTTATGTACTCTTTTAATATAAAAAACATACTTAGCTCTCAAAACAAGCCTCAGGGCTGAATTCCACCAGGCATAGTTTGCCAATCCATGGCCTAAACAATCTATTAATTCTCAGAGAAAAAATGTATGAAGGACCTCCAAAGTCATAATCTATCATAACTAATATGCCATTCATTGTATACATTCATACACAACATCAACAAGTTTTAAGATTGCTAATTTGGAGGAACTGTAGGTGAATATCAACCTATCTCTTTGGTTTGGTTCTCAGGGCATTTTTGAAATCTGTGGGGTCATTTTGGCTTGTCACACTGACAATAGGAGAGGGTGGCTGGACTAATCAGAGGGGATTTGGTGACAGGCATTACTTATTGCCTGAGGTGTGTGTGAGAGGCGGGAGTGCCAAATATCCTCCAAAGGGAGTTTTAACCATAAGTGAAAATTACCTTCCCAACATGCTAAGAGCAGTCATTTTTTGAAGCACTGGACTTTTCGGGACAATACTTTTATCCCAATTTCATAACAGAAAGTTTTGAGGGCCTGAAAGCTTTGAGGCTCTTATTTCAAGAATATAAAATTATCAACTCAAAATGGGGCATGAAATGAATGTTTATTTAGAATGAGAAAATAAAACCCTAAATACTACACATTAAAAAAAACAACTGCTTTCTGTGGAGGCACGGGTTTGGGGAACTCCGTCCCTCTCATCTCATCTGGCAGCCGCCACAGCAGCTTGCCAGGTACTCTCTGATCCAGTTCCCTCCAGCCACCCAGAGGTAGTCTGTCCTCAGCTAACACTGACTAGCATGTTAGTCAGATCTTTCTCCTTGGCATCAAGAAGAGAGTGTCAGCCCTGGCAGTGTGGGTCAGTTGGTTGAGTGTTGTTCCATGCACCAAAAGGTTACTGGTTCCATTCTGGGTCAGGGCACAAGCCGGGGTTGTGGGCTCATCCCTGGTAGGGGGAGTGCAGGAGGAAGCTGATCAATGTTTTGCTCTCACATCAATGTGTCTCTCTCTCCCTCTCCCTTCCTTTCTCTCTAAAAGTCAATTTAAAAAAAATATATCTAACTGGTAATTTATCTTTTAAAAAAATAAGAGAGTTTCAGATGCTCCCCTAGGTCCAACATGGACATCTTACTATCGGGGACAAGATTTCCTCTGCCCATACCTAACCCCAGGAGCAACACTAGGGACAAGTGGGTGACTCCCATGCTGGTACGGTACTCCACACCTCTGGCTCAGGTTGGGGTCTGCTGTTTTCTCTGGGTGCTCCCTAAGGACAGTCCCAGGAATTAAAGGAAAATCCCAGGAATTAAGATAACTGGGAAACTGGGGAGCCCTGGAGATTAAGCTACATTCAAACTATATCAAGTTCAGGCAATGTCATTTCTGCCAATCTGGATCTACTCATGTGGGTCTCATTATAATCTCACACCATATTTTTTCTGGAATATCTGCTTCTGGATCACATTTTTCTTTGCTTAAAGAGTTTCTCACATCACAGATTTAAGAGTCACGTTATGATCAATCCATTCATCTACTGAGTTTGTTTCTCATCAGTACATTACATACAAACTGGCTATCTTCATTCTCTCTCTCTCCCGCCTTCTCTCTCACTTTTTAAGTCCAGTGTTATAAATCTGTGTATCATCTGGGAACATATTGTCTGTGTACAGGCAGCAGCCTCTGTGAGCATTAGTGGATTATCTTAATTCCTTTTATTGCTTCAAGTATAAAATTGATCTCCATTGTGCTGTTCCATGTTACTTCTAGCATAATACAACTTAATAACCCTGTGAGAAGTACTTTGGAGTATTAATATTTAAAACAATGGGACTCCTCTCATAGATGTTGGGTTTTATTCTTTAAAAAACTTTTAATCACTATTTTCGTAGTGTCTTAGTACAGCTCTCTTCTTCTACCACTCCCAATTCTATGCAAATACATGCCAGAAACAGGAGATAATATCGATATAAAGCAAAACATTAACTGTAATCACTTATTTTCTCATCAAGAGGTTAAATACAGTTAAAATTAAGAAGACCCCTTAAAATAAATCTAAGATGGTTGTAACTGAAAATAATGAAAGCTCTAAGTCAATAAGTAAAGTAGTTTTGGTCCATCATACTTATATGTTCTCTAATCAATTTTCCACCTTCTTATTATGAGGTTTCCTCTTACCTTTTAAATGAAATAAATAACATATTTTATGTAAAATATCTCAGATAAATAGAGGTATTATAGCAGTACTAGGGGCCTGGTGGACAAAATTCATGCACAGGGAGTCGGGGGTCCCTCAGCCCAACCTGCCCCCTCTCACAATACTGGGAGCCCTCAGAGGATGTCCTACTGACAGCTTAGGCCCACGCCCCACAGGGAGCTTACCTAAGCCACAGTCTGGCCTCCCTTTGTGGGAGGCAACCGGGCTGGTCAGGGGAAGGCACCAGCCCCATCACCCCACTGCTGCAGCCACTGTCAGTCACCACAGCCACCAAGGTGTTTTCATCAACACGGACTTCAGTCCCTTCACCAAGAAAAAATGACAACTTTCTTTAGGCATTTTCAAGATGTGTCTTTCATATGATATGGATTTCTTTATTTTTTTATCCTCACCTGAGGGTATGTTTCCATTGACTTTTAGAGAATGTGGACGAGAAAGGGAAAGACAGAGAGAAACACTTTGATTGGTTGCCTCCTGCATGAGCCCTGATCTGGGCCCCGGCTAGGGAGGAGCCTGCAACCTAGGTACATGCCTTTGATCAGAATCAAACCCAGACCCTGCTGTCTGCAGGCTGAGGCATTATCCACTGAGTCAAACCGGCTAGGGCAGGATATGACATTTCTTAGCCTTCCAGCAGCAGACCTTCATTTTTTTCTCCAGAAGTGTGGTGGAAAAACCCTAGATCACCTTTTTGGATTCTTATTACCCAAGTTACTAAGAATAAATATTACCAGTGGCATACAGGAAGCTTAGCCAATGTGCAGTCAGAAAAAGTGTTTCCTCTATAGTTCACACCAATGGAACTGGCCAAAGCTTTAGGCCTGGGTAGGCCTCTCCAGCTCCCTCTGATCACCGGCTCAGCCCCTGCCCAGGCCTGCCCAGACCGAAAGCCTCTTGGGCAGGAGCCCACCCCCAGCTCCCTATAATCAATCGCAGGGGGTCTGCTCCTGCCTAGGCAGAAAGCAGAACCCCAGCTCCCTGCCCAGATGATCAATTGCAGGGGGTCTGCTGGTGTACCAGGCCAAAGAAACCCCCAGCTCCCTGCGATCAATGGCAGGGGGTCCGCTCGTGCACCAGGCCAAAAGCCGGAGCGGACACCCAGCTCCCGGCTTTCGATGGCAGGGGGTCCACTCGCCACGCCCACCATCCAATCAGAGCAAGGAGCTGGGTGTCCGCCACGCCCACCATCCATTGAAAGCAGGGAGCTGGGTGTCCACTCCAGCTCCAGGCCAAAAGCCTCAGGTGGAGGCTTTCAGTCTGGTGCCAGAGCGGACCCCAGCTCCCTGCAATCCGTTGCAGGGGGTCAGCTCAGGGCGCCTATGTAGGCAAATTAACCGCCATCTAGGTCAGGTTTATTTGCATACTCGCTCTGATTGGCTGGTGGGAGTGGCTTGGGCGTAGTGAAGGTGCAGTCAATTTGCGTATTCCTGTTTTATTAGGTAGGATAAGATGTACTAAAGGAATAAGAATTTTCGTTTTTCCTAAAGCAAAGATATGTGGCATAATCATAGGAGCAAAAGCATCCTAGTCTTCCCCAAATAAGAAAGATAGAGTGTGTTTTTGTAACCTGGCAACACTTTATCTTACTTTCAGAATTAGAGAGTTTCCAGAATTGGTGTATCAGTTAAGTTGATGTTATCTTTTAATGCTGCAGTGTTTCTTTGCTTATCTCATGTCCCTCACAAATGTTCTTTTTTTCCATCTTTTGGAAGTATTTCAAAGGAAGAAAAATGTGCATATGCAGCTTAGTATATATCAGAAAAATGCAATTACATTTTACCTCCATCTATGGTTTACTTTTCTCACAAATACATCCCAAACTTCTAAACAAAGACCCCAAACAACTCTAATATTAAACATTGAAATAAATGTGAACTATACAGACATTTCAGAACAATGAATAAAAACAATAGAATTTTTTTCCAACCCTCTTACCCAGTTCAGGGTAACATGTGGTCAGAGCCTCTCCTGGCAGCTCAGGGCACCAGGAGGGACCCACCCTGGACAGGATACCCTTCCATCACAGGGCCACTCACACCCACACTCACACTCAGACTGATACAATTCAGATACTCCTGTTCCCCTCATGTGCACATCTCAGATGTAGGCGGAAACTGGGGTGCCTGGAGAAAACCCACGTAGACTTGGGGGAACATGTCATGACCCCAACTGGGAGTCAATTAATTTTTTTCACATTCATGTTACAATGAAACAACTTTGAACAAAAGGACTTATTTAAGGATCTGCTGTATTTTTAAATCCTCTTATTTTGACTAAAATATCCCATACTTATGGGTCATCTAGAAATTTTACACACTTTTCTAAATTTTAGGAATAAGCATTTTAAAGACCATCTGCTTTGTAAAGTTAAGGCCAGCAACGCATTCCCATCACCTTTGAAGCCAAACTCAAATATTTGATATGGGCTTCGCACTTCGCATACATGTAATGGGATGTTGATTAGGAGGAGAGGGACATTAATGAGACACTACCCAGAAACAGCCAATGTGTATGGGTAGCAGTGCCAAGGTCCTAGTAGCAGTGCTGTCATTCTTGTGCTCAGTAGCAGCCGAAAAGATTGTTCATTAGAACAGATCAGGGGTATAATTTGGTCATGGTTCTGTACATGCCCAGCCTGGGTCTCTAGCACTGCAGATTTGATGGACCTCTTCATATTTTAATGAATTCATGTTTTGCTTAAAATAACTACAGTGGATTTGTTTTTAATCATTTCCTGAAAGATATAGTCAGCATTCTAAATATTTGAGTAAAGCCCTGAATAAAAGCATTTGAATTAAGAACAAAACTATATAAAAAGCAAATTACTTATATTTTAAAGTAAAAACTCAAGGTATGTTAGAACACAGTGCTCTGAAAGTTTTAAACAACTATATATTTATAGCATAATTTTATTATATATTATTCATAATGATAACTACAGTCTTTAAGAATGAACTTTTCTTCTAGGTTATAAATACTATATAAATTTATATTTATAAGGAAATATGTTTAGAGTAAGTACACTGCCACTTATTTCCTTATTTACTAGTTTTCTTTATATCAAAAACTAGAGGCCTAGTGCATGAAATTCATGCACAGGGGTGTGTGTCCCTCAGCCCAGCCTGCACCCTTTCCAATCTGGGACCCCTCTCACAATCCAGGACTGCTGGCTCCCAACTGCTCACCTGCCTGATTGCCCCTAACCGCTTCTGCCTGCCAGCCTGATCACCCCCTAACCATTCCCCTGCCAGCCTGATGGCCCAATTGCCCCTAACTGCCCTCCCCTGACAGCCTAGTCACCACTAACTGCCTTCCCCTGCTGGCCTGGTTTCCCCCAACTGCCCTCTCCTGTTGGCCTGATCACCCCTAACTGCCCTCCCCTGCCATCCTGGTCCCCCCAACTTTCCTTCCCTGCAGGCCTGGTCGCTCCCAACTTCCCTCCCCTGCCGTCCTGGCCGCTCCTAACTGCTCTCCCCTGCTGGCCTGGTTGCCCCCAACTGTCCTCCCCTCAGGCCTGGTTCCCCCCAACTGCCCTCCCTTGCAGGCCTGGTCCCTCCCAACTGTCCTCCCCTGCTGGCCTGATCACCCACAACTGTCCTCCCCTGCTGGCCATCTTGTGGTGGCCATCTTGTGTCCATATGGGGGATGCCATCTTGTGTGTTTGAGTGATGGTCAATTTGCATATTACCTCTTTATTATATAGGATAGGAGTCCAACCAACATGGCTCAGTGTTGACCTATGAACCAGTAGATCACAGATCACAGTTCAATTTCCAGTCAGGGCAAATGCCCTGGTTGCAGTCTTGATCCCTAGTGTGGGGAGTGCAGGAGGCAGCCAGTCAATGGTTCTCGCTCATCATAGATGTTT
The DNA here is from genome assembly GCF_027574615.1 of Eptesicus fuscus. Taxonomy (NCBI): domain Eukaryota; kingdom Metazoa; phylum Chordata; class Mammalia; order Chiroptera; family Vespertilionidae; genus Eptesicus; species Eptesicus fuscus. The sequence goes on from NC_072486.1 coordinate 32,185,282, forward strand.
CTATTTCTCTCTCCCTCTCTCTTCTTCTCTGAAATCAGTAAAAAAAAAAAAAAAAAAAAAAAGTATTTTTATTATTGATTTATTTTTATATCTTTACTTTTGAAATATGTCCTTATTGCATATGTCCTCCTTTTCTCCCCTATTGACCTCTTCTATCCCACCTTCACGCCCCACCCCAAGACTTCACCACACTATTGTCTATGTCCATAGGTTATGCATATATACATACAAGTTCTTGGGAATAGCTAATGAAGCAAAGTTTAAAAATATTATTTAAATATTGCTTATCTCCAATTAAAGTCAGAAAGTTTTATTCCCTAATAAACATAATTATCCCCAAATGATCAATATAGTTATAGAAAAAAATCTAAAGCTGAAATGTATCTATTACATATTGAATACAATTTTACTCCTTTGTTCTGTGGTTTTCTTAACTATGTCTTGAGTGTTATATCTGTTTTAGCATACCTCAGATGATCTTAGTGAGGAAAAACTACTATAAGAGTAAAATTTTTATTTTTAATTTGCTGAATTTTTTTGTCTAACAAGAACTAACTTATGCCATTTTTTTTCAGTCACAGAAACAGAATGAATAATTGCTGACATAGCATATGTTTCCCAAGAGCTGGGTTACTCATCCTAATGAATGTCAGACTGATATTTAATAGGATTTGTGTCAAAGCAGGAAAATGGTAAAAAGTCCAATTAAAACAGAGCCGACCATAATACATTTTTTTACCTTCCAGCAAACTTGGCTGTTAGTTTAGTCTAAGTGCATTTTAGAAATAGGGCAGTATATTTTATAAACTATCATTTATATTTTTGATAATGTAGATTTTAATAATAAAGAGAATGCATATATATATATACATACATACACACACACATACACCTATGCATTCTCTCTCTCATATATATATGAGAGACAGAGACAAAGAACAGAGATATACATACCCTTAACAGCATATCTAAAATCCAAAGAGCTATGCATCAAGATTTTTTTTTTAAACTGACTTTTTAGCAAAGCCTGACTTGAACAATCATTAGGCTACTTGTAGTCTTTTAGGAAAAACAAACAACTAATTGTGATTGTTCACACATTTTATAATGATGACAGGTTACTGCTGCAGATCCCTCTGGCAGTGTTAGCTATTACATAGTATCTGCAATGCATCTCCTGTTTAGAAGTTTAAAAAACAAAACAAAACACCTTTCCTCAGAGAATTAAGTTGAGGATTGTCAACCTGCATTTTTAAACCTTACAACCAGGTATTTATATTGCAAACACATAAATATTCATCTAAAATACTATGAAAAAATAAAGAATATTTACTGATACACCTAATTAAAAAGGCTCAAAGTCAGGTGGGCTTCAGCAGAGTTTAATCAGTGTCATCCAAGCTCTAAATCTCGGCGAGGATTTCTGGGCTGTTCCTTTCTAGTGGCTTTTCAGGCTGCCTCTAAGAGCAACAGATGTCTGCAGTAGTCATGGAGATAGGTATGTCTGCACAGAGCAGCAGTGTGGTTTTATTTATTCCACATACCAAGCCAGGGTCCTGAGTTTCACTCTGGGTAGAGCAAGGTAGTTTATAAATTTGGATCGGGTATAGGATGTACTAGTTAATTAAGCCTCTGTCATGTGTTCTATTTTTAGAAAGAGGGTAGGGCCAGCTACCTAAAACGACTGCATTCTGCAAGATAAAATCATGGATTATTACAAAGAGACAAGAGAGAGAAAGTTTGGGGAGTCAGTCAGCATTATCACAATATAATCTGCATTGTGGAATGGTCAAGAGGGAGGCCGAACCAACCTAAATATAACAAGAGACAGATTTTAGGCTACTTTCATGTGACACCAAAACCTACCCTCAACTTCTCTGAATTATTCATATTCTTTGTGTGTTTTTTTTTTTACTTACTGATCTTTGATTTCCTTTAATTGAATCTCTTTCAGGAGAGTTTCCAGTATAAGTAAAACTTTCATTTCCAACTATCTTTCTGAAATATATACATTTATTTTTGAAATTCTTTCAATGCCTTGAAATATAAAACTAATTTGTTTTTACAAATAAGTTCTGATAGGATTTAGAAAACTTTGTTAAAGCTGATGGCATAGTAATATGAATAAAAGAAAGTTTACGAAAGTTACTGGGTGAAGCAGCTAAGACGGCTTTAATGCAAACCTATATTGTAATCTTGCAACACATTTTTTTTACCAACTTGAGGAAGTGCTTACCTCACAGCAATCCCCAGTTTTCTCACCTGAAAAATGCAGGAACCAGTATGTAATATATACTCAAGCAATGTTAATTAAGTTTAGTTTAATTAGCTCTTATCAAGGTTGCATTCATTAAGTGTTATCTGCAAAGTATTATTCTTGGGACTATAATTTTCACATCCTCCTCATTCTTCACACTTATTATCTTCTTGTTTTGACAATATCTTAATGGATATATAATTCACATAAGTACCATTAGTGCAGAAAATACTTATTACCTTCTTATATGTTTGATAATATTTTGAGAGGTTTACATGCATTTCATCTTCACACACAAAAAAATGCTGAGTTAGGGTATAATATAATACTCATTGTGCTCATAAGGAAACTGATAAAAGAGAAGTTAAATGATACATAGCAAGAAATTTTGAAACCTGGATTCAAACCTGAGCAGAATGTCATTTTTATTGCATTTTAAGCCTTACTACTAAGTTCTACTATCTTCCAGATAAGTTAGTAAACATTTCCAGAAGAAATAAATAGTAATCAAATATGTTTAGATATTACCATTCATAAGTCCAGTATGTACAGATATTTTCTGCGTACAAATGTCTCTTCAAGCAGTTTAAAATTCTTTTAGAACTGAAGGCAGTATAAATAAAAAAAGAATTTAAAGTTTTTAGAAGTTATTAAGGATGAAAGGAAATAGAAATAATAAAATGAAAAAGAATTATTCAGCCTTGGCCAGGTGGCTAAAGTGGTTAGAGCATCATACCATACACCAAAGGGTTTCAGGTTCAATTCCCAGTCAGGGCACATACCTAGGTTATAGGTTTGATCCTCAATTGGGTCTCTCTTTCTCTCTATTCCCTTCCTTTCTCTCTAAAATCAATTAACATATCCTCAGGTGAGAATTAAAAAAAGAATTATTCATTAAACAAAATTTAAAAGAATATGGCAGTAGAGGCATGTGTTATAACTCTTGTGCTGTTTATGTGATGGGGCATTTCAAGTACATTCAAATATGTCTTTAGAGTGAATTGAAACCAAGAAGACTAAGGTGATTTTCCTTTGACCTCAAGTGTCAGGGTATTATCTGAAGTCATAATAAATATCTAGAGGTTTCTAAAGTGGCACAAACAACATTTCACTGTGTTTATAACCAGTGACATTTGATGTGTAGGGTAGGAGAGGTTTGCAAACATTAGGCCTTATTGAGTTCAAGGTCAAGCCTATGAAGATTGTTATTTTTTATTGAATATATTGGGATGACATTGGTTAATAAAATTATACAGATTTTAGGTATACAATTCTACAATACATTACCTATATATTGTATTGCATGTTTACTAACTCAAGTCAAGTCTCTTTCCATCACCATTTATCCCTCCTTTACCTCCTACCTCCCCCGACTCCTCCTTCGCTCTGGTAATCATCATAATGTTGTCTATGTCCATGAGTCTTCCGTTTTGCTTTTTTCTTTGTTTAATCCCTTGGTTATCACAGAACATCTACTACATAAGGCCACCACACAAAGAATGGGAGTCATTTCTGACCTATCTAATACATAAAATCAGACACAAAGAGGCAGCCAAAATGGGGAGACAAAGAAAGAGATCCAAATGTAAGAACAGGAGGACTCTCCAGGAAAAGAGCTAAATGAAATGGAGGCAAACAATTTATTATTCTTGATATAGTTTATCAGCAATATTACATGCCTTTTTTTTAAAAAAAAATAGCATACATGGTTTTAGCTCATAAAATGATACCAAAATCTAAGATAATAAAAATAAAATATTGAATGCATTTTAAAATCATCATTATTTGATTTTTAAGCCCTTCTCTCATGAGCTTTGCCTTCTACAATGACAAATAATTGACTGTGAGCATAAAATACTTTAATCATAATACGTGAAATTGAAGGTTTTATGTTTTGTCTTGGCTTTCATTTCTATTATTTTCTTTTATTTTAACTAGTTGATTTATTGGTTCTACTGTCTTTGTGTCTTAGCTAATTATTGTCATTTATTGTCTGTGTTACCAACATCTTTTTAAAATAGAAATCCCATAAATCTGTCATTTGAATTAAATATTTAAATTTTTCTTTTCTCTTGTGCTTTATTGGCATTTAAAGTCTGAAAATTAGTGGTTTAAGACTCCAGAATTCTCAATTCTCACAAATGTAGGCCTTTTACGCACCACTACTGAGCTCTCTCAACTGAGTTTTGAGGGAGAAGCACATGCTTGATAACAGAAAGTAGGAAAAAGTTAAATTCAATTATGCTAAAAGTAATTAACAATTCTTAAAACTTAAGCTGTAAATCTGACATTGTTTGCAATTTTTCCAATGATTCACTGAGTCACTCAGAGGCTACACATCATCTCTCCTGAGAAGGCATCGGATTGCCTAATGAAATGAGACAGTGCATTTTAAAAGAATAAACTGTCCAACTTTTAACCAGGGCGGCTGGCAGCTGACTCTGTATAATGGTTTTAATAACTTGTGCGGTGGTTCTTTATTTCTATTTTTAAAAGGTCTTTTTATAGCAATTACTATCTGGATGAGTCTTCCACTAGTAGCAGATTCTTTACACTAATTATTTTAGATACCATTTTTTAAAATTCCTACATTCTCAGAGAAACTTTAAAAAGAAATATGAAAAAAGTAGTAGGGCATCCTTTTCCATCTCAATCTATTACTCAAATATACCAGAAGTCACTTCACTTGCTAAAGTTCGCTTTTTAAAATGGTCCAGTACAAGGAATAAAAGAAACATCTAAGGTACAAAAGAAATCATCTGGAAAGAATTGGAATAAGACTATCATTGACTTTCTCATATAAAATATAGTACTATTTTAGAAGATAAAGGAAAATTATTTTAAAGATCAGAGAAAAATATATTAGAATCCTAAATTCTAAGTCCATTTATTAGTGGGAAAGAACCAAAATATGTATATTCAATATGCATGGGATAAAAATATTTACCTCTGAAGCATTCTAGCTTAACAAATTCCTCATGAACATACTATGTCAAAAAAAATGTAAGTGAAACATGAAAGTGAAAGATATTAGAGTCAGGAAATTTTGACTTCATTTAAACAGAGTAAAGGGTGGTCCCAGGATGACAGTTGAACCTAAAGGTCAGTGATGACATTTTACAGAAGTAAGATGGTGAGCCCATGGAGGGAGGTTTCTGGGGTAAAGAAGACTCATGAGAATAGGTAATATGACATATATTTGAATAAATTAAAAATATGATATAGACAAAGTGTACAATTTAAAAAGGGTAATTAAATAAAAATATTATAAAAATAAAAATCCTGTACAAATAAGGAAATGTGATACTTTCCTGGTTACCTTTTGCAGGATTAAAAAATAATAACAATAAATTAAATAGTAAATATCAACTCAAGGGGATAATGAATAATTAATGGAGAAAGGTGAGTTTATTCAATAAATGGTGTGTGGAAAACTGAAAATCCAAATGCAAAATAATGAACTGGGAGTCATGTTTTATATCACTCATAAAAATTAACTCAAAATGAATAAATGACTTAAATGTAAGACCTAAAACCATAAAACTCCTAGAAGAAAACATAAGGAAAAAATCTCTTTTGCTTTGGTCTTACCAACAATTTTTTATATATGATACCAAAACACAAGCACAAAAAGCAAAAATAAACAAGCTGGGCTACATAAAACCAAAAAACTTCAGCACAGAAAAACAAACAATCAACAAAATAGAAAGGCAACCTACATAAAGGAAAAAATATTTTAAAATCATATATCCAATAAGAGGCTAATATCTAAAATATATGAAGTACTCATACAACTCAATCACAAAACAAAAAAAAGTCCGTAAGTAATCCAATTAGGAAATGGGCAGAAGACCTGAATAGACCTTTTTCTAAAGAAGACATACAATGGGCCAACAGGTTTATGAAAAGGAATTCATCATTAATCATCATAAAAATGCAAGTTAAACACACACACACACACACACACACACACACACACACACACACAAAGCACAATAAGTTATCAACTCACACATTTTAGGATGGCTATTATAAAAAAGACAAGAGATAAATATTGGCAATGATGAAGAGAAAAGAAAACTATTGTATTAAGATTCCTCAAAATATTAAAACTACAGTTATCACATGACCCAACAACTCTATTCCTTGGTATATATTCAAAGGAAATAAAATCATCATCCTGAAGAGATACCTGCCCCCCACACTTACTGTAACATTATTCACAATAGCCAAGGTATGGAACCAACCTAAGTTTCCATGGATGAATGAATAAAGAAAATGTGATGTGCACACACATATACATGCATACACACACACTGAAATATTATCCTATCTAATAAAAAAGTAATATGCAAATTGACCATCACTCCAAGATACACGATGGCTGCCCCCATGTGGACACAAGATGGCCACCACAAGATGGCCAGCAGGGGAGGGCAGTTGAGAGGGACCAGGCCTGTAAGGGAGGGCAGTTGGGGGTGATCAAGCTTACAGGAGAGGGCAGTTAGGGGTGACCAGGCTGGCAGAGGAGGGAAGTTGCGGGCGACCAGGCCTGCAGGGAAGGGCAGTTGGAGGGGACACAGGCCTGCAGGGGATAGCAGTTGGGGGGGATCAGGCCTGAAGGGAAGGGCAGTTGGGGGGGGGGACCAGGTCAGCAGGGGAAGGAAGTTAGGGGCAATCGGGCTGGCAGGGGAGCAGTTAGGCATCAATCAGGCTGGCAGGGGAGTGATCAGGCTGGCAGGCAGAAGCGGTTTGGGGCAATCAGGAAGGCAGGCAGGTGAGCAGTTGGCAGCCAGCAGTCCTGGACTGTGAGAGGGATATCCCAGATTGGAGAGGGTGTAGGCTAGGCTGAGGGACACACCACCCCATGCACGAATTTCGTGCAGCGGGGCTCTAGTTCAGACATAAGAAAGAATAAAATCTTGGCATTGGCCACGAAATGAATGGATTTTGAGGCCATCGTGCTAGTGAAGCAAGTCAGGGAAAGAAAAATACTATGATTTCATTTATATGTGAAATCTACAAAAGCCAAATTCCTAGAAACAGAATAAAATGGTGGTTGCCAGGGGCTGTGAGGTTGGGGAATTGGAAAGATATCACTCAAATGGTACAAACTTCTAGATATGAGATTAATATGTTTTGGGGATCTGATGTACAGCATGGTGACTATAGTTAACAATACTTTAATATATACTTGAAAGTTGCTAAGTATTCTTACCATGTGCACACAAGAAAAGATAATCAACTGAGCTGATGGATATTTTAACCAACCCTATTGTAGTAATGATTTTGTTATGCATCACTTGTACACATTAAACTTACACACTGTGTGTCAATTACCTCAATAAAACTGGAAAAGAACAAAATTGGAAGACTGAAGGACTTGGGCAGATGACAGCAGTAGTATAGTGATTTGGGGGAAAGAGTTAGTAGCTACTAATTTTAAGTTGCACTTAAAGAGATATAATTATAATGGAGTTGTAACATTTATTACCCAAAATTCCATATTAGGTATTAATAAAAGCATTTGGCCAGAAAATGCTTAGGGAAATAGACAAGTCTATGTTCCATTTTTAAAATCTGTCAATCCTTTATTTTGATGCATTCAATTAAGTGTCTTATCAAGTGGTCATATTCTTGTATGAAGACTGGCATTATAGATTCAGAGTGCTCAATCTTTCAGGTTGGAATTGATTCAAGTACTGATTTTTGAGACCTGTTTTGATCAAGTTTATTTCATAGCTCTGGCTATTTCAGTTTCTATTTGCTATGCACAGATCTTTGCAAATTCTAAAACACCGGGAGGTAGAACTCTCCTACAGTTCTGCTAGCTACAGCTGCTGGTAAATACCAAGGAATGTATGAATCTAAATGCCTGCTGTTGTAGGAGGACTTATGTAAGATTTCCTGGCTCTTGGTGGATAGAAGTCTTCCAATTTGAGGAGAGAACCATTTTCTTTCTTTCCATTTTATCCAGCCACAATTTAGTTAGAAATCATTTGCACTATAATTTTCCTTGCAGTTGGAGTTAAGAAAGTTATTATTTTACTTACTCTGAATTTTTCAGTGCAAACTAATGTTTTGAGTATATTTGCAATCTATTAACCTAACATCAGCTTCTTCAAAGATCCTGGAATATCTAAAGATCTTATTTTCTTATTTTCAAATAAGAAAATGATTCTCCTAAAAGCTCTTAAAATAAAGCATGTAGAAAGAAACACAAAAGGCACCCCCACTATATTTAATGTTTCATGTAGTCTTTTGTCTGTTTTATTATCTTCTCTCTTTATTTTTACTTAAGGTTTACAAGGTCTGATTTGATGTTTTTCTAGTGACTGTTATTCATTCAATCAGCCATTACTTCAATACAAACATATACCTACAGAGAATTCACTCATTAAAAAATAAGTATGTTTGAATAGCTAATAGTATCTAATGTACTAGTCCTGGATCCAGTCATGATTTTTGAGAAGTTCATGGTTTGAAGAGTGGTGAGACAGATAGACAATAACAAATGTTTACATTACAAGGTGATATATTATCATAGAAACAAATTCAGAGAGCTGTAGGCATCCAGAGAAGGAAATGCCTAACAGCTAACTAAGTAGGAATGGAGAAGAGGATAAAATTGTGGTTTTGATTTTATTGTCTATGAAGTGAGCTATAACATTGATACACACAACTCTATTTTCAAAAAAGCAAAAAACAACAACACAACAAACAAACAAAAACACACAACAAAACAAAAAAACAGAATGCAATACTGTAAGGTAAGTGATATTGTTTCAGAGTGCATAAAATTGGAAAATCAACAATGAAACTGGTTATGTATCAAGCTGAGAAAAATCTGCTAACTCACTTGCCCTACAGCTATTTTACAGAGTAGTGATCTCTTGAAATCCCAGAAGGAGTGAAGCAACACTTTGTCTTCCCAAACATTCCTAAACTAAGAGGGATTACTTGAACTTTAGGTCCTGACATCAATGGTAACAGCTTTGGTGGGTTTTTAGTTACATTTTCAGCTAAGTTGTGAACATTAGAGGGTGCAGAGGAGACTAAACAGGTCTTACTGCTACCCTTTGGGAAGCCTACTTCCAAAGCTGGCCCTTGGCTGACATCTGAGAACGTATATTTTGGGAAGCTCCTCAGTATTAATTGATAAGAGTGGCTTGCAGTACTTAATCTATTTGAAAAAACAATATGGTTCATGCTAAAGACCTATTTTCTTTCTGGTAATCCGGAATTAGGTTACTTAACAGGCAGTATCCTAAAAACCAATAAAAACTCTGGGCACTGAGTTTATAACAAACTTGGTATATTTGTGCTCACAACTTGTTACAGGTCCGTGGACTTCACTGGGAGGGGATCTTTGGAAGCTGGCTTCTACTTTCCCTCAGACTTTTACTCCATGAGACTTATCCTTTTGGTGATTTTTCTTGGTATTCTTTCACTTTTGTGAATCATAGCTGTGGATATGACTATATGCTGAGTCCTGTTAGTCCTTCCACTGGATCATCAAACCTGGTGGTGATCTTTGAAATTCCCAACAAAGAAGGATATATTAAATTAAAAGAGTTATATTTGGACAGTCTTTCTGAATTTTTGCTAATGTAAATTCATAATACAGAAATCTGCATGTAGTAGAAGAGAAAAAGCAATTGCCTCAGAGAACATGAAGAACTTTATTGATGTATATATATGTGTGTGTATATATATATATACATCACATTAATTTATATAAATTTTATATAAATTGCATATTTATACAATAATACACATGTGTGTGCCACCATTGAGGTATTAATTCATAACAAAAAGAAACCATAATGACTAGATCATAGTTAATAGATTGTAAAGTCTTTAAACATAGGAATTATCACCTTTTTAAATCCCAGTACTACCATAAATTTATTTAATGAACTGGAACAAGTTACTTAATTAACTTGAGTGAAGTCACTAATTTTACTTGCTATATTTATGTGAGAGTTTAAGGTGCAGTAATAGGTAATTTATGGAATGTCTTTCCTTTCTGAAGTTTTAGTTGTTATGTGAATAAAGGGTGCCTTGGGCATTCACTCCATTCCTATTTGACCCTAAGGATTGAGTTGATTCCCAGCTGACAAGTGGGTGATCACGTACTCTCTCAAAGCACGCTGTGTGTCCTACCATGCTGTCCATTCTTTCATAGATGAAGAATATCCCAGTTTGAAGGGTGAATCTGCTTTTGGTGATGTACCAGTCTGGGTTCAGAAAGAACAACTAGAGGTGTTAGATAAATAAAGTATTTAATTAAAGAATCAGGGCTGATGCATGCACATATGGGAAGAGTTAGGGAGGAACTATTAATCAAACTTCAAATTGAATTTTGAAGTACTTTCCTCTCCTCCAAATCTCTGTGGTTTAAAATATTTTATCGTTGAAAAATAAATTGTAAAACTTGTGGATAATTTCAAACTCATGTTTCTTACATTGATCATAAGCATGGTTAACTGATTTCTTTAATGTTAGCTCAGTACAAAAAATTCAGTTATGGGTAGTGAGGCTCAGAATTATTTGAATAGCCCAGCAGGCATGGCTCCTATGAACCAGGAGGTTAAGGTTCGATTCCAGGTAGGGGCACATGACCACATTGTGGGCTCAATCCCAGTGTGGGATGTGCAGGAGCAGTCGATCAATGAATAGCTCTTATCATTGATGTTTCTATTTCTCTCTCCCTCTCCATTCCTCTTTTAAATCAATAATATATATATTAACATATATATATATATATATATATATATATATATATGTATTATATACATATATATGTATATATATATATATATATATAATATTATTTGAATAAATTCCATTTCCCAGCAGATAATTGAACTAAATGATTTTTGACATCACTATACTTTAATAAATGAAGAAAATACTATATTTCCACCCATAAATAATATGTGGGATACAGTTATATACCACAATGGAATTTCCTAAGTTAATCTCAATAACAGTTTATAAGGTCTAAATAATTATCTAGATCTGTTTCTGTTCATCAGTTTATGTGGTTCATTATATTCCACAAATGAGTGAGATCATGTGGTATTTATCTTTCTCTGACTGGCTTATTTCACTTAGCATAATGCTCTCTAGTTCCATCCATGCTATTGCAAATGATAAGAATTCCTTCTTTTTTACTGCAGCATAGTATTCCATTGTGTAGATGTACCACAGTTTTTTAATCCACTCATCTGCTGATGGGCATTTAGGCTATTTCCAAATCTTAGCTATGGTAAATTGTGCTGCTATGAACATAGGGGTGCATATATCCTTTCTGATTAGTGTTTCTAGTTTCTTGGGGTATAGTCCTAGAAGTGGGAAACAGATCCAGAGACAGAAGCATCAATCAGACCATCAAACCTCAGAGGGAAGGTCGGGGGGCAGGGGGGTAAGGGAGAGAGATCAACCAAAGGTCTTGTACTACTATGAATGCATATAAGCCTAACCAATGGATACAGATACCAGGGGGGTGAGGGCATGAGTGGGGGGCGGTGAGGGGCAATGTGGGGATAAGAACACATATGTAATACCTTAATCAATAAAGAAAAAATAATTATCTAATATATTTTCTAATTTTTTAAAAGAAATTAAAATAGGAAAGTTAAGTAGGATTGAACACAAATACACATTCAAAAAAGTGACAGAGCATAGCAGAACTCAGCCTGTTATCTGAAGTTGGCATGGATATTTAATTTCATACATCATTTAAAGACTAATTTTCCACAATGATTCTAAGAATTTAGTAGCTCTTAAGATGATAGTGAAATGAGGGCAAAAAACACACACATTTGTTTTCAACAAATGTCAATGCCAACATGCACAGCACTGGTGACTCCCCGCTCCGCCTCCGCCCCGGTACTGTCAGAAATATATTCCCGTTTGACTGTTAATATGCCTTATTTTTTTGAACTCAAAAATGACATAAAACAAACAACACAAAAGACTTACTTGTTTCAAAACAGTGAGTTAATTTAATTTGAAGGCTCCATAATATATTTAACGACACATAAATTACATGCTGGAATATAATGAATCATTTCTTGCCAATATTTTTATTCACCATTACATTAGCTTTAGGACCAATTTTGAAATAAGGTAAATGAGAAAAAAATGAGTTCAGGTGTCTTAGAAAGATAAGTCAATGTCAAATTCTGGTTATAAACCAGAACTTGCAAATTTCTTAAGAAACCTAAGAAATAAATAAGTTGTGAAGTTTATTAATTTCTTCTCATAATATTGGGCTAACTACTTCAAGGCCCATTTTTTTAAAAAAAGGTATCAACCTCTATACCACTAATGAAGATGTCAGTCAAGAGCTTTTTAGATCAACCAGGGTATCCAGGACCCTAGTGAGATATAAAAGTAAAAACTCAAGTCTTTGTCTTATAATGTTTACAATTAAACTAGACAACTCTTAAGTACTTAAATATTAGAAAATTATAGAAAAATAAATGTAGGTATGATATATAAATATATAGAAAGATAGATAAATACTTGGATGGAAGGATAGAGGGATGGAAAGATAGAGAGATGTTACTGAGTATGTATGTAGTTTTTGTCAGGTAACTTTCCAAGCAATAAAAATCTAAGACTCATTGAATCCTGACCAAATCCCATGTTATTACTAGTTATTACTGTTATTTAATCAGTGAAGAAGTTGATATTTGAAAGAGTTAGCGCATTTAATGAAATTGCAACAGTTAAGAAATAATGGATAAGGACATCTAAAATATGCCTGCCTGATTTCAAAGCAAGGACTCAACCAGAGTACTTGCTACTTTTCCTCCCAATAAATAGGACATTTAGCACGAAAATGCTGGAATTGTTTTAAAGAAGCTGTAAGTCATTTCTTGGAGATCACTATTGTGCACCCAGGTTCTGAACAAGTCAGGGTAGGGGTATGGCGTAGGAGTGTGCATTGCTTCAGAAGCACACCAGGTGATTTTGTTACAGTTAGTTCATCATCCACATTACGGAAGCACTGAATGAACTCACCTTGTGGCTATAATTTAAGGCAAAGGCAGTGTACTTGCCATTAAGGAAAAATAAATAAACACAACAGGCAATTATTTCTATTTTTGTTCATAGCTCAAGCAGCCCCAAGCTAAGAAAAAAAAACAAAAACAGAAAAGACCAGTTTAATTGATGTGATCTATGAAATCAGAAGTTGTCTTTCCATAGATTTCCTCACTGACATTATTCACAACATAGCTGTTCTGTCTACTCTAACCTTCTCTTCCTGGTGCCAACAGCTAATTTTTAAATTAAAAAAAAATGTATATTTACATTCTGTTGTAAGAAATATCCCACATACCATTCAAGAAGTTTCTCTAAATGGTAACATTTTGTGTAATTGTAGTACAAATCACAACCATAAAATTCATGTCAACCAATGAATGAATGGATAGTTGGAATGAAGTTCGATATTTCTCTCTCTCTCTCAAATTAATAAAATAAATCAATAAATGCTCATCAGAAAGGAAGTGACTTTTAGCTTCTATTTTTTTTTTCTTTTTGTTTGTTTCTTTGTTTGTTGCTTTATTGATTAAGGTATTACATATGTGTCCTTATCCCCCTATGCCCCACCCCCTCCGGCTCATGCCATATAAGCATAACCAATGGACACAGACACCAGGGGGGTGAGTACTTTTAGCTTTTTAAACCATCAGTATTTTAGTTGTTTTGCTGCTTAAGACATCTTGTGACATATCTTTCAAAGTCATGTTTTAAAAAGTTTCAAATGTCAGGATTTGGTTGAGAAAGGGGTAAAGGCTCTTGAAAGGAGTTTTCAAGCTCTTCATCTCTGTTCATTGCTTGTAACCTTATCTTTCACTTGGCACACATTTCTGTTACATCCCTCTTTTTATTTCACCACCAACATGCCAGCCAGCTGTTCCACTACCATTTAAAATAGGGTGCCGGTATACACGCAGTAGGAGTTTTTAACTTAGAAAAAAATGTTCTTTGTTAATATTAAATATCACCAGTGCAGAAAATGGCACATTTGAAGGAATGGATGAGGAGGCCAAAAAGAAAAAAAAAAGAGTGTTAAAAAAGCCCTAAGTGTACAAATATATTTTTTATGGCAGGGCACCTTATGTCAGTAGCCTGCTTTATTTAGAGGAAGCTTTTGACAGTCTTCATGCTTTGGTTGCCTAATAGTATTCTGTCAGGAGTATATTTGGTTTCTGGTAACACATTTGCTCTAAAATAGCATAAAAACTAATGATTGTGTCAAGCTCTGTACACTGCCGGCAGCTATAGCATGCCGGGATAATTGCTTAAATTTGGATTTCCGATGCCATTGCTCAGTCAAAGGCTGTGCTTTGAATGTTGGCCACATTATGAACTCACTGTGAATTGTATGGATAGATAACAAACTCAGAAATAGGCTTTTCTCCCTTCAGAACTGGATTATTTCAGTAATGATAATATCCCCTCGATTTTCCAACATGGCATTCTATTACAGTACACAAACCCATTCAAACTATAGAATACAAGACCAATGCGAGGATTGATTTGGGGGATAAAAAACTTTTTATATACTTACCAGAGTCCTACTTTTAAAGAAAAACTAAAGTGGTGTAGGGAGAAAATTACACCTGGCTTCTAGCAGATGATGATGTGTGGACCTATTTGACCTCACTTCCTATAAAGGGATGCTCTCTCTTGTATTTATTCTGGCTGAACCACTGATTTCGAAGCTTCTGACTGTCTAAAATCCTTTTATTTTACATTATTTTGACTTCCATATGCTCTGCTTTCTTAAATATCTAAGTATTGCTGTTATTTCATCTATGTTAGTCTAATACTACTGTTACAGAAATCCAAATTTGTGTGCCCAACACTACAAAAGGCCAGAACTCAAAACATTTGAGTCTGGAGTAAGGAAAAGTTTAGTGATTGAGAAGGTGCCAGCTGAGAAGATGGGGGACTTGATGGTGCCTCAAAAACATCTTGCTAGCTGGACTAGGTTAAGGGTCTTTGAAGGAGTTAAGGGGAACAGGCATTCAGAAATACTGGTGGGGCAAGTTTTAACTGGAGGACCTTGGAACTTGGCTTTTTATGGTCAAAAGGCACCAACACCAGATCTTTCTGGACAATGGTCCCTTGGCTTCTAAAACGGTTCTGGTATTCAAGTTCTAGTTATATTCTAAACCTTTGTTTTGTGTGTGTGTGGGGGAGGGGGAGGGGCAAGACTGAATCTGGGTGCAACTGGAGGTCAAAGTCCTCTGCGCATTCTTCGGCTGCATAACTTATGGTTCTGGTGTGTCTTTTCTGAAAAGCAACTCAGTATCTCGTTAAACAGGATAGACTATTTTGAATTGGTTCTGTGATTACACTGCTTAATCACCGTTTCCACAGAGACTTCCAACACTTTTGAGACTTTGGTTACTTCACCAAAGAGATGGTTTCTGTGTGTGCGGATTTACATACACATGCCAGGTTGAAGTGCTGAAGGTCATGAGGAAGACATTTGGGCTTCAGAAATGTCCCCATTTTTCTGATTTTAACTCTCCCATCTTTTTTTTTTTTTTTTTTTTTTAATATATTTTATTGATTTTTTACAGAGAGGAAGAGAGAGGGATAGAGAGTTAGAAACATTGATGAGAGAGACATCGATCAGCTGCCTCTTGCACACCCCCTACTGGGGATCTGCCCGCAACCAAGGTACATGCCCTTGACCAGAATCGAACCTGGGACCTTTGAGTCCGCAGGCCGATGCTCTATCCACTGAGCCAAACCGGTTTCGGCTTAACTCTCCCATCTTATATTCTCTCTAAGTTTCCTTAGTATGAACAACATCTGGGCTTCATCATATTCTAGCTCAGCAATTTTCAACTGGGTGCTGCAGCAGACATACTGAAGTGCCACAAGAATTTTTAAAACATGCAATTCCTGACTTCAGGTACTTATTTTAATTTTTAATTTCAGGCTTTATTTTAATTTTTCTACCCCACATAAAGCCCTACTAGTGGCTTTTCATGGTATTTTATATCAAATCACTGTACTATGAATCCAAAATGATAATATATAGAAGACTAGAGGCCTGGTGCACAGGATTCGTGAACTGGTAGGGGGCGTGGCCTGTGGGGATCACCTGCTGTGGTAGCAGCTGCTCATTCCAGTCAGCCAAGCTGCGCTCCCACTGTGGGAGAGCACTAATCACCAGCGGGCAGCTCCTGCATTGAGCGTCTGCCCCCTGGTGGTCAGTGCACATCATAATGACTGGTCGACCAGTCGTTCCGGTCGTTCTGCTGTTAGGTCACTGGGCTTTTATTATATAGGATGTTTCAAAAAATATTTTCTCATGAGACTATACTGATCACCTGATATTACTTTAGAGTCACAGGAAAAATATTGCTGTCCTGTAATTAAATGGCTATTTGACACATATAGGAATGTATTATATATGCATGTATTTATAGTACTCCTTAATTTTTCTAAATTGAACCTAGATATACCATAGAAAGTAACACGTTTTCCTCACTTGTTTACCTTTAGCTCTGGGAAAAAGTTTACAAAGCCTATATTATGGATTAATTTGACCCATATTAGACCATCGAAATATTCCACCAGTAGCAGTATGTGGGGTTCTAATTTTTTTTCCTTCCAGATTTCTAAGTTCTTCTGGCTGGGTCAGTAATCAAATTAATATGAGGCAGATTAAAAGGAGGAAATTGAAATTTATTATAGATGTTTCATAAGCATATGAGACCCAAAGATGTATTTGGCTATTGAGGTTTATATGCTATTCTGGACTGAGGAGAAAGAGGGTAGGGGTCTAGGATTTCAAAAGGAAAGCAAGCAATTTGCAAGTAGCTGAAAAAGAGTAAATGTGTAGTAAAAGAATTCTTCCTGGGCCACCCAGAAACAATAGGACACAGAGGGAAAGAAGTCCAACAAACTGGATGTCTCCCTGTCTGCCATGCTTAATTCCTATATGCTAAGGTTTCCTTCCTAGAGCAGGTTTTTCTATCTTAATTCCTATACAAGTAAAGGAGGAGGGTCAAACTCTCTTTCTGAGTCTTTTTTTTTTTCTTTTCTGAAAACAACCAGCTTAAAATCAGTATCCAAAAGATGTATTTTGGGGTGGCAAACTCTGGTCCCCCTAAAGTCCAATTCTCACTTTTCAGTCTTTCTTTGGATCTCAACTTGGTACTTGAAACTTTCTTTTAATAGTTGTAAGAGATGTAAAGGTTAAGAGGAGACAGAAAACCTAACACTTTCAAGTTCACTTATCATTTATCTAACATAAGTTCTCAAGGGAAGAAAGTTCACTGCATGCGCCAAGTTCTTCCTATTCTTTGATATCTTGACATCCAATTAACTGGAGCTTCAAGAGTTTAGTTCAACTTTAAAAAGAAGTAAAATGAAACTTCTTTATTACTTTTTAGTGTTTCAAGACATTGTCCTATAAAGATGTATATTATAATATTGTGTTCATGCACTTTAAAGTCTAAATTTTATTAGTTTTATGGAAATTACATGTCTAAACTAATGTCATTTGAGTAATACACATAATACACATAAAAACCTTAAGATAAACAGGTATTCTCCACTAGCCAGAGGAAGAGAGTTTGAAGGAGACCAAAGTTTTACCACCCTGAAACTGTTCTTTGGGATATTTATTTTAAGCTATTTATCAAGAAACAACAGACTCAGAAAGAACCTTTAACCTCCCAAGAGATTCAGATAGGAAAAAAAATGCTTTAGGAAGTCAATTTTAAGATGTTTGCTTTAGCCAAATTTGAATTAAATATGGCAAATATAAGGGCTTTAGACAGGGATCTGTTAACTAGCTAGTCCCTATGTCCTGTTGTTACTGAGTTGCCTAGCAAAAATTTACCTGCCATGTGTGTTTGCTTCTTCCTCAATTGAAAATAACCCATTCTCAGTTCTGAAATCTAATACCCTATTCTCCCCCTTTTCTCCTTTGTTCAAAATGCCATATATACCTCTGTTGCCTCACTGTCTTTAAAATGTCCATGCATATGTGAATTCTCCATGCATAGGTATTAAAATATTATTTTTCTCTTGCTAGGCTATTTCTATTAATTTGATTATTCACCAAGCTAGAAGAACATTGAAAGTGGGAGAAAAATATTTAATTATTATAGCCCTCACACATTGCTATGAGACATTTTGTAAACTTAAATGGCATAAAGCAAAGAAGCAATTACTGTTCATTTATATGGTCTTTTGTTAAAGCAATGGGGCATAACCTGAACTTTCAAAAAGCAAGGGCTACCTGTATTTTAAATAGAGGCTTCTTTGGATAAATAGCTGGTGTGAGTATGTACAATTACTAAACTCTTCAGTGCTGAGAACCTCAAGTCCTAATTGATGTATATGAGAAATAAATATTTCCTGGAAATTTACTCTCTTGAAATAATTCAAGTGCTCAAAGCTAGTAAGAATTGGTAATCTCAGAAAAAGTAAGGATTAAGGTGCCATGATGTTAGTTTTTAATGTCCAATACAATCAATTTAGGAGTCATATACAGGGTGTCCCAAAATAATGTATACACAATTTAACAGTTGATAGCTCAATTTTTTTTTTTTTTTAATCCTCACCGGAGGATATTTTCCCATTGTATTTAGAGAGAGTGGAAGAGAGAGGGAAAGACAGAGAGAAATATTGATGTGAGAAAAACACATCAATTGGTTGCCTCTTGCATGAACTCCAACCAGGGCACAGGCCAGGGAAGAGCCTACAACTGAGGTATGTGCCCTTGACCAGAATCAAACCCAGGATCCTTATGTCTGCAGGCCAACTCTCTATCCACTGAGCAAAACCAGCCAGGGCTGATAGCTCGATTTTGAAAATGGAATGTATTTTAATAAACACTACATGTGTGTATACAATTTGGGGGGACAACCTATATATATATTGAAATAAACTATTAAGTGAAGTATAATAAATTGTATTATTTACATACTTAGAGGCCTGGTGCACAAAATTCGTGCACAGGGTGTGTGTCCCTCAGCCCAGCCTGCACCCTCTCCAATCTGGGATCCCTCTCACAATCCAGGACTGCTGGCTCCCAACTGCTCACCTGCCTGCCTTCCTGATTGCCCCTAACTGCTTCTGCCTGCTAGCCTGATCACTCCCTAACCACTCCCTTGCCAGCCTGATAGATGCCTAACTACTCCCCTGCCAGCCTGATTGCCCCTAACTGCCCTCCCCTGCAGGCCTAGTCCCCCCAAATGCTCTCCCCTGCAGGCCTAGGTCCCCCCCCCAACTGCCCTTCCCTGCAGGCCCGGTCACCCCCAACTTCCCTCCTCTGCCAGCCTGGTCACCCCTAACTGTCCTCCCCTGCAGGCCTGGTCCCTCCCAACTGCCCTCCCCTGCTGGCATGATTGCCCACAACTGCCCTCCCTTGCAGGCCTCATCCCTCCCAACTGCTCTCCCCTACTGGCCATCTTGTGGCGGCCATCTTGTGTCCACATGGTGACAGCCATCTTTAACCACATGGGGGCAGCCATGTTGTATGTTGGAGTGATGGTCAATTTGTATATTACTCTTTTATTAGATAGGATAGAGGCCTGGGGCACGAGGGAGGGCTGGCTGGTTTTCCCTGAAGGGTGTCCCGGATCAGGGTGAGGGTTACCTTGGGGCATGGGCAGCCTGAGTGAAGGGCCTGTGGTGGTTTGCAGGCCGACCACACCCCCTGGCGACCCAAGTGGAGGCCCTGGTATCTGGGATTTATTTATCTTCTATAATTGAAACTTTGTAGCCTTGAGCGGAGGCCAGGACTGGCCAGGAAGCTTGATTTCCTCCATCGCTGGGGTCAATCCAAGCTTCCTGCTTGCTTCAGCTCCATGGCTACCACCACTTTTGTTGGGATTTATTTATCTTCTATAATTGAAACTTTGTAGCCTTGAGCAAACTCCAGGGCTGGCCATGAAGTTGGGCTTCCTACATTGCTGGGGAAACCCAAGCCTCCTGCTTGCTCCTGGCTGCAACCATCTTGATTGGGTTAATTTGCATACTCACTCCTGATTGGCTTGTGGGCGTGGCTTGTGGGCATAGCGGAGGTATGTTCAATTTGCATGTTTCTCTTTTATTAGTGTAGATTTTACTTGAATTGGATTTTCTCATATTCCCTGTGCAGACTGCCATTATTATTATTATTTTTTCTTATACTACTTCAATGACATCTGCTAGTCCTATTATTGGTGGGGTGCCCTCTGTGTTCCCACCTATTATCAGTGTAAGTGGATTACTTATAATGTCTCAAGGAAAGGAATTTCCTGAGGCTTGCATGGGAGGATGAGTGATCTTTATTTCCATGGAACTAAACCCCTGGGCCTCAATGTTTCATTTCCCTCAGTCCAGCATAGAAAAAGTCCAATATTGTCTTCAGCAGAGCAAGAATGTCTCTACTCCGTATTAAAGTCCAGTCCAGATCAGCATCCTGTGTATGGCATCTGCATGGCTATGGGCCACATGGCTGTTTAAGCCACATGGCTATGATGAGAGGATGGGCAAGTGCAAGTCATGGAATAAGAGAGGATCAAGTGGGCAAGAGTGAAGCAAGAGTGAGAGAACTCTATGTCTGGGGATTATAACCAGGAGCTTAACCAAATATCCCTTCAAGATTTTGCGTACTCCCAGTGGCTTCACCCCCCACACCCCAGCCACTCATCTTTTTCCCAGGTCAGACTGACAGTTAAGCCTCTTCCCTGCCTCAAACCAACTTCACTGCATATCCATCCATCTCACCCTTTGTTTGACCCCTTCCCCCAGTGGTTTGCAGGGAATGGACTGGTGTTTTACTGAGGGGTGTGAAGTTTCAGCTTCCTGGTGAAGCTGCCCAGGTAACCACGCTTATAATGTCTGGCCTGTCCTTTGCTCTCTTCCTATCATGAATATTAATAACTTGATAACTATGATGATAATAGTCCTATCACAGACATATCCTTTTAAGATTTACAGCCATATTTTTAGGGAAGATACCTGAGACATGACACATGTTCACAAGTGGTTTATTTATATACTAGAGGCCCAGTGCACAACATTCGTGCACTGAGGGTTGGGAGGGGTCCCTCAGCCCAGCCTGTGCCCTTTTGCAGTCCAGGAGCCCTCAGGGGATGTCAGACTGATGGCTTACCCTGCTCCCCATGTAAGCTGCGGTCGGACATCCTTAGCACTACCGCTGAGGCAGGCCGCTGCACTCGGCAGCTGACTGTCAGCCCAGCTTGTGGCTGAGCAGCACTCTCCTGTGGGAGTGCACTGACCACCAGGGGGCAACTCCTGCATTGAACGTCTGCCCCCTGGTGGTCAGTGAGCAACATAGTGACCAATCATTCCACCAGTCGATTTGCATATTACCCTTTTTTTATATAGGATATTTTTAATTTCCTGTTTTTAGTGATTTTTTTTTTTAAACTGGAACATTTCTCCTGCCAAAATGATAGCCACTAGACTTGGACTCTGTGCCAGTTACTTCTCCTTGATACTGAATATATCAACTCAGATTCTGCACCTTACAGTGGCAATTTTAGTGCTGATTCCTCCTGGGTCCCAGAAAGCAAATTCAGCCACAGTTGTAGAGTATACACTACCTTATGTACCTTATCCAAAGATAATTTGATCATCAGGGATAGCACACAGTTTACAGCAATGTTTTCCTACTCTTCTCTAGCTGCCAAGAAACTCATATCAAATTTGAACTTTAGTCACTACAAGCATATTGACACATATGGCTGAAATTATGAATAATACAAAGTTTTGAAGTTGAATGCTCACTTTATAAGGAAGAAACACTATGATACAAAATTCATTAATCTGACATACCACATAGGTATTTGGTAGTCATGATATTAAATTTATATTATATAAATATAACATATTGTTGGAAAAGGGTCCTATAAGAAACATTTTAGCATCTAAAAAACATGTCCTTATAAAGCAATTTTTCAAGTTATATAGTCTTGAGATTAGCAAATATGATAATACATTGCTAATATAGTTTTCAAATGTTTACTGGTGTTATTCATAGTTTTGTTTTCTGTAAGACTTTCAGGCTAGGCTCCTGCTGAGGATGGTGAAGTAGATAAACACTGTTCATCTCCTCCCACAATCACATTAAAATACTACAACTAAATTACAGAAAAGCTGCCATTGAGAACTACTTGAAGACTACACAGATTTTCCATAAGGATATAAAGAAGAAGCCATGTTGAGACTGTCCATAAAGATTTAAAATTTTCATTCAGATAATATGAGTTCCTGAGAAAATCCTGGAATCAGTTGGAGAGAGTGAACAGAGGGAGTTAAAACAGGTGGAGGCACAACTGCAAGAGGGGCACTGGTGGGCTCAGGTGCCTCCTGAATGAGCTGCAACCACTGTCTCAATGTTTAATGCTGCACCGCAAAGGGTCCGCTCTCAGTGGGGAAGTAAATGGGTACATTTTATAATCAGAAGTTCTTTGAATCCTGAGCTTGTGGAAAGAGCCTTGACAAGCTTGTCCTACCTCGCTAATATATGCTGGTGTTGTACAGAGAGCTAATAGCCAGTGTTTCTGAGATGCCAAAACCTAGTGTGGAAATCAATGAGCTGAATGATTTTGTTACTCACCTTAATGATAAAGTGACCCACAAAACAAACAAACAAACAATTTATAGGATAATTACTTGTTTTATAACTAAATATCATAAAGTTACCTACAGAGAACCTTCACTTAGGATTGAGTGAAAAAAATACCACTCATACTGAAATTAGTTATTAATACATAGAGTGAAAGATATTTACAAACATGTTAAGCAAAATTAATATTTAACTTTGATAGTTAATGATAGAAACACAAACTTAAATATGAAAATATATTGAAGGCCTCAAAATTACAATTATGTTTAATCTTTTAATATTTAATTATTTATCTGTCAGTATTCCAAGGAAGCAATGAAGATGTAGTTATTAACACTGAAGAAATTTAAATATAGTGTGATCTCCTTCCCAGCAGTGTGCCTGCACCTTTCTCCTCCCCCTCCCTCCCTTCTTCCCCCACAGACATGCATCTTCTAAACTCTAAGGGACCCAGCAAGGCTTGCAACCAGGAGGGCGCTGGGCAGTGGCAGTTTGTTCTCAGCTAACCTCCTGCCCCTGCCCTCAAGACCCCCTTTTCACAACCCAGCCTAGGCTCACTTCCCACCCAGTCCCTCTCCTGCTGCTTATTCTATCCTAGGCCCTTCCTTGGTTCACTGTCCCCAGCTTTCACAAACAGCGTCTAAAAATCACTTGGACTCATATTGTGAAATCTTTCCTGCACAAAGTCAAGAAAAAAAAAAAAAAATAGATACCTACATATAATACTTAACAAGTTACATACTGTTAAAGAGAATACCATAAGCCCCAAACAGCTTAACTCATGCTAAAAGCCTATGATATCCAACCTACATTTAATACCTGTTCTAACTGCACTTTTAACCTCTTCCAGAAATGTAATCTTAACCAACTCGTCTGGAAATTTCTAGTCAACACCTATGTTAGGTAGAAAGCTAGACATGAGTGGCTGGCGTGGGGCCTGCCCTGGGGTCCTGAACAGGGGTTGGATCAGCATTGCCTTGAGACAACCTCTCTGTGGATGGACCAGCAGCTAGCAGACCCACAGAGGGCAGGTTTGGAACCAGCTGGTTCTTGGCACAAGCTCAGAGGAAAACAACACAACCTCAATGTGACCTTACTAGGGTCCTGGACTAATTACAATAAAATTTGCATTGCAGTTTTGACACCCCCCCTCCTCCCACAACTCCTGTGGGTTTTTCTGTATGCATTTTGGGTAAGGGCATGCACAGAACAAATATAGTTATATAACCCTTTTCTGTCAATCATTCCTGAATGCAAATGAAAGTCTCCACCCATTTAATCACTCATTTAAACCGTATAACCTAGGATTTTGGGACCATTGTCTCTCTCAACTGGCCAGCTCTTGTACCTCTCTTAAATCTGTCAAAATGTGGAATTTTACTTTCTGAATCTCTTTATCTTTGAAGGCTACATAGAATTATTGTCTTGAAACTATTCTAACACCCTGGGTGGATTACTTTTCTTTATTCTGTTTTTATTTCTGCTCTATCTTTGAAATATTTCAATCTAAGGTTGGCCTGTGGTTTTCTTTCTTTTTTTTTTTTTTTTTATTGATTTCAGAGAGGAAAGAAGAGGGAGAGAGATAGAAACATCAATGATCGTCTGCCTCCTGCACACCCCCCACTGGGGATTGATCCTGTAACCCAGGCATGTACCCTTGACGGGAATCGAACCTGGGACCCTTCAGTCCGCAGGCCAAAGCTCTATCCACTGAGCCAAACTGGTTAGGGCTAGGTTGATTATTTGTAAGAAACAGCAAACATAGGAAAGGCTCTGAAATGTGAATAGAAGTTATCCTTTTATAAGAGATATTTACATTTATAAGAGAAGTTTCCATTTGTCAGGGTGTCTCCCTCTCTGTACTGGGAATAGAAGGATAACTGAATTTCTAGAAACTTATCAATGGAGAAGGTATTGATTTAAGTTGGCATAACAACCATCCCCTTATTTCCTGTGCTTTTCCTGATAGCAGGCCATAATTGGTTCACCTACCCCCAACATCTTGTTTGGTCTTTAGTTGAAGATGGAATTAAGGTGGTGTTTTGAGCCATTTCAAAGAGTTAGTCAGTTTTCTTGTTTATCTCTCGTGTATACAACAGGTATACATGTTATTAAACATCTGCTTGTTTTTCAGCTGTCCATCTCTTATTATGGAGGGAGGGCTCTCAAGCAAGAACCTAGACAGGTAGAGGGAAATTTATTTTTCTTCCCAAAAAGTGTCCTAGAAATTCTCCCAGCATCTTCATTTTCAGAGTGAAAAGAAGCTTCCCCTGCAGGGAGTTTGTAACTAGATTGAGCTATTACCTAAAACATATTTGATTAAAATACCAACATGTAAACATTAGAAAACACTGTGGAAGATAATCCATCAGATCAATTAAATCTCATGTGTTCAATTTTACTTACACTCACAGAACAAAAATACTCCTTGGTTTCTGGTTGATCTGAGAAAGCCTATCTCAATAGAGAAAATGCTAAAAAGAAAAAGGGAAGAATGGGATGGACCAATCTTGAACAAAATTTTACACTTTACACCACAACAACTCTATTTAGTTTGGAGGTACACGGGGAAGAATGCAGATACTACGTATGGAGAATGTCCTATTAAAAGACAGATGTTCAGTGAAATAAGCATTTTCCCCACAGAAACTGAAAGCACCTCTGGGAGGCAATTTAGCTTATATTAAAGTGCCCCCTTGAGGATAAAAGCATTACTACATGACCAAAAGTATTACTGAAATGCCAAATACTTCAATTGCTATGCATTCCCTTCAGATTACTTTCTGCTAAAAGGGAAGAATTCTGCAAGAACAACTACTACATCTAAGGGGTAGGAATATATGTCCACATCTCATCATTAAAGAAATATAATTTTTTTTTATCATGGAAGAAGTATTATTTTATATAATGCCATTTAGTTGTTAACAGTAAGGAACTAAATGTGGTTTTATTCTATTTCAAACTCTGAAGGCTCTCCAGGACATCATTTGGGGCTGAGAGAGGTTGGGGTGTCCCTCCTTCCTCAGTCCGCACAGAAATGTTATTTCTGAATCTCCAGAATATCAGGTCTTTGGCCGCTTCTGGTTATGTAGCTCTCTTGTGCCTGCCACACCATTTTGGTGTAAGTAGATCTCGGTGAGTACTTGAAATCCTAGCTGTTAAGATGTTCTATGAAGTGAGCCTTCATAGTGCTTGTGTTGCTTTTATAGCACCCTGACAAAAGACAGTTCTCACTTCTTGGCCTTCCTGTGAGTTTAAGGAATTACCTTTATTTTTCTGCAAAAAAAAAAAAAGCAATTCTACCTTTTTGTTTCTTCAACATATTCATTATGTACCTGAAAATATTCTTCTCCTAAGAGATTAATCTTTAAAAATAAATGCAAAGACATCTGTAAACTCGGTTTCTGCTAATTTTCGTCCCTTGTAACAATTAGCGTAAAAACTCCCACCAGCATAAAGAAGAAGAAATAAAAGGGAAAGTTGCAAGGAAGAGATTATTATTTTCTCAAAATAACATTCTGCCATTCCAAGCAATGTTTAGGATCCTTAGAGTACTAATAAATATGTAGATATAACCAATTATGAATAATAACACACCTAGATAACATATGTCAAAAATAAATTTACAATAAAATTCAGATAAGTGTTATATCTTTGTTTTTCCCAGATTTAAATGAACTTTATGCCTTTGGAGGTTTGTCTACAATAAAATGCTAATAGGATAATTCTATTTGATGAAACAGTAATAGTCAATTTAGCCTTAGACAATAAATATGGTATGCTCTCCTTCATGATTTTAATCTAGGGACATATTAGTTTTACACATTTGCAAATGTAAATTTGTTAAGAATAGGAAACTAACTATAAGGATGCAGCGTGTCTTAGAGGTAAAAACAATGGTTAAAAGTTGGAAATGATGAGAGTTAGCAAAAAGAGACTTATGAGCTATGTGGGAAAAGAATGAAAAATAAATCAAGGGGAAGAATACCTTGTTAGAAAATCTTAACACCAGAACTGGAGAGAAAATCACTTGAAAAGTTCAATGCAGCTTAAAGAGATTTTAGCTCTGGGGTAGGATGCAGACCCTGTGACAGCTTCTAAATGGAAGAACTAGGAAAGCCACGAAAAATACTGAAATTATCTTTTTGAAAACAATAGTACTTGATGGAGGGCTGAGTTCTGTGTACACAGGGGAAATGTATATAATGCTTACAGAGGATGACCAGTATGGTACTGAAAACAGAACTAAGATAGTAGAGGTCAAAGAGAATTAGAGGATATAGAAGACCAGCTCTTAACACTTATTTGAGAACCCAAGTATTCAGCTGAGACAGTGTTATGTTCATCTTGGGAATTCAAATATTCCATCTTGGGAATAAGGACCACATCCTAGAGTAAGGTTTACATTAGTCTGGACACATTTTGATTTTCCTTTCCAAGTCCATAAAGACTTTCATAACATAACATCCCATATGAGTTTCCTTTTATCTTTCAGTTCATCAAAACCCTATATTTAGAACTTCTTACCAGTTTATTGGCTACTACCCCCCCAAAACAATAAAAAGCCATACCATAAAAGTACTATTATTTTCTTGATAATTTAATGCACAAACAATACCAATCTTAATCCTACTTAAGCAGATTTATCTTTCTTATCTTCAGTCAAATTACAATAATGAATGCATTGTAATGCAACTGTTTTCCAGTTTGAGAGCCTACCCTCCACTCTGGAGTTACTACTTAAACCTTGCATATTTGGCATCATGTGATAACTGATTATAGAAAGGGGCCCACTTAGCTCAAGGAGATCTATTGCAGAGCTCAACCTTTTCATGTGTGCAAAGGGCACTTTCAGTGGTCCCCCTGTAGTATATTATTAAATATGTCATTTTATTTAATAATGAACCTCTTCTGCACATATCCTTCCCTATTGCAATGATGATCTGACATAAACCAAGATGCAATGGACATTTCGGGCATCAAAATAATTTGATGACTTTCTAAATAGAATCAATTGCAACTAATGCCCAATAATTGACCAAAAATTATTAGTCAAAAGCTGTGCTATCTTGAAGCTGTGTAAAGTAAGTTTCTAGTCTAGATTCCCCAAAGCTGCCACTCGTTGGCTCTCTTGGGCTTTTCCCAAGGGCTCCAGTCAACATGATTATGGTGTAGAAATGCTTGCAATATCATTTGACTGTGGCAAATCAGGACCCAGAAGGCTGCATTGAACTCTTGAGTCTTCTGTTCCTTTGAGCTGCATGCAAATTTAGTTTTTATCTCCTGGTAACTTTGTAAATAGGGTTAATAAAATCACCCTATTTGTGTGATTTCACCAAAGACCAAATAATTAAATTAACCTTTGATCTTCTTGCTTTGCTTTTTGAACTGAAAATGACATTGACTTATTTTGGGGTGTCCGAGGGATGCCCCTTCGCCTCTTGTGACTTTTGTCTAAATTGTGCATAAACGCTTCTCCATTTTCCCTGACCCTGTACTTAATGTGTGTTATTCAGGCATCCTGTGTGGTCATATGACAATGGCACATTTGCACTTTAATTTTAACTTTGTTTTCAGACTGAAATATCAACATTATATCTTCAAAAGAATAAATAACAGTGCTTTCCAACTCAATCGAATCTGTATCTATTCTCACCAAGTTGCAGTAAAAAAAAAACAGATTAATTTAAGTAACCTTGTGGGAGAATAATACAGGTATACTGAAGACCATTCCTACATGAATACAAACTGATTCAACTAGCCACAGATTTCTTCCAAGATAGAAATTGAAAAGACAGCACTAACCAAACTGATTAGAGAAAATGAATGTCCTGTAGAATGTCTCACAGCTTGAATTGGTAATACCCTATCAGGCATGACAAATGGTATTGAGGGGACCCAGGCATTACTTTAATTAAGACTTATCAATCTACAACCTGCCCCTAGGATCCATCTTTTCTTTTTTTCTTTACAGATTATACCATACTATAAAAAGGGAACTTATGGATAAGAATTTGCTTGTATTTTATAGATCTTTCATTAAAACCAAGATTTCCTGGTGCCCCCAGATACCTGATATTTTTATAAATTGATGACTTGAGTGGGTTTACGTAATTCTAGACATTTCGATCAAGCATTTGAGATTGAAACCAAAGAATAAATTTGCACAATATTTCCCCCCCCTGATGACTTAAGAAGAATCCCACATCTGTACAGCAGGTTCATCCCAAGAATATACCCAAGTAGGGATAAAGCAACAACCATACAAAGCTTTTATTATAAATTCCTGCATTGAGCCCTACTTTCACTTGCAAACCTTCCCCAGGTGTTTTACCAAATCCTGTTACTTTAGCAAGTTTACATATGACCATATATCATATATCAGGATTCAACAGCCCTCCAGCATTTTACCTTTACCAGTGCAAACTACTTGGGTCCTCTGTCCTTCTATTACAGAGTCATAATCCTCTCTTTCATCTCAAACTATTTTAATTGGAACTAGCTCTGAAGGGATTATAGATTTATCTTTTGTATAATCAGAATTGTTAAGCCTCAAAGGCTAGCATAAATTAAATGACTCTGTAGTTGTTCTTTGATAGTTTGAGGAGTTGGTGGGACACCCAGACCATTTAATCCCTTACAGTAATCGATTAGAATTTTAGGAGCTACTCCATCTCTCCCTCTCTATAACATTTTAAGTCAACCATCTTTATATCTCTATTCAGTTGAATTGTATTTTTACCCACTTTATTCTTTCTCTTTTATTCTGAATAAGTCAAAATTTTGACCCTTTATTCATCCCCATTCAGGGCAGTTTGGCATCATTTTGTTCCCTCCATCCCCCCCCCCAAAAAAAGTCAATTGATATAAATTTCAGTTATACAAGATGAATTACTTCTATAGCTCTGCTCTAGAAAATAGGGCCTATAGTCAACAAGGCTGTAATGTGCACTTAAAAATTTGTAAAGAGGGTAGATCTCATATTAAGTTCTTATCTCAACACATGCATATACACACCAACACGCATACACAAAAGGAAACTTTTGGAGGTGATAAATATGCTTATTACATTGATTGTGGTGATGGCTTCATGGGTATATGCATATGCCCCAATCCATAAAATTGTATATATTAAATAAGGAAAGTTTTGGTATAGAAATTATACCTCAACAAACCTGTTAAAATAAGAAAATGTCATAAAAGTGTTTCCTTATATCTTTTAATATATTCTATGTTTACAAACATATTCTCATGCTTAGAAGAAATGTCACAATGTTGTCTTGCATTTTACTTAATATTTTAGTATTTCAACTTGATTATGGATTAAATAGGCATGGGACTATAATTATTATTTACAATATAGTTTTTAAATTGCAAAATATGTTCTGAGTGCTAAACAATGATCTGTGAATCCTTTTGATATACAAACTTACTTTACCTTCTTAATTAATCTGTTATGGAATTCTAGGTTACAAGAGCACCTGAAAAATTGCTGTCATAGTGATGAAGGTGTAAACTGATAAAATGACAATTAATACCTAAATAAACAAATATATAAAGTCACATAAGTAGCTGGTGTCAATTTTAGCACAGCCTCAACCATCTGGGGGGGAAAAAAAGATAAGGACAAGAAGAAGCCTTCCTACTGTGATATAACCAGTTCTATGCTGGTTGCAGTAACAAGATTTTACTAGCCTCATAAAGAATATTCTTTTTTTATAAATATGTATTTTGTTGATTTTTTACAGAGAGGAAGGGTGAGGGATAGAGAGAAACATCGATGAAAGAGAAACATCGATCAGCTGCCTCCTGCACACCCGCCTCTGAGGATGTGCCTGCAACCAAGGTACATGCCCTTGACTGGAATCGAACCTGGGACCTTTCAGTCCACAGGTCGATGCTCTATTCACTGAGCCAAACCAGTCAGGGCAAGAATATTCTTTATTTAACATCAAAAGATGGCATTGGGTAGTTTTATTTTTTAGAATATGTACATATCTACTTTTTCTTAGCATTGCTGGTAAGGATTTACTCCTTCCATCTGTACTTCTTCAGAAGCTGAAGCTAAGTGAGGGTCCCGAGAAAGTCTAAAAATGCTCTTCCATTTTAGATTATTTAATACAGGAAAAAAGCTTCTGTATTTTTCATGAACAAAATCCATCTCAATAGCAGTATGGACAGCAGTTACCAATTGAGATACCATGTTTCAGGTATCTATTAAATCTTTCCTCCTGTGACCTGCATAATCATATTATTGACTATTCGTCTGAATGGAATAATTTTAATTAAAACAGATATTTGCCAACTCCTTCTTTGGCAATAAATATGCCCCCCAGTTTATAGAGGGAAACACCATATTTAATTCTTTGGTTCTAGTATTTGCAGACCATTTCTCAGTTATTTTTATTTTGTTAAAAAACAAAAACAAAAGCAGCTAAGACTTCTATTTCATTAGAATTTCTGTTGTGTTTGATTCAGCAAATTCCCCAGACCTAGGATCTTCCAACTGCAAGTGGCATTGATGCTTGCCATGTTTGTGACCTCAACCCACCAGCGGCCAGGAAGCAATCCTGGCAACAACGTTTCTCACACCCACTTTCTTCCTCCCCCCAAAGTGTTAGCTGTTACTTAAACTATTGAGTCAGGAGTTGTTAACAAAACTCCTTCATAACGTGAAGTGCAGAGATTACAAAGGTCAGATAATTGACAGGAATCACAAGCCTCTACAGATTGCATTCATGAATGCTCTAATGACAACCAACCATATGGTACAGAATACAAAGAAAGCACTGGCTAGAAACTCTACAAATTTCCAGGCTTAACTTCCCTGGAACAATTCCGAATCATGCAGAATACACGTTTTCTCCAGGTCCCACATTACCTAGATGTGTGTGAGGAGCTGTATTGGTTTCATGTGGCTGCTAGAGAAATTTCGCTGACCTGATGGCTTGAAACAACGGAAATGGGTTCTCGCATAGTGCTGGAGGCCAAATTTCTGAAATTAACATCAATGGGCCAAAATCAGGCTTTCAGCAGGGCTCTAGCAGAGAATCCATTCCTTGCCTCTTCCAGTTCCTGGTGGTTGCCTGAAGGCCTTGGCCGCCAGTGGATGAATGGGCTGCCCACTGAGGCTGTGTCACTCCATTCTTGGCTTTCATTGCCTTCTCCACTTTTGTGTGTGTGAAATCTTCCCATGTCTTAATCTTATAAAGATACATGTGATTGCATTTAGGACCCATTGGGATAGGACACAAACATGTCCCCATCTCAAGATGCTTAGCATAATATCATCTTCAAAATCCTCTTTCTTTCTTTCTTTCTTTC